>NC_080386.1:13233032-13847857 GCF_014773155.1 Arachis stenosperma | reverse complement strand
TTGAGTTTTTCGCATTTAGACAAGCGAATAGCAACATCACGGGTGTGTCTGATGATTCTCTCCTTGCTTCAGCACAGTGTTTCCTCAGCTACCAAGATATCCATGAGTAGCAGCAATAATAGTAGCAGCAGTAGTAGTAGTCTTTTCCCTCGCTTTGTATATACTTTTAGAGGTCTAGGTGATTTTATAAATATCTATATAAATAACTTATAACGGGTCCCAGATTAGGGTGGCTCTTGTGAGTTGGAGCCTGTTAGTTTAAATAATGGTGGAGTTTGTAAACATTTACATGAATAAGTAGTGACATATTCGGTGTGAACTATGATGTACTAAATGAGCCTGCGGGCATATATGTATGATCTTATTATGTTTTTTTGTGTTTTCTATACTTCATGTAGATATTGGCTTGGTTTGGTAAAACTTTTCGAAGAGGTGTTTATGCTTTTTAAAAGCACAAGCTCCTCAATTTGTGTTTGGTAAGTCAAAAAGATCATGTGCTTGTACTTGCAACTTTTAAAAGATTGAAATACTTTTGAAAACAACTAAGGTGGAGCTTTTCAAAGTTAGCTTGTGCTTTTCAAAATTTAAAAGTCTAATATAACCTCATATATTAACTAATTTTTAAATTTAACGCTTAAATTTATGTCTTTTATAGTAATTTTAAGTTTTAAAAGCTATTTTACCAAACATAATTGTTGTTGCTTGTGTTTATTAAAAGTAATTTTTAATTTGATTTACCAAATATAAATGCTACACTTTTAAAAAATCTATCTTTTAAAAACTAGCTTTTATAAGTTACTTTTAAAAAGTAAAAATTTTACCAAACTAAGCCATTATCTGATGAACTATTACCTATTCCGTTATATCTATCTAACATGCAATCTCGACTAGCACTACAATCTTATATGTATATATTTAATATAAGGTCTAGTGTCTCTAAGAAAATCCGTGAAGTAGCGTCTAGCGGCTAGCATTAGTCATGACATACTAGAAGTTGAGTCGTTACACATTGCAACTATGAATTCAGTACAGTGAGGGGATATAAGGAAGATTCTTGCATGGTAAGGTTTCTAAGAGGATTAAATGAACAATTCTACCCAAGGTAGAAGATGCATTTTCTATGGTCTTGCAACAAGAAAGACAAATGAACGCAGGTGAAATGATGGAGAATAAAACCTTGATGGCCAATTCAGATTCAAATAACTCAGGAGGCACAAGAGGAAAGGACAGAGGTAGAACTAGTAGAGGAAGCTTTGTTAGAGGGGGAAGGAACTCAAAATACTACACCTATTATGGTAAGAATGGCTATTTAATTCATGTCTGTTATAGAAAGCATAGGTTTCCTCCACATCTAAAAGGTGGACACAGCAATGGTACAATCAATAATGTAATTGCTGAAGAGAATAGTGAAGAAATTAGCAATGAAGTCCAAATGGATAGTGAAGTGAGCTCCAAGCTTAGTCTTATTCCAAATCAGAAGGAAGCACTGCTTGCTCTCTTGAACTAGCAAGATGCACAACCAAAGCATAGCATTACCCAAATCTCTCATACATTATATCATTGTTTGTTTTTGCTCCACATTCTTGAGTTATTGACTTTGGAGCCACCAATCATGTTGCTTTTCTTATGAAATCTTTCAAAACACTTCAAGAAATAAAACCAGTTCTAATAAACATGCCTAATGGCACACATACAATAGCTAAACCTGCAGGGTTAATACACTTTTTGAATCTTTTCAGCTTACACATGTTTTCTATATACCTACTTTTAAATTCAATCTAATTTCAATGTTGAAATTAACTAAAGATTCAAGGTGTAAACTGATTTTTTATGAAAATAATTGTAAAATTCAAGACCAAAACACCAAGAAGACAATTAGTGTAGCTGAACAAAGGATGGGGTTCTATGCCTTTAAAAGCCTAGTTCCTGTTGCAGCTGCTCATTCACTTTTCACTCATGCTTTTGCACTCACCTCACAACATACACAATATGCACAACATACAAAAAATAACATCTGGCATCTAAGGCTTAGACACTTACCTAATAGTAGAATAAATGTAGTGAAAAAGGAATATAGTTTTTTTTTTAGAAAATTCAGTTTGTAATAAAACCATGTGACTCATGTCACTATGCCAAACAAAAGAGACTACCATTTTCCACTAGTTTCTCAAAATTAGAATGCTTGTTTGACATAGTGCACATGGACATATGAGGTCCAATTGACACAGCATCAATGTTTGGTCATAGGTACTTTTTGACTATTATTGATGACAAAAGCAGATTCACTAGGTTATTCTTTATAAAAAAAAAAAAACAAGAGTAAAGCTAGCAATTTAGTTCAAAATTTTGTAAAAATAGTTGATACACAATTTAACATAAAAATAAAAAGAATTAGAATAGACTATGGGGCAGAATTCAAGTTAGAAAGATTTTATGTATCAAAGGGAATTTTACATCAAACATTGTTGTCAAACTTACGAGTTAACTCGTAAACTTGTACGAGTTTACGAGTTTAGGTAGTAGAATTGAGTTAACTCAGACATAAACTCATTTCAGGGTAGACTCAGGTAAACTCAGTCAAACTCGCGAGACAGCGAATTTGTGTTGGATGCTCATTTTCGCCAAAATAGCGTCGTTTCCCCACCCCCCCCCCCCCCAAAAGAGGAGAATAACGTTAAATCATGGAACCGTAATCCCTAATGTTTCTCATGACTCACTCTTCTCCCTGCCATTCTCTCACTCTCATTTTCGTCCATCTTTTGATGCTGTTCATCACTCGCCGCCATCGCTTGCGTCCCTGCCGTTCATCTCGTTACTCACTCGTTCGTGCCTCTCCGCTCGTCCGCCGTTCTCTCACTGTCACTCCCGCGCCCGTAGAGCCTCTGTCATCCGTCATGATGCATTGTTTGTCACGTTACTGCTTTTCTTCGTGTCCTCTGCCAGTCACCGAGCAGCTGCTGTTCGTTCTCACCGTTTATGTCCTCTGTTCATTCGTTTGCTCCATTCAGGTATGTTTGTATGCGATTTTGTGTTACTGAGTTACTGTATTTTGTAGTTATTAGTTGTTAGTGTTAGTTTGTTACTATTGCATACTTGAATTTGTGAATTCTAAATTTATGACCTTTGTTAGTTGTTACTGGCTTACTGCTAAATATGAAATTATGATCTTTGTTAGTTGTTACTTGTTACAACTAAATTTAGAATTAGTTGTTACAGGCACTGCTGAAATCTGAATTTATAACCTTACTAAATTAATTATTTGGTATTGTTGATTTATTAATTTAGGGACAAAATGTCTGAGAATGTGTTCATTGGGGGAGCCAAATCAAAATTTAACGGAGGAAGAACATGAACATATGAATGATGATGATTTTGTTGGTCGTGTCGAACCTGAATTTGAAAGAAATGATATTTCTGATGAAGATTGTGAAGATGATGATGTTGATGTTGACGCCATAGAAGATGAAGATATTGGAGAATTTCAGTTTTAGGCTTTTAGTTCATTAAAACATTTAATTGTTGCTTTATTGTTTTCTTTTTTGTTTGGTTGTGTTATATGAAGCTTTGATTCTATGTGACTGTGTGTTCTATATTGAACTAAATGCATACTTGTGTAGGATTTGAATGTGTGTTCTAGAGTACTTGTTATCATTGTAGTATTATTTTAATTTATTATGTGTTTTAATGTTGAAATTGTTAAATTTGAATGCATATATTTGAGTGTGTATATATATATATATATATATATATATATATATATATATATTACAAAAAATTTAGGTAAACTCGTACGAGTCTAGGTCAGTTCCACAAGTTTACCTAGACTCGCGAATTTGACAACCTTGTATCAAACCACTTGTGTTGAGACACTCAACAAAATGGCTTTGTAAAGAAAGCATCAACATATCTTAGCCACTGCTAAAGCACTTTATTTCATTCACATTTACTAAAAAATTTTGGAACTTTAATGCAGCTCATGCAGTACATTTGATAAATAGATTTCTTAGTTCATTACTCAATGACATATCACCTTATCAGGTTTTAAAAGGGAAGTTACTAGATTTGAACTACTTAGGAGTATTTAGATGCTTAGTTTATATATCAACATTGCATGTTCATAGAACCAAATTGGATAAAAGAGCAAACAAAAATGTGTACTTTTGAGATATAAAAGTGGAGTAAATGACTGCATATTATATAATGTCAATGCAAGGAACATTTTCTTATCTAGGGACACACAATTTTATGAATCTAAATTTTCTTTTGCTCTAAATCATGATAACTTAATCAATGAGGCTTCTGCAGCAAGACCTTTAAGCTAAAATCAAAATCTTATTACAATTTTTGACGATCATTTCATTGAAAAATCAAATACACCTCATGGTACATTTCATTCACATGCTTGAACAGAACCGCGTTTACATGAGAACTTAATAGACAATTTTACATGCATTAATCATCCCACTAGCACAAATGACAGTCCAGAGTTGCATTTCAATAACCAATATAATTTTGTATACTATTCTACTAGTACAAATGAGAATGCATCAATTACACAAGAACCAAACCATGCATCCTAACATTTAGGCTGCGTTTGTTTACAGAGACAGGACACTGAGACACAAAATCGTGTTTGGCAGAGGAGACATGGACAGAGACAATGTGTCCAGAGACACTGAATTAGTGTATTTTGTGTCCATCCTGACAGGAAGGACACAGAGACACTAACAAGGGACACAACTTATTTTTTATTTTTTCTTTCATTATTTTTGTTAATTTTTCATAATTATATTTTTTATTATTATATTTTTCATCTCAAATTTTTTGGATGAAAAAAAATAAGAATAAATTGAATTTTCATAATTTGTTTTAGTTTATTGCCAAACAGAATACAAAAACACAAAATTTTGTGTCTCTGTCCATCAATGTCTTGTCCTGTCCTGTTCTCAGTGTCTTGTCCTGTCCTGTTCTTGGAAACAAACGCAGCCTTAGTGACTAGACATTCAACTAGAATTAAGAAAGAACTTGCATACTTAGAAGACTTTCACTACATGATCACATCAGCACAAGATGCTATGCCATCTACACCAAAAGTCAACAATTTTATCCTGGTATTTTACAAAATATTTTTTAAGAGTCAACTATTCTTTTTTGTGAGTCAATTTTTCAAATCCACAACATGTATACATAATACCCTATCAACACACTAATCTCCAATAACATCAAAGAACCAAGATGTTATGCCGAGGCTACCAGTGATCCATGTTGGCAAGAAGTAATTACTGCTAAATTGGCTGTTTTGAAGGAAAACAAGACTTGGTCACTCACTCCTCTACCTGCTGGAAAGAAAGCAACGGAGTGCAAGTGGGTATTCAAATTGAAGCTGAAGCAAGATGGTAGCATTGATCAATATAAGGCGCAGTTAGTTGCATAGGATTTTACACAGATTACTATGGTTGATTATTTTGAGACCTATAGCTCAGTAGAGAAGATGAACACCCTAAGGATTGTGTTATCCATGGTAGTAGTAAGAAATTGGCACTTGCACCAGCTTGATATAAACACAGCATTTTTACATGGAGACTTTTTAGAAGAAGTATATATGAAACTCCCACCAAATTTATAGGTTCCTTCTGACATTGTTTGCAGACTTGACAGGTCACTCTACGGCCTCAATTAAACTAGTAGACAATGGAACTCTAAGTTGTGTGCAACCTTGGACGAAGTTGGATACAAACAATCAAGGAATGACTACAGCCTGTTCACCAAAGCTTCCAACAATAAATTTACTGTCATCTTGGTGTATGTGGACGATTTAATAGTCAAAGAGATTGATTTAGCTGAGATTCAGTTCATCAAGCAGCAACTTCATGATTTGTTTAAAATTAAGGATTTGGGAGTACTCAAATTCTTTCTTGGCCTCGAGGTAGATTAAAGCAAGAGGGGGATTTCACTTTGTCAACGCAAATACTGCCTCAACCTGCTCAAGGAGTATGAGTTAATGGAGGCCAAGACTGTATCAACGCCCATGGACTACACGACGTAACTCCCCAAAGGTTCAGGAACACCTCTGACCTCAACATCTGAATATAGAAAGCTGGTGAAAAAATTGCTATACTTGACTAACACTAGGCCCGAAATTAGTTATTTTATTGCGAAACTAAGCCATTTTTAGATTGTGCCATAAACAAGCACGTCGAGGTTGCAATAAGGGTTCTGAAGTATCTCAAGGGAGCACTAACATGGTTCTTAGACAGTAATTGGAGAACATGCCCTAATAATAGAAGATCAATATCAGGCTACTACTTCTTCTTAGGGACTTTAATTGTCTCTTGGAAAAGCAAAAAATAAAGTACAATGGCTAGCTCTGCTTCTGAGGCTAAGTACAGAGCTCTAACCATGACAACTAGAGAAGCTCAATGGTTGACTTATATTTTATAAGACCTAAATGTGAAGCTAGATAAGCCAATTGCCATCTATTGTGATAGCCAATCAACGTTGCACATTACTACCAATCCAGTCTTCCACAAGATAACAAAACATATTGAAATGAATTGCCATGTGGTAAGAGACAAATGGCAAGAGAAGGTTACCAAGCTACTGCCAATTTTAGCCTCAGATCAAATTGCTGATATTCTAATAAAAGTGTTAGCTCCAAACCCATTTTAGCAGTGTCACAACAAGCTTGGAATAATTGATGCAACCCATTCCAAGTTGAGAGTTAGTTATGAGACAGTTAGTGATAACTGAATTAGTTATTAGATATTTATCTTTAGTTGACAAATGTGCTAAATTAGTTGGTATATAAGCTCAGAAAATGAGATCAGAAACTTGAGGTTTACTCTTTAAGTCTCATCTGTAAAGTTAGTAAGAGAACTACACTCTTCTCTTTGCAGCTCTTTTTCTACTCTCTGAACTCACAATTTTCTCAATTTGTGGATCTTTAAAAGATTAAAGAAAAAATCGAAAAAAATTGAAAAAAAAGGATAATCCTTAATTTGTTATTATAAACATAATCTTCATAGTCTTAAAGACTTAAATAACAACAACCAACAAATATTATTTCAATTCAAATACTGAATATATTCATAAAAGATCAAACATATTAAACACATTCTAAAAACATAAATTTCAAGTCTTCTTTCATCATATATTGATAGTGATGATAGATTTTAATTTGTTTGTATCCTAATCGAAAAGAAGAAAACAATCAAAAGTTGAAATCATATAATAAATCAATAATAATATGAAAAGATAGTTATTGTATATATTTTACTTATATCAACATCTCCTTCAATGTTGTAAATTGTATAACACTCAAACTCTATGTTTGTTGTGGTGTCAAATTTTATTCTAAAACTAATCTTAATTACACATTAAAGCCTCCAACGTATCAGGATGCAACCTGCTACGTTGTAGTATACAAATCAACCCCTGTATTAAATGAAGACTTAGAGGCAACTGTAGATATAAAAATTGCTAAAAAAATATCCTACAATAATCTTCAAAGTAAAAAAATTCACTCCATTTTATTTTCACAAATTTAAGATATTAAAATCATGTTCAGTTTGTGGCAGCATTGTCTCTCTTCAATATAATAATCCAACTTGCTCTTTGTATAAATAAATGTGGATTCATCATTTACATATGCAGTAAAGTCAACTTGCCAAGATTCATGACTAAACTTTTTTACCCTTGATCCTACCAAAGGAATTTGATGGTGGCATATCTAACTGAGCAGCTCTCTCTCTCTCTCTCTCTCTCTCTCTCTCTCTCTCTCTCTCTCTCTCTCTCTCTCTCTCTCTCTCCCTTTGATTGTATATTCTAAAACTAAATCTTGTATTATCCTTTTCACTTGACCAATTACCAAGGTTTTGAAAAACGAACTGACCATTGAATCGCTCTAGTTATTAGTTCATCGATTTAAAAGTTTAATCGGTTCAACTGTGGTTTAATCAAAATAATTAAATTATAACAAAATAATTCATAAAATTACAAATAAAATACAAAAATATAAATATTACCTAATATAAGTCTGAAAAAATTTACAAACCAAAAATACAATACCAATTAAAGTCTCATAATTTTATTAATTACAACACAATAATAATATCCAAAAGAAAATAGTTAAATATCAAAATTTATATATGTATAAAGAATAAAGCTCTACAACCAAGTAAAATACTTAACCAAGTGTAACCAAATTGTTATAACCGTTTTCCACATCACACGCTTCTTCTTCTTATCATTCTCCTTCTTCTTCGCGTTCTTTCTCCTCTCCCCCACTGATGTTGCTACTTCTTCTTCTTCTCATCCTCATCTTCCTCGTTTTTTCTTGTCTGTCTCTTTCGTTATAATTATTGTCACCACCACCACACCATAACCTCTATATCCTACTTTTCCCCTTCCTTCTCTATTTTTTTTCCGATTTGAATTTCTCCGATCTCTTCCATCATGATTATTATTTTTATCATCATTATCGTTATTGTCATCATTGTTGTCTTCTTCTTGTATGTATAACAGTTCAAATCAAGAATGCACTGAAATTTCTTAATGATGATGACACACAAACAAACTCCGTTCAAAATAAGTTCAGACTGAAAGTGCACCTTATTTAAATCCAGAATGCACCGAAATTAAATCCAGAATTTACCAAAATTACTTAATGATAACAACACACAAACAAACTCAATTTAAAACAAACACAGTTTACTTAATGATAACTCAAAACTTTTTCCTCCTCCTTCTTCATTATCATCAAAGTTTTGAAAATCGGACTAGTCATTGAACCATTTTGTTACTGGTTTACTAATTACTGATCTAACCAATTTTACCATAGTTCAATAAAAAAATCTTATATAATAAAAAAATAAATAAATACACTAAAACATAATTATAGTCTAATAAAAATTTTAAAATATCATCCAAAAACTTTATTAACATAATTTATTAACATGATTCTTTTGTATAGATAAAAACTAATTATTGGACCAAAAACTTTTCAAGCAAACCAATTAAACCATTTTCTTTTATATATAAAAATAAATGAATTTTATTGGAGAGAAAAAGAGGCAAAAGTACAACTCATAAGATTATATATCATATGCTATAGAATAATAATTAAAAAAATCACAAAAAATTATTTATTAGGTTAATTGTATCATAATTCTAATTTTTTATTTGAAAAATAAGTGTATTTTATATGTTTTAATTTTTTATATATATTAAGTTTAATTATATGTATTTCAATATCTTAAATATAAACTTTATTATATAATAAAAATTAATTTATTATATACTCTTTTTCCGTTTAGTTTATTCTTAATTTTTCTTAGTTTTGAACACAAATACGTTTTTAATGCATATCTAGTTTCGATTAGATATATTATATTAATGTTTTTAAGTTTTAACATAAGTATAAACATATCATAATAACAAAAAAATTAAATAAATGTTAACAATAAATTTTTTCATTTTTTTTGGGTTTGGGTTAGAAAGAAAATTAAAAAGGTAGGAAAAAAAGGGACAAAAATTGTGTAGCCCAAACAAATATTAGCCCAAATTATAACTAATTGTACTGTGTATATATGTCATCATATATGGCTATACTACCTCTTAAACACCGCAACAATAGCGGGAGTGGATCCTCTCCAGTAGAAAAAAATTGGATAGTATCTAGTGTTTAATCTCACTTTTTATTGTGCTCTCTCTCCTATTTAATATTGGTTCCACTTATAGAATTAAAGGTGAGAGTAACACTTTATTCTCTAAAGTTTTAAAAAAAATGGAGAGGATCCATTTCCTAGCAACAACATGAACAAGAGATAAAACTAACATTGATCATAATCTTCATCGGTTCTTGAGTTGAGAGCCTCACGCCAAGAACAAGAACAAGAGATATGAAGTTTTTAGCAAGAAATTTTTATCTTAAATTCTAACCTTCTTCCTCTTTGATTCGCTTTCCATACCACCCATAAGCACTGCCGTCATTGCAATAGTCAAGATCTATTTTCGAACTTCACTCTCCGTTTACTGGGTACTAGGCAGCATGGCTATGTGCCCTAATTTTGGAGTGGGTTGGAGGAAGGGGACAAGGACAGTCACGTATGTAGTTTCTTTTCGTAGAATCAAGCAAAACGGTGCCATTTTGGAAGAACCGGCCCGTTTTCGGTCCAGTTCAATCGGACGGTTTTTGGCCAATTCAACAATTTCTGACTGGTTCTTCAATTAGTTGTTTTTGGCATAGGATTGAACCATTGGCATCGTCAGTTTTTGGTTCGACTGGTTTGACTGGTCGGTCCAGTCCAACTTTCAGAACCATGATTATTATTATCATTAACTTTTTCTTTTTTTGTTCATCTTCTCCTTATTTTACTTTCTCATGATTCTTCTTGTTTTACTTTCTTAACAAGAATAAAAACAAGAAAAAATCAAACAAAGAAAAAAAAATACATAATGTTATTGTAATATAAAATAAGAGCAACAGAAAAAAAATAAAAAGAAGGAAAAAATACAACATTAAAAAAATATTTTTGTGTTTTTGTAGTAAAATTTTAGTGTCGAAACTTAGAAATATATGTGGTATTGTTAAGAAATTTTGGTTTTTTTGTTTTGATAAATTTTGCATAATTCAAAACTCTTCCTCTTTCTCTTCCTCATTCACATCTTTTGCTGCTGCTTCTTCTTCTTTTTTATTTTTTTCTTTATCTTTTTTTATTTTATTTTCTCATAATTTTTCTTATTTTACTCTTTTAAGAGGAACAAAACAAAAAAAAAGAAAAAAAATCATACAAAGAAGGCAATATCAGATGAGGAAGAGGAGGATAAGAAAAAATAAAAATAAATCGCAGCAATAACAACATCAATAGAAGAAGAAGGAGGCATACGAAAAAATATGATGAAGAAACACGAAGAAAAAGAATAGCGTGATTTTACGCGAATGTTATGTGAGTGAGTTTTGTTGGATTTGAGCCAACTTGATTGGATTTAGTTGCCAAAAAGACTTGGGTGTATAGCAAGACTGATGTATAAAACCCATTATTTTATATATCATAAGTTATAGAATGATAAAGAATAAAATACAAAAACTATTTGTCACTTTATTTGTATTTTAATTTCTAATTTTTTTCTTTTTTATTTAAAAAAGTATATTTTATATCCTTTAATTTTGAATACATATTTAGTTTAAACTTATAATTTCTAAAGATAAAAAAATTTATAATTTTTAAATTTACAAACAGTAAAGTTTTTTTAATTTTAAATATCTAATAAACATAATCATTAACCAAGTTTTTGAAGAAAAATAATAGAATGGTCGGCCCGTCGAATAAGTCTATCTTACGCCACCTGAACCCGCCAAAATCCATGAGTTAAACGGTGCATGTTAAGCAGGTTTTTGTTATGGCAATCTCAAATTTCTAGACTAGTCCATCTTTTTTTGCGTGTTACGCGGATATGGTAAGTTTCAGTCTGTTTGTCACCCCTAAATTTTGGTCATTTGAAATAATGCCATTTTGGAATTTTTTAAAAACCAGTTGATTTTTGGTTCGGTTTGACCGCCCAATTTTTAGTTTGTTTTTCGATTCAGATGTGATTTTTAACAAAGTTCTAAAAATCAAATCGATCATTGAACTGTTCTCGCAACTAATTTATTAGGTTAGAGGTTTAACTGGTTCAATCGTGGTTCAACCAAAATAACCATATTATAAAAATATAATATATAAGTTATAAACAAACATAAAAAAATATAAATACAATCTAATATAAATCTTAAAAATGCACAAATTAAAATAACAATACTAACTAAAGCCTCAAATTCCATATAAATAAGATTTTAAAAATTAAATTGGACATTAAATTGTAAGGTTCTAAAAATCGAACCGATTATCAAATCGCTCGAGCTACTAATTCATTGGTTTAGAAGTTCAACTGTAGTTCAACTGAAATAATTGAATTATAATAAAATAACATATCAAATTATAAATAAATATGCAAAAATATAAATATATTCTGATATAAATCTTAAATATATATAAATTAAAAGTATAATTCCAATTAAAATCTCATAATCACATTTAAATACAACTGTCAAATATAAAAAATCAAATATCAAAGGTCAAACTTTATATATGTATAAAATTTACAATATTATATGAAATTTAAGATAGTCACAAGAAACAAAAAAATTCATTAAATTAACTAATAATAAATATTTGATCATCTACTTATCTAGTTAATTGAGTTAATTCAATTCATCTATTTCTTTATTAAAAACAAAGATGACAAATTCATTTCTTCTCTAACAAATCTGATCATAATGAATAAATAGAAACTCTGAAAAATTTTTAACAAAATTTTCAGCTGATCACAATTTTAGCGAAATTTCAACACAATTTTAACAAAGATTAACCATCTTTTTTCAAAAATTAACTAAAGAAACCCAGCAATGAACTAATCATTTAATGATTCAATCAACACTAAGAATACAAAATATAGAGTACATAATAGAATAGCATTGGAACATAGCTAATCATTCAATGATTCAAGTTATGAAGGAAAAAGCTCTAAGATGGTTCAATCATTGCTAACAATCAAATATGCATTCAATCTTGCTAGAATCAAGTAACAATTTAGCAATCATCAACCATAATTTCAGATCTAAGATCAGTAACAACAGAAATTATATGATTGCAAATTAGTAATTATAATGAAGCAGCAACACAAATTCAGCAACAACAGAACCAACTGCAACAACTAAAAAATTTCATGCCAACAATAACTTCAAAATCCAATTTCAAAACACAAACTCAGCTCAGAATCTTAAAAATTAACTAGAAAATAAAGATGAAACTGAAGAAGAAATGGCCTACCGGTGAGACGTCGAGGGAGGAATGGCGGTGGCAGAGTGAGCTCAGAGAGAGTGTGAGCTCAGAGGAACACAGTGCTGACAGTGACCTCATAAAGAGAGAGAGAGAGAGAGAGAGAGAGAGAGAGAGAGAGTTTGAAGAGAGAGATGCCAAGAACAGAGCTCGTTACAACAAAGAGACAACAGCCAAGGAGGAGCAGTTCGTGACGGCAATTAGAAGAGCTCTGAATAGAGATTCCAACTCCTTATGCAAATAAGCATTTGGACGTGCTCATGAAAGGTGCAACCTCTGTATTTTGTTAAAATGCATCCACCAATACTAAATGCAGTTTAGATGCTACTATAGTGATAGGAATACTTAAAACATCTCTGGCCATAACTGACAGGGTTGAAAATCTATCCTCATTATTCTTCCAAAATTCAACACATACATCATACTTTAAATCATCTTCATTAGTGTGAATCAAACCTTTCTTTAGATAAATCTCTAATTCATCTTTATCCAGGGAAGTTTGAGTGTCACAAGCAAATTCTCTAAATTCCTAAAAGATGTAATATAAAAATTCTTTAAGTAACGAATAAAAATAATAAGAGGAAAAAATAATACTAGATTAGAATTAAATACCTTCCTCACCATTTTACTCTTCTTTGTAAGCCTTCCTTCTTCATGCGAGTTAGGAGATTGGTTACTACTTTGAAAAATTGTTGAACCACTAAAAGTACTTTTATACTCTCCATACAACATTTTAAATTTCTCTAATACTTCAATTGCCTTTGATTCAGAGATTGAAGGGTTTAACATTTTGTAACAAAATCTCATGAACTTTAACTTTAATCGAGGATCAAAAATTACTCCAAAAGCCAAAATGGTGCTATAATCTTTCCAATATTTATCAACTTTACCTTCATTTTCAAAGCCATATTTATAATAACAGCTTCAACACTTATTTGACTGTCTTCCAAGAGGCATTTAATTTTCTAAACTTGCATAAAATACAAATTTGATGTTAGATATAATGAACCTAAAATGAGGTTTGTAATTTCATAAAATGGCTCCAAGAATTCACACTCTTTTTTTTGCTAAGCTCCATTCTTCATTTGTCAGACAATGCTTATAAGCTCTATCTGCAACTCTGAGGCAGGAGTGTACATGGATCGGACTGGCCTGGGCCCAAAGCAATTTGGGGCACGTTGGCCCGAACTCGAAGTGGCTTGGGGTTGACCCGGGAAAAGGAAATGAAACCTGATAGGGAAACTAAACTGGAACTAGGCCATAGCTCAAGTCACCCGGACTTGGCCCGGTGATTCATACTACTAGAGGAGAATGGTAGAGGCCAAACACTCTAGGGCACGCTTAGTTTGCACTTCGCAGCGCACAAGGGGCACACAACTCTCTTTCCTTATTACCACAAGACGCAACCATGCACCCTCAATCCCCCCATGGCTCACGAACAGTGCCACCACTCTTCCTCTATCAGCCGTCTCTCTACCTTTCACCAACCCCCATCACCCTTTCTCTCTCAGCCCTCTCTCTGTCTCTCACCAGCCACCATCATGACGCCCGTCACCACTCACCGGCCTTAGAGTCACGACGGTGCTGCACTGTTTCTCGCCTCTCGGTGATGACTAGTCAACGACCCTCAGCAACAATGAATGCAAAGTGTGATGATGCTTCTCTGACTCTCAACAACGACTGCTTTTCCCCTCTGGTCAAATGGTCACGACGGTGCTACCCCTAGTCGTCCTCTTCTTTTTTTGCCACTGGTCTTCTTCTTCTTCTTCTCTTCTCTGACCTCTGCTCAAGCTCAGGTAAATAATTATTGTTTTGCTTAGGGATTTTGATTATCGAAACTTCTGAATATTAGGGATTTTAACTATTGGAACTTTTGAATATTAGGGGTTTTGATTATTGTTCTAATTAGGTGTTTCTTCATGTTTTAGTATTTGATTATTGTTCTAACTAGGTGTTTATTATTTTAATCAGAATTTTGATTACTGTTTTGACTGTTGATTATTGGAACTTCTGATTAGGTGTTTATTGTTCTTCTTGTTTTAGTGTTTTGTTATGATTTTGTTCTGATTATTGCTGAACTTCTGAAGCATTGCTGAATTTATTCTTGATTTTGTTTGTTTAGATAACGAACAATGAGAGGAAGAGATAATTATATACCTCTACAAATTACCGAGAATAATTTTGTTAACTGCCTAGTTCTCACCCGGTATAATTGTGGCCTAAAGGTGTTTAAGTTACATTAGGTCTAGGGCCGGGTTAGGGTCTAACAAATAGGCCCGATATATATTTTGGATCGGGTCTATATTAGATCAAACCCGCCTTCTCCCAGCCCATGTACAGCCCTACATTGAGGATATTAAATACTTTTTCAAATTTGATTGCACTTTTCGACATCATATATGTAGAGTTTCATCGAGTTAGAACATCTGATTTTAGACCATCACCTTCTTCAATTTCTGCTTGCTGTATTTCACCATTCTCCCATATGAAGCTTTCAAATATTTTACACTTTCTCTTATTTTAAATAAAGCTTCAGCAACCACCTTTAACCTTTCCTACACAATTAAATTCAAAACATGAGCGGAGCAACACAGATGAAAATATTCACCATTGTAAAGTGGTGCACGAAATTGCAATAACACTTTTGCAATCCCGCACAACTAACCAGCAAGTGCACTGGGTCGTCCAAGTAATACCTTGCGTGAGCAAGGGTCGATCCCACGGAGATTGTCGGCTTGAAGCAAGCTATGGTTATCTTGTAAATCTTAGTCAGGATATCAGAAATTATCAGGATTGATTGTAAAAAGCAAAAGAACATAAAAAAGGTACTTGTTTTGCAGTAAATGAGAATAGGCTGGGGTTTTGGAGATGCTCCATCTTCTGAATCTCTGCTTTCCTACTGTCTTCTTCATCAAACACGCAAGGCTCCTTCCATGGCAAGCTGTATGTAGGGTTTCACCATTGTCAGTGGCTACCTCCCATCCTCTCAGTGAAAATACGTCCCTGATGCTCTGTCACAGCATAGGCTAATCATCTGTCGGTTCTCAATCAGGCCGGAATAGAATCCAGTGATTCTTTTGCGTCTGTCACTAACGCCCCGCCCTCAGGAGTTTGAAGCACGTCACAGTCATCCAGTCATTGAATCCTACTCAGAATACCACAGACAAGGTTTAGACCTTCCGGATTCTCTTGAATGCCGCCATCAGTTCTAGCTTATACCACGAAGATTCCGATTAAAGAATCCAAGAGATAACTACTCAATCTAAGATAGAACAGAGGTGGTTGTCAGGCACATGTTCATAGTTGAGAATGATGATGATTGTCACGGATCATCACATTCATCCGGATTAAGAACAAGTGTTATCTTAGAATCGAAGCAAGCATGATTGAATAAGAAACAGTAGTAATTGCATTAATCCATCAAGACACAGCAGAGCTCCTCACCCCCAACCATGGGGTTTAGAGACTCATGCCGTGGAATGTACACAAAGAAACGTGTAAAAATGTCATGAGGTCATAAGGTGCGGATACAATGTCAAAAGATCCTATTAATAGTAAACTAGTATCCTAAGGTTTACAGAAATGAGTAAATTACAGAAAAATCCACTTCCGGGCCCACTTGGTGTGTGCTTGGGCTGAGCAATGAAGCATTTTCGTGTAGAGACCTTTTCTGGAGTTAAACGCCAGCTTTCATGCCAGTTTGGGCGTTTAACTCCAAGTTTTATGCCAGTTCTGGCGTTTAACGCTGGAATTTCTGTAGGTGACTTTGAGCGCCAGTTTGGGCCATCAAATCTTGGGCAAAGTATGAACTATTATATATTTCTGGAAAGCCCAGGATGTCTACTTTCCAATGCCGTTGAGAGCGCGCCAATTGGGCTTCTGTAGCTCCAGAAAATCCACTTCGAGTGCAGGGAGGTCAGAATCCAACAGCATCTGTAGTCCTTTTCAGTCTCTGGATCAGATTTTTGCTCAGAACCTTCAATTTCAGTCAGAAAATACCTGAAATCACAGAAAAACACACAAACTCATAGTAAAGTCCAGAAAAGTGAATTTTAACTAAAAACTAATAAAAATATAATAAAAACTAACTAAAAGATACCAAAAACATACTAAAAATAATGCCAAAAAGCGTATAAATTATCCGCTCATCACAACACTAAACTTAAATTGTTGCTTGTCCCCAAGCAACTGAAAATCAAAATAGGATAAAAAGAAGAGAATATACTATAGATTCCAAAATATCAAAGAAACATAGCTCCAATTAGATGAGCGGGACTAGTAGCTTTTTGCCTCCGAACAGTTTTGGCATCTCACTCCATCCTTTGAAGTTCAGAATGATTGGCATCTATGAGAACTCAGAACTCAGATAGTGTTATTGATTTTCCTAGTTAAGTATAATGATTCTTGAACATAGCTAGTGTATGAGTCTTGGCTGTGGCCCAAAGCACTCTGTCTTCCAGTATTACCACCGGATACATACATGCCACAGACACATAATTGGGTGAACCTTTTTAGATTGTGACTCAGCTTTGCTAAAGTCCCCAATTAGAGGTGTCCAGGGTTCTTAAGCACACTCTTATTGCTTTGGATCACCACTTTATTTCTTTCTTTTTCTCTTTTTTTTTTTTTGAAAAATTTCTTCTCATTTTTTTTTCACTGCTTTTTCTTGCTTCAAGAATCAATTTGATGATTTTTCAGATCCTCAATAACAGTTCTCTTTCTCCTCATTCTTTCAAGAGCCAACAATTTTAACATTCTCAAAGCAACAAGTTCAAAAGACATATGCACTGTTCAAGCATTCATTCAGAAAACAAAAAGTATTGTCACCACATCAAACTAATTCAGCTAGTTTCAGAGATAAATTTCGAAATCCTGTACTTCTTGTTCTTTTGTGATTAAAGCATTTTTCTTTTAAGAGAGGTGATGGATTCATAGGACATTCATAGCTTTAAGGCATAAACTTAAATTTTATTAATTATGAATTAAGAAAATGACTCAGAAATTAAATATAAGATGAAGCTAAAAATAAAAAAAAAAACAAAATAATATAAAAAAAACGAAAAAGAATAGGCTCCTAATGATAGGGGTTTTCACAGAGTTAGGACTCAACAACCTTGATTTTGAGAAGTGGATGCTCCCTCAGCTTGAGAGGAGAGCTTTTGGCGTTTCATCTCTTGGAGTTCACGCCCCTGCTTCTCTTGTTCCTTCCATTGACTTCTTGGTGATTGGATGTTCAATGGGTATGAATTCATCTGCTTCCATCTTCACCCCAGCCTCTTTACAGAGCAAGGAGATCAAGCTTGGGTAAGCCAATTTGGTTACAGTGGAATTCCTATTTGCAATTGTGTAGATCTCACAGGCAATCATATGATGAACCTCCACTTCTTTTCCAAGCATAATGCAATGAATCATCACTGCTCTCTTGATTGTAACCTCAGAACGGTTGCTAGTGGGCAATATGGAACGCCCAATAAAGTCTAGCCAACCTCTTGCAATTGGTTTGAGGTCTCCCCTCTTGAGTTGGTTAGGGACACCCTTAGAATTGGTTATCCACTTAGTTCCAGGGAGGCATATGTCCTCTAGAACTTGATCCAACCCTTTATCTACTCTCACCATCCTCCTATTAAAGGAGTCAGGATCATCTTGCAGTTGAGGCAACTTGAAGATTTCTCTTATTTTGTCCAGATGAAAGTACATAACTTTCCCTCTGACCATAGTTCTGTAGGTATGGTAAGCGGTTCCAGTCATTCTCTGCTTATCTGTCAGCCACATTCCTGAACCATGTTCCTTCCAACCTTTGTCTCAGAATTGGTTAGAACTTCCCATCCTCTGTTTCGAATTTGCTCTTGGATCCCCGGATATTCATCTTCTTTCAGATCAAATTTAACTTCCGGGATCACTGACCTCAGACCCATTATTTTGTGATAATGGTCTTCATGTTCTTTAGTTAAGAACTTCTCTTGATTCCAAAGATTCTTTGGATTATTCTCTTTCTTGCCTCTTAAATTGGTTTGTTTTCCTTTAGGAGCCATGATATTGATGAATCTTGGCTTAGTGATCACGGAAAAGCACACCAAACTTAGAGGTTTGCTTGTCCTCAAGCAAAAGAAAAGAAAGAAGGGAGAGAGAGAAAGAGGAAATTCGAATGGTGTGGGTAAAGGGGGTTCCAAACGTGAATTTATAAGGGGAGGGAGAAGAGATTTCGAAAAAAATAAGAATTTGAAAGAAAATTTGAGAAGATATGGAGAGAAATTGAGAAAAGGGTGAGTTTTTGAAGAAGATTTGGGATTAATTTGAAAGTGAATGATGAAAGGTTGAAGTGCATTTATGTAGAAGAGTATGGTTAAAAAGAGGAAAGTTTTAAAAAAATTGAGTTGAAAACAAAAATGTGGTCCCCCCACCTTTCTAGCGTTAAACGCCCAGAATGGCACCCATTCTGGCGTTTAACGCCCATTTGCTACCCTTTTTGGGCGTTTAACGCCCAGCCAGGTGCCCTGGCTGGCGTTAAACGCCAGAAATCCTTTGTCACTGGGCGTTTTTTCAAAACGCCCAGGATGCTGCACACCTGGCGTTAAACGCCCAGAATGGTGCCCATTCTGGCGTTTAACGCCCAAAATGGCACCATTCCTGGCGTTAAACGCCCAGAATGGTACCCATTCTGGCGTTTAACGCCCAAAATGCCCCTTACTGGCGTTTTTTCGCCAGTAAGCTCATTTTCTCTACTTTTTGAGCTGAATCCTTCTGTAACTTTGTGAATTCCTTTATTTTTGATACTTGCCTCTGTAAGAACTAATCATATACCTTCCTAATGACTGGGTTGCCTCCCAGCAAGCGCTTCTTTACTGTCTTTAGCTGGACTTCTGCTAAGAATCACTCAAGTCTCAGTCTTGAGCATTCCTGCTCAAAATTGCTTTCAAGATAATGCTTGATTCTTTGTCCATTAACAATGAACTTCTTGTCAGAATCAATATCCTGAAGCTCAACATATCCATATGGTGATACTCCTGTAATCACATACGGACCCCTCCACCGGGATTTGAGTTTTCCTGGAAACAATTTGAGCCTGGAGTTGAAGAGCAGAACTTTTTGTCCTGGCTCAAAGACTCTGGTTGACAATCTCTTGTCATGCCACTTCTTTGCCTTTTCCTTATAGATTTTAGCATTTTCAAAGGCATTGAGTCTGAACTCCTCTAGCTCATTTAACTGGAGCAGTCTTTTCTCACCAGCTAACTGAGCATCCATGTTTAGGAATCTGGTTGCCCAGTAGGCTTTATGTTCCAGTTCCACAGGCAAATGACAGGCCTTCCCATACACCAGTTGGTATGGAGAGGTGCCTATAGGAGTCTTGAATGCTGTTCTGTATGCCCACAGAGCATCATCCAAGCTCTTTGCCCAATCCTTTCTTCGGGCTATTACAGTCTGTTCTAGGATTCTCTTTAGCTCTCTGTTAGAGACTTCAGCTTGCCCATTTGTCTGTGGATGATACGGAGTTGCCACTTTATGGCTGATTCCATATCTAACCATAGCAGAGTATAGCTGTTTATTGCAGAAGTGAGTGCCCCCGTCACTGATTAGCACTCTGGGAACGCCAAACCTGCTGAAAATGTTTTTCTGGAGGAATTTCAGCACGGTCTTGGTATCATTAGTGGGTGTAGCAATTGCTTCTACCCACTTAGATACATAGTCCACTGCTACCAGAATGTAAGTGTTTGAGTATGATGGTGGGAATGGCCCCATGAAGTCAATTCCCCATACATCAAACAATTCTATCTCTAATATCCCTTGTTGAGGCATGGCATATCCGTGAGGCAGGTTACCAGCTCTTTGGCAACTGTCACAGTTACGCACAAACTCTCGGGAATCTTTATAGAGAGTAGGCCAGTAGAATCCACACTGGAGGACTTTAGTGGCTGTTCGCTCACTTCCAAAATGTCCTCCATAATGTGATCCATGGCAGTGCCATAGGATCCTTTGTGCTTCTTCTCTGGGTACACATCTGCGGATCACTCCGTCAGCACATCTCTTAAAGAGATATGGTTCATCCCAAAGGTAGTACTTGGCATCTGAAATTAATTTCTTTCTTTGCACACTGCTGTACTCCTTGGGTATGAACCTTACAGCTTTATAATTTGCAATGTCTGCAAACCATGGAGCTTCCTGGATGGCAAAGAGTTGCTCATCTGGGAAAGTCTCAGAGATCTCAGTAGAAGGGAGGGACGCCCCAGCTACTGGTTCTATTCTGGACAGATGATCAGCTACTTGATTCTCTGTCCCTTTTCTGTCTCTTATTTCTATATCAAACTCTTGCAGAAGCAATACCCATCTGATAAGCCTGGGTTTTGAATCCTGCTTTGTGAGTAAGTATTTAAGAGCAGCATGGTCAGTGTACACAATCACCTTTGATCCCACTAGGTAGGATCTAAACTTGTCAATGGCATAAACCACTGCAAGTAATTCTTTTTCTGTGGTTGTGTAATTTTTCTGTGCATCATTTAGAACACGGCTAGCATAGTAAATGACATGCAGAAGTTTGTTATGCCTCTGTCCCAACACTGCACCAATGGCATGGTCACTGGCATCACACATTAGTTCAAATGGCAATGTCCAATCTGGTGCAGAGATGATTGGTGCTGTGACCAGCTTAGCTTTCAGGGTCTCAAATGCCTGCAGACACTGTGTGTCAAACACAAATGACGTGTCAGCAGCTAGCAGGTTACTTAGAGGTTTTGCAATTTTCGAAAAATCCTTTATAAACCTTCTGTAGAATCCTGCATGCCCCAGAAAGCTTCTGATTGCCTTAACATTGGCAGGTGGTGGTAATTTTTCAATTACCTCTACCTTTGCCTTATCCACCTCTATTTCCCTGCTTGAAATTTTGTGCCCAAGGACAATTCCTTCAGTCACCATAAAGTGACATTTTTCCCAGTTTAAAACCAGGTTAGTCTCTTGGCACCTTTTCAAGACAAGTGATAGGTGGTTAAGACAGGAGCTGAATGAGTCTCCATATACTGAAAAGTCATCCATGAAGACTTCCAGAAATTTCTCTACCATATCTGAGAAGATAGAGAGCATGCACCTTTGAAAGGTTGCAGGTGCATTGCACAGACCAAAAGGCATCCTCCTATAGGCAAACACGCCAGAAGGGCAAGTAAATGCTGTCTTCTCTTGGTCCTGAGGATCTACTGCAATTTGGTTGTAGCCTGAATAGCCATCCAAAAAGCAGTAGTAATCGTGACCAGCTAGTCTTTCTAGCATTTGGTCTATGAATGGTAAAGGAAAATGATCCTTTCTGGTGGCTGTATTGAGCCTTCTGTAGTCAATACACATGCGCCACCCTGTGACTGTTCTTGTAGGAACCAGTTCATTTTTTTTATTATGAACCACTGTCATGCCTCCCTTTTTGGGAACAACTTGGACAGGGCTCACCCAGGGGCTATCAGAAATAGGATAAATAATCCCAGCCTCTAGTAACTTAGTGACCTCTTTTTGCACCACCTCCTTCATGGCAGGATTTAGCCTCCTCTGTGGTTGGACCACTGGTTTGGCATTATCCTCCAACAGGATCTTGTGCATGCATCTAGCTGGGCTAATACCCTTGAGATCACTTATGGACCACCCAAGAGCTGTCTTGTGCGTCCTTAGCACTTGAATCAGTGCTTCCTCTTCCTGTGGATCTAAAGCAGAGCTTATAATCACTGGAAAAGTGTCACCCTCTCCTAGAAATGCATATTTCAGAGATGGTGGTAGAGGTTTGAGTTCAGGTTTGGGAGGTTTATCCTCCTCCTGAGGAATTTTCAAAAATTCCTTTACTTCCTCTAGTTCTTCTTGGTCAGGTTGAGCATCTTTGAAGATGTCCTCAAGCTCTGATTCCAGGCTTTCAGCCATATTGATCTCTTCTACCAGAGAATCAATAATGTCAACGTCCATGCAATCATCTGGTGTGTCTGGATGCTGCATAGCTTTCACAGCATTCAACTTGAACTCATCCTCATTGACTCTCAGGGTTACTTCCCCTTTGTGTACATCAATGAGAGTTCGTCCAGTTGCTAGGAAAGGTCTTCCTAGAATGAGAGTTGCACTTTTGTGCTCTTCCATTTCCAGCACCACAAAGTCAGTTGGAAAGGCAAATGGCCCAACCTTGACAATTATGTCCTCTATTATGCCTGATGGGTGTTTAATAGAGCCATCAGCAAGTTGGAGGCATATCCTGGTTGGTTTGACTTCTCCAGCCAACCCAAGCTTTCTGATAGTGGATGCAGGTATTAGATTGATGCTTGCTCCAAGATCACATAGAGCTGTCTTGGTGCAAACACCTTCTAGTGTGCATGGTATCATAAAGCTTCCAGGATCTTGAAGCTTTTCTGGTAAGCTTTTCAGAATGACTGCACTGCATTCTTCAGTGAGAAACACTTTTTCAGTTTCTCTCCAATCCTTCTTATGACTTAAGATCTCTTTCATGAACTTAGCATAAGAAGGTATTTGCTCAAGTGCCTCTGCAAACGGAATCTTTATCTCAAGAGTCCTTAGATAGTCTGCAAAGCGGGCAAATTGCTTATCCTGTTCCGCTTTGCGGAGTTTCTGGGGATAAGGCATCTTGGCTTGATATTCTTCAACCTTAGATGCTGCAGGTTTATTCCTTACAGAAGTGGTTGAAGAAGCCTTGTTAGAGAGATAATTATCAGCATTCTCAGGTGCCTGATTCTCCTTGGGCGTTTGGACGCCAGGAATGGGCGAAGATTGGGCGTTAAATGCCAACTTCTCTCCCTTTTCTGGCGTTTGAACGCTAGAACTAGGCAAGGAATGGGCATTTAACGCCAGCTTTCCTTCCCTTTCTGGCGTTTGAACGCCAATAAAATTCCTCTCTGGGCTCTTACTGTCCTCAGAGGGATTTTGAACAGTGGTTTGGTTGTCCTCTGTCATTTGTTCCTTGTTTGGCTTTTTGCTCTTTTGAGCAGTGTTATTCAAGGTCTTCCCACTCCTCAATTGAACTGCTTGACACTCCTCTGTTATCTGTTTAGATATTTGCTGTTTTGCTTGGTTCAACTGTAGTTCTATGCTCTTATTAGCAACTTTGGTTTCATGGAGCATCTCTTTAAATTCTGTTAACTGTTCTGTCATCAGGAGCAATTGTTGATTAAGCTCATTCATCTGTTCTTGAGGATTAGGATCAGTGACTAATGCCATGACCTTCTCCTTTGGAACGAACTCATTGCTAGAATATAAGTATTGGTTTCTAGCAACAGTGTCTATAAGCTCTTGAGCTTCTTCAATTGTCTTCCTCATGTGTATGGATCCACCAGCTGAGTGGTCTAAAGATATCTGAGCTTTTTTTGTAAGCCCATAGTAGAAAATGTCTAACTGTACCCACTCTGAAAACATTTCAGAGGGGCATTTTCTAAGCATACCTCTATACCTCTCCCAGGCATTATAAAGGGATTCATTATCCTCTTGTTTAAAGCCTTGGATGTCCAGCCTTAGCTGTGTCATCCTCTTTGGAGGGTAAAAATGATTCAGGAATTTTTCTGACAACTGTTTCCATGTCTTTATGCTTGCTGTAGGCTGGTTATTCAACCATCTTTTAGCTTGATCTTTTACAGCAAATGGAAACAGTAATAGTCTGTAGACATCCTGATCTACCTCTTTATCATGTACTGTGTCAGCAATTTGTAAGAACTATGCCAGAAACTCAGTAGGTTCTTCCTGTGGAAGACCGGAATACTGGCAGTTTTGCTGCACTATGATAATGAGTTAAGGGTTTAGCTCAAAGCTGCTAGCTTTGATGGGGGGTATACAGATACTACTCCCATATGCAGCTGTAGTGGGGTTAGCATAAGACCCCAGAGTCCTTTTGGACTGATTAATTCCACTTAAGTCCATGATGGACAAAAGGGAAATGATAATAATTGCAAAGAGTTGAATTTTGTTTATTTTTAAATTTTTTTTTTGAAATATCCGAAAAAAAATTAAAATGAAATAAAATAAAATAAAAAAAATTCGAAAATCAAAAAGGGAAATGAAATTAAAGCAAATTGAGAACTGAATCAATTAGTAAAAGAAAAGATTTTGAAAACAGCAATTAAAAAGATATGATTGAAAAATTTTTATGAAAAAGATTTGATTTTTGAAAAGAGGAAAGAGAAAAACACAAAAAGACACCAACTTAAAGTTTTTAGAAAATCAAACACACAGTTTTCGAAAATTTTTAAGGGAAACACAAAGAGGACACCAAACTTAGAATTTTTATAAACCAAAAAGGGACTAAGAACATGCAAAATTCGAAAATTAAAAGAAAAAAAAAACAAAAGCATGCAATTGACACCAAACTTAAAATATGAAACTAGACTCAACTAAAAGACTCTAAACCAACAAAAATAAAACAGTCCTAATCTAAGTAACAAGATAAGCCGTCAGTTGTCCAAACTCAAACAATCCCCGGCAACGGCGCCAAAAACTTGGTGCACGAAATTGCAATAACACTTTTGCAATCCCGCACAACTAACCAGCAAGTGCACTGGGTCGTCCAAGTAATACCTTGCGTGAGCAAGGGTCGATCCCACGGAGATTGTCGGCTTGAAGCAAGCTATGGTTATCTTGTAAATCTTAGTCAGGATATCAGAAATTATCAGGATTGATTGTAAAAAGCAAAAGAACATAAAAAAGGTACTTGTTTTGCAGTAAATGAGAATAGGCTGGGGTTTTGGAGATGCTCCATCTTCTGAATCTCTGCTTTCCTACTGTCTTCTTCATCAAACACGCAAGGCTCCTTCCATGGCAAGCTGTATGTAGGGTTTCACCATTGTCAGTGGCTACCTCCCATCCTCTCAGTGAAAATACGTCCCTGATGCTCTGTCACAGCATAGGCTAATCATCTGTCGGTTCTCAATCAGGCCGGAATAGAATCCAGTGATTCTTTTGCGTCTGTCACTAACGCCCCGCCCTCAGGAGTTTGAAGCACGTCACAGTCATCCAGTCATTGAATCCTACTCAGAATACCACAGACAAGGTTTAGACCTTCCGGATTCTCTTGAATGCCGCCATCAGTTCTAGCTTATACCACGAAGATTCCGATTAAAGAATCCAAGAGATAACTACTCAATCTAAGATAGAACAGAGGTGGTTGTCAGGCACATGTTCATAGTTGAGAATGATGATGATTGTCACGGATCATCACATTCATCCGGATTAAGAACAAGTGTTATCTTAGAATCGAAGCAAGCATGATTGAATAAGAAACAGTAGTAATTGCATTAATCCATCAAGACACAGCAGAGCTCCTCACCCCCAACCATGGGGTTTAGAGACTCATGCCGTGGAATGTACACAAAGAAACGTGTAAAAATGTCATGAGGTCATAAGGTGCGGATACAATGTCAAAAGATCCTATTAATAGTAAACTAGTATCCTAAGGTTTACAGAAATGAGTAAATTACAGAAAAATCCACTTCCGGGCCCACTTGGTGTGTGCTTGGGCTGAGCAATGAAGCATTTTCGTGTAGAGACCTTTTCTGGAGTTAAACGCCAGCTTTCATGCCAGTTTGGGCGTTTAACTCCAAGTTTTATGCCAGTTCCGGCGTTTAACGCTGGAATTTCTGTAGGTGACTTTGAGCGCCAGTTTGGGCCATCAAATCTTGGGCAAAGTATGGACTATTATATATTGCTGGAAAGCCCAGGATGTCTAATTTCCAATGCCGTTGAGAGCGCGCCAATTGGGCTTCTGTAGCTCCAGAAAATCTACTTCGAGTGCAGGGAGGTCAGAATCCAACAGCATCTGTAGTCCTTTTCAGTCTCTGGATCAGATTTTTGCTCAGAACCTTCAATTTCAGTCAGAAAATACCTGAAATCACAGAAAAACACACAAACTCATAGTAAAGTCCAGAAAAGTGAATTTTAACTAAAAACTAATAAAAATATAATAAAAACTAACTAAAAGATACCAAAAACATACTAAAAATAATGCCAAAAAGCGTATAAATTATCCGCTCATCATAAAGCAAACTATTCTGCTACGTAGATGGATTTTTAAGATGTTTTGTATGTTGTCATTTCCAGAAGTATTATCTAAAGTAATAGATAATACTTTCTTATCAACACTACATTGCTTCAAAGAGTTAAATAAGATTGCTTCTAGATCAGTCTCGGTGTAGAGAGGAATCATTCAACAAAAATTTAAAATCTTACTCACTAGTCGCCAATTCTCATCAATAATGTGAGCTGTCAGAAAAATATATCCTTTAGTGCTAGATGTTGTCCACACATCAGATGTCAAACGAATTCTATTAGATATCCTAGACATCATCTGCTTTAATTTTTCTTTCTCTATTGAGTAAACTATTTTAAGACCTGATACTAAAGTGTTTCTAGAAGGCATAACAATCGTTGGACTAATGTAATTAATCCAATCTTTAATACCCTCATACTCAACAAAACTAAACGCAAGATTATGTTTTACTATAGCCTGAGCGACTTTTTTCTAATGAACATTCTGGTCAATTTTGGTTGGAGGACCCTCTATATCATCATCAAATCTAATACTAAGGGGTATGAATTTACAAGAAACTATATGACGACTCAAATGAGAAGTCCCGTAACTATTCTTAGTTTTTGGATTCTTCCCAATTTTCTATTCATGATTACAAAATTTGCATGCAGCCCCTTTAACACCATCTCTATCTTTTTCAATCTTCTTAAAAAACTTCCAAACATTAGATATTTTACCAGAATCAATATTACCAGAAACTTGAATAAGAGTCTCAGAAATAATCTCATCATCCATGTTTATAAATTTTCTAATCCTATTTAGACAATCAAAATACTATTTAAAAGTCAAAAAATAAAATAATCTTCCAAATTAAATGAATGCTAGAAAATGAATTGGATAAGAATATTATGAAGAAGAACATGAACTTCCATCAAAAAATACTTTTATAGGAACTATTAAGATTAATCAAGCACTCACCAACAATCAAGTTAGAAAGAACATAATTACATATCCTATCTTTTCACATTTAGTTTCAGAACTAAAGTGCCAAAAGTAGGAAAAGTTCCCCATGAATTTGAAGATTATGCGACAGAAAAAACAAAATTAGGGAAAAACTAGAAGTCAATGAATTGAGCTTCAGGTTATAAAGCTGATTACGAATACATGGAAAAATATTAAAGCTTGCAACTACAATTGAAATTGAATACCAAATAGGGATTAGGGTGTAGCCAAGCTTGCAAAACTCACCTCTAATGCTTTGAATAAGTTCCGCATCAGGGAGGAAGAGCAACCACCGATTTCATCCACCAAGTTAGGGAGGAAGAGCAGCCACCGTGTTGTCCACTACGTCAGGAGGAGGAGCACCGCGTTAGGGAAGAAGAGCAGCCACTGCGTCATCCACTGTGTCAGGGAGGAGGAGTAGCCACCCCGTCTTCCACCGATTTCTTCTTTTCTGGGTATAGCCACTGATTTCGTCAGGGAGGAGGAGCAGCACAGCCGCGCAGGTCATAGTTTCTTCTTCTTATAGATGAAGATGAGTTATGTTTTTAGGGATTTTAGGGCTTATATGGCAAGCACTGTTTCATTTTTTGGGGGGCTTAATTAGGGCCAGGGCCTTATAAATGTGTTTTTGTCATTTTTAGGGTTGTAGGCTGAAATTATGTTGAAGGGCTTAGGGTCAGCCCTAGGGCCTTAAGCTCAATTAACACCACTAGGGACAACGACTACGGAGTAGGGACAACAACTAGGGTTTCTTGGTGTGTGTTTTATTTAATTGTTTATCTTCCTAAGTCTGATTTGTTTGATAATGAAGAGTGAAGAAGTGAAGAAAATATTGGGAATGCTTTATTTTCTTTTTCGATCTTGGTATTTTTTCTCAACCTTTAAACGGCGTCGTTTTAGACTTCAGGAGTGATTTTTTTTTAAAATCGAACAGGTTCCAGTTTGATTCGACTGACTGGTTCTCGACTAATTTTCTGATTCAACTTTGACTTTTAAAATAGGCAGTTTATATATGGACCGAATCAGATTATTCACCGATTCTCGGTTCAACCGATCTGACTGACTAATTCGGTTTGATTTTTAAAACATTGGTTTGTAACTAGTGGTTTACAATGCAGACCAAATCATATTTTGATTCGGTCTATGGTTCGTCTGGCTTGACTGACCAGTTCGAACTAGTTTTTAGAACCGTGCTAATTATAAGACATGCTTTCATCTTACTATATATTATAGTGAAAATGAAATTTAAAAATACATCTTGTACTTAGGATAAAGGATCATCACAATAGCCATAATTGTATTTATCCCACCCCAATACCTTTCAAACTTAGGTATCATGCTAGTAGCATTAATTCAATTACCTCATTCCCAAAATTTTGCCACTCCATCAAAGCCAACTTAATTACACAAACTTTTGGAAAATAAAGATTTGATATAGGAAAATTTGTACCAGAAAACAATCCAATCACATCATAAAACACCTTCAATCTTTGAAAATTTTCATCTACTATATCCTAATCCTCATCACTAGGCAAAGATTTATATTAATTTTTCTTCTCTCTTAGGTGTTGGAATCCAATAATGAACACTCTCCCTCACCCTTTCAATACTATGTGAAATAAGTTGTGATATGGTTGTTATAACCCAATTAAAAAGCTATAAATCCGCTTCGCACGTTATAACCTGGCTCCGTGCGTTATAACTCGTTCAAACATTATAACTCAGATTCGCACACCAAAACGTATATCATAACATTCTGATATAGTGTTACTATTCTTCAATGAAAATGATTGCTAAAAGCATAACTGCTAATACCTTGCCTTACATATAAAAAAGGTAAGATATCTTATCTTAGGCAGGAGTCATACGAGTATATATTGAACTGACTTAAGTAATTTATAGGTACTCTCTCGCTTTGTTCTTTTTACACAAGACATACTTCCCAGATGAAAAACTCGAAAACTCAGGCAACAAGCTTGGAGTTGAGATAAGAAGCTCAGAGTTGGCTGTCAAGAGACGAGTTATACTTAGTCAATCCACGCAAGAACAATTGGCACCCACCGTGGGGCCTAAGAAATAAAACCCTTTCTTCTTTTTTCTAGGCCTCAGAATTTTCTCATCCACCTATGTCTGATCAACCTCCTCCCACACCTTCCGAGATACTTCGGACGGTGACTGAGTTACAGCAGGCTAATCAGTGCATGGCAGAAGAAAATTAAAGAATGGCAAACCAAATAGCCGAGTTGACTAATGCTCGGATAGAAAATAATGACGATCATAATGAATGAGCAGAAGATGAGGAACACGAGTCTGACCTAACACATGTCTCTGAAACCCAGGGATACAAAGAAGATCGGCGAGCTGAAAAGAGGACAAACCGGATAATGCTGTTAGTCCATTCACTACAGATGTCATGAACTTTCAAATGCCCAAGAGGTTTACCCTGCCTATGACCTTAACCCTTTATGATGGGTTGGGCGACCCAAGAAAGCACATCAAGAATTTTCGATCTATAATGATAATAAACAGTGCTTTTGACCCTATTTTATGTCATTGTTTTCCTACTTTTTTAGATGGTCCTGCACTTGATTGGTTTTGTTCTTTGCCTACAGATTATGTTTCTCATTTTCAGCAATTAGCTAAACTTTTCGAAGATCAGTTCGCTACATCTTTTATCTATTTACATGATTCTGATTACTTAAACACAATCAAACAAGGACAGAATGAAAGCCTGAAAGACCATATTACTCATTTTACAAAGGTAGTAATTACTATACCAGATCTTAACCCCGAAGTGCATCTGCATGCCATCAAAAGTGGACTTCGATTAGGCAAATTCTAAGAAGCCAACACGGTTTCAAAGCCAAAAACACTCGTCGAGTTCCGTGAGAAGGCTAAAGGTCAAATGGAGATTGAGGAGCTCCGCCAAACTCGGAAATTAAAAAAAACTCACAATAACAAAGACGAGGATAAAGCTCGAGACAGTGATGAGCGGATAATTTATACGCTTTTTGGCATTGTTTTTAGATAGTTTTTAGTATGTTTTAGTTACTTTTTTATATTTTTATTAGTTTTTAGGCAAAAATCACATTTCTAGACTTTACTATAAGTTTGTGTGTTTTTCTATAATTTCAGGTATTTTCTGGCTAAAATTGAGGGACCTGAGCAAAAGTCTGATTCAGAGGCTGAGAAAGGACTGTAGATGCTATTGGATTCTGACCCTCCTGCACTCGAAGTGGATTTTCTGAAGCTGTAGAAGCCCAATTGGCGCGCTCTCAATTGTGTTAGAAAGTAGACATCTTGGGCTTTCCAGAAATATATAATAATTTATACTTTGCCAGAGATTTGATGGCCTAAACTGGGATTTAAACACCAGCCAGAGACCATTTTTTGGCGTAAAATGCCGGAACTGGCACCAGAACTAGAGTTAATGCCCAAACTGGCATCCAAGCTAGCGTTTAACTCCAGCAAAAGCCTATGCACGTGTAAATCTCAATGCTCAGCCCAAGCACACACCAAGTTGGCCCCGGAAGTGGATTTCTACACTATCTGCACTTAGTTACTTATTTTCTGTAATCCCTAGTAACTAGTTTAGTATAAATAGCACTTTTTACTATTGCATTTCATCTTTGGATCATCTTTTGATATTTTGATCACTTTTGTGCGACTTTTTATATTTGGGGAGGCCGGCCATTAAGGCATGCCTAGACCTTTTTCTCTTATGTATTTTTCAACGGTGGAGTTTCTACACCTCGTAGATTAAGGTGCAGAGCTCTGCTGTTCTTCATGAATTAATGCAAGTACTATTGTTTCTCTTTCAATTCACGCTTACTTCTTCTCCAAGATATACTCTCGTACTCAATTCAGTTAAGTCAAAATGAAGGGGTGATCCGTGACAATCACCCACTATCTTCGTTACTCGTTTAGCCAAGATCCGCGTGCCTGACAACCACAAGCGGTCTACATGATGTTCAACGTAGTCATTGGACGATAGTCGGAGTATAGTCTCTTGGGTCTCTGATCCATGGACCGAGTTCGTGAAGTTAGAACCTTCGTGGTATAGGCTAGAACCAATTGGCAGCATTCTTAAGATTCGGAAAGTCTAAACCTTGTCTGTGGTATTCCGAGTAGGATATGGGATGTGATGACTGTGATGAGTTTTAAACTTACGAATGTTGGGCATAGTGACAGTGTGCAAAAGGATTGAGAGATCATATTCCGACACAAGTGAGAACCGACAGATGATTAGCCGTGCGGTAGCTGTGCCTGATATTTTTCATCCGAGACAAGAAATCCAACAGTTGATTAGCCGTACAGAAATCGTAGCCTGGACCATTTTCATTGAGAGGACAGATGGTAGCTATTGACAACGGTGATCCACTAACATACAACTTGCCATGGAAGGGAGCACGCATGATTGGACGAAGACAATAGAAAAGCAGAAGTTTAGAGGCAACAAAGCGTCTCCATATACTTATATGAAATTCCCACCAATGAATTACATAAGTATATTTATTTTAATTTAAGTTTTAGTTATCTTTCAATTGCCAAAACTCATAACCATTTGAATCCGCCTGACTAAGGTTTACAGGATGACCATAGCTTGCTTCAAGCCGACAATCTCCGTGGGATCGACCCTTACTCATGTAAGGTTTTATTACTTGGATGACCCAGTGCACTTGCTGGTTAGTTATACCGGAGTTGTGAAAAGTGTGACCACAATTCCGTGCACCAAATTTTTGGCGCCGTTGCCGGGGATTGTTCGAGTTTGGACAACTGACGGTTCATCTTGTTGCTTAGATTATGTAACCTTCTTTTTTGTTTCAACATTTATTTTCTTTTCAAAAAGTTTTTAAAAAAATTAATAAAATCATAAAAACAAAAAAAAATTTGTGTTTCTTGTTTGAATCTTGTGTCAAATTTTAAGTTTGGTGTCAACTTCATTTTTTTTAATTTTTCTTAAAATTTTCGAAAATTCATGCATTATGTTCTTCATGATCTTCAAGTTGTTCTTGATGATTTTGCTTGTTTGATCTTTAATTTTTCTTGTTTTGTGTCTTTTCTTGTTTTTCTGGTGCATTTTCGAATTGTTAGTGTCCCTAGTACAAAACTTCTTAAGTTTGGTGTCTTGCATGTCTTTCTTTTCTTAAAAATTTTCAAAAATATGTTCTTGATGTTCATCATGATCTTCAAAGTGTTCTTGGTGTTCATCTTGATATTCAAAGTGTTCTTGTATGCATTATTTGTTTTGATCTTAAATTTTTATGTTTTGTTTCATTTTGTTATTTTTCTCTCTCCTCATTAAAAATTCAAAAGTAAAAAAAATATATTTTCCTTATTCTTCTCATAATTTTCGAAATTGAGTTGACTTGGTCAAAAATTTTTAAAATTTAGTTGTTTCTTGTTAGTCAAGCCAAAATTTCAATTTAAAAATTTTATCTTTTCAAATCTTTTTCAAAATCAATTCCTTTTCATTTTTTTTATGATTTTCGAATTTCATTCTTAAAATTTTTCAAAATCTTTTTCATTTTTCTTTTAATGTTTTCAAAAATTTTTAAAAATAATTTTTCAAAATTTTATTCTTAATTTTATTTCATATTTTCGAAAATCCTTGCTAACAATTAATGTTTTGATTCAAAAATTTCAAGTTTGTTACTTTCTTGTTAAGAAAGGTTCAATCTTTGAATTCTAGAATCATATATTTTAGTTTCTTGTTAGTCAAGTCATCAACTTTAATTTTAAAAATCAAATCTTTTTAATTTTTTTCAATTCTTTTTCAAAATAAATTTCAATCATATCTTTTTAAAATTTTAATTTCAAAATCTTTTTCTAACTTCTTATCTTTTCAAAATTTATTTTCAAATCTTTTTCAACTAACTACTTGACTTGTTTGTTTTAATTTTTAAAAGTTTACTATTTCTTATCTTTTTCAAAACCACGTAACTACTTTTCCACTTCTAATTTTTGAAAAATCACTAACCATTTTCTAAAAATTAATCTTTTTAATTAACTAATTATTTTAGTTTTTAATTTTCTTCTATTTCTTTTTCAAATTTTTGAAACTAACTTAATTAATTAAATAAAAATAAAAATATTTTTCTTTTCCCTCTTTTAAAATTTGAATACTCTCTCTCATCTCTTTCTATTTATTTTATTTAATTGCTAACACTTCTCTTCTACTCATAATTCGAACCCCTCTCTCTCCTCTCTATTCGAATTACTCATCCCCTCTCTCTTCTCATTCTTCTATTCTTATACTCACATAAAGGAATCTCTATACTGTGATATAGAGGATTCCACTACTCCCTTTGTTCTCTTCTTTTTTATATGAGTAGGAACAAGGATAAGGACATTCTTGCTGAAGCTGATCCTGAACCTGAAAGGACTCTGAAGATAAAGCTAAGAGAAGCTAAAGCACAACACTCCGAAGAAGACCTTACAGAAAATCTCAAAAATGAAGCAGACATGGCAGCCGAACCCAACAACAATAATAGAGATGCAAGAAAGATGCTTGGTGACTATACTGCACAAACTTCCAACTTCTATGGAAGAAGCATCTCAATTCCTACTATTGGAGCAAACAAATTTTAGCTTAAACCTCAATTAGTTTCTCTGATGCAGCAGAATTCCAAGTTTCATGGACTTCCATCGGAAGATCCTCATCAGTTCTTAGCTGAATTCTTGCAGATCTGTGATACTGTTAAGACCAATGGGGTTGATCTCGAGGTCTACAGACTTATGCTTTTCCCCTTTGCTGTAAGAGACAAAGCTAGGATATGGTTGGACTCACAACCTAGAGAAAGCCTGAACTCTTAGGACAAGTTAGTCACTGCATTCTTGGCAAAATTCTTTCCACCTCAAAAGCTGAGCAAGCTTAAAGTGGACATCCAAACCTTCAGACAAAAAGAAGGTGAATTCCTCTATGAAGTTTGGGAAAGATACAAGCAATTGATCAGAAGGTGTCCTTCTGACATGCTTTCAGAATGGAGCATCTTAGATATATTCTATGATGGTCTGTCTGAATTGTCCAAGATGTCATTGGACCACTCTTCTAGTGGGTCTCTTCATCTGAAGAGAACACCTACAGAAGCTCAGGAACTCATTGAGGTAGTTGCAAATAACCAGTTCATGTACACTTCTGAAAGAAATCTTGTGAGTAATGGGATGACTCAGAAAAAAGGAGTTCTTGAGGTTGATACTCTGAATATCATATTGGCTCAGAACAAAATATTGACTCAACAAGTCAATATGATTTCTCAAAATCTGATTGGATTGCAAGCTGCATCCGGTAGTACTAAAGAAGCTTCCTCTGAAGGAGAAGCTTATGACCCTGAGAATCCTGCAACGGAAGAGGTGAATTACATGGGAGAATCCTATGGAAACACCTATAATCCTTCATGGAGAAATCATCCAAATTTCTCATGGAAGGATCAACAGAAGCCTCAACAAAGCTTCAATAATAATAATGGCGGGAGAAATAGGTTTGGCAACAGTAAGCCTTTTCCATCATCTTCCCAGTAACAGTAGAGAATTTTGAGTATATCCTCTCTGGCTTAGCAACCATAGTCTCTGATCTATCTAAGGCCACTCTCAGTTTCATGACTGAAACAAGGTCCTCCATCAGAAATTTGGAGGCACAGTTGGGTTAGCTGAGTAAAAGAGTTACTGAAACTCCTCCTAGTACTCTCCTAAGCAATACAAAAGAGAATCCAAAGAGAGAGTGCAAGGCCATCAATATAACCGAGGTGGCCAAACCTATAGAGGAGCAAGAGGTAGTGATTTCCAGTGAGGAAGACCTTAATGGACGTCCACTGACCACTACGGAGTTCCCTAATGAGGAACCAAATGAATATGAGGCTCATACAGAGACCCTAAAGATTCCACTGAACTTACTGTTGCCATTCATGAGCTCTGATGAATATTCTTCCTCTGAAGAGGATAAAGATATTGTTGAAGAGTAAGTTGCTCGGTATCTAGGAGTAATCATGAAACTGAATGCCAAGTTATTTGGTAATGAGACTTAGGAGGATGAACCTCCATTGCTCAACAAGGAACTGAATGCCTTGGTTCAGCAGAAATTACCTCAGAAGAAATCGGATCCCGGAAGGTTCTTAATACCTTGTACCATCAGCACCATGACCTTTGAGAAGGCTCTGTGTGACCTGGGGTCAGGTATAAACCTCATGCCACTCTTTGTAATGGAGAAACTAGGGATATTTGAGGTACAAGCTGCAAGAATCTCACTTGAGATGGCAGATAAATCAATGAAACAGGCTTATGGATTTATAGAGGATGTCTTAGTGAAGGTTGAAGGCCTTTACATCCCTGCTGACTTCATAATCCTAGACATTGGGAAGGATGAGGACGAATCCATCATCCTTGGAAGACCTTTCCTAGCCACAGCAAGGGTTGTGATTGATGTGGACAGAGGAGAGTTAGTCCTTCAATTGAATGAGGACTACCTTATGTTTAAGGCTCAAGGATCTCCTCTATAACCATGGAGAGGAAGCATGAAAAGCTTCTCTCAATACAGAGTCATGCAGAGCCTCCACATTCAAACTCTAAGTTTGGTGTTGGGAGGCCACCATCAGGCTCTGAGTGTTTGTGAAGCTCTATAAGAGCTCACTGTCAAGCTATTGACATTAAAGAAGCGCTTATTGAGAGGCAACCCAATCTTATTTATCTATCTTAATTACTTTTTCATTGCATTTTCCATTGTTAGTTTATGTTTTCTTTAGGATGATGATCATGTGGAGTCACAAAAATAGCTGCAGAATTAAAACAGAATCAAAAACAACATCAAAAATAACACACCCTAGAGGACATGCTTACTGGCATTTAAACGCCAGTAAGGTTAGCAGAATGGGCATTTAACGCCCAGTCTGGCAGCATTCTAGGTGTTAAAAGCCAAAATTGACAGACAGACTGACGTTTAACACCAGAAAAAGGTGTCTGGTGTTTGGCTGGCGTTAAACGCCAGTAAAGATAGTAGAATGGGTGTTTAACGCCCAGTCTGGTAGCATTCTAGGCGTTAAACGCCAGAATTGGCTGACAGACTGGCGTTTAATGCCAGAAAAGGGTGTCTGGTGTCTGGCTGGTATTAAACGCCAGTAAGGATAACAGAATGGGCATTTAACGGCCAGTCTGACAGCATTTTGGGCGTTAAACGCCAGAAATGGCACACAGAGGGCGTTTAAATGCCAGAAAGGTGCAGGGACCAGAATTCCTTGACACCTCAGGATCTGTGAACCCTACAGGATCCCCACCTACCCCAACTCTTTTTCTCTCTTTTTCACACCTTTCCATAACACTCTTTCCCAAAATAACCTCCATCAATCACTTCAATTTCTCCTCCAAAACCATCATACAATCCACCTACCCCCACCCATTCAAATTCAAACCATCTCCCTCCCAAACCCAACCCCTATTTATAAGAATTCCCTCTCCACTCCACTCCTATATAAGTCGCTCATCACTCCTTCATTTTCACACCTCAAAACCACCTAAAACCCCCTTGGCCAAACCATTCACACACCTCCATCTCCTCCATCTCTTCTTCCTCTAATCCTTTCTTTCTTCTTTTACTCGAGGACGAGCAAACCTTTTAAGTTTGGTGTGAAAAAAAGCTCTACTTTTTGTTTTTCCATAACCATAATGGCATCTAAGGCCAAAAAAACCTCTAGGAAGAGGAAAGGGAAGGCAGTTGCTTCCAACTTTGAGTCATGGGAGATGGAGAGCTTCATCTCAAAAGCCCATCACTAGAAAGAGGATGGAGCAAACAAGAGAGTCCACTCACGGACCTCAACAAGAGCATGAGAAAGTCCCTCATCAAGAAATCCCTGAGATGCCTCAAGGGATGCATTTCCCTCCATACAACTATTGGGAGCAACTCAACACCTCTTTAGGAGAATTGAGTTCCAACATGGAGCAACTAAGAGTGGAGCACCAAGAACACTCCATCATCCTCCATGAAATCAGAGAGGACCAAAAGGCCATGAGAGAGGAGCAACAAAGGCAAGAAAGAGACATAGAGGAGCTCAAGAACTCCATTGGTTCTTCAAGAGGAAGAAGAAGTCACCATCACTAAGGTGGACCCGTTCTTTAATCTCCTTGTTTATTTTCTTTTCTGTTTTTGATTTTTATGCTTTATGTTTGACTATGTTTGTGTTTTTATTACATGATCATTAGTTTCTAGTGTCTATGTCTTAAAGCTATGAATGTTCCATGAATCCTTCACCTTTCTTAAATGAAAAGTGTTTCTATTTTCAAAAGAACAAGAAGTACATGAATTTCGAATTCTATCTTGAAAATAGTTTAATTATTTTGATGTGGTGGCAATACTTTTTGTTTTCTGAATGAATGCTTGAACAGTGCATATTTTTTATAGTGAAGTTTATGAATATTAAAATTGTTGGCTCTTGAAAGAATAATGAAAAAAGAGAAATGTTATTGATAATCTGAAAAATCATAAAATTGATTCTTGAAGCAAGAAAAAGCAGTGAAAAACATAAAGCTTGTGAAAAAAAATGGCAAAAAATAAAGAAAAAGAAAGAAAAAGAAAAAGCAAGCAGAAAAAGCCAATAGCTCTTTAAACCAAAAGGCAAGGGTAAAAAGGATCCAAGGCTTTGAGCATTAATGGATAGGAGGGCCCAAAGGAATAAAATTCTGGCCTAAGCGGCTAATTCAAGCTGTCCCTAACCATGTGCTTGTCATGAAGGTCCAAGTGAAAAGCTTGAGACTGAGTGGTTAAAGTCGTGATCCAAAGCAAAAAAGAGTGTGCTTAAGAACTCTGGGCACCTCTAACGGGAGACTCTAGCAAAGCTGAGTCACAATCTGAAAAGGTTCATCCAGTTATGTGTCCGTGGCATTTATGTATCCGGTGGTAATACTGGAAAATGAAATGCTTAGGGTCACGGCCAAGACTCATAAAGTAGCTGTGTTCAAGAATCAACATACTAAACTAGGAGAATCAATAACACTATCTGAATTCTGACTTCCTATGGATGCCAATCATTCTGAACTTCACAGGATAAATTGAGATGCTAAAACTGTTCAGAAGCAAAAAGCTACTAGTCCCACTTATCTAATTGGAACTAAGCTTCATTAATATTTTGAAATTTAGTGTATGTTCTCTTCTTTTTATCCTATTTTGTTTTTAGTTGCTTAAGGACAAGCAACGATTTAAGTTTGGTGTTGTGATGAGCGGATAATTTATACATTTTTTTGTATAATTTTTAGGTAGTTTTTAGTATGTTTTAGTTACTTTTTATTATATTTTTATTAGTTTTTAGGCAAAAATCACATTTTTGGACTTTACTACGAGTTTGTGTGTTTTTTTTTGTAATTTCAGGTATTTTTTGGCTGAAATTGAGGAACCTGAGCAAAAGTCTGATTAAGAGGCTAAGAAAGGATTGCAGATGCTGTTGGATTCTGACCCTCCTGCACTCGAAGTGGATTTTCTGGAGGTAAAGAAGCCTAATTGCCGCGCTCTCAATTGAGTTGGAAAGTAGACATCTTGGGCTTTCCATCAATATATAATAGTTCATACTTTTCCCGAGATTTGATGGCTTAAACTGGCATTTAAATGCCAGCCAGAGACCCTTTTTGGGCGTAAAACGCCGGAATTGGCACCAGAACTAGAGTTAAACGCCCAAACTGGCATCCAAGCTAGCGCTTAACTCCAGAAAAAGCCTATGAATGTGTAAAGCTCAATGCTCAGCCCAAGCACACACCAAGTGGGCTCCAGAAGTGGATTTCTGCACTATCTACAATTAGTTACTTATTTTCTATAATCCCTAGTAACTAGTTTAGTATAAATAGCACTTTTTACTATTGTATTTCATCTTTGGATAATATTTTGATCACTTTTGTGTGACTTTTCATATTTGGGGAGGCTAGCCATTCGGCCATGACTAGACCTTTTTTTTCTTATGTATTTTCCAACGGTGGAGTTTCTACACCTCATAGATTAAGGTGCAGAGCTCTGTTATTTTTCATGAATTAATGCAAGTACTATTGTTTCTCTTTCAATTCATGCTTACTTCTTCTCCAAGATATACTCTCGTACTCAATTCAGTTAAGTCAGAATGAAGGGGTGATCCGTGACAATCACCCACTATCTTCGTTACTCTCTTAGCCAAGATCCGCGTGCCTGACAACCACTAGCGGTCTACATGATGTTCAATGTAGTCATTGGACGAAGGTAGGAGTATAGTCTCTTGGGTCTTTGATCCACAGACCGAGTTCGTGAGGTTAGAACCTTCGTGGTATAGGCTAGAACCAATTGGAAGCATTCCTGAGATCTGGAAAGTCTAAACCTTGTCTGTGGTATTTCGAATAGGATTTGGGATGGGATGACTGTGACGAGCTTCAAACTCACGAATGTTGGGCACAGTGACAGCGTGCAAAAGGATAGAGAGATCCTCTTCCGACACAAGTGAGAACCGACAGATGATTAGCCGTGCGGTAGCTGTGCCTGGTATTTTTCATCCGAGACGAGAAATCCGATAGTTGATTAGCCGTACAGAAATCGTAGCCTGGACCATTTTCACTGAGAGGACGGATGGTAGCCATTGACAACAGTGATCCACTAACATACACCTTACCATGGAAGGGAGCACGCATGATTGGACGAAGACAATAAGAAAGTAGAAGTTCAGAGGCAACAAAGCATCTTCAAACGCTTATCTGAAATTCCCACCAATGAATTACATAAGTATCTTTATTTTAATTTAATTTGTAGTTATCTTTCAATTACCAAAACTCATAACCATTTGAATTCGCCTGACTAATGTTTACAGGATGACCATAGCTTGCTTCAAGCTGACAATCTCCGTGGGATCGACCCTTACTCATGTAAGATTTTATTACTTGGACGACCCAGTGCACTTGCTGATTAGTTGTACCAGAGTTGTGAAAAGTGTGACCACAATTCCGTGCACCAGACAGCATGAAGGCCTTCAAGCTAACTCCCCGCTATGACTCATATACACAGTTTAACACACAAAGGGATGACATAATCAAAGAGATCTTAAAGCTCATCAAGCCTCCCCAAAAGGCCGGTAATTATCTAGACACGAAGAACTTGGATAAATCCAAATATTGCACCTCTCACCAAAAACATGGACACACTATTGATGAATGTGTGATCGCCAAGGATCTATTAGAGTGATTAGCTCGACAAGGCCATCTGGACAAATATATTAGCAGCCACATGCAAAAACGTGCTACACCCTCTACCGACCACACTTCTGCAGGATAATATTCCCGAGACAAGGAGAAAACGACTTATAGTCATCCTGACTAACCACGAGAAGTTATTAACTATATCTTTGGAGGTTTTGCAGGTGGGAGAGCAACGAGCTCTGCCCGAAAGCGTACATATCGAGCTATGCTCTCGGTAGAAGAAACTTTGAATGAGACCCAACCACCTCCTCATTTTTGACTATTTCAGACATATAATTTCAATGCAAACCCCACAAATCTGGATGACCCTGTTGTTATTTCTATCCAGCTGGGAGAGCTTCTGGTACAAAAGTATTGCTAGATCCTGGAAGCAGCGCAAACGTTCTATTCTATTCTACATTCCAGAAAATGAAGCTGAGCAATAACATACTCCAACCCTCCACTGGAGACCTGGTAGGATTCTCAGGTGAATGTGTCCCAGTATTGGGATCTATGTGGTTACATGTAACATCCTACTACACAGGGCCTTACGCTTAAGTCGTAAAGTAGAAGTGGTGAGGTGTTACGACCACTAAAAGTAAAATACGTACATAAATATAATTGAAAGAAATCATATTTAGGAGCCTTGAAGAATAAGCTAAACAAAAGCGAAAATAGAAAATCGTGTCACACTCGCAAGGTTAATCGTAAAATAGATAGGTAAGATCATAAGAAGGCTAAAAACATAATATATAGATCAGAGTTCTAAAACACAAATATCAAGCTCCAGACTCGACCTGTGAAGCTATGGTCGGCCAGAGTATGTAATTACATATATATATACAACCCAAAATATAACTCAAACTACAAAATAGACACCTGTTTCTCCAAGTCAACCTTTAGGAGGGTCTCCAGACGCTCAACGAGGTGCCTCTCAACTTGCATCTGAATAAACAATAGAATATGAAATGAGAACTAGAGGTTCTCAGCATGGTAAAGGTACCCACATAGTTAATATAAAAGGTCCCGGGAGAGCCAGAGGCATTCCTAGAACTTCGACACTCAGATTTCAGCTTAAAGATCTAACTAAACCAAAAATTAAGTAAGTTATCTAAGGTATTCAAGTTTTAAATCTAACTTTAACTTAACACTTCACTTTCTGTCTCCTCTAATCCTCTAAATCACTGGTGGAACAATCCCCCTCATACCTTGGCCAAGAGGGGTCTCTCAGAAAACATACACATACAATTCAAGTAAGGAAAATACAGACAGAGGTGCAATTACAGCAAATAGAACAAGTAGCAGATAAGCAGAGATTAGCAATAAAGAAAACCAAAACAATGCACACCCAAGCAAAACATACAAATACACATGATGTATGCCTGTCCTATGGCTGATGAGTCTCATTTGTCAGTTATATAGCCAACCCGATATGTCCTGGTAGTTAGCCATTGGACAGTCCCTCTGTGTGCGCATCCCCAAGCTCAAAAATAATATCCATGCAGTCAAACTCCAAGCTTAATAATATAATATTTCATAGAGTCAAACTCTAAGCTCAATAATATTCCATGGAGTCAAACTCCAAGCTCAATAATATAATATTCCATGGAGTCAAACTCCGAGCTCAATAATATTCCATGGAGTCAAACTCCAAGCTCAAATATAATATTCCATGGAGTCAAACTCCAAGCTCCATAATATAATATTCAAAATCCATATATATATACATGCTCATGGGGAATCCGGGGAGTTAAAGTGTCTGTTCACATCTTGCAACAGAGGGTTAACAAATAGTCTCAAATACGAGTAAATACACATAATAGTCCCTGAGATTTGCGCAATTACCCAATATAATCCTTAAGATCCAAAAACGACGCCGTTTTGACGTTATTTAGCATGAAAATTAGTTTTCTCTCCAATACAAACTTCACTCGTCTCTTCTTCTTCCACCTTATGACTCCATCTTTGTATACTCATCAATGGCATAACCGTAGGGTTCTAATCCCTGGGTTGAAAAAGTTGAGAGAAGAAGAAGCAAGAGGTTTTCGTTCTTCCCCTCCATCACTAGAAGCAAGAGGTTCCGACTTTGTGGTCGGATTCAAGGTAATCTCCCTCCTTTTTTTACTTTGTATTTTCGATTCAGTGTTAGTTGTTGATATGCAAGTTGTTAGTATGTCTGAGGTTCGAAAGTTTTGGTGTCGTTGTAGTGTCTAGGGTTTGAAGGTTGGCTGGGGTTTGTGGGGTTGCTCTATTTAACCCGAATGAAACAGGAATGAAACAGGAATGAAACAGGGATATGGTTAAAAAATGTGTTCTTGAGGTGTTGATGTATTTTTTATAATGCATTAATAGGCTTTCAAATTCTACCTGCATTAAGTAAAAACTATAAATTTCTTGCAGATGGAGGAGAGGTTGGACATCATGTTTCATCATGGGGGTGATTTCAAAAAGAATGCAGAAGGGGTTATGATTTATTCTCCGGACAATAAGGCCTGTTTAGGTGATCTAGACATTGACACGCTGGATGTCTTCTTCATACAGAACTACCATAAGGAGCTTGGGTACAATGACATAATGCATTGTTGGTGGTATGTGCCTGGAAAAGGCTTGGATAATGGGTTGAGAAATGTAAACAGCGACAAAGAGATAAGAGAGATGGTGAAATGTGCTAGGACAAATGAGGGAATGATTAATGTATATTTCAAGCATGGAGTATCAGTTTCGGAGGTGTTAGAGGGAGGTAACTGATGAGCGGATAATTTATACGCTTTTTGGCATTGTTTTTAGTATGTTTTTAGTATGATCTAGTTAGTTTTTTAGTATATTTTTATTAGTTTTTAGTTAAAATTCACTTTTCTGGACTTTACTATGAGTTTGTGTGTTTTTCTGTGATTTCAGGTATTTTCTGGCTGAAATTGAGGGATCTGAGCAAAAATCTGATCCAGAGACTGAAAAGGACTGCAGATGCTGTTGGATTCTGACCTCCCTGCACTCGAAGTGGATTTTCTGGAGCTACAGAAGCCCAATTGGCGCGCTCTCAACGGCGTTGTAAAGTAGACATCCTGGGCTTTCTAGCAATATATGATAGTCCATACTTTGCCCAAGATTTTATGGCCCAAACCAGCGTTCAAAGTCACCTCAAGAAATCCCAGCGTTAAACGCTGGAACTGGCACCCAAATGGGAGTTAAACGCCCAAACTGGCATAAAAGCTGGCGTTTAACTCCAAGAAGAGTCTCTACACGAAATTGCTTCATTGCTCAGCCCAAGCACACACCAAGTGGGCCCGGAAGTGGATTTTTATGTCATTTACTCATCTTTGTACACCTTAGGCTACTAGTTATCTATAAGTAGGACCTTTTACTATTGTATCTGGAGACTTTGGTAGCTATCTTCGTTTTATGCTATCTTAGATCATTGGGAGGCTGGCCATTCGGCCATGCCTAGACCTTATGCTTATGTATTTTCAACGGTGGAGTTTCTACACACCATAGATTAAGGTGTGGAGCTCTGCTGTATCTCGAGTATTAATGCAATTACTATTGTTCTTCTATTCAATTCCGCTTGTTCTTTGTCCAAGATATCACTTGTTCTTCAACTTGATGAAGGTGATGATCCGTGACACTCATCATCATTCTCACTCATGAACAAGGTGACTGACAACCATTCTTGTTCTACAAGCAATCAAAGCTCTAGTGAATATCTCTTGGATTCCTGATAACACGATGCATGGTTGATCGCCTGACAACCGAGTGCTCGCCTGACAAACGAGCCAGCCATTCCGTGAGATCAGAGTCTTCGTGGTATAGGCGAGAACTGATAGCGGCATTCAAGAGAATCCGGAAGGTCTAACCTTGTCTGTGGTATTTTGAGTAGGATTCAATGATTGAATGACTGTGACGTGCTTCAAACTCCTGAAGGCGGGGCGTTAGTGACAGACGCAAAAGAATCACTGGATTCTATTCCGGCCTGATTGAGAACCGACAGATGGATAGCCGTGCCGTGACAGGGTGCGTTGAACATTTCCAATGAGAGGATGGGAGGTAGCCACTGACAACGGTGAAACCCTTGCATAAGCTTGCCATGGAAAGGAGTAAGAAGGATTGGATGAAGACTGTAGGAAAGCAGAGAGACGGAAGGGAAGGCATCTTCATACGCTTATCTGAAGTTCCTACCAATGAATTACATAAGTATCTCTATCTTTATCTTTATGTTATTTTTGTTTATCACTATACCCATTTGAGTTTGCCTGACTGAGATTTACAAGATGACCATAGCTTGCTTCATACTAACAATCTCCGTGGGATCGACCCTTACTCACGTAAGGTATTACTTGGACGACCCAGTGCACCTGCTGGTTAGTTGTGCGAAGTTGTGTAATGCCATGGAATTGAACTACCAAGTTTTTGGAGTTCATGACCGGGGATTATGAGAGTTGTGAAAAGTATTGTTCACAATTTCGCGCACCAAGTTTTTGGCGCCGTTGCCGGGGATTGTTCAGTTTGGACAACTGAAGGTTCATCTTGTTGCTTAGATTAGGCATTTTTTTTTCGAAATTCTTGAAGACAAATTCTAGAGTTTCATGATGATTTGTTGAAATCTGGCTGGCTGGGAAGCCATGTCTAATCTCATTGGACCGAGGTTTCAACTTATCATCACAAGAGCTTGTTGATTTTTATCAATCTTGCTTTTGGAGCAGTGATCTGCTAAGGCTTGGCTGGCCTTTGGCCATGTCTAGTGTTTTGGACCGAAGCTTTCTTTGAAAGCTTGGCTGGCTGTGAAGCCATGTCTAATTCCTGGACCGGAGTCTTAGACTAGCATTGCACTGATTCCTGGAATTCTCATTAAGAATTTTGATATCTTTTTCCACTTAATTTTCGAAAAACACAAAAAAAAATTTCAAAAAAATTTTCATAAAAACCAAAAATATGTTATGTTCCTTGTTGAGACACTAGTCTCATCTTAAGTTTGGTGTCAATTGCATACATTCATTCATGTATCTTAAGGATCTTCAAATAATTCTTGATGATTTCTTACTCTGATCTTTGAATTCTTTTGGCTTGAATGTTTATGTGTCTCATATAGTGTCAGTAGTATACAAACTGCTAAGTTTGGTGTCTTGCATGCATTGTTATTTCATTCTTGTTGCATTTTGATTATTAAAAATCCAAAAATATTTTTAATTTGTGTCTTTTCAAGTCAATAATACAAAGAATTGAAGATTCAGAACATGCTGCAGAGGAATTATACAGAAAAAGCTGGGCATTCAAAAATGCCCAGTGAAGAAGACAGACTGGCGTTTAAACGCCAGCCAGGGTGCCTAGCTGGGCGTTTAACGCCCAAAAAGGGTGCATTTTGGGCGTTAAACGCCAGAATGGATACCATTCTGGGCGTTTAACGCCAGGATGGCAAAGGGGGAAGAATTTTGTTTTCAAATCAAGTTTTCAAAGTTTTTCAAAATCAAATCTTTTTCAAATCATATCTTTTCAATCAAATGTTTTTCAAAATCAATTTCTTTCCTTTTTCAAAGATACTTACTAACAATTAATGATTTGATTGAACATCTCAAATTTGTTGCCTTTTCTGTTGAGAAAGATTTAATGTTTGAATCATATCTTTTCTTGTTAGGCAAGTCATTAATTTTTAAAATCAAATCTTTTTTTTTTAAAATTGTTTTCAAATCATATCTTCTCAATCACATGTTTTTAAAACCAATCATATCTTCTTAACCACATCTTTCTCAAAATAGTTTTCAATCAAATCTTCTTAATTTCTAATTTCAAAATCTTTTTCAAAAATCACTTGATTTCTTTTCCACTTTCAATTTTCGAAAATTATCAATCAAATTTTAAAATGTTTTTGACATCTTTTTAATTAATTTTCGAAAATCCTCTTCCCTCCTTCCCACATCCTTCTATTTATGGAATACTACTCCTTCTTAATGCACAATTCGAACTCTATCTAATCAAGTTCGAATTCTTCTACCTTCTTTTCTTCTATTTTTCGTTTCCTCTGACACCTTAAGGAATCTCTATACTGTGACATAGAGGATTCCACATCTTCTTGTTCTCTTCTCTTTCATATGAGCAGAAGCAAAGACAAAGGCATTCTTGTTGAAGCTGACCCTGAACCTGAAAGGACCTTGAAGAGAAAGCTAAGAGAAGCTAAAGCACAACTCTCTTTAGAGGACCTGACCGAATTCTTCAAAGAAGAAGAACACATGGCAGCCGAAAACAACAACAATGCCAACAATGCAAGGAAGGTGCTGGGTGACTTTACTGCACCTACTCCCAACTTCTATGGGAAAAGCATCTCTATCCCTGCCATTGGAGCAAACAACTTTGAGCTTAAGCCTCAATTAGTTTCTCTAATGCAACAGAATTGCAAGTTCCATGGACTTCCAATGGAAGATCCTCATACGTTTTTAGCTGAGTTCTTGCAAATCTGTGACACAGTCAAGACTAATGGGGTTGACCCTGAGGTCTACAGACTGATGCTATTCCCTTTTGCTGTAAGAGACAGAGCTAGAATATGGTTGGACTCACAACCTAAGGATAGCCTGGACTCTTGGGAAAAGCTAGTCAATGCCTTCTTGGCAAAGTTCTTTCCACCTCAAAAATGGAGTAAGCTTAGAGTGGAAGTCCAAACCTTCAGACAGAAGGATGGAGAATCCCTCTATGAAGCTTGGGAAAGATACAAACAATTAATCAGAAAATGTCCCTCAGACATGCTTTCTGAATGGAGCATCATAGGTATTTTCTATGATGGTCTCTCTGAACTATCCAAGATGTCTTTGGATAGCTCTGCTGGAGGATCTCTTCATCTGAAGAAGACGCCTGCAGAGGCTCAAGAGCTAATTGAGATGGTTGCAAATAACCAATTCATGTACACTTCTGACAGGAATCCTGTGAACAATGGGACAAGTCAGAAGAAAGGAGTTCTTGAGATTGATGCTCTGAATGCCATTCTGGCTCAGAACAAGATATTGACTCAACAAGTCAATTTGATTTCTCAAAGTCTGTCTAGAATGCAAAATGCACCTGGCAGTACTAAGGAAGCTTCATCTGAGGAAGAAGCTTATGATCCTGAGAACCCTTCAATAGAAGAGGTGAATTACCTAGGAGAACCCTATGGAAACACCTATAATTCTTCATGGAGAAATCACCCAAATTTCTCATGGAAGAATCAAGAGAGACCTCAACAAGGTTTCAATAATAATAATGGTGGAAGAAACAGGTTTAGCAATAACAAGCCTTTTCCATCATCTTCTCAGCAACAGACAGAGAGTTCTAAGCAGAATACCTCTGACTTAGCAACAATGGTCTCTGATCTAATCAAAACCACTCAAAATTTCATGAATGAAACAAGGTTCTCCATCAGAAATTTGGAAGGACAAGTGGGTCAGCTGAGCAAGAAAATTACTGAACTCCCTCCTAGTACTCTCCCAAGTAATACAGAAGAAAATCCAAAAGGAGAGTGCAAAGCCATAACCATGGCCGAATATGGAGAGGAAAGAGAGGAGGTGGACGCCACTGAGGAAGACCTCAATGGGCGTGCACCAACCTCCTTTGAGTTCCCCAATGAGGAACCATGGGAATCTGAGGCTCAAAATGAGACCATAGAGATTCCATTGGACTTACTTCTGCCTTTCATGAGCTCTGATGAGTATTCCTCCTCTGAAGAGGATGAGTATGTCACTGAAGAGCAAGTTGCTAAATACCTTGGAGCAATCACGAAGTTAAATGACAAGTTATTTGGAAATGAGACTTGGGAAGATGAACCTCCCTTGCTCACCAAAGAACTGGATGACTTGTCTAGGCAGAAATTACCTCAAAAGAGACAAGATCCTGGGAAATTTTCCATACCTTGTACCATAGGCACCATGACCTTCAAGAAGGCCCTGTGTGACTTAGGGTCAAGTGTGAACCTCATGCCTCTCTCTGTAATGGAGAAGCTAGGGATCTTTGAGGTACAAGCTGCAAGAATCTCATTGGAGATGGCAGACAACTCAAGAAAACAAGCTCATGGACTTGTAGAGAATGTTTTGGTAAAAGTTGAAGACCATTACATTCCTACTGATTTCATAGTCCTAGAGACTGGGAAGTGCATGGATGAATCCATCATCCTTGGCAGACCCTTCCTAGCCACAGCAAAGGCTGTGATTGATGTTGATAGAGGTGAACTGATCATTCAAGTGAATGAAAAATCCTTGGTGTTTAAGGCTCAAGGATATCCCTCTGTCACCATGGAGATGAAGCTTGAAGAGCTTCCCTCAAATCAGAGACAAATAGAGCCCCCAAAGTCAAACTCTAAGTTTGGTGTTGGGAGGCCACAACCAAACTCTAAGTTTGGTGTTGAACCCCACATTCAAACTCTAAGTTTGGTGTTGGGAGGTTCCCACATTGCTCTGATCATTTGTGAGGCTCCATGAGAGCCATCTGTCAAGCTACTGACATTAAAGAAGCGCTTGTTGGGAGGCAACCCAATGATTATATTTTATATATTTTCTTTTGTTATTTTATGTTTTTTGTAGGTTGATGATCATAAGAAGTCACAAAATCCATTGAAAAAGCAAAAACAGAATGAAAAACAGGAAGAAAAACAGCACACCCTGGAGGAAGAATTCACTGGCGTTTAAACGCCAGTGAGGCTAGCAGTTGGGCGTTTAACGCCCAGTCTGGCACCATTCTGGGCGTTTAACGCCAGAAAAGGGCACCAGACTGGCGTTAAACGCCAGAAAAGGGCAAGAACCTGGCGTTAAACGCCTGGAATGGGCATCAGCCCGGCGTTTAACGCCAGAAATGGCTCAAAACGTGGATTTTGATGCCATTTGGTGCAGGGATGACTTTTCCTTGACACCTCAGGATCTGTGGACCCCACAGGATCCCCACCAACCCCACCACCACCCTCTCTCCTCTTCCCCCTTTCACCAATCACCTCAATACCTCTTCCCCAAAAACCCCTCACCTATCATATCCCATCTTTCTCTTCACCACTCACATCCATCCTTCACAAAACCCCACCAACCTCACCCTTCAAATTCAAATCACTTTCCCTCCCAAACCCACCCATAATGGCCGAACTCCATCTCCCCTCTCTTCTATAAATACCCTCCTTCATTCCTTCATTTTCACACAACCTAAACACCACTTCTCCCCTTCTTTGGCCGAATACAAAGCCATCCCCTTCTCCCTCATTTCTTCTTCTTCTACTCTCTTCTTTCTTCTTTTGCTCGAGGACGAGCAAACCTTTTAAGTTTGGTGTGGTAAAAGCATTACTTTTTTGTTTTTCCATAACCATTTATGGCATCCAAGGCCGGAGAAACCTCTAGAAAGAGGAAAGGGAAGGCAAAAGCTTCCACCTCCGAGTCATGAGAGATGGATAGATTCATCTCAAGGGTGCATCAAGACCACTTCTATGAAGTTGTGGCCTTGAAGAAGGTGATCCCCGAGGTCCCCTTTTCACTCAAAAAGGGTGAATATCCGGAGATCCGCCATGAGATCCGAAGAAGAGTTGGGAAGTACTTACCAACCCCATTCACAAGTCGGAATCTTGATGGTTCAAGAGTTCTATGCCAATGCATGGATCACAAAGAACCATGATCAAAGTATGAACCCGGATCCAAAGAATTATCTTACTATGGTTCGGGGGAAATACTTGGATTTCAGTCCGGAAAGCGTGAGGGTAGCGTTCAACTTGCCTATGATGCAAGGAGATGAACATCCTTACACAAGAAGGGTCAACTTTGATCAAAGGTTGGACCAAGTCCTCACAGTTATATGTGAAGAGGGCGCACAATGGAAGAGAGACTCAAGAGGCAAGCCGGTTCAATTGAGAAGGCATGACCTCAAGCCCATGGCTAGAGGATGGTTGGAGTTCATTCAACGCTCAATCATTCCCACTAGCAACCGGTCCGAAGTTACTCTAGACTGGGCCATCATGATTTATAGCATCATGATTGGAGAAGAAGTGGAAGTTCATGAGGTTATAGCCCAAGAACTCTATAAAGTGGCGGACAAATCTTCCACCTTGGCAAGGCTAGCCTTTCCTCATCTCATTTGTCACCTCTGTTATTCAGTTGGAGTTGACATAGAAGGAGACACCCCCATTGATGAGGACAAGCCCATCACCAAGAAAAGGATGGAGCACACAAGAGACCCCTCTCATCATGAGATCCCTGAGATACCTCAAGGGATGCACCTTCCTCCACAAAACTATTGGGAGCAACTGAACACCTCCCTAGGAGAATTGAGTTCCAACATGGGACAACTAAGGGTGGAGCATCAAGAACACTCCATCATCCTCCATGAAATTAGAGAAGACCAAAGAATCATGAGGGAGAGAGCAACAAAGGACAAGGAAGTTTATCCATGTTTGTGTCTTGTGATCATTAGTGTCTTAGTGTCTTTGCCTTAAAGTTATGAATGTCCTATGAATCCATCACCTTTCTTGAATAAAAACGTGCTTAATTGAAAAGGAAAGAATTGCATGAATTTTGAATTTTATAATAGTTTAATTAATTTGATGTGGTGGCAATACTCTTGTTCTCTGAATGTATGCTTAAACAGTGCATATGTATCTTGAATTTGTGGTTCATGAAGGTTGGCTCTTGAAAGAATGATGAAAAAGGAGACATGTTACTGAGGATCTGAAAAATCATTAGAAATGATTCTTGAAGCAAGAAAAAGCAGTGAATAAAAAAAAAAGAGAGAGAAAGCAAGCGAAAGAAAAAAAAAGAAAAAAAACCGAAAGAAAAAAAAAAGAGAAAAAGAAAGAATAAAGTTGTGATCCAAGGCAAAAAGAGTGTGCTTAAGAACCCTGGACACCTCTAATTGGGGACTTTAGCAAAGCTGAGTCACAATCTGAAAAGGTTCACCCAATTATGTGTCTGTGGCATGTATGTATCCGGTGGTAATACTGGAAGACAGAGTGCTTTGGGCCACGGCCAAGACTCATAAAGTAGCTGTGTTCAAGAATCATCATACTTAACTAGGAGAATCAATAACACTATCTGGATTCTGAGTTCCTAAAGAAGCCAACCATTCTGAATTTCAAAGGATAGACTGAGATGCCAAAACTGTTCAGAGGCAAAAAGCTAAAAGCCCCGCTCATCTAATTAATACTGATCTTCATAGATGTTTTTGGAATTCATTGCATATTCTCTTCTTTTTATCTTATTTGATTTTCAGTTGCTTGAGGACAAGCAACAAATTTAAGTTTGGTGTTGTGATGAGCGGATAATTTATACGCTTTTTGGCATTGTTTTTAGTATGTTTTTAGTATGATCTAGTTAGTTTTTTAGTATATTTTTATTAGTTTTTAGTTAAAATTCACTTTTCTGGACTTTAATATGAGTTTGTGTGTTTTTCTGTGATTTCAGGTATTTTCTGGCTGAAATTGAGGGATCTGAGCAAAAATCTGATCCAGAGACTGAAAAGGACTGCAGATGCTGTTGGATTCTGACCTTCCTGCACTCGAAGTGGATTTTCTGGAGCTACAGAAGCCCAATTGGCGCGCTCTCAACGGCGTTGGAAAGTAGACATCCTGGGCTTTCCAGCAATATATGATAGTCCATACTTTGCCCAAGATTTGATGGCCCAAACCGGCGTTCAAAGTCACCTCAAGAAATCCCAGCGTTAAATGCTGGAACTGGCACCCAAATGGGAGTTAAACGCCCAAACTGGCATAAAAGCTGGCGTTTAACTCCAAGAAGAGTCTCTACACGAAATTGCTTCATTGCTCAGCCCAAGCACACACCAAGTGGGCCCGGAAGTGGATTTTTATGTCATTTACTCATCTTTGTACACCTTAGGCTACTAGTTATCTATAAGTAGGACCTTTTACTATTGTATCTGGAGACTTTGGTAGCTATCTTCGTTTTATGCTATCTTAGATCATTGGGAGGCTGGCCATTCGGCCATGCCTAGACCTTATGCTTATGTATTTTCAACGGTGGAGTTTCTACACACCATAGATTAAGGTGTGGAGCTCTGCTGTACCTCGAGTATTAATGCAATTACTATTGTTCTTCTATTCAATTCCGCTTGTTCTTTGTCCAAGATATCACTTGTTCTTCAACTTGATGAAGGTGATGATCCGTGACACTCATCATCATTCTCACTCATGAACAAGGTGACTGACAACCATTCTTGTTCTACAAGCAATCAAAGCTCTAGTGAATATCTCTTGGATTCCTGATAACACGATGCATGGTTGATCGCCTGACAACCGAGTGCTCACCTGACAAACGAGCCAGCCATTCCGTGAGATCAAAGTCTTCGTGGTATAGGCGAGAACTGATGGCGGCATTCAAGAGAATCCGGAAGGTCTAACCTTGTCTGTGGTATTCTGAGTAGGATTCAATGATTGAATGACTGTGACGTGCTTCAAACTCCTGAAGGCGGGGCGTTAGTGACAGACACAAAAGAATCACTGGATTCTATTCCGGCCTGATTGAGAACCGACAGATGGATAGCCGTGCCGTGACAGGGTGCGTTGAACATTTCCAATGAGAGGATGGGAGGTAGCCACTGACAACGGTGAAACCCTTGCATAAGCTTGCCATGGAAAGGAGTAAGAAGGATTGGATGAAGACTGTAGGAAAGCAGAGAGATGGAAGGGAAGGCATCTTCATACGCTTATCTGAAGTTCCTACCAATGAATTACATAAGTATCTCTATCTTTATCTTTATGTTATTTTCGTTTATCACTATACCCATTTGAGTTTGCCTGACTGAGATTTACAAGATGACCATAGCTTGCTTCATACTAACAATCTCCGTGGGATCGACCCTTACTCACGTAAGGTATTACTTGGACGACCCAGTGCACTTGCTGGTTAGTTGTGCGAAGTTGTGTAATGCCATGGAATTGAACTACCAAGTTTTTGGAGTTCATGACCGGGGATTATGAGAGTTGTGAAAAGTATTGTTCACAATTTCACGCACCAGTAACACAGTTGTGTACTTGGATAAAGATGGTGGAGAGGGGTGTAATGCTAAAGATGCTGATGTCAGTCCCCAACAGATTGAGACTCGTGCACTCATAGTTGCTCCCACCCCGAAGGTTGTACAATCACATTCCAACACCAAAGTTCATACTACATCTGAAGTCACACAGCCACCACCAGTATTAAGGACTCCTACCCAGCCCAAGGTGCCAACAAGAAACACTAAACCTTCTAAGACAACCAACCCCCCAAGGCAACGAAGCCCAATAGATTACACTAGCCCACCAAGGCCACCAAACCCACAAGATCCAGCCAGCCCACGAAGCCTAAGAGATCAAGTATTTCCAGGAGACCCTGTACACGGTCTGCTGCCAGAGGATTCAGGAGCAAAGTGTTTAACAATGAAGTTCCATTTGATGTGTCTTCTGACTCTTCTGAAGTGAAGAGGATAGCCTTTTTAAGCCAGGACCATATGAGAGTAATTCCTCTGATTTTGAGGCTGCAGAGAATGATCATAAAACTGGGAGTAGGATTAGGAGAAATAAGGTACAATCAGATGTGGGATCCAAAAATGTTAATCCAGTATGGAAAGGGAAGGAGAAGATATTGCATGAAGATGGCGGTTTGGTGCAGGAGGTGAGTAACACTAAAGTTAATCTTGGGTTCGTGGGTTGTGTTGATGAAGTGGAAGATGATGGACTAGACCCAGATGTTGACTTAAATAACACCAATTTCTGGCACTCAGGAGATGGAAACGCCTCCAAACTCAGAAGATCAGCTGGAGGAAGGAAATGATTATGAGGAGGCATCTCCGCTGTTTAGGGAGGGTTCAAGGTTTGGAGAGTTGCACCTTGAGATTGGAATGAAGTTCGAAACGAAATGGGAATTTAGAGAAGCTGTGAAAGAATACACAATCCAAGAGGGTCGAAGTATAAAGCTAGTGAAAAATGACAACATAAGATGTAGGGCGGTTTGTAAGGTCAGTGATTGTCCATGGGTGGCTTATGCATCAAGAGACCATGAGGACACATGTTGGCAAATTAAGACCTTCAACGATGACTACACTTGTCCAAGAGAGGACAAGAATAGGGCTGCCAATAGGAACTGGATATGTAGCAAGCTTGTAAAGAAGGTGAGAAAGTACCCGAATTTTGGACATTGCGAGGCTACAACTTACTTCAAGACACGGTTTGATTTGACACTGAATAAGAATTCAACCTCGAGGGCATTAATGGATGCTCGAAGTGTGGTGTATGGTGATGTTAAAGAGCAATATAAGATAGTTCGGGATTATGGTATGACGCTGCTGAAGACCAATCCCGGTTTCACTGTAGAGATATGTACCAGCCCACAGCCAGACGGTGAAGTTACCTTTGAAAGGATGTATGTATGCTTAAGCGGCTGTAAAAACGGGTTCAAAGCTGGATGCTGTCCTTTGATAGGGTTGGATGGTGCATTCCTTAAGACAAGGTTTGGTAGCCAGATATTGTCAGCCGTGGGGTTAGATGCAAATCACCATATCTATGTAATAGCTTGGGCTATTGTCAGAGTGGAGAATACAGAGACATGGAGATGGTTTCTTGAGCTACTTCATAAGGACTTGGGTTGCTATAAAGATCATGACTGGTGCTTCATATCCGATATGCAAAAGGTATAATGTTTACACTTGTAGTTATTGATGGTTAAATGCTTATCCGTTATATGCTCATATGCTCATATGCTTACCTATTTGAATATATATGCTCATATGCTTATTTGCATATCTATTATGGGAAACATTGCTACTAGAAATGACAAATAGAAATTGGTTATCTGATTAATCAGGGTGTCCTGTAAACCTTTTATATAATTCATTCCCTGAATCATTGTGTATATATTTGATAACGGTTAGGGACTTTTATAAGGATCGATTGTAAAGGTTAAGGATCATTATGGGGATAATCATAAACGTCAGGGACTATTATGGGTCACGAATATAAAGTCAGGGTCATATATGTGTACATTTTGTTAAAGCTATATATGTATAATGTTTCATGAATCTGACAGGGACTGATATCAGCAGTGAAAGAGGTGATGCCTGACGTGCATCACTGTTTCTGTGTCTGGCACTTATGAAAAAATTTCAACAAGAATTGGAAGGACTTATAGCTATGGGAACTTTTGTGGGAATGTGCAAAGGCAACAACATACCAGGAATTCAGGAATAAAATGGACAAGATCAAAAGGTTAAATGAGGATGCTTGGGCATATTTAGAGAAGTGGCCGATGAATGCTTGGACCAAAAGCTTATTCAGCCATAAGCCGAAGTTGGATAGCATCTGTAACAACGCATGCAAGGTGTTCAATTCTAAGATTAAGGATGCACAAGCCAAACCCATCATAACATTGCTGGAGGAGGTAAGAATGTTTGTTATGCACTCCATAGCGAAAAATAAGGTAAAGCTGAAGAATCACACTGGGAAGCTCACACTGGTTATAAAGAGCGGGCTGAAAAAGGTTAGGAAAGAATCCAAGAATTGAAATTCTATTTGGACTGGGGATAACGGATACGAAAAATTTGAGGTGCACGGACATCCAACTAACCATGTTGTGGACATAGGAAAAAGATTGTGCACCTGCCAATTTTGGATGCTAACGGGTAAGTTGCTTGTGTATAACAATTGTCTTTATGAATTGTAGTTACTTCAACCATACCTATTATCATGGTTCATGTCACTGTTTGGCACCTGCAGGTATTCCGTGTGTGCACGCTTGTGCTGCCCCTTCTCGTGTGAATAAGCAGCCGGAGGACTTCTGTCACAGATGGCTGACCATGGAATCATACAGAAAAACTTATAACCACCACATTAATCCAATTCTGGGGCAACCACTATGGGAGCAAGCAAAGGACTATAATAGGCCACATGCCCCTAAAATCAAGACAAAACCTGAAAAACTAAAGATGAAGAGGAGGATGGATGCGGATGAGAAGAGTGGTTTTGGAACTAAAAATCCTAAAGTTGACCCAAAACTGTCGAGCAACATTGCAGATGGTGTGCAGCTAAAAAGATAGCTGGGGACCTTTACATGCAGTTTATGTGGTGAAAAGAGGCATACGAAGAGAGGATGCAAAAAGAAGAGAGATACTGATGCTGCCGCTGCTGCCGAGGCAGCTGAGAAGAAGAAAAAGGATGAAGGAAATCCTGCGCCTGAGCAGCCCCAAGACGATTATGGCCAACCAGATGTGGAAAGCAATCCCCAAGAGATCGAGATAACTCAGCCTATTACTTCTGAGCAAGAGGATTCTCAAGAGGTAACTAAGAGTTTACATATTCAAGCTTTTATTATTTCTGTGGATCAATTATACTTATAATTAAGTTTTTCTCTTATAGGATCCTGGACCGAAAAGACCTTCAAAGCTGTCACCAAGAAGACGATCCTTTCTGCCAAAAACCTCACCAACAGTGAACCCCTTGCAGGGTGCATCTTCAGCAATAGCTACGAAGTTTGCCAACTTGATGAAGTTCATCCTAACGCCAGGATTTAAGCCGCCAAGAAAGAAGAACTGAAGACTTTAGATATATCTACTTAGGAGTTTCTTTTTTATGTAATTAGTCTTTTCCATCGTACAATGACTAGATGGTGAATTGTGATCCAAAGGCTTTTTTGAGATGCCTTGCTTTTGATGAAACTACAGATAGCAGCATTCATGTTTCTATGCTGCCTTTTACCTCTATCTTTTGTTATTTTTTGATAAACAATGGAATTTATCTTAATATACTATACTTTGTGGTTTACCATTCACTTTTCTTGCCTTATTCGGCCTTCACTGATTACGGTTCATTTCATGCACAAACATAAATAACAACAGTTTCATAGATAACAACATTTTTCATTCGATCAAGAAGCAGTTTTTTTACATCTCTTGCTAACAGAGAACCCTAAACCACCAACTCATTTACAATACAGGATCACCAATAACACTATCAATACAAATACAACTAACACTAACAATTGGATAATAAGTTTTTGCATCTGGACATCCTCCTCCAACCTTCGAAGCCTCCAATCAAAGTTCATCCTCACTTCATCACCACAACATTCTGACTTCTCAACCTATTCCTCACAGAATCAGCCCACACAAAAATCCCGCACCATCTCTTCCCACTTGTCTGTAACCAAGAAAAGATCAAAGTTCAGCGAGAAACAACAGAAGAATAGTCAGGGGAGGAGAATCATAACAACACAAGTAATTATTCTAACCCACATTATAATTGGGGCAACCATAAAATGGTTTGTTCGGATTCGAATATGTGCTAGACCATCTGAGAACCAGCCTGCAGCCACAGCCGCACCATTCTGGCAGGCCCGATCTTCTGCTCTTCATTTGTGTTCTCGTCCGGTTCCAGCTAGATGGGGAACGAACAGAGCTTCCAACTGCAGTGCTACCACCACCTATCATCGACATGAGTAGCAGCCCCAGATGGAACTATATGAATAGGAAGAAGTGTATGAAAGAAGAAGAAGAGATGAACAAGAAGACGAGATGAAGTGTCTGAGAATTCGGGGATTTATGGTTACATATAATAGGAGGGTCCAATGTGGGTACAAATTGGAAATTAGCCAGCTCAGTTAGCCGTTGGCCGCTCCAGCGTGGCAAACCGAGTCCACGTCAGTGCTCTGGTGATGACTCATCACCATAAATATACCCAGGGACCACTTTAAGTGCTGGAGCTCTATCTGGAGGACTACAATGGGGAATTCGGGATCTTAAGGATTACATTGGTTATTTGTGTGAATCTCAGGGACTACTATGGGTATTTACTCTCTCAAATACACAAGCCATATAATAATCTTTTTTTTAATAACACTTCAAATCAAAACTCCAATTCTTATATAAATTTCGGCAGTATCTTCTCTAAAACTCAAATTTCTGCCACCCTTCAAGGGTCCCAACCATCAAACCAAATACCTCTCGATCATTCAAATCATTTCCAGTATCAAATTATTTTAAAATCAAACAAATACCAATATTAAATCTTTTTCCAAAACCAACCAACTCCAATAGAAAATCATGAACAACAACCAAACCACACATCTTATACCATATAGACAATCCATCAATAATTCGTTCAGTTCATCCCTATCTTAAGGTCTTATAGCCTAAGTTTTCACGTGACATTAAATATTAACTATGAAAAACCAAAACCATACCTTGGCCGATTCCTCCCTAAGCTTGGAACATATCAAAAACCTCTCATTTCTCAAGCTCCAAGCTTCTACACATTAATTCCTCAAACTTAATCACCCAAATTTTGTTTCAAACAGCCCAATTGAACTCGAAATCAATAAGAACACAATCTAATTCACACAATATCACTATAATAATCATAGGGTTCACTAATTCAATATTTCACAAGGATTCAACAGTTCCTTACCTTACCCATAGATCTATTGGACAAAACCCAGTGATTATCTGCTGCTAAAGTTCACCTAAACCATCAAAATTATTCAATTTCTCAATACCCAAACTCAAAAATCTCGAAATTGAGGAGGGAGAGAACTGGGTGGGAAATTCAAATTTCTTACCACTTTAATCAAATAAAATTGAAAAGAATTCCGAGATGAACACGTGACCACTGACTGCTTGTCAGTCGGAGCTCCGGATTGAATGTTACGGACGATTGAATTTCGAAGACGTTAGGGTTCTTTTCTCTTTATGTGGATCTCTCTTCTTAGCGTATCTCATAAAAGAGAAGGAAGAAAGCTCATTTTTTCAGTGGTTTATAGGTTGAGCCTCGGGTTTGGTTCAACCGATTCGTATTTTTAATCTTTTTACTCCTTTAAATTATAAAATTTAATTTTCCTAATTTCTTTGAATAATAATTAATTTATTGGGTAATTATTTCTTAATTTCACTGGGTTTACATTAGGGTTGGCAAGCGGAGAAGCCTGCCCCGCCCCGCCTAGTGAGGCAGTCCTAGAATCCTAGCCCGCCCCGCCTAACTGCGGGCTGGCGGGTTAAGCCCGCCAAAGCTCCTCTTTTTTTTTACTATTAACTACTAAGTAATATATATAATTTCACAACCATATTAATAAATTTATAATTTCTAATGGCATAAAAAATTATATTTTTTATATTCACAAACATTAAAGTCTTTGTAATTATAAATATCTAATAAATATAATTATAAACCAAATTTTTATTCAAAATATAAGTATAAATATTCTCTCCAAAGCAAAATAAATATAATCCAAAACATAATTATAAATATTGTCTCTAAAATAACATAAACATAATTCAAAACACTCAATTTTTATCTTCATACTCTTGTAAATTAGATTGGGGGAAGTTTGGTTTTGGCAAAAAAATTACAAAAATACCCCCTCACTAAAAAAACCTTAGCCCGGCGGGGAAGCCCGCCCCGCCCCGCCAAAGCCTGCAGTTTAAGCGATGCGGGTTAGGCGGGCTTTTGCTATTTGGCGGTAATGATTTTCCAGCCCAGCCCGCTTTTTTTGGCGGGTTACGCAGGCCGGCCCGACGGGTTTAGGCCCCTTTGCCACCCCTAGTTTACATTACAAACCACACTGGGTGAGCATCCCTTATCCAAAACTTCTGACGTTCAATATTTCGTTGTCGATTATTTCAGTTCCTATAATTTGATAGTTGGTTGACCTTTTTTAAATAAGTTTGGCGCTATAGTATCTACAATTTATCTTTGTGTTAAGTTTCCTGTGCAGGACGACCTCATAGCAAATATTCACAGTGACCATCGTGAAGCTCGTCAAATACAATTTATTAACAATGCATAGGCCATATGTCCCATGGGCTATGACACATAAATTTCCATTTATAGATACCTGTAAAATAAAGATTTCATAAGCTGAAGAGAACTCATTCAAATACCAAGAAAACCCTGTTGAAGAAAGTCCAATTGTGTCTACTAGAGGAATACAGTGATGAAGAACGTCATTTTCTTATACAACTGTCAGAGGCAAGTATTTGATAGTGATATCAGAATGATCCAAAATAACCCTGGTGGCTCTTTTTTATGAACATGACAAAGAGGTTAATATGGTTGCATAAATAAATAATTGGCACCACCACAACACAAAATGCATAAACTCATGCGTCTGTTTCCTGATTTGTGACGTACTATATATGTATTCTCTACTATATGATTTTTGGGGCCTACTACTCTCATTGGCTATATAAATCTATCACCCACCTTTCTTATCCTCCAATTCTAATTAACTCGCGCACAGTCTCATATATTATGCCTTAAATGGATGTTCACTAATTACATGCACATATACATAAGAGGTTTTGATATTTAACTTTTTATAATATTACAAATGGAAACCCTTACTTAGTTTTATATTGTAAATGCTTATGATGACTAGCTATAATATGTATAAATCAATGATAAGAAGATTTCTCAAAACTGGTTTTGGATCTCATTGTGTACTCAGCAACAAGTTGAGCAAAAGATGTTGACTTATCCTCTAGCAATTTTGAAGGTGAATCATACTCCTCAATTAGTCCTGCATTAAATAAAAGTGCAAATAAAATCAGAAATGGAATATCAAGTTGCAAAAAAAGTTTAATAAATAATAATTTGTATTTCTTAGTTCTTGCCTTGATGAAGAAGCAAGACTATATTACTGCCAATAACAGAAGTGATTCTATGTGCAATGGTTATGACTATGGTCTGTGGAGTCAGCGAAATTCAGTCTAAGAGTTTGTTGAATCAAATTGTCCGTGGTAGAATCAACTGATGCAGTCCCCTCATCAAGCACCAATACCTTGCTCTTCTTCAGAAGCACCCTATCAAGGCACACCAATTGCCTTTGTCCCATGTTCCAATTCTCGCTGTTTTCGCTAACTACAGCATCAATTTTTGCCTTAGCAATAAGTTCAGAGGTTACTATATCACTATATTCATGTAGAGTAATCAAAATTTTCCTAGTTATAAATTAGGAGGATATATAATTATTGATTCAAGAAAAATAGAATGCAAACCTGGAGAGCACAACTTTCCTTCTTTTCTTCTAACTTCATCACCAAGTTGACACTTTTCAAAGGCCTATGTATAATATGATAATGTAAATGTGTTAATATGCTAGAGTTAGAATTATTATAAGTCAAATAATTTGGAATTTTGGATACTAAATCTGTTTAACAAACCAACCTCCTAAATTTGTTCATCAATGTATTCCTCTAGTGGATCCAGATTGTTTCTCAGGGTCCCTTCAAACCTACTTGCTCACTAACTATATCTGCTACCATCAAACAAATTATTATTTAGTGACAGTTATTGTATGTCCACATATACTACTTTAATTTGAACTTTGATGCTTACTTTACATTTACACTCGTACAGAAGAAAAAATAACTCAGGTTCTGTTCAAATTACAACTTTAAACCTTTTTTTGCACCAAGCAATGTGGTTCCAACAAAAAAAATTGTTTAAGAAAGAATCAAACATGTCTGATTTTATTTGAACTAGAATTATTATCATAAAATATTTTTTAAATCTTATTTTGTATCAAATTAATTACTGCTCTATACAACAATTTCATCGGGCCTAGAAATGATGGAATCAATATTTGAGTTTTTTCAATTGGCAATATCAAACAAAACAGAAATTAGAAATTAGAATCCAAGTTTAGTAAGAAAAAGCAACTAGAAAACAGAGGATATGAAAACCTATTAATATATGGTTTTTAACAACTTAATCAGCAAAGAAACAACTTAATGAAAACCTAAATTCAAAAGCTAACTACTAAATAACCAATTAAAAACCTAAATCAACTAATAGTTATACATCAAATTAATTATTACATAAATATTAAAGAGGATTGAAGGAGCAAGATACTAACTGAACAAAAGAACTGGAACTCACCAGGCCGTAGGATGAGCAGACGATGGAACCGGTGAGAAGACGACGGTGCGAGAGGATGAACCAGAGACAAGATGATTGTGCGAGATGACGAATCAGAGATGATTGTGGTTTTGATTCACGAACCATGCAATCGATGAGGTGGAGCGAGAGATTGAAGAGATGAAATAAGAGATGATTGAGGAGGAACGAGAGGTGGTTTTACAACGTCGAGTGTGAGAGTGAGAACGACATTCAAACACGTGAAATGGGGAGAAAATGAAGAGAATACTCACCCCTTTGTATATTTGGTATCGTTTGTATTTGATTTTTATTTTCCCTTTTTCAAAAAAGTGTCTTTTCTAATATTTATTTTACAAGTGTTGCTAAAAATATAATTTTATTAGTATAACTAACATTTTAAAAAGTTAGTTAAAAAGTGTTAGTAAATGTCCAAATTCTAGTGGTGAGCGCTAAGTCTCTCAAGAAGAATTGTAATGTTGGATGCAGTTTGGTGTTGGATGCCAATGTCACGGCATTTAGGGCCATTATGCCAGAGAGAAAGCATAAACTATTATATATCGTTGGAAAACTCTCGAAGTTATCTTTTTAATGTCACTAAACCCGTGTCATTTAGATCTTTATAGCTCAATTTATACTTGTTAGAATGTGAAGAGGTTAGGGTTGACAACATCCACGAATTCTCTTTGCATTTGTCTTCAACTCTTGGTTCCTCCTTGTGCTTTTACTTCTCTTTTCCTAACATTTTCCTAAAAGAATCCTGAAACCAGGAAAATTAAAATACTAATAGAATATCCTTAAAAATTATATAATTACCAAGCAAAAGTCATAAAGTTTTTATAAGAAATGCCAACAAAAAATTCTTAAGATGCTCATGCATCATAACACTAAACTTAAGCTCTTGTTTGTCCTCAAGCAAACAAAGAATCATGGCTTAGTCATCAAAATTTTCAACCTTAAAATACAAGGGTGAATGGTTGCAACCCGAATGAGTTTGGTTAGCCATTTCACTTATGTACAGTTCAACACAATTGGTTATAATCTTTCAAGGCCTCTGTCCGGATTAGATTATAGAATCCTTCCTTGAATCATCACCTTGAAACAAGCTTATTTACTTTTCTTCCACAGTTTTTTTTTTGTGCTTTGCACCTTGAGCCTAGCCGTGATTCTAAATGTTTTGTCTCAAGTTTTGCTCAACATAAAAACACCACAAGCACTTGATTGGGGAGCTCTTTGAGCTTACCATGTCCTTTTAACATTCCCTATCATTGGTGCTCAAAGCCTTTGACTTTCTCTTCTTTTTGGGAGGGGGTGCTTTGTACCTTGAGCCTAGTCGTGACTTTTAATACTTTTGCTTGATACATAAGTACCACAAGCACTTGACTCAGATCCTTAGTCAGTGGTACTCAGAGCCTTTGACTTCTCTTTCAACGCCCTTTTTTTTTCATTACATGTTGCTCCTTCAAGGCTTTGTCAAGTGTAAATATTCCATAATAGTCCTCTAGACTAAGGCCTCAAGCAATTTGGCTCGGCTTGTATTGAACATTCTTAGTTAGTTTGGCCTTCCAAACTCACATTGTCATGCTCTTTATGATCAATCCCTTTTTCTTTTTGTTCTTTCTTGGCACATGATCCTTGACCACATTTAGGAGTAAGCATAATTATAATTGTGGGTTGTGATGGACAAGTAATGATATACACTTGACTAACAGAACTCATAAATACATTATATAGGATAGAACATGATAACATATGCATATAATTAAAAAGGAAGGAAGCAATTAGAATTCAACAACCTTAGTTCTTATTGCTTTCATCTTCATCATCTTTCTCTTTATCCTTTTAGGCTATGTAGAGGATAGCCTCCAACACCAAATTTAGAACGATTGTTTGTCCTCAAGCAACAAAGAAAAACAGTGGTGATATAAATAGGAATAATCATGATTGTCTAGTGAAAATAAGGAAGCAATGCAGAAACAAAATGAAAGAAAAGACAAAATAAAGCAAAATAACCATGTTACTAATGTATTGGCACAGGGGGAGTGGACCTTGCATGGGTAAAGTGTGGCAACACTAAACTTGGTGTGAGAACATCAAACTTGGTTTGACACAATCAATGAGAGGCTAGGCCAAGTACCCAGTGAAATGCAAGCGTCATGTTGGTGTAGCAACACTAAATTTAATCCATGAAATACATATGTAACATGAATCAAAGTAAAAAAAAAAAAAGAAAAGAATTACCTACGTTGGGTTGCCTCCCAACTAGTACTTCTTTAGCGTCAGTAGCTTGATGGTTAGTTCTTGCTTTTTCTTCCACTTTTTTCAGTTGGTTAAAAGAAATGACTTTAGTGGACGTGAAGAGAAAAATGATACTCACAAAAAAATAACTCCCATGCAACTCTCTGATTCACTAGGACCAAGGAAAGCATATTTAAGTGTTGGGGGAGAAGACTTCAATTCAAATGTGGGTGGTGCATTCAGATTTTTCTTCCCGGAAGCTTGCATGCATAGATTTGAAGGGACTTGTATGGCTTCCTCCTTAATTATTGGAATGTGCAAGCTTGGGGTGTGCATGGCTTCCTCCTTTGTTTGTGCATCTTCCTCTTCTTTCATGTGTAAGGGTAGAGAGTTCTCTAATTCACTGGAGTATGAACTTTTTTGCTTGATTTTCCTACATTCTTTCGTAGGATCTTGCATTGCTTCTCTTGGGAAAGAAATTGTGTGTTCCTTGGTCACCTTTTGTAGCCTCTGAAGATATGGAATCCTAGGCTTGTATTTCTCCACTACCTCCTTCTTCATTGGAATTTCACTTGGTACAGGGGCCTCTTGGTCTTACTTTTGCACTTCTAGCTCCTCCTTTGTAGCCTCAGTTTAATCTTCATTATTCTTGCTGAGCACTATTCCACTCCTCAAGCTTATTGCCTTGTATTCTTTCCTTGGATTTGGAATTGTGTCACTGGAAAAGGTATTGGTAGGCCTCTTGGTAAGTTGTCTGGCTAATTGACCCATTTGAACTTCCAAGTTTCTGATGAAGGCCTTAGTTTATTGCATGAAGCTAATTGTGTTTTTGGAGAGTTCTGCTAAGGTTGTTTCTAAGGTTAACTCCAGAGATGATGATTCTTAATAAGAATAAAGAAAGGAGGGCTCTTGATATAAATAGAGAGATGATGGTTCTTGATAAATGGAATATGGAATATTGAAGTTTCCTTGGTCTTGACTTTCCCAACTAAAATCCGGATAGTTCCTCCATCAACAGTAATATGAATCATTCCTTGAGTGTGAGTAATAACCCATGTGATCTCTCTCTATTATTTTTCTTAGCACAAAACACAAAACTGAATCAAATGCACCATGTCGTAAAAAGAGAGGAAAATAGGAAAGAATAGAAAGAAATATTTTTTTATTTTTTATTTTTTTCTTTTTTTTGAAATAGAAGAGAAAGAGAAAAAAAAATATCTAATATAGGTAATCAATCAACTAGTAGTTTGTTAATCATAATTAATCTCCAGCAACGGCGCCAAAAACTTGATGCAGAATTTACAAAATACAAACTACTCACAAGTGCACCGGATCATATTAAGTAATACCACGGGAGTGGGTTATCATTCCCACGAGAATTAACGAATTAAACAAGTAATGATCAATTGATTATTCTAGTTAGACAATAAAAAATAAGGGTTTCAATAGGAAATAACATAAAAGTAGAGAATTAAATAAGAACAAACTAAAAAAAGGTTAAGAAAATAATATGATAAAGATAGTTAAGGTGCCAGAGATTAAGTTGATTACTTTAAAAAAATTTGAATTATTAGCATATTTTGTAAATATCTAAATAACATTTCATTGTTTTGAGAGTGTTTTTTAAAAAATAAAGTGCAACATGATGCGGATATATTCGAACCTAGGTGCTCATATATGTGAGTTAGAAAAACAAAAATAACTAACCAATTGGACAAAGAATATCATACAAAATATTACTACTAATTATTTTATAAAATATTTGGAGGGGTCATAGCCCCTCATTGCCTCAATAAAGCTCCGCCCCTGGCACCAAGTCTCCTGAGAAGAATTGTAATGTTGGACGCAGTTTGCCATTGGACGCCAATCTCATGGCGTTGAACGTCATTATGACAGAGAGCAAGTTATACTCGTTGGTATGTAAGGAGGTCAGAGTTAACAACATCCACGAATTCTCTTTGCACTTGTCTTCAATTCTTGGTTCCTCCTTGTGCTTTTGCTTCTCTTTTCCTAACATTTTCCTATAAGAATCATGAAACCAAGAAAATTATACTAATAAAATAGCCTTAAAAATCATATAATTACCAAACAAAAGTCATAAATTTTCTATAAGAAATATCAATGAAAAATATTTAAGATGCTCATGCATCACCAACTTTATACTTTAGCAATCTATCAATCCAACCTATTTGTCATCGCTATGATAATTAAATTTATACTTCAGCAATATATCAATCTATTACATACATTGACCATGTATCATTCTTATTACTATTGTTATATCCATCAGTGATTAATTTTCACTATCAATTTGGTATATATTAAGACCAAATTTAATTAATCAAACTCACCAATACAGTGACGATTACAAAACATTCATCATCACACATTATCTTATCACATTTTTTCATCCATTCAACAAAATAATGGTGTCTAAAACATAATCTACTTTCAAACCAAAACGTTCGAAACATTAAACCAAAAATACTATGCAAATATAAGCAAATTTTAAACTTTATTCATTTGCCGCATTTTCACCTTCTTCTTCAGCAACAACATCATTATCCATAAGCACTCCCTTACACACCATTTTGGTAGGATCCATTTGAGAAAAGTCATGATCTAGCACCAAAAACTTGGCTTGAGTCACTTCTCGCTCAAAACCTTTATGGTGCACGGAATTGTGAATCACATTTTTCACAACTCCGATACAACTAACCAGCAAGTGTACTGGGTCGTCCAAGTAATACCTTACGTGAGTAAGGGTCGATCCCACAGAGATTGCCGGCTCGAAGCAAGCTATGGTTATCCTGTACTCTTAGTTAGGAAATTAATAATAAAAATGGTTTTGTTTGTAGAAAGTAAAAGAGCATGAAATGAATGATACTTGTGGTTCAGTAATGAAGAATAGGTTGAGGTTCCGGAGATGCTCTGTCGTCTGAACCTCTGCTTTCTTACTGTCTTCTTCTCCAAACATGCATGGCTCCTTTTATGGCAAGCTATATGTTGGTGGATCACCGCTGTCAATGGCCACCATCCGTCCTCTCAGTGAAAATGGTCCAAGTACGGTTTCTGCACAGCTAATCATCTGTCAGTTCTCACTTATGTCGGAATAGGATCTCTCTATCCTTTTGCACACTGTCATTGCGCCCAACATTCATGAGTTTGAAGCTCGTCACAGTCATCCCGTCCCAGATCCTACTCGGAATACCACAGACAAGGTTTAGACTTTCCAGATCTCAGGAATGCTGCCAATTGGTTCTAGCCTCTACCACGAAGGTTCTGATCTCATGAGTTTAAATGCTCTATTGCCAAGAGATGCAAGTCAAACTCGTGGATTAGAATCCCAAGAGATACGCACTCAAGCTGTCGTCAAATGACTACGTTGAGCTCAGATAGAACGGAAGTGGTTGTCAGGCACGCGTTCATAAATTTGAGAATGATAATGAGTGTCACGGATCATTACATTCTTCGTATTGAAGTACGAGTGAGTATCTTAGAACAGAAATAAGCGTGATTGAATAGAAAACAGTAGTAATTGCATTAATCCATTGAAACACAGCAGAGCTCCTCACCACCACCTATGGAGTTTAGAGACTCATGCCATAGAAGATACAATAAGAGATGTAAAATGTCATAAGTTATAAAATGAAACTCTAAAAGTAGTTTTTATACTAAACTAGTAACTTAGGTTTACAGAAAATGAGTAACTAAGTGCAGATAGTGCAGAAATCCACTTCCGGGGCCCACTTGGTGAGTGTTTGGGTTGAGCTTTGAAGCTTCCACGTGCATAGGCCATTCTTGGAGTTAAACGCCAGCTTGGGTGCCAGTTTGGGCGTTTAACTCCAGTTTTGGTGCCAGTTTTGGCGTTTTAGGCCAGAAAAGGGTCTTTGGCTGGCGTTTAGTGCCAGTTTGAGCCATCAAATCTCAGGCAAAGTATAGACTATTATAAATTGATGGAAAGCCCAAGATGTTAGCTTTCCAACCCAATTGAGATTGCACCAATTGGATTTCTGTAGCTCCATAAAAACGCGTTCGAGTGCAGAGATGTCAGAATCCAACAGCATCTGCAGTCCTTTCTCAGCCTCTGAATCAGATTTTTGCTCAGGTCCCTCAATTTCAGCCAGAAAATACCTGAAATTACAGAAAAATACACAAACTCATAGTAAAGTCCAGAAATGTAATTTTTGCATAAAAACTAATAAAAATATAATAAAAATAACTAAAACATACTAAAAACTACCTAAAAACAATGCCAAAAAGCGTATAAATTATCCACTCATCACTTTAGCAAAGGCATCAAGAATTTCTATTTCTTTATTTTTCTCCAGATTCTTTATTTTTACAGTAACCTTTATCACTTAGTTTTTCATGCTACAAACATTACTCTCTCTCTCTTTTTAAAAGTGCTAAATCTTTTTCATGAGTACTTTTCATTGTCTTTAGTTCCTCTTTTTTTTTCTAGGAGCTTTTCCTTCAACTCTTCCATCATTTTACTTTTTAACTCCAACTCTTCCCTCAGTCCTTCTATGTCATTTTTCTTTTCTAGATTCTTTTTATGTTTCTCTTCTTGACTTTAACCAATACTTTCCAAACAATATGTTATAATCCGAACTTATAAATATTATTCACAAACTATATAATTCACATACCTCATGATATTTGTCGATACCAATATCACCAATTTTATTGACTAATGTTACATCAAATGATGATTGAAAAACTTCATCAACCACAACCATGAATGGAAAAATATGATGCCATAATGAGGTTCTATCACCTCCATCCGAAAAATAATGCAATTTTTTTATTATTAACAAAAGCAGTAAACTCTTCTAAAGGAATCTCTTTCCCTTTTTCATATACATCTTCATTCACATCTTCTACGGTTAAATCCATCTTTCTCTTTTTGAAGACCATAGGTTTTTTTGGGGGCTAGTTGATTAACTTCCCCCTCCCCATCTCCCTTACCCGAGTTAGACAAGAAACCTTCCTTTTCAACGTTCTTGTTCTTTAGACGAGCTCCGAAGCTCGTAGTAGTGACACCTGAAAATTTTTCACCTGCAAAAACACAACCAAACTCATAAAATTATCACTTATAACAATTTTACTAATCACAAACTATGTTTATAAAATCTTACCAACGTATTTTACCACAAATCTCCTGTCTTCTTCCCATGGAAGTAATTCAGATACAGATATTAATTTATACCTTTCAATTACCTTCACTAAATAATCTACTACACATTCATCTCTAGAACTAATTTTTTCAAAACCTAACACGTGTTGTGGCTGTGAACACCAATAAAAAAAAAAATTTCACCAAAATTTTCATCCATATAAAAAGAAAGTTCTTCTTCTACAGATTTCACTTTCAAAAATATTTCCTTAAAAATTCTTAAATGAAGATTTGAACATTTTTAAACGAGAACAACTATTCAGATTCACCCATACCCTTTTCCAAACACATTTAGCTTGAAGCAGTGAGAAAAATACCTCTAACGAGATTTTTATTTTTAAAAATTCCATTAAAATCTCAAAATATCTCAGAAAGGCCCAACCATTTGAGTGCAGTTATGATGGTACACAGTTTAATTGCTTTAACACTGAACATTCAAAATTAGTGAATGACAATCTTACTCAAAGTTCTTGCAACACACAACTATGCATATAGAAAAATTCAAAATCCTATTTTCTATGAAAAATCTGTTCAAACTAGGGGTAGCAATGGGAAAGCCCGTCCCACCAAAAGGCCTCCATCTGGCGGGTTGGCCCGCTGCCCCGCTTGGTGAGGCGGTCCTGAAATCTCTCTCTCTCTCTTTCTCTCCCTCTTAACTATTAAATATTAAACAATATATAATTTTACAATCATTTCAATAAATTTATAATTTCTAAAGACAAAAAAATTTTAATTCCTAAATTCACAAATATTAAAATCTTTATAATTATAAATAAGTAATAAACATAATCATAAACGAAATTTTTTGAAACAAAATAATAAAACTAATATTGTCCAAAATAAAACAAACATGGTCTAAAACATAAAATTAAACATCCTCAAGTTTATAATCAATCAAACATAAAATATAATCCAAAATATAACTTAAAACTAGGTTCATCAACCTCGACTTGAGACTCAGAACCAAATCCAGCAACAGCAACATTACTCACAGTTTTGGAATTTATCTTTTTTGAAATAACAGCAAATGTTAAAACGATTATTATACAGTCTGACTTAGTCAAACCATAATCAAACAAAACAAAATAAAACACAACAAACAAACAAAATCTGCATCAGATTTCAGATTTGTCAAAACAGTAAAATTCAATCAAAACAAACAAACCCAAACTTATCTAAATCTTTGATCTGATACAAACTTAAACTTATGCTAATGTTTAATTTAGTCATGCACATTATTTTGAAAATATAAGTGAGATAGAAAAGGATAAAAAATTCAAAACATTAACAATTTAAACCAACATACAAGATTAACAGCGATGACGACTAGGACTGAGTAGGCGAGGAGCAGCGGTGATAGCCTGATGGTAGATCCAGAGAGGACAGGGGAGCAGCATCGATGGCCAGGAGCCTAAGACCGACGAGCAGTGGTGACAATGGCTAAACAGAGAAGCGGTGGCTAGGACCCAAGAGGACCAAAATGCAGTAACAAGTTGGTGAGATAGCGACCATAGGAGTAGCCGGTGACAAGGAGCGGTGGGACGGTGGTGCCAAATTGCCGGGTGCGAGACTGCGAGCTCAGAGCCTGACGATGAGATGGTGGCGAGACGGCGTGACTCGTGAGCGTGAGCGTGAGTGGAAAGCAACAGGCCAACAGCGCTGGCGATGGCAATGGCAACGACGCTGAATAGGGATGGCAGACACAACAAGATTGGGGCGACTGGGGCTTGGGGCCTGTGTGTGGACAGTGTGGTCACCGATGGTTGATGCGTGAGCATCTTTTCTATCTTTTCCTAGTGAATTTGCATCTAATTTGTTGAGTTTAATCAAGAATTAATTATATTTTAGCCACTATGGATACTATTTTGAGTTTTGTGCAATACTGTTTATTTTAGGTAGCATTCGGCTAGATTTGATAGAGTTTATGTAGCACGAGAATCAAAGGAGATGGTTGCGAGGAGCGATGCACACGTGTGTCTGACGCGTGCACGTGAATTGGAGATTTCCATGGCGACGCGTGCGCGTGACTGATGCGCACGCGTGAATTGAAGATTTGCTCAGCGACGCGTCCACGTGACTTGCGAAAAAGACCATCGACGCGTACGCGTGACTGACGCGTACGCGTGACATGCGCCACGTGCAGAAAACGCAGAAAAATGCTGGGGCGATTTCTGGGCTGTTTTAACTCAGTTTTCAGCCCAGAAAACACATATTAGAAGCTGCAGAATGGACAAATCAAGTGGTCCCCACCCATCAGCTGAAGACTTGTTAATTAATTCGAATTTAAATTCAAAATCTTATTTTTAGGAAAAGATATTATTTTTAATTTTAGATAATTATATTTTAAATTTATTAGGATTAGTTATAAATAGGAATTTAGATGCCATCAGATTGAAAACAGCACATTTTACCAGAATCCTAGTTTTCTTCTCTGAATCATGAGCAACTAATCCTTCATTGTTAAGGTTAGGAGCTCTATCTATTTGTATGGATTGATTCGTTTGATCTTTCTAATTTAATCCATGTTTTGATTTATATTTCAATAATTATTTTCGTTCTTTATTTTATGAATTTGGGTGGAACGGAAGTATGTCCCGTGTTCTAATTGAGTTCTTGTAAAACTTGGAAAAGCTATTTACTTGAACAACAGCTTGAAAACATATTATCCTGAATTTCTAGTTGTTTGTATTTAACGGGATACGTGACATATAATCCCTTTATTTTTGGATAATTAGGATTCTTGTGGCATATAAACTGGAATTTGATCATCACCTTCTAATTGGAATTAATTGACCAAGGAATTGGCAGTTAATGAATTTTAGAGGAGACTAGGAAGGTCTAAGGAATTAGGGTCTAGTCACATATAGTTTGCCATGAATTAAATCTTGCATGATTAAAATAGTTAGTAAGAAAAATTAATCTGAAAAAATAGATAACTCTGAAACCTTAACTGTTTTCTCCATATCTTATTCCCAATTCATTGCTGCTTGCTTCCTGAAATTCTTATTTTACTGTTTAATACTCTTTGAATACCAAAACACTATTTTCTGTTTGTCTAACTAATCCTATCAAACACTATTGTTGCTTAATCCATTAATCCTCGTGGGATCGACCCTTACTCACGTAAGGTATTACTTGGTACGACCCGGTGCACTTGCCGGTTAGTTTGTGGGTTGTAAAATACCGCACCAATGGTATACTGGTGTGAGTGCAAGTGTGAGTGTGTTGTATTGTGTCTGAGTTTGAGAGAGTAAGTGGAATTAGGGTAGGGTTTCTTTTGGGTCGAATCGGGTCGGAATTTTTTTACCTGAAATTTGTAAAAAAAAATGCCCCTAACCAAAAAAGCACTGGGTTCCCGAGGAAGCCCGCCCCGCCCTGCCGAAATCCGTCAAATCCCACAGTTTAAGTGGACTTTTTAGATATGACATTTTTTAATTTCCAACCCGCCTTTTTAGGCATGTTACACAGGCCGGCCCAGCAGGCTTCGACCCGTTTGCCACCCCTAGTTCAAACCTACTACATGGTAACAGTTCCATTCGAACACTAGAACCTTTCCTAACTATTTTCAACTTATCTATTTAATCTACACTATCTTTATCCACAAACATCGACCCACTGATTTTAACGTCCTCACCAGTACACTTATATGGATCATCATCGTCATCTCGTGACTTTTTTCCCTTTTTCATACCCATTGTTTTCAAACACAAACAAAAAGAAAAAAAGAAGATACAGTATTCAAAATGATGGATAATAGAACTCACCTCTTTTGCTCATATTTTTAACTCTATTTGAAAGTGCTTTGATTGAAGAAGCTGCTTTTATGACATTACCTTTCAGGAATCCAAATATTATCTTATCTAGTCAATGGAATCGTTTTAGTTCTTTTCAAATCAAAACCCTTGTTTTTCTTTTTAATTATCCAAAGCCAATGGCAGAGATTTTATTGGGATATAAACCAGCCACTCACTTCTTTTAATAAGTAAATTTATCTTTTTTATTTTTTATTTATTTTAATAAAATATGTTGACTTGGGGCTCCATACCCATAACTAAAAAACACCGAGTTATAAACCATCATTTAAAGCTCAATCTATTGATTTGGGGGCTCCATACCCATAACTAAAAAACACCGAGTTATAAACCATCATTTAAAGCTCAATCTACTTTATTAAAATATCACCAGGATAAGTTTAGGGGACTATGATACATCTATTATAAATCGGTTACATATTATAACTCATCTTCATACGTTATAGATCGGCCATTAATATCAATATCAATATCAATATTAGAGAAAAGGACAAATAGGTCTCTGACCTTTTTTTCTAAGAACATTTTCGTCTCCGATGATTGAAAAATACATTCATGTCCCTGACCCTTTAAAAATGTGGACAAATATACCCCCCATTAAACTCAGTCCGTTAGCCCCGTCGGAAAATGCTGACGTGGCTCCCGTGGCGCTGACCTGGCCATAACAGGATGACAAGTACACCGAGACGTACCAAGTAATACCTTACGTGAGTAAGGGTCGATCCCACGAGGATTGATGGACTAAGCAACAATGGTTAAGTGATTGGCTTAGTTAGACAAACAGAAAATAGTGTTTGGAAGTTCAAAAGCATTAACAGTAAATTCAGAATATTAAAGATAGGCAGATAAATAAGTTGGGAATAAAATATTGAGAAGGCAGTTAAGGCTTCAGAGTTATCTATTTTTCCGGATTTACTTTTCTTACTAACTATTTTAATTATGTAGGATTTAATTTATGGCAAACTATATGTGACTAGACCCTAATTCCTTAGACCTTTCTAGTCTCCTCTAAAATTCATTAACTACCAATTCCTTGGTCAATTAATTCCAATTAGAAGCTACATGATCAAATTCCAGTTTATATGCTACAAAAACTGTAATTACCCAAAAATAAAAGGATTATATGTCACGTATCCTGTTAAATCCAGATAATTAAAATTTAGGAGAATATGTTTTCAAACTATTGTTCAAGTAAAGAGCTTTTCCAAGTTTTACAAGAACTCAAATAGAAAGAGGGTCATACTTCCGTTCCACCCAAATTCATAAGATAAAGAGTGAAAATAATTCTTAAATTATAAATCCATACGTGAATTAAAATAGAAAAAATAATAAAATTAATCTATACAAATAGATAGAGCTCCTAACCTTAACAATGGAGGATTAGTTGCTCATAGAATGTGGAATGTAAATTTGTATAGAATTTCCTAATGGAATCCCCCTAATGGAGTGTCAATAGAAGAGAAGTCTCCCCTTTTTATAACTAATCCTAATTAATTCAAAATCTAATATCTAAAATTAAGATAATATCTCTTCCTATTTTCAAATTCAAATTTGAATTTAAATCAGAATTAACTGACTAGTCTTCAGTTGATGGGTGGGGACCACTTGATTCCTTCACTCTGCAGCCTCTAATCTATACTTTCTGGGCTGAAAATTGGGTCAAAAGCAGCCCAGAAATCGCCCCCAGCGTTTTTTGCATTTTCTGCACGTGGCGCATTTCACGCGTACGCGTCAGTCACGCGTACGCGTCGCTGGTCTTTTTTGCAAGTCACGCAGACGCGTCGGTCACACGTACGCGTTGCCGTGAAATTCTTCAAATCACGTGTACGCGTCAGTCACACGCACGCATCGCCATGGAAAGCTCCAAATCACGCGTACACGTCGCTCCTCGCTACCATCTCCTTTGATTCTTGTGCTGCAGAAACTCCATCAAATTCTGCCAAATGCTACCTAAAATTAACAAAATTGCAAAAGACTCAAAGTAGCATCCATATTGGCTAAAAGATACTTAATTCTTTATTAAACTCAACAAATTAGATGCAAATTCACTAGGAAAAGATAGGAAAGATGCTCACGCATCAGAGAACACGCCATCCTCTTCATGTCGAAGACGGGCAGCAACCCTAACAAATTATTTCTCGACTATCCATTTTATAAGGTATGTATAACTGTGTGGAACTATGTTAGTGTTAGGGTCTCGAAACCAATTTTTTATGGTGAATTCTGTGGATTGATTTTGTGCAGGTGAACAACCCGATTGCAAGTTTTTTTTGTGGTTGGATGAGCACATTGCAAGGCTTGGGTTGAGTGATTCAAAGGACCGGGAAGAGAAGGAATTTGGTGACGTTGAAGAGCATCAATGGAAGCAAGACATGGAAAACATGATCAGTTGTTTAGAAAAGAGGATAGTAGCTTTAGAGTTGAAAAAAAATCCAACAGGGTGGTGTATATGTGTGATGTTAATTGTCCTGATTGCTGCTCTTTTAAGTTTTAAGAACTTATTGATGGTTGAATATGATAAATGTGGTTACTTGTAGCCATGAAAAATTCGAACATGTTCTTTCTAGAAATGTATCAGTTTTTAGCATGTATATTGCAATGTATAACTGAAAATGAAAGCTGACAAAATAACAGATAATCAAACATTGAAGAACTGACATTAAAGCTATGAATGTAAACATTGATCATTGTAACTAACAACCCAAAAAAAAAAAGACGACTAGTTGGATAGTAATGTCTGCACATGTATGGCATACTACCATTAAGAAGTTTTTACTTAACCACCAACAGGTAACCAAAAAACCGGCTAATACAAAAAAGGATAGTTGTATCTGGAATTTGCCATAAAATTTTACAACAGGACACATTTGTCACAAAATAACATAATGACATGATGCTTCATTCCTTGGAGTCCTTAGACGCTGACACACTTGGTCCAGTTGGTAGTTGAGCCTCCTGATCCTGTGCAGTAGCTTGCGTGCTAGATAGAGTTAGTCCTTGGGAGGCTTGGGGAACTGGTGCTTACTGCTATGTGCTAGATGGTGTTGGCCCTTGACCAAGTGGAGCAGGGGGCCTGAAAATCTTCTGCTTTGGTCTGTACTTTGATGGTTTAGGGTGAGTTGTGCTGGTGACCATGGATGGAGCATTTTCTAGGGGCTTAAAGGGACGGCTTGAAGTTAGGGCGGGTGGCCTGCCATAGGTGACCGTTGGCCCTGGTGGTGCTAATACAAGTATTGATCTTGTAACTCTTGTTGGAACTGGTGCAACATTCGGAGCACTTGTGCCAGCCCCGCTCGGAACCTGAAGGAAGGAGGGTAATAAAATATGACAAAATAATTAGGCCATAATTACTCAATACATATACTAAACAGCTTATAATGACAAACAATTGAATTGTTATAGTATGGTGTTGCTGCTGGGGTGTTGAGCTGCCTGGTTGGCTATTTGAAGCATCCTGGACATAGTGGTCAAATTAGTAGACAATTTAATAGGAAGACATATTAGTCCCTCAGGAATAATATACTAAGACAGATCAATCCTTGAAGATTGTGGTACCAAGACATAAAAATCCCTGAGGTTTCTAGTACTAAGACATTTTAAAACATGAACTACTTGCACGTGGGACACAATAATGGCTGGATTATATAAGCAAATATACTATTATCACGAAAGTGATCTTACCTCTGGTGGTGGAGCAGACTGTGACAAAGGAAGCACAACAAGTGCTTGGGATGTGCTATCTCCCTTCTTCTTTGGCTGCTTTGTCTTCGGCTTCCAAATTGGGGTTCAAAGGAACTCCTTTGCAAGTTTTGTAATTGTGGCCCTTTTCACCACACTTGCTGCAAGACACAGAGAATGACTTCTTTAGTTTACCCCCTTGCATCAGTAGCTCAGCAGGGTCTTTCTGCCGATTATGAACCTTTGGCTGGCCAATCCCTCTTTTGATGATGGGTGGGTTTGGCTGTGAGAATTCAGTTCTGGCCCAGAATTCTGAACTTGGCACTGGTTGAATGCAGGGTGCATATGTCCTCCGGATTGACTCCATACACAGCCAATAGTGCACATAGTCCTGTGGCATGTCACATCTCTTCCTAATGTCAGCAAGTGCATGTATGCAAGGCATGCCTGAGGTAATAGGGGAAACATTTTTAAAATTGGCAAAACAATTAGTGCTAATAACAACATAACACAGCAATGAATGAATCATAGTGACTATAGAGGTTACCAGTAAGTTGCCATTTGTTGCATGAGCAAGTGTACTTAATTAGGTCCACGTCAACCTTGCTTGCTTTACGGCTCACCTCAAACCTTTTTCTTTTGTTGTCACCAACCCATTCAGCCATCCACTTAGTGCTAAGCTTGACTAACCTCTCCATCCTCTTTTGCTAGACTGGTGCTAGCTTTTCAGTGTGGTTGTCCAGGACTCTTTTGTGATTCACCATCCTCCTCATCAGGTAACACCTGATTTCTTTACACATGGTGAGGATGGGCTTGGTACGATAATTAACTATCTTGGCATTAAAAACCTCACACATGTTATTTGTGAGGTTATCAACCTTTGGCCCATGGGAGAAATATGCCTTAACCCAAGTTTCTAGCTGAAACTTGCTGAGGTATTCCCAAGCCCTATGGTTTACTTCCTTCAACTTTTCTATACATTCCTTGAATTCCGCAACAGTAGTGCATCTAGCACACTCCCACACAACCTCTCTAATGTACAAGTCCTTGAAGCGATTATGAAATTCTTCCACATGTGCATCACGCAATTGCAGAGCTTTGCATGTGGCATGACCTCCTTTAGCGCAGGGAGTAAACCCTGCATTGAACGATGACATAAAGGAATGATATATCAAGTTAAAGTGGTAATATGTGAACCAAACATATTGATTAACCAAAATTACATTTTACCTTTTGTTAGTCCGATATGAAGGTCCAGCCATGGCTGGCATCGTCTTCTATGTCTTCCTGAAGATTTGTCAGGAACCATTCCTAGACATTCTTGGTCTTAGCCCTGACAACTCCATATGCAACAATGTAGAACTGATTGTTTGCATCTTGTGCAACTGCTGCTAGAAGCCAACCCATGTAGTAGGTTTTCAAAAAACAACCATCTAGGTGCACAAAGACCTACACCCATCCTTGAACCCTTTCTTACAAGCATCCAAGCATATGTATAATTTATCGAATACAGGAGGTGATTCTGGAATTGGCATGAGCTCCAACTTGGCCGTTGAACCTAGATTACTTATTAGAATCTGCTCACAGTAGTCCTTGCTTCTTTTGTATTGGTCCCTCTCGTTGCCCATGATCTTCTCCCTGGCCTCCACTACGGCTCTGTACACCATCTTAGGATGGGGACATAATGAAAATTCCTCCCTTAGGAATTCAATTGCCTCCTTGATGTTCATGTGGGGTTAGGTTGCCATCCTCTTTTCAATCTTCTTGCTAAGCCAATGCTGATCAGCTGCATTACTCCTTAAATCCCTTGCACAAGTATGTTCTTGCTGGTATGTCTTAACTTGATAACATTGCAAGGTTTTGTTGTAGGACAAATGAACCAGGAATGGACACTCCTCATCCTTGCAACCCACTCTAACCCTCTCCTTGTCGTTCTTTATCCACTTCAGCTCCCTCCCCTCAGAAATGAAGGAATCATTTACTACATCGTTAAACCTTTCAACGGTAGCAAATCTGGTTCCTAACTCAAATCTCCCCTCACCATGAGCATAGTCATCATCAAACTCAGGAAATCTCCTGCTGTTACCTTCATCATCGGATGGAATCGGTGTATGCAACTCCTCGGACTCATACTCAAATACGATTTCCTCCATTTCTCTTGGCACTTCACTGATGTAGAATTCCCCTACCCCTACATTATTCGGCTGCACACCAGGATTATCACCACCACCTCCTTGATCATTCGGCCAATTAGTCCCCTGACCACCAGCATTACCGCCTGCACTATTTTTTCCTCTTACATTCACCCTTGTCCCATGCTGAACCCTCTTCTTTCCAACTTTAGACTTTTTCTTTGACCCTTGCTTCCTTGCAAATGACTTCTTCGGGGTTACTACCTTTTTTCTACCCTTGGTATTTATTTTTCTCTTACAACCAACAACCCCGCTATTATTGTCACTTTTAGTACTATCGGTCTCCACTCCAGCTGGTGGAAGTTTGTACAGCACATCTTCCGGGCTTTTGTACCCGTCATCTGATGAAGAGGATGTCTTCAGTTCCTCTAAAATCTCATCCACATCCACATCCACTGCGCCATCACTATTCTTGCCAGCATCTTCAACAACCTCAGGGACATCGACTCCGTGATCAAAGTATATAAATATTTTGGTTCATCGATATGTTCTCTCGCATTGCATTTATCCCTGCATCCCCAGTTAACATGTTCAGCCCAGACTCAATGTCACTACTTGTGGGATCATACCAGTATACTTCCTTGTATGACTGGTATCCCAAACCCTTAAATAACGTTACAAGGTCTTCGAAGTTCACAAAGTCCAGGTCCATCTCAGGGAACCTCTCTTCCTTTCCAGTTTCATAAACTAGGGCTCCATCACTTTCTCTGACAAACTTACCTCCATGGTGAAAAACCAGCACCACAAAAACATCAACCATCTGAAATTAACCAATGATCAACAACGCGTCAGTCCAAAAATAGTTACCAAAATTATGAACGAAACCCTTTTACCCGAACACAATCCCTCCTTCTAATCCTACCCACAACATTTTCAAAAGAGTTTTTCAACTTCATTACACTACTGTTTCCCACACTCTCAACATGCACACATACTGCCTTCACCCTTTGTTCACACCACAATAACCAAAACTTAAAACGCTAAGCATCACGATCTTACCTTCTGACGAAGACAGCAACTACGACCTCAACAGAAACCTCCTTCTTGGCCTTCTACAACAACTTCACCACGCACCGATTGCTCTTCCACGTAATGTAATTTTTGGAGGGAGAAACAGGGGGGACTTTGATCGTTTGTCTTCTTAGGTTTTCAGTAATTTAGAAGAGCAAACATGGGTGTTATAGGTATTGCATATGGGAATTAAACTGTGTTTAGAGGGGTGGGGGAGAAACGGCGTCATTTTGGAGCCTGGAGACTTATACGTCTTCTTTTCAGAAGGTATAGTCCACGTGTCATCCCGTTACGGCCAGGTCAGCGCCACGGGAGCCACTTCAGCATTTTCCAACGAGACTAACGGACTGAGTTTAACAGGGGGAGAGGTAGATTTGTCCACATTTTTAAAGGGTCAGGAACATGAATGTATTTTTCAATCGTTAGGGACGAAAATGTCCTCAGAAAAAAAGGTCAAAGACCTATTTGTCCTTTTCTCTCAATATTATATAAAAAACGCTTTAATGTGATTTTATTTGTTATTAATGTAATTTGAACGGATAAACAACCACTAATACTTACTCCAATTATAAAAAGGCATAAGTAGAAAGAAAAATATAAGAGACTGATATGAGAATTACTCATAAAATAGAATTTATTATTCATACACTAATTTAAGCATTGGAGTATTTTTTGTAGATATTCATTTCTTTTGTTCTCTTAGTATTGAAATATAACTCATCTTAACTAAAAACTAAAAATAATCATTGGAAAACGAACTATCCCTGTTACGGATCCGGCCCACGGACCCCGGACCCATGACCAAAACCCGAACCCGGCTTACCGGGTCAACCCATCTCGACTTTCTAGAAGGCACCGAATCGGCCCTCTAGATCCTCTAACTAACTTTCGAATTCAAACATCTCCCTTATCTTAAGCAAATAAGATAAGATAAGATTATCACCATCACCTATAAATAGAGGACCCAGGTCCCTCCAGGTATTCATTCATTCCACACACCTGATACCTCTTAGATCTATTCTGACTTGAGCGTCGGAGTGTCTTTGCAGGTACCCCCCCCCCCCGGCGCTCCATCAGGGCCGTCCAACATCCGATCCGACCCGCAGGTTCCCGATCCTCCTCTCAACCCGTATCAGAAGCATTCTGTACATTGGCGCCGTCTGTGGGGACCTGCAACAATCAGACCGGATGGAGGGCATCCTGGAGGATAACCCATCAAGCCAGGACGACTCCCAACCGCGTCGTCCGATCTCAGAACACCATGAAGCCACAAACCAAGCAAAAATAGCAAGCACCATCCACCACGCAAACGAGGACGTCACGACGGACCCACAGCATCCCGAGAAAGCCAGGGACAAAGCGGCACAAATCATCCAGGATCTCTGTCTCCGAGTCCAAGAACTTGAAGGCAAGCTAAGCGACCGAGAAAAACACAATAACGAGCATGGAAGCCAGGCAACTTCCAGGTCAAGATCCCACCACGGAAGGTCGCCAATCCGGCAGCACAATAGGAGAGATGGTCGCAGCACCTCACGCAACCGCCGACGCGAGAAGTCGCCTGAACGACGATACGACAAGAAACACCATCGCAGCGATTCTCGGGATGTAAACCGTCAGCATGATTCAGACGAAGACCGGAGATACCGAAGCACCAAACGCACGAGAAGCGACCATACCATAATGGGAGCTACGCCCTTCACGGAAGGAATCTTAAGAGCAAAACTCCCCAAAGGTTTCGACAAACCCACCGACATGAAGTACGACGGAACTAAAGACCCTCAAGAGCACCTAACGGCCTTTGAGGCCAGAATGAACTTAGAAGGAGCATCTGACGCAGTCCGATGCAGAGCCTTCCCAGTAACCCTTGCCGGGCCAGCGATCAAATGGTTCAACGCCCTCCCAAACGGATCCATAACTAGCTTCCACGACATCACAAGAAAATTCATGGCCCAGTTCACAACCCGAATCACCAAAGCCAAACACCCTATCAGCCTGTTAGGGGTCACACAAAGGCAAGAAGAGTCCACAAGAAAATACCTCGACCGCTTCAACGACGAATGCCTAACGGTCGACGGACTCACGGACTCCGTTGCCAGCCTCTGCCTAACTAACGGACTCATGAATGAAGACTTTCGCAAACATCTCACCACCAAACCAGTATGGACCATGCACGAAATCCAGAACGTCGCCAAAGATTACATCAATGACGAGGAAGTCAGCCAGGTCGTCGCCGCCAACAAACGGCAGCACGCCGCCACCCAACACGGCAACCCGACTCCCCGTCATAACGCACCACCCAAAGAGAACCAACGAGACCACCTTAAACCGACCCACAGACCACCAAGAATAGGAAAATTTTCCAACTACACTCCCCTAACAACATCAATTACTGAGGTATACCACCAAATAGCAGACCGAGGCATCATCCCCAGAGCCCGACCACTCAAGGAAAGGACAGGAGGAAACAAAACCCTCTACTGCGACTATCACCGCGGATACGGCCACAAAACACAAGATTGTTACGATCTCAAAGACGCTCTTGAGCAAGCTATACGAGACGGCAAACTCCCCGAGTTCGTCAAAATCATCAGAGAACCAAGGCGCGCCGACAGAGACAAATCACCAGAAAGAGAAGGACGCAACCCAAGAACTCAAAAACCACCCAGGGAAAACACCGAAGAAGATCCGACCATCATAGTGAACGTCATCACGGGCAAAGACGTACCAAATAAATCAAAACTAACAATGAAAAAAGACCTCAAGATAATGGCCGTCAAAAACCACGACCCAGTAACCATTGCCGACAGCACGATAACCTTCTTACCCGAGGACTGCCAGCACGGCACCTCGGCAGGAGATGCCCCCTTCGTCATATCAGCCCGAATCGGAACAGGACTAGTAAGAAGAATACTCGTGGACACGGGTGCCGACTCCAATATCCTCTTCCGAGGAGCCTTCGACAAACTCGGGCTCCGCAACGACAACCTCCAAACGCATCGCCACGGCGTCACGGGCCTCGGAGATAACTTCCTCAAACCAGACGGCTCGGTCACCCTCCCCATCACCATAGGAACAAGCAATCAGAGAAAGACGATCCTATCCGAATTCGTCGTCCTAAAAGACTCCACAGCCTATAACGTCATTCTCGGGAGAAAAACAATTAACGACTTCTCGGCAGTCATCTTCACCAAACACCTTCTCATGAAATTCAAAGCCGATGACGGCACCATCGGAACCATTCACGGAGACCGAGAAGTTGCAGCCGAATGCGACAACAATAGCTTAGCTCTAAGGAAAAAATCCCGGGACGCGGCCGGAATATTCCTTGCCGACCTAGACGCACGGCTTGACGGCCAACCTAGACCGGAACCAGAAGGGGACATGGAAAAACTACAAATATGGCCAACCAAAGATGAATACACGTTCATCAACAGAAACCTCCCACACGACCTCAAAGAAGAACTCTCTCAACTTTTGAAACAAAACAGAGACCTATTCGCATTCACACCAGCCGACATGCCGGGAATAAGTCCCGATCTGACGTCTCACCATCTGGCAGTAGACCCCCTAGCCAAACCCGTGGCGCAAAGAAGACGGAAAATGTCACCAGACCGAGCCGCCGAGGTCCAAAAACAAGTAAAAGCCCTGCTCGAAGCCAACTTCATCCGAGAACTCCCTTACACGACCTGGCTAGCCAACGTCGTACTAGTTAAAAAGTCTAACGGGAAGTGGCGAATGTGCGTTGATTACACAGATCTCAACAAAGCATGCCCGAAAGACGCCTTCCCCCTACCAAACATCGACGGACTAGTAGATGCAGCATCCGGACACCGGTACCTCAGCTTCATGGATGCATACTCCGGCTACAACCAGATCCCGATGCACCGACCAGACGAAGAAAAGACAGCATTCATCACCCCAGACGGAACCTACTGCTATAAAGTAATGCCTTTCGGCCTGAAAAACGCCGGAGCCACCTATCAGCGACTCGTTAACAAGATATTTCGCAACTTAACCGGGAACAAAATAGAAGTCTACATCGATGATATGCTCGCCAAAACGGAATCCGGGGAGCAACTAACCGACGATCTAAAGGTCATAATGAACACCTTGCGAAAGCACCAAATGCGACTCAACCCAACAAAGTGCGCTTTCGGAATGGAAGCAGGAAAATTCCTCGGATTCATGATCACACAACGCGGAGTTGAGGCAAACCCGGAAAAATGCCGTGCCGTCCTGGAGATGACAAGTCCCAAGAACCTCAAAGATATCCAAAAGCTCACCGGCCGACTAACCGCACTATCCCGGTTCCTCGGAGCCTCGGCACAAAAGGCAATTCCAACACTTCAAAAAGGTCCTAACAGAACCTCCAATCCTTGCAAAACCTCAAACAGGGGAACCACTATACTTGTACCTCTCCATAACGGAAGAAACAATCGCAGCAGCACTCGTCCGGGAAAACGAGAAAAAGGAACAAAAACCCATATACTTCATAAGCAAGGTGCTACAAGACACGGAAGCCCGTTATTCACGACTAGAAAAACTGGCTTTCGCACTCCTCTCGGCATCCCGACGACTACGACAATACTTCCAGGCCCACCCCATAACGGTCCGAACCGACCAAATGGTCAAACAAGTATTACAAAAACCCGACCTAGCAGGAAGAATGCTAGCATGGTCCATCGAGCTATCCCAATTCCAGATCAGGTTCGAGCCCCGAAACGCCATCAAAGCACAAGCCTTGGCCGACTTCATCGCCGAAATGACTCCGACGAAGCTGACACCCGAACCATGGAAACTGCACGTCGATGGCTCATCAAACTCCACTCACGGAGGCGCCGGAATCATACTCGAAAACCAAAATGGGATCACAATTGAACAATCAATAAGATACGACTTTCCAGTATCAAACAACCAAGCAGAATACGAAGCCCTTTTGGCAGGCCTAAACCTAGCTCGGGAAGTCGGCGCCAAGATACTCGAGGTTAACACCGATTCCCAGGTGGTATGCTCCCAAATCAACGGGAGCTACCAAACCCGGGACCCCCTGCTCCAACAATACCTCAAAAAAGTAAGTGAAACAAAAGAAGGATTCGAAAACGTCTCCATACATCACGTCCCCAGGGAACGAAACGCCAGGGCGGATCTACTTTCCAAACTAGCCAGCACGAAGTCAGGACACGGCAACAGATCGCTAATCCAGGAGGTCGTTAAGTCGCCTTCCGTATCAACGGAAATCAACGCACACCTAACATCCTCAAATCGGGAATCTTGGACATACCCGATCTTGCAATATCTCCGCGACGGAATCCTACCACCAAACCCGAAAGAAGAGAGGAAGATAAAAAGAGAAGCCGCTAACTACACCATCGTAGCAGGACAGCTATACAAACGCGGATTCTCGCAACCCCTACTCAAATGTGTAGAACCCGAGGACACGGAATACATACTCCGCGAAATCCACGAAGGCTGCTGCGGTCACCACATCAGAGGAAAAACGCTAGCCCAAAAAATCATCAGGGCCGGCTACTTCTGGCCACAATCATTCGAGATTCCATACAACTCACAAAAAGCTGCGACAAATGCCAAAAGCATGCCAATATCCACCAAGCCGCCCCACACCAACTCAGCGTTATATCGGCTGAACGGCCATTCGGCAGTTGGGGAATCGACCTCGTCGGGCCCTTCCCCACGGCACCCGGCCAACTTAGATATCTCATCGTCGCCATAGACTACTACACCAAATGGATTGAAGCCGAACCCCTGGCCTCCATCACGGCAACCCAATGCCGGAAATTCGTCTGGCGACAGATCATTACTCGGTTCGGAATTCCCGAAGTCATCATCTCCGACAACGGAACCCAATTCACAGACAAAAAATTCAGAGAACTCTTAGAAGGATTGCACGTATCCCATCGCTTCAGCTCGGTAGAACATCCCCAAACAAACGGACAGGTGGAATCCGCCAACAAAATTATCGTCAAAGGACTTAAGAAACGACTTGACGAAGCCAAGGGATTGTGGGCAGACGAGTTGGGATCAGTCCTATGGTCATACCGAACAACACCCCAAACAAGCACGGGAGAAACGCCCTTCCGACTCACATACGGCGTAGAAGCTGTCATCCCAGTAGAAATCGGAGACCCCAGCCCCAGAAAAAAGGTTGGAGGTAACGACGAAGAAGCAGAACGAGACCTCATAGACGAGGTAAGAAGCATAGCCCACGTCAAAGAATTAGCACTCAAACAAAGGATCAGCCTAAGGTATAATCACGGCGTCATCCGACGAGAATTCGCGGACAACGACCTCGTCCTACGACGAAACGACATCGGCCTCCCGACCCCAGGAGAAGGAAAGCTCGCACCCAACTGGGAAGGACCATACAGAGTCAAGGCCGTAATAGGAAAAGGAGCGTATAAACTCGAACGACTAGACGGCAGCGAAATACCAAGAACTTGGAACGCGGCCAACCTACGAAGATACTATACTTAAATAAGTCACTCTTTATTTTTTCTTTTAATCACCCTTTATTTCCCTTATTTTTTATTGTTCATTGTCTTTTAGAACCTCGGGTACTCTTTCCCTCACGAAGGGTTTTAACGAGGCCCAACTATTCAAATAAAATTCTTTACAAGTTATTTTCACTTCATCCCCATTACAAGTCACTACTGTTTCTTAAAACACCAAACGAAGACACGGCCATCGCTGGAGGACTGATCACCCTCCAGGCCGAACACACGGGTACCCAAAAACCGACCAAACAAACGGTTATGATAAACGAAACACCTAAGACCCGAACGGCTAAACAAAACATCCAAAAAACGGATCATACGAAGACCCAAAAAACGGTCATAAATTTCACACAAAACAAAGTTACGGCTCTCAAGCCACTAGAAACAAATCTACACATAGTTCAAAACTAAATACAAAACAACTATTCAAATATCAACAATCCGCCCATCACGGACGGTCTTGAATGCTCCCGTCATAGACACATCCACACCAGGGGCCAACACCTGAAATTGCGCCTTCATCGTCTCCTCGGTTGCAGCAACGGCCTCCCCAGCATCAGCCAACAAAGCCGCTTTCTCCTTCTTCAAGGCTTCGACCTCAGCCTTCAGAGTTTCCGACTCGGCGAGAAGCAAGGCAGCTTGAGAACTCGCATCCGAGGAACGTTTCCGCTCTTCAGCCAGTTGAGAAAGAAGCGAAGTCTCAACACCGGCAAGGCGGAGTATCTCCGCCCCGGAATCCTCCGACGACTTCTCCGCCTTCTCCTTCGCAGTCTTCGCAGCCTCAAGCTCTTCCTTCAACTTGCTCACATCGGTTTGGGCCTGCCGAAGCTTCTTTTCCAACAAACCCACTTGAGCCATCACAGGCTCGGCCTTCCGAACAACCGCGGCAGAACGAAGAAGAGCACGATAAACCGACTCAGCCTGAAACGAGACGTCACAACCATCAAAAAATGACTCCGTTCCAGGCATTAAGTGCTGATCAATGAAACCCGTGGCATCAAAACGCCGATCCATCACACTAGGGACCAAGCCCTCCTCTTCAAAAGTTTCACTACCCGGCTCCTCCGGCCTACTTCTCTTCCGAGAAGCCTCGGTAGAAGCCAGTACAACGACTTCCGGCGATCCGGGAGGAGCTTCAACGCCAGTGTGCACCCCCGAGGAAACCACCTCTTGAGGAACAGCCTGAGAATCTGCGGCTGGAGTCGGAGCCGGAGAAGGAGACGACGACCCCTCCCCCCGACCCAACGCTGCCCTCAACCTCGCCAAAGTAGTCAGCCCTCCAGCCATCTCAACTAAAAAAGAAACAAGAAAGGAGTTATTACTAAAAAAAAAAAAAGAAAAAGAAAAAGAAGAAGAAGAAGAAGGAAGCAAAACACACCAATATATGTCCGACACGCCTCAGGATCCCCCATAACGTCTCGAGGACTTAACGGGCGTTCACCAAACAAATGCCACAAAACTTTGGCAATATCCTTATCCTCCCGAGACAAATCATCGTAGGAGATCTTAGTTAAAACCGACGGCCCGGCACCAAAATTCCAATAGGTCGGAAACCGGCGCTCGCCCTCCAAAGTAAGCCAAAACGGGTGGTGCCCCCGAACGGGGCGCACCTTAAAGTACTCCCATTTAAACCCATGAAACGAATCTTCAAACAACCCGAAGATCCGGCGATGGGGCTGAGCACGAAACGACATATATCCTTTCTTGTGCTTCCCCTCCTTAGTCGGAAGAGTGCACAAGAAAAGAAAGAGAAAAACGGGAACCGAGGCCGGGAGCTCAAGGTACTGGCACACCAACTCAAAACACCGAACAGCCGCCCAGCTGTTCGGATGAAGCTGAGACGGTGCCACGGAACACCGGCTAAGCAAACCCTGAACAAAAGGCGAGAACGGGAACCGCACACCGAGCCGAGTAAACATGGACTCATAAACCCACATCCAGTCCGGCACGGTGGGTGAACGGAGGTTCAAGTAGCAAACGCGCTCGTCGGCATCAGGAAGGACGAGCTCGTATCGCCCCTCCTCTTCACCACCGCCACAAATCGCCCCCCGATCGCGGAGCCGTTGGAGATCATCCTCCGTCATCCGCGACGGAACGCCCCATACATCACTGGTCACCCAACCGTAGCGATTGGGGACGCCCCTGGAAGGGGCTACCGGGGCACCCACACTCTCATTTCGCCGACGCTGCATACCTAAAACAAGGGAGGAGCACCACCATCAGCCTACCAACTCCGCACAATATCAAAAAACAAAAACCTAAACACCACTACAAAGCAAAGCAGAAAATGGCGGTGCTCAGCCCCTTCCCCAAACTCAAAACGCCAAACACAGCAAAAAAAAAAAAAAAACAGGAACAGGCACACAAACAAACGTATGGAAGAAATAGCAGAAAAGGAAAAACCAACCTGGTAAAAACAGAAGGAAACTTGAAAGAAACACTGGGAAATGAGGAGAAGCAGAAACAGCACCAGAAAGCAAAATCCACCAAAGCAGTTTTTTCTCAGGAAAGGGAGAAGTTCTCTTTCAAAAGAAAAATCGGACGAGGGAAATAGAAGCCAAAACGAAACGGTTTCAAAAAGACGAAAGGACACAACTGACCCTGGACATAATGAAAATAATAGGGGCAAAAAGGAGAAAACACCTCCTCAATAAATGCCCCCCTCGGAAAAGCAAACTAATCAATTACGCCTCAAAAAACGCAACAGGCGCAGCAGGCACGGAAAGGTCACGTCAAAGACCAAAATGCGGTCAGGACAGATCCTTTATCAAACGAAATCGAGAAACCGACCTCGTCACCAAACGAACACTCGAAGACACGATGAGAGAACATCTCAAACTCTCAGCGAGAAACCGACCTCACTCGCTCTCCCGCTGCGGGGGCAACTGTTACGGATCCGGCCCACGGACCCCGGACCCATGACCAAAACCCGAACCCAGCTTACCGGGTCAACCCATCTCGACTTTCTAGAAGGCACCGAATCGGCCCTCTAGATCCTCTAACTAACTTTCGAATTCAAACATCTCCCTTATCTTAAGCAAATAAGATAAGATAAGATTATCACCATCACCTATAAATAGAGGACCCAGGTCCCTCCAGGTATTCATTCATTCCACACACCTGATACCTCTTAGATCTATTCTGACTTGAGCGTCGGAGTGTCTTTGCAGGTACCCCCCCCCCCCGGCGCTCCATCAGGGCCGTCCAACATCCGATCCGACCCGCAGGTTCCCGATCCTCCTCTCAACCCGTATCAGAAGCATTCTGTACAATCCCCGAATCGAACTATATAAAAATATGTTGTATTTTTTAAAGTTATAATAATTAATTCAAACCATACAAGAATATCTTGTATCTTTTAAGGTTATAATAATTAACCACCATTTAGTCTAAGTTTTTCATATTATTTAAAATAAAATAAAAATATATCAGTATAAAATTTCACAAAATGGTGAAAATGCATTACTCCATTATTCAATAAATCATTATCAAAGATGAACTGATGTAATCCTTTGAGGTTGACTGTGCTTTAGTGGGTGGTGGGTGCCTACAAATTTTATCACTTGTTTATAGAATCAATGAGCCAAGTGGCGCCTCACCATCTTATATCAGTTTTTCTTTTCCTTTTTTTTTTGGTTTCTATCTTATATCAATTTTGTACCATCATATATCATTACATCTGCTTTCAATCTTTTAATAATGCACTCTCTTAAATTTAATAATACTGCTACGTATATATAACCCGCGATTCTTCAAACTTTGTCTCACTATACACCGGGTATGACCAAGCAGTATTTTTAACTGTAAAAATGAAGTGATGAATATTTATTCGGTCGTTTAATTTAAATTATTGTACGTATATACGTTGTACTTTAATTCTAAAGTTTAGAAATTACAAATTTAGTTCTTAAGATTATAAAACTTCTATGTCAAATATAACAAAATTTTAGTTGGTATAATGTCTATTTAAATATTTCGTAATTAATATTGTCAACTACCAAATTTTTTGTGATTAAAAATGATGATTCTTTTTAAGTTACTAAAATCAAACATTCAATTTAAGATTCATTGCTAACAAGTGTCCATCTGTCACTTTAAAATGAAGAATATCACTTCTAATTTAATAAATGTTATTATAAATAAATATATTTTATATTGAGAATAATATTTTTCAAATTAATAATTTAGATAATTTATATTGATCGAATTTAATTTTGATTTACAATTAATAATTTAATATAAAATAATTATATATGTATTTAATTACATATTATCATATTAATAAAAATAATTATTTTTTATTGATTATTTAAATAAATAAATATAATTAAAAAATTATATAAAACATTTTACATTAAGACTCTGTTTTCAAGGATAAGACACTAAGATAGAGCCACAAAAATATAAAATTATGTTTGATAGATGAGATATGGATAAAGATATTGTGTTTAGGGACACTGAATTAATGTATGGAAAAGTCTAGGAGGCCAGCAACTTTTGTGTTTTCTGGTCAACACTTAACCATTAAAACAAAAGTGGGTGATCTTATACCATTAGATGTAATCTCACACCATTAAAAATATTATTGATGGCCAATTGATGGTTATAAAACACTAAAATTACTGCCCCCTACCATTCCTCTGTATGTATTTTATGTCCATTTTGACAAGAATGATATATAGAGACACTAATAAGAAATACAATTTATTTTTTTATTATTCTTGTTAATTTTTTTATAATTATATTTTTTTATTATTATATTTTTCTTTTCAAATTTTTAAAATGAAAAAGAAAATGACAATAAATTGAATTTTAATAATTTGTTTTAATTTATTACTAAATAAAGGTGTTTTGTTCTCAGTATCTTATTTTTATCCTCTTCTCAAAAACAAAATTAAGCTGATATAAATTAATGATATGAATTAATATTTTAGTTTTTTTTACGTACCCAGCAGGCTAAGGACTAATTCATTACGGATTTAAGTTCTATTTAAAACTCTACTGCTAGCCAATAAATTACTACATAAGCAAGATAAAATTCAAACATTCGACACTTATTTAAGTGAACAAGACTCCTTCGACCCAAATTAGTTCATTAATGTTCTAGTATATCTTACAATAGTCACGTGTCCTAGTCGTGGTTAAGATAAATTACAAAATCCATTGTGTTTTCCTTTTTACCGTACATATTACCATGTGTGCCACATGATGCACGCTCCAGTAGTCCTCTATTTATGAGACCAACTTTTTTCAACTCAAACAACAGAGCTTCGATGGCACTCTCCACAAGGTTCCTCCATCTCCTCTTCCTCCTCTCTCTATGCTTCATCACCACAACCGTCAGATCCGTAAGTCCCACCTCTCAATCTCACCGTCCCTCAAGAACTCTCAACTTTCATCTCATGTTTTTCAATTTTTCTTTTTCTTTTTTGTGCAGGACGATGATTGTGTCTACACGGTTTACATCAGAACCGGTTCAATCATAAAGGGAGGAACCGATTCAATAATCGGTCTCAAGCTATACGACCAGTACGGCTACGGCATATACATAAAAAACTTGGAAGCATGGGGTGGGTTGATGGATCCCGGTTACAACTACTATGAGAGGGGCAATTTGGACATTTTCAGTGGCAGAGGCCCGTGTTTGAACGGGCCTGTTTGCGCTGTTAACTTGACTTCCGATGGGTCTGGAAACCACCACGGCTGGTACTGCAACTACGTCGAGGTAACTACCACTGGGGCCCACATACCCTGTGCCCAGCAAGAGTTTACTATTGAGCAGTGGCTCGCTACCGATACTTCGCCCTACGAACTATGGGCCGTGAGGAACTACTGTAATAGTGATATCAGTAAGGCCCGTGTCAGGCCCGCCGGCCCAGATGGTGGTGATAAGTTGAGGTCCGGGTTCTCTATTGTGGACTCTGCAGTGCGTGTGTAGGGATGGGGTGTGTGTTTTTAACTTGTGTTGTTGTGGTATGTGGTCATTTTTCAGAGTGTGTTTTTTATTTTATTTTATTTTTTTTTAGTAGTGTTGGGACCATGGTTGTGGTGGTGGTGGAAAAATAGAGATGGCCAAATCGGAATTGATCGCCAGGTTCAGTAGTCAAAGAACCTGTATCCATCTTTGTTATTATTTTGTCTGAATAAAGATTTGGCATAACCAATTACCAATGGGCGGTGATTTTTATATGGAGAGAATATAAGGAACGATTATTATGTAAATAAAGCCTTTGTGTACAAACTGCCAAGAAAAAACGGAAGAAATCATTTATAAAAAATAAGGAAATTTTTATTTATTGATAAAAAAACATATCTCCAAAGTCCAAACAATATGAATTTATAAAGTATGTATTCAATATTTCCTTTAGATAAATATACCTAAATTACATTATGAAGATTATTTGACTTAATTATTCATCAATATAATCCACCTATTTGCTTGAATGTAAATGAGCTGCAGAAATTATTTTGGAGGTATCTGTGAAATTAGGGATTACTGCAGCCAGCTGCTTTCATTACAGCACCTAACTCCAACCGGCCAATGTTTTTTTTTTAAATAAAGAATTAATTTAATTTAGTGACTACACAAGTACACAAGGCTAAGCTTCCGGCAACTCCTAGATGCCTTAAAAATTAAAATAAAGGATATTCTTATTTTATTGCATATTTATTTGTTACTTAAAAAATATTTCCCGTCACATATAGTAGCGTAGGAATACTAAGTTCTAATTATAAATATACAAAATTCAACATTTCGTGTAGATTCCTGAATCATCATCTGAGATTATATATTGCTAATCAATCATTTTTATTATTATTTTGTATCATTTTTAAGGTTGTTACTTGTTAGATATAGATAGGATTAATAGTCAAATTCGTCTCTGAAAAATTATTTATTTTTTAAATCAGTTCTTAAATGATTTTTTTAGTCATATTAGTACTTGAAAGATAAAACGTAAGTCAAATGGGTCTTTTCGTTAGTTAGATGATGACGTGTCACGTTAAGTGCCACGTGTTACCAGATGATTGGTTGACATGTCAGGTTAGTGACATCTAGTATGTCAGTGTCAATTGACATATAAAAAAACTATTTATAATCAAAATAGTCCTTAAAAGTCCAAATGTAAGTCATTTTCATCCCTAAAATTTTAAAAATTAATCAAATTAATCTTTATATAATTTTTTTATTTTTTTCATAATATTAAATTTAAAATATTTTTTGATAGTACTAATTTTAATATTATTTTTAGACCTTAATAAACAAAATTCTCTTTACATAAAATAATAAAAATAATTAAACTATTATAAAATTATTTTGTCATTTGTATTTTAAAGTTTATATTTTTAAATTGTATGTTTTTTTATAGTGAAATTTTTTTATTTAAATGAGTTTATCAAATTATTGTTAATTATATATTTAAAAATTTAATATTTTAAATTTTACTAAATAATATAGTAGTTATTTTAAAATTTAAATTTTTTAAATTTTTTAAAATTATAATTTATATTATTGTTTAATTTATATGATAGAACTCAATAATTTAAAAATTGATTTATGGGATCACTTGTTGAATAAAAGATTAAAATATTTAAAATAACTACTATATTTATTTAGTGAAATCCAAAATATTAAAACTTTTAGTATATACTAGTTATATACTAGTTGTTAAGATTCAACAATAATTTGAGTTCTATCATATAAATATTTTATATTAAAATATTAAAATTCAACAAGTGATTCGACAAATCGGTTTTTTAATTATTGGGTTCTACCATATAAATTAAACAATAATAAAAATTATAATTTTAAAAATTTAAAAGATTTAAATTTTAAAATAACTACTATATTATTTAGTGAGATTCAAAATATTAAATTTTTAAATATATAATCAACAATATTTTGATAAATTTGTTTAAATAAAAAAAGTTACTATAAAAAAGTTACAATTTGAAAAGATAAAATTTTAAAATACAAATGACAAAATAACTTTATAATAATTTAATAATTTTTATTATTTTATGTAAAGAAAATTTTATTTATTAAAATCTAAAAAAAATATTAAAATTAATACTATCAAAAAATATTTTAAATTTAATATTATGAAAAAAATAAAAAATTATATAAGGACTAATTTGATTGATTTTTAAAATTTTAGGGATGAAAATGACTTACGTCTGAACTTTTAAAAAATATTTTGATTATAAATAACTTTTTTACATGTCAAGTGACACATGGCGTGCTAGGTGTCACTGACTTGACATTAACATGACATGTGGCACTTAACATGACATGTCATCATCTAACTAACGTAAGGACCAATTTGACTTACGTTTTATTTTTTAAAGATTAATATGATTAAAAAAATCATTTGAGGACTAATTTAAAAAATGGGTGATCTTTTAGAGACGAATTTGACTATTAACCCGGTATATATACTATCAAACTTATAAGAGAAACTGAGAAAGTATAAAAAACTACGCCTTTTTCTTTGTTTCTTACGTAAATAATGTTAAAAAAGAAAAGCTAATTTTAATTTTGAAAATTAAATTTTGAATTAGTTAAATTCAACTTTTTGAATCTTTTTTTTGTTGCAACTACTCTCTCGCAATCCTGTGCCACTGCTGTCGCTACTGTATCGCGACTTTGGTTCCTTTGCAGCTGCTATTACTTGATTTTTATCAATTAAGTCGGATGTTCATTTTACTATATTGCAGATAGTTTTTTTTATTATAAAGTAGATGTTTATTTGGGTTTCTAGAGTAATTTTTATCCGTTGAGCGACGGCCCTTCCACTCGACACCGTCGGATCACTAAGGCCGACTTTCGTCTCTGCTCGATGGTTGGATCTTACAATCAAGCTCTCTTCTGCCTTTGCACTCGAGGGCCAATTTCTGTCTGGCCCGAGAAAACCTTTGCACGCCTCCGTTACCTTTTGGGAGGCCTACGCCCCATAGAAACTGTCTACCTGAGACTGTCCCTTGGCCCGTAGGTCCTGGCACAAGGTTAGATTTCTAATTCTTCTAGAGTGGTATCTCACTGATGGCTCGGGCCCCCGGAAGGATGTAAAACCCGGTTAATTAACGGCTAATTAATCCATAAATGAGAATTTATTCTAGAAAGCCCAAAATGTTATTTTTATGGCTTAATATGATAGAGGAGATTGAGACGAGAATTTCGGTACCAATTTTATAGAATTCGGACCAAGATTGGACCGAACGGGCCAAACCGGGCCAACAGGACCCAAAGTGGGCCCTTGGCCCAACATAACTAAACCAAAACCCTAGTTTTCAGCACTCTCTCTCCTCATTTGAGACACTAAACACGCTGAAATAGAGGCCATGGAGAGAAGAACACTCTCTCAAGTTCTATCTCTCCCTTGATCTTCAAACCACCATAACTTTTGATCTAGAGCTCCGATTGTCACACCGTTTGTGGCCACACGTTCACCGCGGAGAGCTCTATAAAACCCATACAACCAATCTTGAGGTAAGCCACGTTTTGCTCTTCGAATTTCCAGCCCTTGTTTTCGAGTTTCATGGGTGAAATGTTGAGATTTTGGGCTCTTTGATGTTATAGGACCCAACTCTCTTGAAAGAGAAGGTTAATCTTGTATCCTTGGACCTTGAGTGTGGTAAGATTCTCAACCCTAGTATAATTTGTTGTTCTATGATGTTTGGGCATTGAGATGTTGTGTATGGGTATGATGATGTGGCTTAGGTTGTGTATGTGTGAATATTAGAGCTTGATTAGTGATATTGAAAAGCTTGAAAAGGGATTTGGTGGTGAAAAATTTGTTCTTGGAGGTGTTGAGGCCTTGAGAGCTTGAGAAAAAGTGGTTTGGAAGTGCTCCGGTTGAACTTGAGAAATCGGCTAAGGTATGGTCTCGATTTCTCGTATCTAATATGTAATATGGTAGGAAATACTTAGGCTAGAGGCCCTAAGATAGGCATTGAATTGTCAATGTTGTTGAATGGTTGATATATATGATGTGGTCATATATGTAATGATGATTATTGATGCCTTAATGGTATGATGTATGAGAAATATGCATGTTGTGATATATGCTTGATGATTGATTATGGTTGAATTGTGGGTGGAACCATATTGATGGTGAGTATGATATTGATTGTGTAAAATGATGATTTATTGGAATTGGTGTTGTTGAAAATTGGCATGAGGAAGAGTATATGATATGTCAATGTGCTTGTGTTTGAGCCACTTGGGTGAAGTGGGTTAAAAGGATGGGATAGTGATTTTGTAAATTGTGGTAATGTGTCAATATGTGAGTTGAGGAGGCTTGATGTTGAATTTGATATATTTTGATTGATTTCAAAGAAAAGGGATGAAATTGGCATGTTTTGATTGGTTTTGAAAAGAGTTGAAAATGACTTGTTTTTAAAATGGCACTTTGTGGTTTTTATGAAAAACATGGTTTTTGGGCATACTTTGGTGGGACATAAATTGGACTACAGATCTCCATTTTGTGTCAAATCTATTTAGAAATGAAATTGGATTCGGGATCTCCATGCCGTTCGAAGAACGGGTGAAAAACGATTTAAAATGAGAAAGTTATGTCCGTTGGAAGATTGGGGGTTGAATCTGTGAATTCTGCAGCTTTTAACTTAGAAAAATTTTAGCAGAATGACCCCCCGCGCGTAGGCACACTTGGCGCGTACGCGCCGTTCTTCTAGAAAGCGCCATCCACGCGTGTGTGTGGTGTGCGCGTGCGCGCCGATGTGCTGAACCCAATGCCCAGCCATTTTCCAGAGAGTTGTGCCAGAACTGTGCTAGTTTTGGGCATGGGGAACGAGAGCACCCACGCGTACGCGTGGCGGACGCGTGCGCGTCGTTTGGCTATTTTTCAATTCACGCGATAGCGTGCATGACGCATACGCGTCGATGAGTTTTGTGGCCATCCACGCGTGCGCATGGAGTGCGCGTACACGTGGCCCTGTTTTCATCCCAAAGTTGATTTTTGAGTTTTAAAAGCCAAATCTCATACTTCTAAGCCTCCGATCTCACCACTTATGTTTTAAATCATTATGATATGCCTAGCTATTAGAAAAAGAGCTAGGGGATGTGGTAACTTGCGAGTGAATTAAGGGAAAAATGAATGATCAATGAAGATCAAAGATGATTATGTGAGAGGCGGAGGATGGTGGTGGAAGTGCTTGTTATGCCATGGGCCGAAGGGCCGTAATTGTTAATGAAGTGGCTGGTTATGGATTTAACCGTGAGCCGAATGGCTGGTTATGGATTTAACCGTGAGCCGGATGGCTAGATTATTGCCGTGTTACGGCGGAGCCATGATTATGGCTAAGTATAAATGCATATATGCTGTTAAATGAATTGTGAATGTTGCACTTCCACTGTTGGAGATGAGAGTTTCCCTGGAAGGAAGCAGTGGCTAGCCACCACGTGCTCCAGGTTGAGACTCGAAGCTCTTTTGACCCTATGTCGTAAGGGTGGCCGGGCACTGTGAAAGCCCCGGATGAGCTCGCCCCCGTAAATATTCACCAGTGAAGGTGATGGATATAGATCATGATTATGATCAAATTTATGATGAGTATAACTCGAGTTGGGGATGCGCGACAGAGGGACAGTCCAATGGTTAGCTACCAGGACTTGTCGGGTTGGCTCTATAACCGACAGATGATATCATCAGCCACTAGGGACAGGCATTCATCATTTGCGTACTATATGAATTGTTTGAGATTGCCTATTTGACTGCATATTACTTGCTAATTGTCTAAATGCCTTAATTGTTCCTATTTGTATATTTCTTGTTTGATATAACTGTGTTTGCTACATTATACTCCTGCTGGTGGTTGGGAGGTCTGAAGTAATTGGAAAGGGAAGTATTAGTTAGACTGAAGAATCTTTAGTCAGATGCCCTTTTATGGTTTAGCTTGTTTATAAGCTTTGAATTATCTGGAGGAAGTTCTAGGATTGCCTTTGGCTTTCCTCTATTATTATGTATTATATATGTGGAAGCTATTACCATGCTGGGGACCTCTGGTTCTCACCCATGCGGATTTTGTGGTTTTTAGATGCAGGACATGAGGTTTCTCACTGAGGCATGCTGGAGACTTCTAGATTTGCGAAGATCCTTTGTTCTCGGGACTATGTTTTGGTTTATATGTTTTGCTTAGATACTTTTATCTCCATTAAATAATACAAACTGTGATGACTCCTCTTATGGGAGATTTTGGAGAATAGGTTTCCGTATTTGTGTCCCTTTGGGTTTCTTTTGGGGTTTTCCTTATTTTATCATATGTATATATTGCTATGCTCGGACCGGTTATCTTCGCAGCCGGATTTTGAGTCTTGATATTCCTATTTTTGATACTCCTTTATATATATAATCTCGTGTTGGATTATCCTTTGTCCGTTACGTTATCGATCGGAGTGTTGCGCTTTCGAGTTGCGATTTTTGTTTACCCCTTTTTCTGCAAAGGCTCCTAGTTATAAACCTTATTCATACTACTACATGTACTAAATTTTTATTTTAGAGGTCGTAATACCTTGCCATCTCTGAATTATGACTTAAGCATAAGACTCTGTATGGTAGGGTGTTACATTATGGTATCAGAGCAGTTCGTTCCTGTAGAGCCTGAGGGACGGACTGACTATGCTTCTGTGCATTCTCTGTATGTGTGTTATGTGCTATTAGTATATCTGCTTGATATAATTGGCATAAACGTTCATGAGCACGCATTTGGGACTTTGAAGCACTAGACTTCCGATATTGAGACTGATCAACTTAATATCGATTGTTGGGTGTGTATAGGGACCAGATGGCGCCTCATGGATGCGGTAGAGGCCGTGGTAGAGGTCGTACTAATGTTCGTGCGCTGGAGAATAACCCTAATGACCCGGTGAACTTTATGACTGTGTTGGAGAACATGGCTGCTGCTATGCAAGCCACTGCTGAGGCTCTTGGTCAACAGATGAACAACCATGGTAATGATGGAGGTGGAGTTCAGGGTCCGATGACACTGGCAAACTTTTTGAAGGTTAATCCGCCTAAGTTCAAGGGAACTACTAGCCCGACTGAGGCTGATACATGGTTTCAGGCTATAGAGCGAGCACTGCAAGCACAAGTGGTGCCTGAAGGACAGCGTGTCGAGTTTGCTACCTATATGCTCACCGGTGAAGCGTCGCATTGGTGGCAAGGTATCCGACGTCTTCTGCAGCAGGGTGATGACTATATCACCTGGAATGTCTTCCAAGAGGAGTTCTATAAGAAGTACTTTCCGACTTCGTCCAGGACGGCTAAGGAACTTGAGTTACTACAGCTGAAGCAGGGTACCATGTCCGTATCAGAGTATACTGACAAGTTTGAAGAGCTGTTCAGGTTCTCTCGTATGTGCCAAGGGACTCCGGTGGAATATGAGGAATGGAAGTGTGTTAAGTATGAAGGAGGACTCCGGAGTGATATCTTTAGTTCAGTAGGACCAATGGAGATTAGGACTTTCTCCGAATTGGTGAACAAGTGTAGGGTTGCTGAAGAGTGTGTGAAGAGGGCAGCCACTGAGAAAGGAAGTCACAAAGGATCATTCCCATAGAACCGAGGGAAGAGCTTTGCAGTTAGGGGTCCGCCTTTCAAGAGGGGAGGTTCCTTTAGGAGGCCCAACAATAACAACTCCCAAGGGAAGAAGTTTGGGAAGCAGCCTCAGAATGATCAAGCTTGTACTAGATGTGGGAGTCACCATCCGGGAGCACCATGCAAGGCCGGATGGGGCTTGTGCTACAATTGTGGAAAAGCGGGGCACAAAGCCGCCAGTTGTCCGGAGAAGCAGAAACAAGGTACTGGGAAAGCACAACAGATTAGTCGGGTGTTCACCACCTCAGCTATAGGTGCCGAAGGATCCGAGACACTCATTCGAAGTAACTGTGAAATGGCTGGTCAAACTTAAAATGCTTTATTTGATTCGGGATCATCATATTCATTCATTGCATTTGAGAGAGCCCATGAGTTAGGATTGAAGATTGTAACCTTAGGTTATGACCTAAAAGTATATAATGCTACCCATGAAGCCATGGTAACTAGGTGGTGCGCGAAATTGTGATCACTACAACTTCGCACAACTAACCAGCAAGTGCACTGGGTCGTCCAAGTAATACCTTACGTGAGTAAGGGTCGATCCCACGGAGATTGTTGGTATGAAGCAAGCTATGGTCATCTTGTAAATCTCAGTCAGGCAAACTCAAATGGGTATAGTGATAAACGAATAAAGCATAAAGATAAAGATAGAGATACTTATGTATATCATTGGTGTAAGAGCTTCAGACAAGCGTATGAAGATGCCTTCCCTTCCGTCTCTCTGCTTTCCTACTGCCTTCATCCAATTCTTCTTACTCCTTTCCATGGCAAGCTCGTGTAGGGTTTCACTGTTGTCAGCAGCTACCTCCCATCCGCGCAGTGAAAGCTAATGCACGCACTCTGTCACAGTACTGCCAATCACCGGTTTGGTTCCCTCCCCTACCGGAATAGAATCCCTCTTTTGCGTCTGTCACTAACGCCCAGTAGGTTACAGGTTTGAAGCACGTCACAGTCATTCAATCATTGAATCCTACTCAGAATACCACAGACAAGGTTAGACCTTCCGGATTCTCTTGAATGCTGCCATCAAGTCCTGCCTATACCACGAAGATTCCAATTAAAGAATCCAAGAGATATTCACTAAGCCTCAGATGCTTGTAGAACAAGAATGGTTGTCAGTCACCTTGTTCATGGGTGAGAATGGTGATGGGCGTCAATCATCACCTTCATCATGTTGAAGAACAAGTGATATCTTGGACAAAGAACAAGTGGAATTGAATGGAAGAACAATAGTAATTGCATTAATACTCGAGGTACAGCAGAGCTCCACACCTTAATCTATGGTGTGTAGAAACTCCACCGTTGAAAATACATAAGAACAAGGTCTAGGCATGGCCGAATGGCCAGCCTCCAAAGGTCTAAGATAGCATAAAACAAAGATAGCTACCCAGATGATAGATACAATGGTAAAAGGTCCTATATATAGAACTAGTAGCCTAGGGTGTACAGAGATGAGTAAATGACATAAAATCCACTTCCGGGCCCACTTGGTGTGTGCTTGGGCTGAGCAATGAAGTAATTTTCGTGTAGAGACTCTTCTTGGCGTTTAACTCCCATTTTGGTGCCAGTTTGGGCGTTTAACTCCCATTTAGGTGCCAGTTCCGGCGTTTAACGCTGGGATTTCTGTAGGTGACTTTGAACGCCGGTTTGGGCCATCAAATCTTGGGCAAAGTATGGACTATCATATATTGCTGGAAAGCCCAGAATGTCTACTTTCCAACGCCGTTGAGAGCGCGCCAATTGGGCTTCTGTAGCTCCAGAAAATCCACTTCGAGTGCAGGGAGGTCAGAATCCAACAGCATCTGCAGTCCTTTTGAGTCTCTGGATCAGATTTTTGCTCAGGTCCCTCAATTTCAACCAGAAAATACCTGAAATCACAGAAAAACACACAAACTCATAGTAAAGTCTAGAAAAGTGAATTTTAACTAAAAACTAATAAAAATATAATAAAAACTCAACTAAAACTACCAAAAACATACTAAAAACAATGCCAAAAAGCGTACAAATTATCCGCTCATCACAACACCAAACTTAAATTGTTGCTTGTCCCCAAGCAACTGAAAATCAAATAAGATAAAAAGAAGAGAATATACTATAGACTCCAAATTATCAATGAAACTAAGCTCCAAATTAGATGAGCGGGACTAGTAGCTTTTTGCCTCCGAACAGTTTTGGCATCTCACTTTATCCTTTGAAATTCAGAATGATTGGCTTCTTTAGGAACTCCGAATCCAGATAGTGTTATTGATTCTCCTAGTTAAGTATGATGATTCTTGAACACAGCTACTTATTGAGTCTTGGCTGTGGCCCAAAGCACTCTGTCTTCCAGTATTACCACCGGATACATACATGCCACAGACACATAATTGGGTGAACCTTTTCAGATTGTGACTCAGCTTTGCTAAAGTCCCCAATTAGAGGTGTCCAGGGTTCTTAAGCACACTCTTTTTGCCTTGGATCACAACTTTATTTCTTTCTTTTTCTTTTCTTTTTCTTTCTCCCTTTTTTTTTCGTTTTTCTCCTTCTTTTCCTTTTTTTTTGTATTCACTGCTTTTTCTTGCTTCAAGAATCATTTTTATGATTTTTCAGATCCTCAGTAACATGTCTCCTTTTTCATCATTCTTTCAAGAGCCAACAATTTTAACATTCATGAACCACAAATTCAAAAGACATATGCACTGTTTAAGCATACATTCAGAAAACAACAAGTATTGTCACCACATCAAACTAATTAAGCTAGTTTTAAAGATGAATTTGAAATCCTGTACTTCTTGTTCTTTTGTGATTAAAACAGTTTTCATTTAAGAAAGGTGATGGATTCATATTCATAGCTTTAAGGCATAGACACTAAGACACTAATGATCATAAGACACAAACATAGATAACATAAGCATAAAAATTCGAAAAACAAGAAAATAAAGAACAAGGAGATTAAAGAACGGGTCCACCTTAGTGATGGCGGCTTGTTCTTCCTCTTGAAGGTCTTATGGAGTGCTTGAGCTCCTCAATGTCTCTTCCTTGTCTTTGTTGCTCCTCTCTCATGATTCTTTGATCTTCTCTAATTTCATGGAGTAGGATGGAATGTTCTTGGTGCTTCACCCTTAGTTGTCCCATGTTGGAACTCAATTCTCCTAGGGAGGTGTTGATTTGCTCCCAATAGTCTTGTGGAGGAAAGTGCATCCCTTGAGGCATCTCAGGGATCTCTTGTTTGCTCCATCTTCTTCTTAGTGATGGGCTTGAGGTCATGCCTTCTCAGTTGAACCGGCTTTGGATGCCATAAATGGTTATGAAAAAACAAAAAGCAATGCTTTTACCACACCAAACTTAAAAGGTTTGCTCGTCCTCGAGCAAAAGAAGAAAGAAGAGAGTAGAAGAAGAAGAAATGGAAGAGAGGGAGATGGCTTTGTGGTTCGGCCATAGAGAGGGGGAGAAGTGGTGTTTAGGTTGTGTGAAGATGAAGGGGTGAAGAAGGGTTTATATAGGGGTGTTGAGGTGATTGGTGAATGGGTGAAGAAGAGAGAGAGAATGGTGGGGTTGGTGGGGATCCTGTGGGGTCCACAGATCCTGTGATGTCAAGGAAAAGTCATCCCTGCACCAAATGTTGCTCAAAATCACGTTTTGAGCCTTTTCTGGCGTTAAACGCCGGGCTGGTGCCCATTTCTGGCGTTTAACGCCAGCTTCTTGCCCTTTCCTGGCGTTTAACGCCAGTCTGGTGCCCCTTTCTGGCGTTAAATGCCCAGAATGGTGCCAGACTGGGCGTTAAACGCCCAACAGCTAGCATTACTGGCGTTTGAACGCCAGCTTCTTCTCCTCCAGGGTGTGCTGTTTTTCTTCCTGTTTTTCATTCTGTTTTTGCTTTTTTTCATTGTTTTTGTGACTTCTTATGATCATCAACCTACAAAAAAGATAAAATAACAAAAGAAAATAGTTAGCTATAAAACATTGGGTTGCCTCCCAACAAGCGCTTCTTTAATGTCAGTAGCTTGACAGAGGGCTCTCATGGAGCCTCACAGATACTCAGAGCAATGTTGGAACCTCCCAACACCAAACTTAGAGTTTGAATGTGGGGGTTCAACACCAAACTTAGAGTTTGGTTGTGGCCTCCCAACACCAAACTTAGAGTTTGACTGTGGGGGCTCTGCTTGGCTCTGTTTTGAGAGAAGCTCTTCATGCTTCCTCTCCATGATGATAGAGGGATGTCCTTGGGCCTTAAACACCAAGGATTCTCCATTCACTTGAATGATCAACTCTCCTCTATCAACATCAATCACAGCCTTTACTGTGGCTAGGAGGGGTCTGCCAAGGATGATGGATTCATCCATGCACTTCCCAGTCTCTAGGACTATGAAATCAGTAGGGATGTAATGGTCTTCAATCTTCACCAAAACATTCTCTACAAGTCCATGAGCTTGTTTTCTTGAATTGTCTGCCATCTCTAATGAGATTCTTGCAGCTTGCACCTCAAAGATCCTTAATTTCTCCATTACAGAGAGGGGCATGAGGTTTACACTTGACCCTAAGTCACACAAGGCCTTCTTGAAGGTCATGGTGCCTATGGTACAAGGTATAGAAAACTTCCCAGGATCTTGCCTCTTTTGAGGCAGTTTCTGCCTAGACAAGTCATCCAGTTCTTTGGTGAGCAAAGGAGGTTCATTCTCCCAAGTCTCATTTCCAAATAACTTGCCATTTAGCTTCATGATTGCTCCAAGGTATTGAGCAACTTGCTCTTCAGTGACATACTCATCCTCTTCAGAGGAAGAATACTCATCAGAGCTCATGAAAGGCAGAAGTAAGTCCAATGGAATCTCTATGATCTCATTTTGAGCCTCAGATTCCCATGGTTCCTCATTGGGGAACTTAGAGGAGATTGGTGCACGCCCATTGAGGTCTTCCTCAGTGGCGTTCACTTCCTCTCCTTCCTCTCCAAATTCGGCCATGGTTATGGCTTTGCACTCTCCTTTTGGATTTTCTTCTGTATTGCTTGGAAGAGTGCTTGGAGGGAGTTCAGTAATTTTCTTGCTCAGCTGTCCCACTTGTGCCTCCAAATTCCTAATGGAGGACCTTGTTTCAGTCATGAAACTTTGAGTGGTTATGATTAGATCAGAGACCATGGTTGCTAAGTCAGAAGTATTCTGCTTAGAACTCTCTGTCTGTTGCTGAGAAGATGATGGAAAAGGCTTGCCATTGCTAAACCTATTTCTTCCACCATTATTATTATTGAAACCTTGTTGAGGTCTCTCTTGATTCTTCCATGAGAAATTTGGGTGATTTCCCCATGAAGAATTATAGGTGTTTCCATAGGGTTCTCCTAGGTAATTCACCTCTTCCATTGAAGGGTTCTCAGGATCATAGGCTTCTTCCTCAGATGAAGCATCCTTAGTACTGCTTGGTGCATTTTGCATTCCAGACAGACTTTGAGAAATCAAATTGACTTGTTGAGTCAATATTTTATTCTGAGCCAAAATGGCGTTCGGAGTGTCAATCTCAAGAACTCCTTTCTTCTGACTTGTCCCATTGTTCACAGGATTTCTCTCAGAAGTGTACATGAATTGGTTATTTGCAACCATTTCAATGAGCTCTTGAGCTTCTGTAGGCGTCTTCTTCAGATGAAGAGATCCTCCAGCAGAGCTATCCAAAGACATCTTGGATAGTTCAGAGAGACCATCATAGAAAATACCTATGATGCTCCATTCAGAAAGCATGTCAGATGGACATTTTCTGATCAATTGTTTGTATCTTTCCCAAGCTTCATAGAGGGATTCTCCATCCTTCTGTCTGAAGGTTTGGACTTCCACTCTAAGCTTACTCAATTTTTGAGGTGGAAAGAACTTTGCCAAGAAGGCATTGACTAGCTTTTCCCAAGAGTCCAGGCTTTCTTTAGGTTGTGAGTCCAACCATGTCCTAGCTCTGTCTCTTACAGCAAAAGGGAATAGCATCAGTCTATAGACCTCAGGGTCAACCCCATTAGTCTTGACTGTGTCACAGATTTGCAAGAACTCAGCTAAGAACTGATGAGGATCTTCCATTGGAAGTCCATGGAACTTGCAATTCTGTTGCATTAGAGAAACTAATTGAGGCTTAAGCTCAAAGTTGTTTGCTCCAATGGCAGGGATAGAGATGCTTCTTCCATAGAAGTTGGGAGTAGGTGCAGTAAAGTCACCCAGCACCTTCCTTGCATTGTTGGCATTGTTGTTGTTTTCGGCTGCCATGTGTTCTTCTTCCTTGAAGAATTCGGTCAGGTCCTCTAAAGAGAGTTGTGCCTTGGCTTCTCTTAGCTTTCGCTTCAAGGTCCTCTCAGGTTCAGGGTCAGCTTCAACAAGAATGCCTTTGTCTTTTTTTCCTGCTCATAAGAAAGAGAAGAGAAAAAGAAAAATGTGGAATCCTCTATGTCACAGTATAGAGATTCCTTGAAGTGTCAGAGGAAAAGAAAAATAGAAGACAGAAGTAGAAAATTCGAACTTATCAAAGAAGATGGAGTTCGAATTTTGCATTAAGGGATAGTGTTAGTCCATAAACAGAAGGATGTGAGAAGAAGGGAAGTAATTTTCGAAAATTAAGTAAAAGATTTTGAAAAATTTTTGAAAAATACTAATTGATTTTCGAAAATAAGAGTGGGAAAGAAATCAAGTGATTTTTGAAAAAGATTTTGAAATTAGAAGTTAAAAAGATTTGATTGAAAACTATTTTGAAAAAGATGTGATTAAGAAGATATGATTGGTTTAAAAAAATGTGATTGAGAAAATATGATTTGAAAACAATTTTAAAAGATATGATTTGAAAACAATTTGAAAAGATATGATTTTAAAAATTAATGACTTGCCTAACAAGAAAAAGATATGATTCAAACATAAAACCTTCCTCAACAGAAAAGGCAAAAAATGTTCAATCAAATCATTAATTGTTAGTAAGTATCTTTGAAAAAGGAAAGAAATTAATTTTGAAAAAGATTTGATTGAAAAGATTTGATTTGAAAAAGATTTGATTTTGAAAAACTTTGAAAACTTGAAAAAAAATTTGATTTGAAAACAAAATCTTCCCCCTTGTGCCATCCTGGCGTTAAACGCCCAGAATGTGCACATTCTGGCGTTTAACGCCCAAACTACTACCCTTTTGGGCGTTAAACGCCCAGCCAGGCACCCTGGCTGGCGTTTAAACGCCAGTCTGTCTTCTTCACTGGGCATTTTTGAATGCCCAACTTTTTCTGTGTGGTTCCTCTGCAGTATGTTCTGAATCTTCAATTCTCTGTATGATTGACTTGAAAAGACACAAATTAAAAATATTTTTGGATTTTTAATAATAAGAAATAATCAAAATGCAACTAAAATCAAATAATAATGCATGCAAGACACCAAACTTAGCAGTTTGTGTACCATTGACACTAGCAAAATGAGAATGCATATAACAAAACACTCAAGTCAATAGAATTCAAAGATCAAAACAAGGAAATCATCAAGAACAACTTGAAGATCAATGAGGACACATGCATGAATGCAATAAGAACAGAAACATGCAATTGACACTAAACTTAAGATGAGACTCTAGACTCAAACAAGAAATATTTTTGGATTTTATGATTTTGCAAATTTTTTTTTTTTGGGTTTTTCGAAAATTAAGTGAAAAGGAAAATAAAGGTATCAAAATTCTTAATGAGAATTCCAGGAATCATGCAATGTTAGTCTAAAGCTTTAGTCTAAAGGAATTAGACATGGCCGGCTAAGCTTCAGCAGAACATTGCATTCAAGAGCTAAATTGATGATGATCAATCAGCCTTGGTGATGATAAGAACATCACCTTGAAACACTAGAATTCATTCTTAAGAACTCTGAAGAAAAATACCTAATCTAAGCAACAAGATGAACCGTCAGTTGTCCATACACAAACAATCCCCGGCAACGGCGCCAAAAACTTGGTGCGCGAAATTGTGATCACTACAACTTCGCACAACTAACCAGCAAGTGCACTGGGTCGTCCAAGTAATACCTTACGTGAGTAAGGGTCGATCCCACGGAGATTGTTGGTATGAAGCAAGCTATGGTCATCTTGTAAATCTCAGTCAGGCAAACTCAAATGGGTATAGTGATAAACGAATAAAGCATAAAGATAAAGATAGAGATACTTATGTATATCATTGGTGTAAGAGCTTCAGACAAGCGTATGAAGATGCCTTCCCTTCCGTCTCTCTGATTTCCTACTGCCTTCATCCAATTCTTCTTACTCCTTTCCATGGCAAGCTCGTGTAGGGTTTCACTGTTGTCAGCAGCTACCTCCCATCCGCGCAGTGAAAGCTAATGCACGCACTCTGTCACAGTACTGCCAATCACCGGTTTGGTTCCCTCCCCTACCGGAATAGAATCCCTCTTTTGCGTCTGTCACTAACGCCCAGTAGGTTACAGGTTTGAAGCACGTCACAGTCATTCAATCATTGAATCCTACTCAGAATACCACAGACAAGGTTAGACCTTCCGGATTCTCTTGAATGCTGCCATCAAGTCCTGCCTATACCACGAAGATTCCGATTAAAGAATCCAAGAGATATTCACTAAGCCTCAGATGCTTGTAGAACAAGAATGGTTGTCAGTCACCTTGTTCATGGGTGAGAATGGTGATGGGCGTCAATCATCACCTTCATCATGTTGAAGAACAAGTGATATCTTGGACAAAGAACAAGTGGAATTGAATGGAAGAACAATAGTAATTGCATTAATACTCGAGGTACAGCAGAGCTCCACACCTTAATCTATGGTGTGTAGAAACTCCACCGTTGAAAATACATAAGAACAAGGTCTAGGCATGGCCGAATGGCCAGCCTCCAAAGGTCTAAGATAGCATAAAACAAAGATAGCTACCCAGATGATAGATACAATGGTAAAAGGTCCTATATATAGAGAACTAGTAGCCTAGGGTGTACAGAGATGAGTAAATGACATAAAAATCCACTTCCGGGCCCACTTGGTGTGTGCTTGGGCTGAGCAATGAAGTAATTTTCGTGTAGAGACTCTTCTTGGCGTTTAACTCCCATTTTGGTGCCAGTTTGGGCGTTTAACTCCCATTTAGGTGCCAGTTCCGGCGTTTAACGCTGGGATTTCTGTAGGTGACTTTGAACGCCGGTTTGGGCCATCAAATCTTGGGCAAAGTATGGACTATCATATATTGCTGGAAAGCCCAGGATGTCTACTTTCCAACGCCGTTGAGAGCGCGCCAATTGGGCTTCTGTAGCTCCAGAAAATCCACTTCGAGTGCAGGGAGGTCAGAATCCAACAGCATCTGCAGTCCTTTTGAGTCTCTGGATCAGATTTTTGCTCAGGTCCCTCAATTTCAGCCAGAAAATACCTGAAATCACAGAAAAACACACAAACTCATAGTAAAGTCCAGAAAAGTGAATTTTAACTAAAAACTAATAAAAATATAATAAAAACTCAACTAAAACTACCAAAAACATACTAAAAACAATGCCAAAAAGCGTACAAATTATCCGCTCATCACTAGGCTAGGATGCCCGAAAGTTTCCTTTAGATTCAAGCAGCATGATTTTATTCATAATTTAATCTGCTTACCGATGATCGGTCTTGATCTTATCTTGGGATTGGACTGGCTATCTAAGAACCATGTCCTGCTTGATTATTCTACAAAGTCGGTGTACTTTATGCCGGAAGATACAGAAGGGCCGGTCGTGGTGAATAATTATTACTTGAATTCGATGATGGTAAACTGTTTCGGAACCGAATGTCTAGGTATCCTGTTGTTAACCGCGGGTGTTTCGGGTGATAATCAAAGGTTGGAACAGATTCCGGTTGTGTGTGAGTTTTCGGAAGTATTTTCTGATGATATTGATGAGTTTCCACCTAACCGAGAGGTTGAGTTTACTATTGAATTGGTGCCTGAGGCCGAACCAATCTCAAGTGCTCCTTATAGGATGTCATCATTAGAGATGGACTAGCTAAAGTCTCAGTTAGAGGATTTGTTGGGTAAGAATTTTATACGACCAAGTGTCTCTCCGTGGGGTGCGCCAGTGCTACTGGTAAAGAAGAAAGATGGGAGTATGCGGCTCTGTGTGGATTACAGGCAGCTGAACAAGGTTACAATAAATAATAAGTACCCATTGCCGAGAATTGATGATCTCATGGATCAGTTACAAGGAGCTGGGGTTTTCTCCAAGATCGATTTGCGATCCGGTAATCACCAGATAAGGGTGAGGGGTGAGGATATCCCTAAGTCCGCTTTTAGGACTCGTTATGGTCATTACGAGTACACTGTGATGTCTTTTGGATTGACGAACGCTCCTGCAGTTTTTATGGATTACATGAATAGAGTTTTCCGTCCGTTTCTGGATAAATTTGTTGTTGTCTTCATTGATGACATACTGATTTATTCCAAGACTGAGGAAGAGCATGTGGAACACTTGAGGACCATGTTGCAGATTCTAAAGGAGAAGAAACTCTATGCAAAACTGTCTAAGTGTGAGTTTTGGAAGAGTGAGGTGAAGTTTTTGGGTCACGTGGTGAGTGAGAAGGGAATAGCCATAGATCCAACTAAGGTGGAGGCTGTGATGGATTGGAAGCAACCAACCACCGTAACAGAGATAAGGAGTTTTCTGGGCTTAGCTGGCTATTACCGAAGGTTTATCAAGGGCTTTTCACAGATAGCTTTGCCAATGACAAAGTTAACCCGCAAAGACACTCCGTTTGTTTGGACTCCTGAGTGCGAGGAGAGCTTTCAAACATTGAAGAAAAAGTTGACCACTGCACCTGTGTTAGTGTTACCTGAGCCGAACGAGCCATTTGAGGTGTACTGTAATGCCTCATTAAAGGGTTTAGGGTGCGTGCTGATGCAGCATCATAATGTGGTGGCGTATGCCTCACGGCAGTTGAGGCCACATGAAGTTAATTATCCTACGCATGACTTGGAGCTTGCTGCGGTCGTGTTTGCGCTAAAGATGTGGAGGCATTACCTCTATGGGGTTAAGTTCCAAGTTTTCTCTAATCATAAGAGCTTGAAGTACCTATTTGATCAGAAAGAGCTTAATATGAGGCAGAAGAGGTGGATGGAATTGTTGAAGGACTACGACTTTGAGTTGCATTACCATCCGGGAAAGGCAAATGTAGTGGCGGATGCGTTAAGTCGGAAGTCACTATATGCGGCTTGGATGATACTCCAAGAGGAGAAGTTGCTCAAGGGAATCGAGAGTCTGAAAATTGGTACTCGAGAAGTATCCGGAACTTTGTGTTTGAGCCGATTAGAAACCTCAAGTGACTTTAAGTCCGAACTCCTGAAGGCTCATCAAAATGATGAAGCATTATGGAATGTGTTACCGGCCATTGAGTAAGGAAAACAGTGGAGAGTGTCGGAAAAAAAAGATGGGTTATGGAGGTTCAAGGGTAGGATCATTGTGCCGGATGTTGACACTTTGAGGCAAGATATCTTAAAGAAGGCACACAAAAGCGGATTCTCCATTCACCCGGGAAGTACTAAGATGTACCATGATTTAAAGGCGATGTTCTGGTGGCCGGGTATGAAGAATGATGTGGCAGAATATGTTTCAAAGTGCTTAACTTGTCAAAAGGTAAAGATTGAACATCAAAGACCTTCTGGGATGTTGCAACCTTTAGAGGTTCCGCAATGGAAGTGGGAAAGTATTGCAATGGACTTTGTGTCAGGATTGCCAAGGACTAGGGCTGGTTTTGATGCTATCTGGGTGATTGTGGACCGACTGACGAAGTCAGCTCACTTTTTACCCATTCGTATGACTTACACCCTTGAGGAGCTAGCACGGTTATACATAAAGGAGATTCTGAGACTTCATGGTGTACCTGCTACTATAATCTCTGATAGAGATCCTCATTTCACTTCAAGATTTTGGGGTGCATTTCAGAAAGCTTTTGGAAACCGATTAAGCTTGAGCACGGCTTACCATCCTCAAACAGATGGTCAATCCGAGAGGACAATCCAAACACTAGAGGATATGTTGAGAGCTTGTGTTTTGGACCAACGGCGAGTTGGGATCGGTATATGCCATTAGTGGAGTTTGCATACAATAATAGTTATCATGCGAGCATCAGAATGGCTCCGTATAAGGCCTTGTATGGGAGGAAATGTCAATCTCCGTTATGTTGGTATGAAGCTGGAGAGAAAAGCTTGTTGGGGCCGGAAATGATAGCTGAGACCACTGAACAAGTCAAGAAAATCTGAGATAGGATGCTTACAGCGCAGAGTCGTCAAAAGAGTTACGCCAATCAGAGGCGAAAGCCCTTAGAATTTGAGAAAGGAGACCATGTTTTCCTTAAGGTTACTCCGACCACGGAAGTAGGTAGGGCGATTAAAGCAAAGAAGTTGAATCCTCGATACATTGGTCCATTTCAGATCCTGGAGAGGATTGGACCGGTGGCGTATCGGATGGCTCTACCACCTCATCTTTCAAACCTGCATGACGTGTTTCACGTGTCGTAGCTTCGGAAGTACACTCCTGATGCTAGCCATGTGTTAGAACCTGAATCGGTTCAGTTAAGAGAAGATTTGACGCTTCCAGTGGCTCTGGTCAGAATTGATGATACTAGTATCAAACGGTTGCGTGGAAAAGAGGTTTCATTAGTCAAAGTGGCATGGAGTCGAGGCGGTGTTGAGAAACACACTTGGGAACTTGAGTCGAAGATGCGAACGGATTATCCGCACTTATTCTCAGGTAATTACATTTGAATTTTGTGGGCAAAATTCCCAATTAGGTGGGTAGAATGTAAAACCCGGTTAATTAACGGCTAATTAACCCATAAATGAGAATTTATTCTAGAAAGCCCAAAATGTGATTTTTATGGCTTAATATGATAGAGGAGATTGAGACGAGAATTTCGGTACCAATTTTATAGAATTCGGACCAAGATTGGACCGAACGGGCCAAACCGGGCCAACCGGACCCAAAGTGGGCCATTGGCCCAACATAACTAAACCAAAACCCTAGTTTTCAGCACTCTCTCTCCTCATTTGAGACACTAAACACGCTGAAATGGAGGCCATGGAGGGAAGAACACTCTCTCAAGTTCTATCTCTCCCTTGATCTTCAAACCACCATAACTTTTGATCTAGAGCTCCGATTGCCGCACCGTTTGTGGCCACGCGTTTACCGTGGAAAGCTCTACAAAACCCATACAACCAATCTTGAGGTAAGTCACGTTTTGCTCTTCGAATTTCCAGCCCTTGTTTTCGAGTTTCATGGGTAAAATATTGAGATTTTGGGCTCTTTGATGTTATAGGACCCAACTCTCTTGAAGGAGAAGGTTAATCTTGTCTCCTTGGACCTTGGGTGTGGTAAGATTCTCAACCCTAGTGTAATTTTTTGTTCTATGATGTTTGGGCATTGAGATGTTGTGTATGGGTATGATGATTGTGGCTTAGGTTGTGTATGTGTGAATATTAGAGCTTGATTAGTGATATTGAAAAGCTTGAAAAGGGATTTGGTGGTGAAAAATCTGTTCTTGGAGGTGTTGAGGCCTTGAGAGCTTGAGGAAAAGTGGTTTGGAAGTGCTCCGGTTGAGCTTGAGAAATCGGCTAAGATATGGTCTCGGTTTTTCATATCTAATATGTAATGTGGTAGGAAATACTTAGGCTAGAGGCCCTAAGATAGGCATTGAATTGTCAATGTTGTTGAATGGTTGATATATATGATGTGGTCATATATGTGATGATGATTATTGATGCCTTAATGGTATGATGTATGAGAAATATGCATGTTGTGATATATGCTTGATGATTGATTATGGTTGAATTGTGGGTGGAACCATATTGATGGTGAGTATGATATTGATTGTGTAAAATGATGATTTATTGGAATTTGTGTTGTTGAAAATTGGCATGAGGAAGAGTATATGATATGTCAATGTGCTTGGGTTTGAGCCACTTAGGTGAAGTGGGTTAAAAGGATGGGATAGTGATTTTGTAAATTGTGGTAATGTGTCAATGTGTGAGTTGAGGAGGCTTGATGTTGAATTGGATATATTTTGATTGATTTCAAAGAAAAGGGATGAAATTGGCATGTTTTGATTGGTTTTAAAAAGAGTTGAAAATGACTTGTTTTTAAAATGGCACTTTGTGGTTTTTATGAAAAATATGGTTTTTGGGCATACTTTGGTGGGACATAAATTGGACTACGGATCTTCATTTTGTGCCAAATCTGTTTAGAAATGAAATTGGATTCGGGATGTCCATGCCGTTCGAAGAACGGGTGAAAAACGATTTAAAATGAGAAAGTTATGTCCGTTGGAAGATTGGGGATTGAATCTGTGAATTTTGCAGCTTTTAACTTAGAAAATTTTTAGATGAATGACCCCCCGCGCGTAGGCGCACTTGGCGCGTACGCGCTGTTCTTCTAGAAAGCGCCATCCACGCATGCGCGTGGTGTGTGCGGGAGCGCCGATGTGCTGCACCCAATGCCCAGCCATTTTCCAGAGAGTTGTGCCAAAACTGTGCCAGTTTTGTGCCTGGGGCACGAGAGCACCCACACGTACGCGTGGCGGACGCGTGCGCGTCGTTTGGCTATTTTTCAATTCACGCGATAGCGTGCATGACGCATACGCGTCGATGAGTTTTGTGGCCATCCACGCGTGCGCGTGGAGTGCGCGTACGCATGGCCCTGTTTTCATCCCAAAGTTGATTTTTGAGTTTTAAAAGCCAAATCTCATACTTCTAAGCCTTCGATCTCACCACTTATGTCTTAAATCATTATGATATGCCTAGCTATTAGAAAAAGAGCTAGGGGATGTGGTAACTTACGAGTGAAGTAAGGGAAAAATGAATGATCAATGAAGATCAAAGATGATTATGTGAGAGGCGGAGGATGGTGGTGGAAGTGCTTGTTATGCCATGGGCCGAAGGGCCGTAATTGTTAATGAAGTGGCTGGTTATGAATTTAACCGTGAGCCGAATGGCTGGTTATGGATTTAACCGTGAGCCGGATGGCTAGATTATTGCCGTGTTACGGCGGAGCCATGATTATGGCTAAGTATAAATGCATATATGCTGTTGAATGAATTGTGAATGTTGCACTTCCACTGTTGGAGATGAGAGTTTCCCTGGAAGGAAGCAGTGGCTAGCCACCACGTGCTCCAGGTTGAGACTCGAAGCTCTTTTGACCCTATGTCGTAAGGGTGGCCGGGCACTGTCAAAGCCCCGGATGAGCTCGCCCCCGTAAATATTCACCAGTGAAGGTGATGGATATAGATCATGATTATGATCAAATTTATGATGAGTATAACTCGAGTTGGGGATGCGCGACAGAGGGACAGTCCAATGGTTAGCTACCAGGACTTGTCGGGTTGGCTCTATAACCGACAGATGATATCATCAGCCACTAGGGACAGGCATTCATCATATACATACTATATGAATTGTTTGAGATTGCCTATTTGACTGCATATTACTTGCTAATTGTCTAAATACCTTAATTGTTCCTATTTGTATATTTCTTGTTTGATATAACTGTGTTTGCTACATTATACTCCTGCTGGTGGTTGGGAGGTCTGAAGGAATTGGAAAGGGAAGTATTAGTTAGACTGAAGAATCTTTAGTCAGATGCCCTTTTATGGTTTAGCTTGTTTATAAGCTTTGAATTATCTGGAGGAAGTTCTAGGATTGCCTTTGGCTTTCCTCTATTATTATGTATTATATATGTGGAAGCTGTTACCATGCTGGGGACCTCTGGTTCTCACCCATGCGGATTTTGTGGTTTTCAGATGCAGGACGTGAGGTTTTCCGCTGAGGCATGTTGGAGACTTCTAGATTTGCGAAGATCCTTTGTTCTCGGGACTATGTTTTGGTTTATATGTTTTGCTTAGATACTTTTATCTCCATTAAATAATACAAACTGTGATGACTCCTTTTATGGGAGATTTTGGAGAATAGGTTTCCGTATTTGTGTCCCTTTGGGTTTCCTTTGGGGTTTTTCTTATTTTATCATATGTATATATTGCTATGCTCGGACCGGTTATCTTCGCAGCCGGATTTTGAGTCTTGATATTCCTGTTTTTGATACTCCTTTGTATATATATAATCTCGTGTTGGATTATCCTTTGTCCGTTACGTTATCGATCGAAGTGTTGCGCTTTCGAGTTGCGATTTTTGTTTACCCTTTTTCTGCAAAGGCTTCTAGTTATAAACCTTATTCATACTACTACACGTACTAAACTTTTATTTTAGAGGTCGTAATATCTTGCCATCTCTGAATTATGACTTAAGCATAAGACTTTGTATGGTAGGGTGTTACAAAGGAGGCCTTCTTCGCCCTCCACCTAAGCTGCGCAAGAAAAGCCCAAAGCTAATTCCAAGGAACAGTGAAGCTTTATAGGGTCTTTCTATCCAGGTGGAGGTAGTCCACATTTGCACAGACATGTCTATTTCACCGAGTCTCAGTCCCCAGATCATTACGCCTTTCGTGCAGATCGGAACTTATCCGACAAAGAATTTCGCTACCTTAGGACTGTTATAGTTACGACCGCCATTCACCGGGGCTTCGGTTGCTGGCTCCCTTGTCATCAGGTTACCAACTTCTTTGACTTTTCGGCACTGGAAAGACGTAGCCCCCTATACATGGTCTTACGACTTTGCGAAGACTTGTATTTTTGGTAAACAGTCGTCCGGGCTTGGTCATTGCGACCCTCTTTGTGAGGGGCACCCCTTCTCCCGAAGTTACGGAGCTATTTTGTTGAGTTTCTTAAAGAGAGTTGTCTCGTATCCCTAGGTATTCTCTACCTATCCATCGGTGTCGATTTTAGGTACAGGTACTTTTTTATTGAAGGTCGTTCGAACTGATATTTGAGTGAGCCTGTGATGCTGACTGCGAAAATTAACATGTGAAATTGACACTATGTGACGGGCTGCAATTTGAACGCGTGCAAGTAATCTTTTGCTACAGCAACGGATTTGAAAAAACAACTGTTATAAAATCAGATGTATTTAATTTTTCGTTGAGGGAAAAAGGTTAATTAAGCGTGATTAGGTGATTAAATTTAGGACGTTGATGGACTAAATTTTTGACATCTCAGGAGTGATATAGTCTGCCTTCTTTTTTAGTAACATTCATAAATTAGAATGCCATGCCAAAAATATTGGTCAGATAGGAAAATTTGGGTACCATGTATTATTAAAAAATTATCTTACCAAAAAAAATTTAATATATTATAAATATTTGAATTAATTACCATTCATGAAATACTATAAAATAAATATCTATAGTAAGATGTAGTTATTTTTTTTTTGAAAAAAAAAACAACGATAATTACAAATTTGTATGTTTTTTTGAATTAGTTACCATTTATTTATAAATTCATTTATTTATTTATCGTTGTATAATAAATTATTATTCAAATAATAAATAAAAAATTTATTATCTTAAATTTATTTGAGTAACAATTTATTGCTCTAAAAAGATTATTACTCAAATAAATTAAAAAAATAGAAAAGATCTTTTTATTATAATAGATTTATTTAAATCATAACTCAATAAAAATAATAAATTATTACTCAAATAAATTTATAATAATAAATATTTATTTATTTAAATAATAATTTTTTAAAAATGATAAATTATTTTTTAAAAATAAATAAATAAATTATTAGATTAATAAATAAATAAATAGTAATTAATTAAAAATATATAATGACTAGAGGGATGAGTTATTTTTTTAAACAAATAATACGTATATATTATAACAGATATTTGAGACATTAGGAAGGGTTAATATAATAAAATTCTGAAGTACTCGATACAGAAATTTTAACTCGAACAGTAGTTAAATACAGGTTAAAATAAATCGTGAAGTTAAGGTTTTACTATAGAATTGTAATATGATTATAAGGTTAGTAAAATGTTTGATAATAGATTATATTATTTATATTCCTGGTGTATTCGTGGTTCATATGAATAATTGCAATATAATTATAAGGTTAGTAAATTTTTTGGCATGGCATATCACTCCTGGCCTATGAACATGTCAAAAATTCAGCCCATCAATGTTTTAAACTTAATCACCTAATCACATTTAATTAATCGTCTTTCCCCAACAGAAAATGGGATACATCTGGCTGCGTCAAAGTTATTTCATCAACCCCGTCGCTGTGGTTAAAGGTTACATGCACGCATCCAAATCACATCTCGCCACGTAGTGTCAACTTCACATGTTGATTCCCGCGATCAGCACCATAGGCTTTTTCTTGGTTGTGTTTACTTGATTTGTTTGATTTTACATGCACATACTTCGCAGGATATTCTTTTTACTATGTATGCAGATGATTCTTTTACTAAAATGTGGATCTTTATTTGAGTCATACTATTTGGGTGTACGAGGCAAAACGTCACGCGATGAAAGTGGCGAATATACGACGCAGCAACGTGGAAGTAAGGGCAGAGGTGCAACATTGGAGCAGCGGCGGAATAAGGCTTTTGGCTCAGTGACGGTGCGTGGTGCGACGTCACGAAGGGGAGAAGGCGCGCAGCGACAGCGTCGCTTGTAAGGAGAACAGGGGCGGCACAACGCATGGGAGAAGGTGTAGCAGCAGCGTCGAGAGCAGGTGGCGCGACGCAGGAAAGAAGAAGGTACAGCGGCAGCGTTAGTTGCAGAGAGCACAAGGGCGGCGCAACGCAAGGGAGAAGAAGGTGTAGTGGCGGTGCAGCGCGTTGCTTCTTCAAATGGTGGCGGCGACTATGAGGTGCGTTGGTGACGGTGTGATAGAGAAGGGGGAGTAAAGCGGCTGCGTTAAAAAGAGAGAAAGGTGAAAGGTGAAAGGTTAGAGTTGTAGTGGATAAATAGAGTGAAATATTTTTTGTTTTAGTTGACTTAGAGTGTAATTTATTGTTCACGTTATTCACACCTTATATCTACCTAGCAGAACTCAACTTATAATAACATATATAGTTAATGAAGGAAACAGATCTTTTCCGATATCAATAAAAGTTGACACCCTCTAATGTTTATTTTCAATTTTTATAGTTTATTTGAAAATTTTTAATGGTAAAAAATTAAATTAAATTCTAGTTTTTGGAATGAATTAGTAAAATGATAGAATTGAATTGAATTCTAGTGTTTGAAATATAAATGAATTGAAGTTTTATAGTGGACAACTTTTTTTTTATTAATATAATATTATATTTAAATAATAAATATACTTATTTAGTAAATTATATGAAATAATAAAAAAATTTATTTTTTCACCTAAATTTTTTTAACTAAAATTTATTTACCTCTTTTAGAAACTTTTTTTGGATTAATCTAAAAATATTAAATTTAAAAAATATTGTTATTAATTAAAAAATTAAATGATTCTCCAATAACAAACCAACAAAAAAACCAAATATAAACTATCAAAAATCAACTTATTGAATGGTCTAATGACACAACAAGTAAAAAAAAAAAGTCAGTTATTAAAAGCAAAGTATAGCATCTAACTAATGTCATTAAAATGAGACAAAATTATGTCATCTTTTACTAGTGTCATGATTGACACAAATTCACTTGAAATATTCGGACGTAAGAGACTAACAAATGTTTGGTGTCATTAATCTAAGTTAAACCCATAAAATTTATGCGTGTGGATATTTTTTTAGATTTACATAGTACACCTTCCAAAAAAATAGGTATATATTATATTAAGTGAGTTAAAGGAATAGGAAGAGAATGGAATGAAGGCGGTGAGCGAAGAGAGAATATGTGTTGAAAGGTGGGAAGCCTTAAGAGAAAGTGAGTGAGAAAATTTAAAGTGTTACCGTCCAAATTCTTCGTGAGGAGGTGGCGAGGTGGTACCTCTAAAAGACTCCGATACTTAAATTAGCAAGGACTTTAGACAGGTTTTTAGTAGATTAGAATTTGAATATACTTGATGGGTGTCAGTGTATTTATAGTAGAGTTGATAATCACTTTTGTTGAAGTAGTTCTACGTTTATTGATGGATAACCATTCTTTTATCTTAAGAGTTTGTTAAGATCTATCTTTTAAGAAAAATAGAGATAGTTGTAGAAATTCGAAAAAGCAGTTACTTGTTTGAGCAAGTAAGGTTGGGCTCTCCTCGTAGTGTCCGACCTCCTTAAAGAGGTTGGGTATATGGTGGAGGCGTTCCCCTTTGAGTCAGGCCTTTTATCTTTGTTGAGTTTAGCTTTTATATTTTGGGTTAGGGTATAAACAAAAAACTATCATAAATACTGTTTGATGACTTTGGCCACAACAGATGAAGTGGTATGAAAAAGAAGAAAAAAAAGGTTTAGCAAAAATAAAGAGGCAAAGATGATTTATGAGTTAAAATAGTGTTGTAAAACAACTATAATTATTACTGTTAAAATTAATTAAGGGCTGAGATTAAGCACTGAAGGGTATTGACACCGAAGAGAATCAGCTCCGGTTAACGAGTCTCTTTACAGTTTACATAATGTATAAAAATAAATCTTATATCCCATATAAATTTTTTAAAAGAGTTATATTGAATTTGAAGATGGATCATAAATCTTGTTAGAGAGAAGTAGAGAACATAAAATCTATAGAAATGGATTAGTCAAGGGAACAAAACAAGAAATATATAATTAGCGCCGCTGAATTCCCTAAAGAATAAAATCTAATAATGTACACTGATGAATTCCTTCAAAGAAAAATCATCATACAATATATCTCCCAACGAGAATTTCTGTGGAATTGAGAAGAGACACATATCAAGTACTAGTTCTACAATATACATTGAGAATTTCTGTGAAATTTTGTTCCAGCTTGTAAACAAATGGGGCAATTTACTTCCAATGGAAATGTTTTAAAGTGCATATTGATCATCCAATCCTTTGTGTTGCAATTTGCTAACACAGATAATAAGGCCTCTGTTTTCTTTGTATGATTCTCTTCTCTCAATTATATGAATCAAATATATTATTTCATCTCCTTTATCCACCTCTTTGCGTCTTTAGCTTTTCTTGGGCCTCCAGCAATGCCCGTTTTACTTGTTCATCATCTGGTGTCTCTTTTAACAAAATTTCATAGTCTTGTATAGAAGCTTCCCACCTTTCCAACTAAAATATCACAAGAAAAATCACAAAAGAGAGAATAACATTATTCACATAACTAGAAAACCAAATTTGGATTGCACTGAAACTTATTTTGTCTAACTTACATCCTTGTTAATTATGGACTTGGCATCTAGAAGGTGAAGTTCAATATTATGAATTGTTCATAAACAAAGATATATGCATAACCTACTGGATAGTCAAACTTATGATTTTTTCATCAATTTAAATCTTGCACTTTACCCTCTAAAAGTGTACCTATAAAATTCATTAATTATGCAAGACTATTTCTCTGTTCTAAGGCCCTCATTTGGTAACCGTTCCAAGATAACATGCAGAGACGTTGATAGAGATAAAAGGAAAATATATCCCCATCTTCCCTATACTTTTGATTGACAAAAAATATAGAGAAATTTGTTCTGAGACAGATATTTTATTTGTCTTTGTAGCTGTCACCTTGTTTAAATTCGTTTGCGGCACTCAGTGTATTTATATTTCTGAGTAAATGTTCTTTTCGGTTCCTGATCATTTATTAGAAAGACAAAATGCCTCTCTACAATTCGAAAATTTTTAATGGGTCCCAAACCATTCAAATAACTGGTCTAAAAGGCCTCTGACACATCAACATGCAATTGTTGACAACAGCCGCTTAGATGTGTTACTTGGACGGTTGGGAACTGAATAGATTGTAGAGGGGACTTCGAAGAAATGGGAGACCGGAAAGGACACTTGCTCATTTCTATCACGTGACAACCTTCGAAAGCAGCCTAAGTGTATGCTGCATAACATTGACATGAACAAAACAGAATAAGTAGGTTAGATTGTTCACCTTGGCATTGCAATCAGCTCTTCTCAACCTAGCCTTGGCATAAGATGGGCGCAAGTTAAGTGCAAGAGTGCAATCTTCCACAGCTTTCTCATATTGGCCTAGTTTTGATCTGCATGCAGCACTGTTGCATAGTAAAACAGAGTTATATGGATCACGTTCAAGTCCCTCTCCATATGCGGCACAGGCCTCAGAGAACCTTGATGCCTTGAAAAGCTCGTTTCCCTTTGATCGAGCAGCGCTGACATCTCGAGCCTTTCTCATAACCATATTGGCCTCCCTATTATTGGGATCCAAACTAACTGCTTTCTGAGCTGCTTCTAAAGCATCTTCAAATCTACAGAGTTGATATAGGTTTCACTTTAGAATCTTGCTACATAGTTTGAAGGTTAATCGTACGAATCTATAACAAATTAATTTGATTCATGTAAAGATACATATTTTGCACAAATCATGGGTGGGATTTCTACTAATTGTGATGAACAAATTTTGCTGAATTTTTTACTGAGAACTTCTTAGTTAGCAATTTCAATGGTATGATCACTTCTATGCAGGTATTCGGTTTAAAAAGAAGAAGATCTGCATATAGGTAGCATGTATTAGTAAGTAAATTCTTACCATGGACCTTACAATATATATTGGTACTACAGTTATCTAATTTTTTAAAACAATATTAATTTAAAATGGATATACATTATTAGTCAAGCATGAAGACAGTGGAGAAATCATTAACTGCTAACTAGCTATAATTCACAAACTAACCCTGCCTAACTCATCTGTGACCTATCTTCAAGAGATTGATAGGCACTCTACACTTAATTGAATTGTAGAAAGCAAATGCCAATTTGAGTGTTCAGAATTCAGATTACCTAATAAATTTCGAGGTTCAAATAATAAAATGAAACCAAAAGGATTCTAACCTCCCAACTGCTATATCGACTTGGGCACGTGTCACCAACAAATTTGCATTGCATATAGGTCCAAAGAACCTAGTACACTCATCAACATCAAATTTCGGGCACTTTGACATTATTTTTTCTGCATCTTGATGTCTACGAAGCTTTAAGAGTGCTTCTGCTTGTAATGCAAATATCTTCCAGTAAGGCAAGACCATAGTCATATTAGCACATGTTTAATTAGCATAGTCATATTAGAACATGCAATGATAAATGTATATAATTTAAAACTACTCACCTGTTGAGCAGAATCTGCACCAGATGATATAACCTTGTTAGTTTCAGTGATTAGTGTGTTGCAATCTCCCACCCTGCGAGCCTCCGTGCACTTGTTTAGATGAACCTGAAGAATCTTCACTTTAGCAATCTCATCAGGATCAGCCTCTGGTCCTGCTTGTTTATAATGATACAATGCCTTTTCTGGGTCTCCTAGCCTGAAAGAAAGTCAATGAGACTATGAATAACAAGTAAAAGACATTCTTATTGCTCCAAGCCAGAAACTGCTGTTGCTATGTAAATTCTCCTGATACATTGATTTTCGTATGTGCTACTTTGTCTAAATTGACAGTTAATTTGAAATGGAAGAACTACCCTTTTACCATTTTTCAACATTAGCAATACATTAAAATTTTATGTAAATGAAATACGAGAGACAATGAGATCGCGGGGGATGCTGAAAAATCTCTTATAGGTTATTGTTATCACCTTAATAATCAATTTTTATTGAAGCAACAAAAAGAGAATATAGTAGAATAAGAAGTTTCTCTTATTCTATAAATACCTAAGAATCTCTCTCATATAAACAAGGAAAATAATTAGAGATGCATGTTGGAAGATGTATATTGAGAAACATAATCTTTTTTCTACTGAAAGGAAAGTGCTGCATGGATACTTACCTAAAGTACAAGTTTCCCAATCGTTGATGAGCTCTTTGGTAATGCTGATCAATCCGAATGGCTTCTCTACATTCAAACACAGCCTCCAAAAGCCTTCCAAGAGCTGTTAATGCTGCACTTTTATTGCTTCTATAAGCAGCCTTATTAGGATCAATTGCAATTGCTGCATCATACAGAGCCAATGCCTCAGCAAAGTTCCCATTCTTATAATCCTCATTCCCCATTATCTTCAACTGTTCAGGGTCCATTCTAGTAGACACAGCCCTACAAAGTGAACCTGATTCTTCTTTACTATTCCTAGTAACCTTTTTATTCCTATTATTGTTACTACCACCACAATTTTCCACTTTATCCATTGGAATGTTTGAACTAGGATAATTTGTTCCTCCTCCTCCTTGTCCAAGGTTACCTAAGTTACCATATATCATCACATTGCTAGAAGCTCGAACAAGCTTGTTGCTTCCCTTCGGCTTCTGGTAATCGTTTAACATGCTATCAAGCTCACCGGATATTCCAACGGCATCTTTTGGAACCTTTCTTCCTTGATTGACATATCCTTGTACAGGTGACACCTTTGACGACCTAGATGACGAACACACTGCCATTGATGCTGCTGCTGCCTCATCATGTTGTTGTTGTTTCCTTTGGTGGTTTTGGTTTACACTTACAACTACATGCTTTTGCCTTTGGGGAGTGTTGGAATTGCTTGATGCAGAAGAAGCAGATCTTCGGGCATCATCAGAGACATCACTCCGGGGCCGTTTCGAGTCTTTGGCTTTTGATGGTTGCTTCCCATGATTATGAGCATCATCATTACCAGAATATCTTTCAGTTTTGCTCCTAGATGAGCCGCGCCTGCGAAGCAATGATGATAGCAAACCACAACCTCTGCTTTCTGGTGAAGTGTCTCTCATTTTGTTTTTCCCTCTCTAATTTTCCTTGAATGTGTTCTAAGACTTATGTTTTTTTATACAGATTTGGCTATTGAGGATAATAATGGATGATCATTAGTGTTTTTAACAAGAGTAATGAAAATTCTATGTGATGTGAACTTGTCCTGATAAATCTAGTGAAATGGGAAACATTTCAAATTGAGACATTACAACAAACAATTGGAATGCAAAAGTAATCCAGAGATCGAAATGAACCCTTATGGCTAAGGATTATAAGCCCAATAATATTTCCAGCAGATAATTCTAATTTCTAAAGAACCTCCTCCTGGAAAGGCTGCAAGGGAATGATTTTTTTTTTTAATAAATTCTCTAATCTAAAAAAAATGGATAAAAAGAACCAAATGGCATGATCTCCAAAAGGAAAACTTATGGGGAAAAGGGAAGAAAAGAACGACGAAACGAAAATCTGTTATTTTATTGATGTATATACATTGCTCTAGCTGGCTTTCAATTTCCTTCTCAATATTTTTGTTTTTTCAGGTTAGTTTCATCGGAACAAGAAAAGCATTAGACCCGGTCTTGGTTACAACTCACAAGAAGGATGTCGAAAATTATGGGAAATGATTAGGTTTGTTATCTGTTTTGTTTCCTTGTAAGTTGTAACCTCAATGGCTGTAACATGCCAAAATCATAAGCACAGTAGTTACATATTATAGGATTATTTTATATGGACACTAAAACTCAATTATTAATGACTAATTGGTCACCATATAAAAATAAAAAAATACTAGTCATTAAAATTAATTTTATATAATTGTGTATAAATATATGAGTAATTTAACTTATATTTTTAGCCAATGAGTAATAGTTCAAATGGCATAGTCTTCCCATATTCAATTAAAAGGTTGTGAGTTCGAATTTTCTATATTTGATAAAAAAATATTTAACTTATTTTTAATGTATGTATATTTATATTCTTATATGTATTTTATATTTATAGTTAATTTTAGTATATGTCTAATATAATTTTTTATTATTTTGATATTACCATAGTTGATTATTTTATTGTGTAATATTTGATTATTTTGGCTACTAATTTCTTGTTAAAAAAATGTATGAAATAAGATTCCAATTTAGATTAATTGATGAATTTATGATTATAATTTATAAATGTAGAAATGGACTAAATTAGGACATGAAGATGAAAAAATTAGTCTCTATGGGATAATAGTTGTGCCAGATAATTACTCTAATAGGTAATTTACTGCTAGAAAAAGACATAAATTAAGGATGTCAACAGAGCAGGGCGGGGGTGGGGGCGGGGGATGCCTCCCTGCTCCCCATCCCGCCTCCAGATTTGCTTCCGCCTCAGTTTCCGTTTTTCGCCGTAGGAGAATATTGTTCTCCATCCTCATTTTTCACAGAACCCCATTTTCTACGGGGACCCCATTTCCCATCTATCTGATCATTCTAACTAATTATTAATTTTCATATGAATAGAGTTTCAAGTATCATCTTATACAAAAATAAGATTTTATACAAAAAATCTAAACGACAAGATGGTGACTTCTTTCGAAATGACGCATTGGAGGAACGCAACGGCGAGCCAGAGAACAGAACAGTGGACAAGGTGGGAGACGCGAGAACAGAGAGGAGAATGAATATGACAGCAGAGTTACGAAAATGAACACCGCAAATAGAGAGTACGATGCGGTGAGGGTGATGGCACGGTGAGGTGTGATGATGCGGTGAAAAAGGAGAGTGGCGAGGGAGTGGCTGCAGAGAGGTTGGATGGAGTATGGATAGCGTTAGAGATCTTTGAATTGAAGAAGGGTTATCCAAATGAGAATTAGGATAATTCAACTATTAAGGGTAATTCAATAAATTTATGAATTTCGGAGATTAGTGGAGACGGGGCGGGATCCCCGCTCGGATTTCCGCGCCTATCTTGAAGAAATTTTGTCTCCCATTCCCATTCCCGCAAAAAAAGTTCTCCACAGTCGGATCCCCATTCAGAACAGTCCCTGTAGGGATTCTCACATCTCGAAGAGTTTTGCTATTCCTAACGTAGACACTGCTATAGTATCTTTGATATAAATTCAATTTCAGTAATCTTAATAGTGTAATTAAAATTTTAATGAAGACTATTTTAATATACATGTCTAATCTTAAAATGCATACTATAGTATTTATACCATGGTTACTATAGTCGTTACAGCATTTTAAAAATTTTGATAAAATCTAAAGAATATTTTTTATTATATAACAATATTTTTTAATTTAAAAAATAATTATTATTAAAATATAAAAAATATTATTTTAATTTTAATAAAAAATAAAATAGCATTCAAAAGATTATATTTTTAAGAGATATTGCTTAAAAGAATGAAATTGGTCTATGATATCTAAAAGATGACAACTGATTAACAAAATATTTTGATGGTGAATTTAAGTCTACATTTTATAATGGAAATACTTATGTAATTGTTAGTAAAAAATAAATAAATTCGAAGGAAACGATTGTTTGAATTGATAAGTAAGTTTTTGGAAGAGAAGTTGGTATCGAAGGAGGTCTGTTTAGTGGACATTGAGTAAGAGTTTGATTAGCTCAGCAAATCGAGGAGTTACTCGAGTAAAGAAGATCGAAGATTCTTGAAATCGAAGGTTATTCTGTAACTGTTACGTGATCAGGCAAAAGAGTGGGAACAGTTACCCATGTTTTCGCACACGTGGGAGTTTCATTTCAAAATTGATCTGTTGAGAAAATGCTTATATATAATAGAAGATTCGAAGTCACAACGGTTGGAATTTTGCTTCAGAAAAAACTCAGACACACTCATATTCTCAGTGAATTTCTGAGTCTGCGTTCGAGTCTCTTTCTTGTAGGGTTCCTTCCATGTTTTTTTATCTTTTCATGTTCAATTTATCTTTCGAGCAACTTTAATTTTCTTGTCAGATTTATCTTCCAACATTTTTAATTTCCATGTCAAAAGTCCTTTGATTCAGTCGAAGGTATTTTATATCTTTGTTTAAATTCAATGCAAACCATTTTGATTTCAGCCTATTTTACTTACAAAATTTTTATTTAACACCTTTTTCAGTCTTTCCTTTTAAATCTTGTCTGATTCGAGGATCTTTGATACACTTCTAAAAAACTGGTACTCGCAAAAAAGAGGAGTAGGTTTTGCTCCCAGACCATTAGAATCGAACCACCATTGATTTGCTAAAAATCGATAAAACAAATTGGCACGCCCAGTGGGACAGTTTTAAATTAAAATGTGTCAAATGATTTTGGTGTTACTTGGTGTATGCAATTAAGAAGTGGAAGGATTGCTCACATGGCTGATGAAGTATCGAATGTGAATGGTGGTTCATCCACTAATGACAATGCACCAACAACTGTACAACCTTCAGACGTTACTTCACATTCTGAAGGGGTGGTTATCAGTGAAAGTGTGGCAGTTACAAATGTGCAGGCTGGAAATAACAAACGTAATACTCGTCCACGTGGTAATCCACCACCAATTCAGCCTTAAGTAACTGCTGGTTGGCCTCCTTATGGCCTTCCTCCTGGTTTTACTCTACCGGTGAGTGGTTTTATTCCTCTGATTCGATTTGGGAGTGTAAATGGAGTAAATAATGCTCAAAATTCACAACAACAATCTGAGTTTTTTAGAGATTATAATGTGGACTCTAAATCAAATGCTTCTAATTCAATAGCAGCATTTTGACAACATGTAGAAGAAAGTCATCATGATTTGTTTAATTTATTGACCCAGCAAATAACCACAATTCTCAGTCCTATGATGGCTGATCACGAATCGAAATTCGATTATCTTACAAGGCAAGTTGAGCGAATTGCTTGAATCGTTAATTATGATGAAGGAGAAAGGCAAAATGCCACAGGAAATAATGAGGGTTTCGAAACCTATTTCAAAATGAGAATGACATTTTTAGAAACAGAGAAAATCCTCAGGTAATTTCTTATGGTCAAAATGCAGATGATGTTTTGGCTCGATTACGCACTAATCAAGTCGGTGAACATTATCAAGTTACTACAATTGAGGAAAATGTTCTAAATAGGGTTGGAATCAATATAGGGTTCATGAATCGATCCCACTTTGTGTCAGCTTTTTCTCATCATGTTCAAATGGCTGAAGTGCCAAGGGGAGTGAAAAATCCTATAATAATTACAAAGTTTGCAGGGGAAATTAGAGAATCGACTACTAAACATGTTGCTCGATATTTGGTCGAGATTGGAAATTTAGCTAATGATAAAAGTTTGAAAATGAAATTTTTTCCTTCTTCGTTAACGAAGAATGCATTTATTTAGTTTTTGAATCTTAGACCGAATTCGATAACAACATGGGCTCAGTTAGAAACTGCCTTTCATGCCCAATTTTATCAAGGAGAATTGAATGTGGCAGTTACTGACTTAGTAGCTTTGAAACGAGAAGATGGTGAGACCATTGACGACTATATGATTTGTTTCAAAAATGCTAGAAGTCGTTGTTATGTATCACTACCTGAAAGTGAAGTAGTAAAGATAGCAGTTATGGGATTAGGATTTTATATGCGTCAGAAGTTACTCAATATGCATAATCTTGATTTAGCCCATTTGGCTAAAAGGGTGCGCCAGGTAGAAATTTTGAAGAAAGAAAAGAGAAGTATAAGAGAGAAAGGAGGTTGAAGAGTAAAACTTTTTCTTGAAAGGAAAAAGTTGCTTACGTGGCCATAGAATCCTCTGAGGAGGAGTTCGATTTAGAGGCGGAGGTTGGTTTGGCCGAACTTAAGAAAGGTCCTCCTTATGTGTGTTCTTTACTTAAGAAACTCCTTAGCAATGAAAAGTCAAATGATTCAAAACTGAAAAGTGGAAAGAGATATCATTTTGATATTTCAAAATCTGATCAGATTTTCGATGTGTTGCTTAAAGATAAACAGTTAATTTTACTAGAAGGCAGAACTTTGTTTTCGGTGAAAGATTTAAAAGGTAAACCCTAGTATAAGTTTCACCAAGCAACTAGTTATTCGACTAACAATTGTGTTCGTTTCAAGAATTTAATATAAGAAGCCATCATGAAAGGACGATTGAAGTTTGATGATGGTAAAAAAGATATAAAAGTTGATTCTAATCCTTTCGATTCCGAGGCCAGTTTTGCTGAGCCATATTTAGGTGTGAATATGGTTAGAATGTCTTATGACTTTGACATGGCTCTGGAAAACTTTGAGTCAGATGTACGATCTGTATACCCTGGAGCAGATAATGGGTTGTTGGATTTTCTGGAATAGCAGAAGATAAAAGATCGGGACGTATCTCTGTGCCCTCGATGCAATGCAGTTTTCAATACTGAAGCTGTAGCAATTTTTGAGAAAGAAAGGATGAAGAAGGAGTTGCATCACAAGGAAGAACAGGCCCGTCAGAAATAACCTATTCGACAAATAGAAGGGCAAAGTTCTGGTGGTCCTCAGAAAAACACTACTGCATCTATGAGCTGTTCTCAGGTTTAGGTGTATAATGGATTCGAAATTGTCAAGAATTACAGAATAGAGATGCTCATTACAGATGTAACCCACAATGGGGGCATAGGGGTCCTCCTCGAGGGCGTTATCCCTACTTCCATGGCCAAGCCAAGGGGTACCCACAAGGCAGAGGTAGAAGAGGACGGCAGCCACCTAAGGTATCTCCTGTTGACAAGGGTAATAGGGCAACACCGTCTGTGCACTCTCGAATAATCTTAACAACTGATGGAGAGACATATCCGAAAGGAGTTTCTTCTCCGGTGAAATTGGACAAGGGCAAAGCAGTGGTTAGCATTACAGTCACTAATAAAAACAAGGGTGTTGATCTGGATGAAGAATATTTTGAAGAAAGAGACGAGGAAATGGTCAGTACCATTTTGATTATCCTAACTGAGTACTTGGGAGAATATGAAGGTGATCTTGAGGATGATTATGACGTGGATGATGATGAAGCTTTCTCGTTCATTCGATATGAGGATGAACCAGGTTATTTTCAGAGACCTTCCGAGAAACAAAAATTCCATTTGCGCCCACTTCATATTACTGCAACTATGAATGGAATTAAAGTAAATAAAGTTCTGATAGATGGAAGGGCAGCTATAAGTTTGTTGCCTTAGAGGATGATAATGAAGGTAGGCAAGCATCCTGATGATTTGATCCCAACCAATATTTCAGTAACGAACTTTAGTGATGCATCGACCCCAGCAAAAAGGTTAGTTACTCTGGGGGTGAAATTTGGATTTTCTGATCAAAACACTATCTTTGTGGTGGTGTCTTCGAAGGCAAGTTATAATGCCTTGTTGGGTCAATATTGGATTCATGGAGTTGGGACTGTACCATCTACTGTGCATCAGAGCATCCTTCTTTAGACAGATGATGGGAAACCTGACGTAGTCAAGCTGATTCAAATTTATATGTCGAACAGTTGCATATCGATTTCAAGGTGTATAGTCCAAAACTAAAACCTTTGAATGTTGACAGGGTACTTAATTCTTACAATTGTGAAGGATGTTATTTGACTTCAGAGAGTTTAACTGTGAAGCTTCGTTATCCACGACTTATCATTCCTCCGACTGGGTGGGATTGTTCAACATAAAGTGATTTGAGGACGCTCTTTGATAGCAAGTGACCAGAAATCTCGAACTATCTGGTAACTTTAAATAAATATCTAAGTAATTTCTTTTCAGTAGAAAATAAAGGTGATTCTTTTGATAAAGTTGAATCATTTAAAAATGTAATTCCTTCTTCTTCTCATACCAAAGATTCGATCTCGTCGATCGAATTTAGTAATGGTTTAAACTCTTCTTATTTACATAATGCTAAAGATATTGTTAGTCCAACTACTGTTGAAATAGCAGAAGTTTATTGTATTGAAAATAAAGCTGTTGTTAATCCAACAAATAATCCGATTCGTTTTAATCCTAATGAATCAGTTGATTTATCTTTTGATTGCATTTATGATTTAGAACCTTTGTGTTTTAAAAAATACTCAATAAAAGATGATGAACATTTTAAAGGGTTCGAATCACAAGATCCCTCATAAGAAGTTAATTTGGGATCTATTGATGATGTTAGAATTACTTATATATGTAAAGGTCTTGCGGTCCCATTTTGAACTGAATTATACCATCTTCTTCACGAGTTTAGGGATTGTTTTGCTTGAGATTATCATGAAATTCCTGGTCTCGATCGTTCTCTTGTGGAATATTGATTAGCGTTAAAACCAGACGCTCGATCTGTAAAGCAAATGCCTCGATGGTTTGCTCCTGAAATTAATCAAAAGATTAAAGAAGAGATTAAATACTTGATTAAAGTGAAATTTATTCGAACCGCTCGTTATGTTGAATGGTTTTGAATATTATGCATGTGATGAAAAATTAAGAGTGTGTATTGATTTTAGATATTTGAATAACCCAAAAGATGAATATTTTATGCCTATAGCAAATATGTTAATTGACTCTGTTGCAGAGAATGAAATTCTAAGTTTTATGGACGGTCATTCAAGGTATAACCATATCTTCATTGCTGAAGATGATGTGTTCAAAACTGCTTTTCGATGTCCCGGGTGTTGGACACTTATGAGTGGGTATTTATGTCATTCGGTCTAAAAAATGCTAGTGCAACATACCAACGTGCTATGAATACCATTTTTCATGAGTGCATTGGAAAATTTATGAAGGTATATATTGACGATGTTATGGTTACGTCGAATTCGGCAACTCAACACATCGATCATTTGAGAAGAGCATTTCTTACTATGCGGAAGAAAGAATTAAAAATGAATCCTTTAAAATGTGCGTTTGGTATGTCAGCAAAGAATTTCTTAGGATTTGTTGTCCACAAAAAAGGGATTGCTATCAATAAGAATATGGCTGATGCCATCATGGCATTATCCCCTCCTAAGTAAAAAAAAAGTACAATCTTTTCTTGGAAAGGTTAATTACCTTCGAAGGTTCATATCGAATCTTTTAGGATGAACTCAAATATTTTCACCTTTAGTAAAGCTAAAAAATGAATCACAGTTTGAATGGACGAGAGAACATCAAAAAGCTTTCGAGTCAATTAAAGCTTATTATACAAAGCACCAATAATGGTGAATTTTCGCCCTCATGAACCTTTGAAACTGTATATTGCCGCATCTATGAACATGATTGGGTGTATGTTGGCTCAAGATGATAAGAATGGCCATGAATGAGCCGTTTACTACCTTAGTCGAGTGTTAACTGATATCAAGACAAGGTATTCACCTATTGAAAAGTTGTGCTTATCTTTGTATTACGCTTGCACAAAGTTAAAGTGTTATATGGTTGCCAAACCTGTGAAAATCATTTCACAAACTAACCTCGTTAAATATATGTTGACTTCTCCAATGTTGCGAAGTCAACTAGGGAAATGGAGGTTAGCATTAACAGAGTTCGGCTTGCAATATGTTCCAGCCAAGGCTGTGAAAGGACAGGTCATTGTAGATTTTCTAGTTGACCATTAGAATAATCTGAATGACCAGGGGGCAAATATAGTTGATGTCCGTGTTGACTATTGGAAGTTGTATTTCGATGGTTCGAAGCATAAAGATGATGCAGGAGTAGGAATTTTAATTATCTCACCAAAGGAAATTCCATCGGAATTTTTTTTTGAGTTAAAATATTCTTGCTTGAATAATGTGGCTGAGTATGAAACTTTAATTTTGAGCCTTGAAATTTTGATTGAAAGAAGGGCTTTAAAAGTTCAAATCCTTGGAAATTCTCAGTTAGTTTTGAAACAATTGTCGAAGGAGTTCAAATGTAACAATGAGAAGTTACAAAAATATTTAGCAACGACATGGGAATTGTTAACTTCCTTTCGAAAGGTTTCATTAGTCCATATTTAGAGAATTCAGAATGAAATTGCTAATGAGTTGGCTCAAATTACTTCGAGATATAAAATAGGCCCAGAAACAATAAGAAAATTGGCAAATTTTGCCAAATATTAGTGCCAGTGGATGAAAGAGAAGTTTTGTGCTTGGATGATGGGAGGAAACCTATTGCCGAATATTTAAAGAATCCTAGTATTCGGGTTGATAGGAACATAAAGTTGAGAGCAATGAATTTTGTTTTGATGGCTAGTGAATTATATAAGAAAGGAATTGATGGAAGCCTTTCGAGATGTTTGAGGCAAGTGATAAAGACATTGCTCTAGGAAAAGTCCATAGAGGTATATGTGGCGCTCATCAAGCTGGGAAGAAAATGAAATGGGTATTACGTCGAAATCATGTTTATTGGCCTTCTATGATTAAAGATTGTATCGATTATGCAAAAACGTGTTAAGAATGCCAACGCCATGGAGTGGTACAACAAATTCCAGCATCTGAGTTGCATTCGATCATTAAGCCATGGCCATTTCAAGGTTGGGCATTAGATCTAATTGGGTTGATATATCCCCCTTCGTCAAAAAATCATAAATTTATTTTGGTGGCAATAGATTATTTTATAAAGTGGGTTGAAGCTATACTTCTAGTAGAAGCTGGGCAGAATGAAGTGATAGACTTCATCGAGGAGTATATAATTCATCAATTTGGAATTTCTCAAACTTTAAGTACTAATCAAGGGACTATGTTTACTGGTCAGCGAATTAAAAATTTTGCAGCTTTGAGAAATATTAATATGGTAACCTCCACCCCTTATTATGCACAAGCCAATGGGCAAGTCGAAGCAGCAAATAAAATTTTAATCAGTTTGATTAAAAAGCAAATTAGAAATAAACCTCGAACTTGGCACGAGACTTTGAGCCAGGTATTATGAGCTTATCGAAATTCTCCAAGAAGATCAACATGTACTTCTCCTTATAAATTGGTATATGGGCATGATGCAGTTTTGCCATTAGAGATTTATCTCAATACCTTGAGGATTTTAAGGTAAGATGATTTGCCAGTTGATGATTACTGGAATGCAATGTATGATGAGCTAAATGATTTAGACTCAGAGCGTGTTTTGGCTCTTGAAAATATAATTTGACAAAAGAAAAACGTTGCTCTAAGTTATAATCATCGAGTAAAAGAGAAACATTTCAACATGTGAGAGTTGGTTTTGAAAGTTATATTACCAATGGAAAAGAAATCAAGATTTCTTAGCAAGTAGTCCCATACTTGGGAAGGGCCTTTTCAAGTAATTGAGTTGTACTCTGGCAATGCTTATCGAATTAAAGATATTGATTCTGGAAATTTGATTAACTCAATAAATGGGAAGTATTTGAAGCAATATCGATGTATGCTGAATAGAGATTAATAGTATAAGTGAATAAGTCAGAAAATAAAAGAGTCACTACAGCATATAAAATATCCTAAGGTGGTGAAATATTAGGTGCCAAAAGTTCTGCTAAGTCAGAATAAAGTTGGACTTTCTCACTATCCAGAGCAGAGAGTGCTTTGGTTTGCTCATACTCCTCATTTTGGACCTTGTCAAGTTATTTTTCACAATCTTCTTGTTTGCTTTCGATATTGTGGAGCTGATTTAAGAGTTTTTGTTGCTTGGTCTGGGCAGTAGCTAAGGGTATTGCCATGTCAGCCTTCCTTTTTCGAATTTTGGCTAGCTTTTCATTGAGCTGGGGTGCTTTTGCTTCGAGTTCTTCTTCTTGTTTATCATAATGGGCTCGAGCGGCGAAGGCTTGAGAAATTCTCAGATCGAATTCTTGGTAAGAGGCCCTTATTGGTTGAAGCACTTCACCAAAATTTTCTGACTCAGTTTTGATTTTCCTGGACAGTGATGCAGTCATTGGAAGTCTTTATGAATTTTTTGACTATAGCAGAAAATTGAGGAAGAACCTGGAACTCAAGGGAGGAGCTTAAAATGTCTAAAAGGAGTGAATTTAGATCCGATTGGCTAGTCTATTCAATAGGTGGATGTGATAAAAGTATAAGAAGAGCAGTTAATTATTCACGAGAACGTTTGTTAAGTTCTGAAAGAAGGTTAGATGTGGAAGTTTTTGTAGAAGCTGTAGTTGAAATTGGCACCTTATCTTCTTGGACTATTTGAGTTAAGAAGGCAATCAATCCAACTAAAGCATCATCAGAAGGCTGAGAAGGTATGTTAGTGGTTTTAGGAGGTGGTTCTAGACCTTGAAAGATCGAAGGATTTGTATTTTTGTGTGGACTTGGAAATTTTTGAGGAGAATGAATGGTTTTTGGGACGTGAGTAGGTGAATCAGAGTTAGGAGCAATAAGAGAATCATTTGGATTTTCAGCATGGGTTGGAGAAGGAAGATTGTCAATGTTTTGAGTTTGTGAGAGTGAAGGCTGTTCTTGAGTCAAATCGACTGCTTGTGTGTCGATCGAAATGCGTGGAATGACCTGAATTGGTTCAACAGATACAACAGTTTGAGTTGGAGAGTGAGATTCTTATTGCTGTGGCCTTGGTTGATCTTGTTGAGTGGTCTGTTCAGGAGCAAGTGAGAAAAATGTATGAACTATGCTCGTAAAAAAGGTGATTGTAGTTCATTTTATGTTTTTGATTCGCGGAGAGACAGATATCGAGCGCTTCTTTCGAAACCAACTCAATATGACAAAAATGTTTGCTGTTTCGAAGGAGTGGGGTTGGAATAGTTTCGGAGAAGCCCAATTGTCTAGCAGTGTAGTGAGGAGCATAGAGAGCTGCCTTGAATTATTCTTTTTTGTGTTGTGGCAACCCAATTGGGATCAACTAAACAGCCAGTAAATTTGCCCAGCTCCTAATGGCAATCTCATCTTCTTGATCGTCATTCGAAAAAAGGAGGCGTTCGAGCCATGCAGGACCAGAATTTTGACGAAGGAAAGGAGTGAAATTGAGGTCATTATTGTTTTAATTTTTGCACGAATGAAAAAGAGAAAAAAACAGCCCAGACGGTCTTCAGTCGTCTGGGCATTTGGGAAGTTTGGTTGGAAGGAGGTTAATCAAAATCTTTCAATGTGTTGTTTATCAGATGAGCTATACCCATCTTTCTGCATAAATTTTTCAAAAACAGCATTTAACCAGAGTTGGAGAAGCCAGAGGGGACTTCCTGTGCTGATCGAAGAATGGGTTCGAATGCATTTGACTAAAAGGCCAAGTTCTTCGAATAGATGTCCTAGGATTAACTTGGCTAGATTGAAGTTATTTCTCTCATGTAAGAGGGCTGCTAGAGGGAGGAAAAGATTTTGCATTTAGACACTTCGAGCAGAAAATAATAGCATTTACCCATGTTGTGAATGATAAACTCACTATAAGAAGTCTTGTGTTGATCTTGTACTCCCGATTTGGTTGTGCATCAGAAGTCAACTCGGGGAAGCTTATCGGGAGGCCAGTGATGGCAGCCACGTCTAGGAGTGAGGGGCCAATCATTCCACAAGGGAGGTGAAAGTTATTTGTGGTCCTGTTCTAGAAGTTGACCACATTCCCAATCATCTAGGGGTGAGTTATGGGTGTGAAATGGGAGAGTCGTAAAAGATCCTGGATGCCAAGAGCCCTCCAGACAGCATTTTTCTCTGATTCAAGAAGTCTGTGCCAAGCTTTGAAATCAACCCCTCGTGGGGGTAACTTTAGGGTTGTTTCTGGAGGATTTTTGTGGATTAATGAAATGAGAGATGAAAAGGTTCTAGTTGATTAACAAATCTTTCCCTTGTGCATTAGAAAAATAATGGATGCGTTTGTGAGCCCATTCCAAGTTTTGGATAGGGCCAACGAAACAGTGAGTTTCATCGTCAACGTTAAAAGGAATGAGAATTCTAGCATCGTCTAGTTGAGGCTGAGGATCCTCGATGATCTCGTCATTAATTTGATTGAGTATTTGCAAGGTTGGGGAAGTCTAAATTTGAACCATAGGACCTTTTTCCTTGTCTTGTGCAGCAACACGGGTTGAAGGGGAAGCATTGTTGGTTAAAGTGAGAAATGAGAAGGAGAAATTGCATTTGCAGAGCAAAAAGAAGTTCAGAAGTGAAAGAAGAATTGGCACTTTGGAAACTAAGGATTCGGGAAGAAAGACGATGGTAAGAAATTTTAATTTAAAAGAAGGGGATTTGTTTCTTAACCGTTGTTACAGAGGAGAATTCAAAAGAAGGAGGTAACTTCGCGAAGAAGGTGAAGTGGTGGAAGAGAGAGATTGTAAATCATGGGAAGACGTGTCAAACGGGTGAAAAATTAATAGGGAAAGTGAATGACATTTATGATTAATTAAAGTGATTCATGTTAATGATTGAATCAGAATTAAGTGTTTTTTCTTCCAAGAAATAATTTCAAAAACAAACACATTAATCCTAGGGAACAATTTGTTATTAAAAAATAAATAAATTTGAAGGAAAAGATTGTTGGAATTGATAAGTAAGCTTTCGGAAGAGAAGTTGGTATCGAAGGAGGCCTATTTAGGGACATTGAGTAAGAATTTGATTAGCTCAGTAAATCGAGGAGTTACTCGAGTAAAGAAGATCAAAGATTCTTGAAATCGAAGGTTATTCTATAACTATTACGTGATCAGGCAAAAGAGTGGGAACAGTTACCCATGTTTTCGTACACGTGGGAGTTTCATGTCAAAATTGATCAGTTAAGAAAATGGTTATAAATAATAGAAGATTTGAAGTCACAAGGGTTGGAACTTTGCTTCAGAAAACACTCAGGCACACTCACATCCTCAGCGAATTTTTGAGTCTACCTTCGAGTCTCTTTTCTGTAGGGTTCCTTCCATGTTTTTTTATCTTTTCAATTTACCATTTCTGCAAAATTTTACTTTTCATGTTCAATTTATCTTTCGAGCAACTTTAATTTTCTTGTCAAATTTACCTTCCAGCAGTTTTAATTTCCATGTCAAAAGTCCTTTGATTCATTCGAAGACATTTTATCGCTTTGTTTAAATTCAATGCAAACCATTTCGATTTCAGTCAATTTTACTTTAAAAAATTTTATTTAACACTTTTTTCAATCTTTCTTTTTAAATCGTATCTGATTCGAAGATCTTTGATCCACTTCTAAAAAACTGATACTCGCAAAAAATAAGAATAAATGTTACTCCCAAACTATTAGGAATCGAACCACTATCGATTTGTTAAAAATCGACAAAACAATAATATATTAAATCATGATATCGCAATATTTATGTCTCAGTGATTTTTTTTTTTGTGGATATGTCTCACATGATATTTATAGTTCTTGGTATTTGGTAGTGAGAATAGGGATATCTTTATATTGCATTGTAATTCATGAATTCCTAATGGTTGCTTGATTTTCTTGTTTCTTGATTCTCCAACCCCTCAGAAACAAATCCACCAAAGTGAAATACCTACAAAGTGTAATGGGCCTCATTATTAGATGGGGTGTGATCTAAAGCCACAGGCCTTCCTTCCATTACTTTATATATATATATATATATATATATATATATATATATATATATATATTTTTTTTTTTTTTCTTTTTTATTTGGGGTCATTCAGCATGACGAACCATGATGCAATGTGTGATGTCATACTAACATTTTTGACACATTTTTGTTAATAGGATAAACCGCTTAAATGAGATTGATTAACTAAGGTAGTAGCTTAGTAGGTACCGTGTACCATATACCATTGTTACTAGAAAACCTGAAAGAAATTCGCATTTAAAGTCCTTAATCTTTTCTTCCTTCCATTACTCTATCTTTTTCCTTTTTTTTTCAACCATTTCCTTTCTTCTTTCTTTCTTTATTCTGTCAATCTGATTAATTTTTTTAAAAAAATTAAAAAGAAACTCAAATTTACGATCTCTAAATAAATATAAAAATACTATATTATTTGAATTATAATTAATTAACTTTATTATTATTATTATTATTATTATTATTATTATTATGAAAAGAGAAAATAATTTTTGGCCCTCTAATTATAAATTTTTTGGCTTGAACTAATTTGTGGGTTTAGCGAATTGGCCAAATCTATTTTGTCGACGCCAGCTACAAAAATGGAATTTGCGCATTTTGTAGTACCTTTGGATAATGTGAATTTAGAAAATTAAATTTTTTTATTTATTTTATTAAAAAAGTCGACCTATACTTAGGTGTGGCAACGGGACGGGTAGAAATAGATTTTTACTCTATTTTATAAAAATTCGCATCGAATCTGTCCCGCCTCTACCTGTAAGTAGTAAAATGTTAAACCTTAACCCGTTTCGTCCCTACCCGATCCTATAATTATTAAATCCAACAAAAAAATTAAATTTTAAAAATTATATAACCATTATTTATATACATAATATAAATTAAAATAAAAATTTAAATATAATATAATATAATTAATCATTTTACTAATTATATATATATATATATATATCGGAATAGGTAAGGACGAATTCAACCTAAATCTGATCTCACCCTGCCAAAAAACCTACCCTATTAAAATTTGTTTCGATTTACCCGCCTCGAACAGTTAGGTACGGGATGGGTACTTGCGAATTCAGGTAGTATCGCCATCCCTACCTACATCTTGCCTTTCATCTCTTGTTTTTTGTTTTTTGGTACTCTCAAATCTAAATAACAACATTACATAGATTAGTACGACAAATACTATTTGAGTTTTTTATTTGATATATTGTTAATTTGACACATAATAAATTAATAATGTAATTTTTTTAAAAAAATATTTTGTTAATGTAACACCTTAACTTTCAGCACGTCATGATCGTACCAAAAGCAAGACGTTACTGACCTGTTTTCCTTTTTTACTATTTAATATTAAGCCTTTAAATCGATACTGCGTTTTAATTTTTTGGAAAATACTGGAAAACTTTGTTTCTATTAATGAAAATCATATATCAACGATCTCCAAGAAATACTAGTCACATAGTTATTAATAATAATAGATATCATACAAACAAATCCAAATAAAACTCAGTTACAACTCCTATCCCTTTGTATAAAATAAAATCTTAAATAACAAGGGCGAGGGAATTCTATGAAAGCAACTCATCAACACATAAACTTAACTTAAATAAAACTCATAATCTCCCGCAGCTTCAAACCGATTCTCCGAACCTGTGTCACTGAAAGAGTGGAAGATTTTGGGGTGAGAACAAACCACTAGTTCTCAGTAGGGAATAGAAATGCCGTAAAAGTAATGATTAACGTACAAATAATTAATTTTACTTAATAAAACTATTTTGTCAAACCTTTGGATATACTTTTTACTCTTACTTCATATAATCAATTACCTTCTTATCATGTCTCTTCCCGTTCCCTCTATCTTGTTCGCTCTGCCTCTCCTCTCGCACATGCAACAGATGATGGCGACTGTGGTAGCAGCGGCGGCGTTGGAGCCTTCAGTGGTGGTGACAGAGTCACAGCGTGGCAGCGGTGATGGATTGGCAGCGGTGGAAACACAGCGGCGCAAACAGCTTCTCATCTCTTTCTCGCGTACAGCTTCAGCAACCAGGGAGACGTGGCAAGACAATGGCGAGCTCCGCGGTGGCGGCAGCGAAGCTCCAGCGGCAACGGAGGCAAGGCGCCAGCGCAGTCTTCTCCCTTTCCTTCCCCGCAGTGCTCAGCTTCCTTCTCTCTTGTCTCTCTGTGTTTCTTTTTCTCTGATTTCTTTTCTTTCCTTTTTGTTTGCTGAAGCATGAGTGTCATGGGTATATGAAATGAGAGGTTGGCGGTGGGTTAGTGAATGGTGAAGAAGAGGTGAGCGTGACTCACTAAGGCATGAACAAGTGTGGGGGTTATGTATACGTGTGTGTATTCTAAGAATTGGGATTTGGATTAGTGAATTAGGAATTAGGGTTTAGAATTGGGAATATAGGATTTGAGTAGAGTTTTGATTTAAAACCCAATTTAATAAATACAATTAATTTTAAGAATACTATTTTATTTTTCAAATTACAAATTATTTTTAATTAAATACTTTAATTTAAAATTATAGATAAATAAATTAATTTTCTTTTAATTCATAATATTAATCAAAACTTTAAATTATTTCCATTTCAATTATATACAAAACTCTCTTTTATCTCCAATTACTAAAACTCTTAATTTTAATTAAACAAAAACCATTAATTTTAGTAAATCAAAAATATCTAATTATAATTAAAATTTATATAAAACCAAATTAATTTAAAACATGAAGTCTCATGACTTTTCTAAAAAAAATCATATATATAATCATAAATAATTCATTATTTATTTTCTAAAAATCTGAAAGCTTACATCCCACTCCACTTATAAAAATTTTCGTCCTCGAAAATTGATACAAAATGAAAGATACTTTATACCACTTCACTTTTTAAACACATTTAAGAAAAAAACAAAAATATTTCAGTATATATACATACATTCAACTTTCAAATGCTTTGATGGTCATATGGCATAACAAGGTAGAAATGTGGTTGCAAAGTAAAAGTAATAAGGCAAGTTCGATGCAAAAGATAACATGGTTCACAAAGATTTCAACGATTCACTTTGATGCATTAAACAAATCCAAAATTACATAAAAAAATATACGAGTCAAGAAGAGGAGTTTAAACAATACAAGAAAGATACACAAGAAATTTAAGATGACATATGCAGTTAGGATCAAATGAGAAAGCAAATGAACAAGGAAATAGGGTCGGAGAATAATCAATTAACTCTCTTCAGGAAAGAAATCTCGAACTAGAACCTCAAGGCAAACCATGAAAGAATAGATACGTAACCGAGTAGCATCAAGAAATTAACTTCTAACGTTCCGAAAACCCACGATTCACGTTACCTATTACTTCTATTTTGCCTTTGATAACTCGTTAACTTTCTCGTATACATAAACCATCAACATTAAGTTGGCCAGACTTAGTATTAACAGATATGCAATGGTAAACTAACAGCGTTAATCAATAGACAGTCATGTGCTTAAAGCTCTAATTCTTGTTATTTGAACAAGTCTTACTACATGACAGACACTCAAAGTATGCAATGAAGCATAGTTAGTCCACTCCCAAGGCTCTAATCAGAATGAACCGCTCTGATACCATAATGTAACACCTTAACTTTCAGCACGTCATGATCGTATCAAAAGCAAGACGTTACTGACCTGTTTTCCTTTTTTACTATTTAATATTGAGTCTTTAGATCGATACCGCATTTCAATTTTTAGGAAAATGCCGAAAAACTTTTGTTTCTATTAATGAAAATCATATATCAAAGATCTCCAAGAAATACTAGTCACATAGTTATTAATAATAATAGATATCATACAAACAAATCCAAATAAAACTCAGTTACAACTCCTATCCATCTGTATAAAATAAAATCTTAAATAACAAGGGTGAGGAAATTCTATCAAAGCAATTCAATACATAAACTTAACTTAAATAAAACTCATAATCTTCCGCAGCTTCAAACCGAGTCTCCGAACCTGTGTCACTGAAAGAGTGAAAGATTTTGGGGTGAGAACAAACCACTAGTTCTCAGTAGGGAATGGAAATGCCGTAAAAGTAATGATTAACGTGCAAATAATTAATTTTACTTAATAAAACTATTTTGTCAAACTTTTGGATATACTTTTTACTCTTACTTCATATAATCAATTACCTTCTTATCGTGTCTCTTCCCGTTCCCTCTATCTTGTTCGCTCTCCCTCTCCTCTCGCACATGCAACAGATGATGGCGACTGTGGTAGCAGCGGCAGCGTTGGAGCCTTCAGTGGTGGTGACAGAGTCACAGCATGGCGACAGTGATGGATTGGCAGCGGTGGAAACACAGCGGCGCAAACAGCTTCTCATCTCTTCCTCGCGTACAGCTTCAGCAACCAGGGAGACGTGGCAGGACAACGGCGAGCTCCGCGGTGGCGGCGGCGAAGCTCCAGCGGCGACGGAGGCAAGGCGCCAGCGCAATCTTCTCCCTTTCCTTCCCTTCTTTCCCGCAGTGCTCAGCTTCCTTCTCTCTTGTCTCTCTGTGTTTCTTTTTCTCTGATTTCTTTTCTTTCCTTTTTGTTTGCTGAAGCAGTGTTATGGGTATATGGAATGAGAGGTTGGCGGTGGGTTAGTGAATGGTGAAGAAGAGGTGAGCGTGACTCACTAAGGCATGAACAAGTGTGGGAGTTATATATATGTGTGTGTATTCTAAGAATTGGGGTTTGGATTAGTGAATTAGGAATTAGGGTTTAGAATTGGGAATATAGGATTTGAGTAGAGTTTTGATTTAAAACCCAATTTAATAAATATAATTAATTTTAAGAATACTATTTTATTTTTCAAATTATAAATTATTTGTAATTAAATACTTTAATTTAAAATTATAAATAAATAAATTAATTTTCTTTTAATTCATAATATTAATCAAAACCTTAAATTATTTCAATTTAAATTATATACAAAATTCTCTTTCATCTCCAATTACTAAAACTCTTAATTTTAATTAAACAAAAACCATTAATTTTAGTAAATAAAAAATATTTAATTATAATTAAAATTTATATAAAACTAAATTAATTTAAAACATGAAGTCTCATAACTTTTTTAAAAATAAAATCATATATATAATTATAAATAATTTATTATTTATTTTCTAAAAATCTGGAGGTTTACAGTTAATTTTTTAAAAAATAATACTTAAATTTTTTAAAATTACTGTTTAAAAACAAATAAAATTCTTAACTTATCAATTCTCTAGTTCGTCAAAACAAAAAGGAGAAAAACTAGTGTATCTAAATACATTCACAGCAAAGGAGAAAAGTCTTAATTAGTTTTCACTTTTCAGTTTTTACACACGAAAAATAAAATTTAAAATAAAATAGTTTGGTGTTGCTAAGTGAGTGGTATCCGGAGTATTGTTTATAAGATAGGACACTAAAATAAAAATATAAAAATATAAAATTGTGTTTGATAGATGAAATTGAATAAAAATATTGTGTCTAAAAATATTAAATTAATATATTTTGTATCGATAAAAAAGATATACAGACACTAACAAAAAATATAATTTATTTTTTTTTAATAAAATTCTTATTAATTTTTTATTATTATATTTTTTTATAAATTTTTTAAATTTAAAAAAATAAAAATAAATTAAATTTTCATAAATTATTTTGATTTATCACTAAATAAAATACAAAAATATTAAATTTTATATTTCTATCTTTTATATTTTATTTTTAATATTTTATTTTATTTTATTTTTAAAAACAAACGGCGTGCGAAGAAATTGTAGAGGATATGAAAGACAAGTCAATGGTCAGAGTGGCAACAGCAGATGGTGTTCCAGGGAACCACCATGGACCGACGCCACCCGTAATGCACCCCAAGCACCCAAACCTATAACTATATTTGGGACCACACTCACTGCCATGCTTTACTACACTTGTATTCACATTTTCTACTCCTCTTCTCTCAGAGTTTACTGCAACATTATCAAACTAAGCTTCTTATAATTAAGCTACGGGCTAACAAGTATTTTAAATGAAAAAATATTATTTATAAATTAAAATTAGTTATTATATATTTGTGTATAAATGTATATAATTTAACTTATTTTTAATATATATTTTATTATATTATTAATTAATTTTAATGGTTAATTTTAGTATATATCCATTATAATTGATTTTAAAAATATATTTTATTAGTGTCATTTAAAACATCTGACTAAATTATTTTAAAGCATAATAAATTTAAAGCATTTCTATTGTTTGTACTGTTAATATGGTTGATTTTTTAAAATACCTTCTAGCTAAATCTTTTTGTTATTAATCTTGGATTTTGTTGCTTGAATACGGGAAGCCTTGGAATCGAATAAAATCAAATAGGAATATTTTAACTTATCTAAGAATAAAAATGGCTGATAATGGTAACCAAAAAATATTTATATAACTAGGTGGCATTATTGGACTTGTCAAAAATAATACTTTGATATTTTCATGAGTCACATTTAGATTCCGACTTGAAAATAATGTTTGTCTATTCAGTATTCACATCACTATCTTAATATCAAATCTATCTCAATTTGATGGATGATGAAGGCCAAATCACCAAAATAAATGTTGTCTCATGTGCATCATCATTGAGGTATCTATCCCACCTTCCACGCCAGACGCCACAAGACTGAGTGAGCCTCTAATTAAGCAAGAAATAAAAATGAGGGTAAAACACTCAAATAAATTAAAGTCATCTAAATATTACATAACTCACTCAAAACTAAAAACATTACGTCAATATCCTCATACGTATCACTATATAAATATAATGAGTCAAATTTGATTTGTAAATTATAGTAATAAATTGAAATAGAATGATTCAATTTATGTAAATATGTAGTTATTATAAATCGAATAGAACATACTCGAATTAGAGAAAGTCATAATAAATTTAATCAAGCCTATTTGATTTATAGAGTGTAAGAATAAAACAAACTTCACAAATTCGATTTATAAATATTTGATGACAATGGTAAATCGAATTACTCATTATCGATTTAGTATAAATTGAGCTATATGTATAAATCGAATTAGACGAATTGGATTTAGTATGAGACCAACGTATATAAATAGGAGCTGAACGTGAAATCTTTATGATAGCGTAAGTCACAATAGCTAGTGATGATAGTTTTTTAGTTTTGGAACGCTATAGAGGATCGATTAAAAAAAATGCGTTCCGAAATTAAATTTACTGATAAGGATCCGCTTAGTGCTTTTCTCAAAACTTCAACGAGTTTCACTGAGTTTTAGAATACTATCATTCAAAAACTGTGGATGCAAGGTGTTAAAAGGGTGGAGAAGTTATTCTATAGAATTTCGATTTCTGTGTTGCGGGATGATGTGAAGTACGATTTCTTTGTCATAGGCAGCGATGAAGATTCGCAAGATTTGTTCTATTGTTGTTGCCAATTTTTCGAGGTGAGGACTCTTGAGCTGTTGGCCAAGCTTGTAGATGTGGTTTTTAGTTCAGGAGGTTTGAACTAGAATCCTCAGCCTTCAGCCACGACAACCTGCTCTAGTTCGATACATGTTGGTGCCTCTTCATCTGTGCCCGTGATTGAGTCTAAGGCAGTTTTGGTTGCCTCCTCGTCCTTCGCTGCTGATCTAAACCGCACTCGTGATGGAGATGTTGCGATTGCGATGGCCGGTACTACTGATGTGGTAGCGGATTCCCGACAGGGTGGAGCACCGGATGGTGTGGAAGATATATTGCAGGATGATAATGATGATAATGATGAAGATGATGATGATGATGATGATGTGGAGCACACCACAATTGCCGATGATAGCGATGATGACACAGCGAGGAGTACTCCAGCTGGGGGTGGTGGAGCGACTAGTTTAGGATCTCAGCAGTACCCTCCACACTTTTAACTTTGGACTTAGATGCCATGAGATAACCGGGGGTACCTGGCGTGCTTGTCAGATTTGGGGTCAAAGACACGCAGGATACAGGAGGACTAGCTGAATTCCAAGTCGGTCAGTAGTTTCAAGATAAAGAGAAGGTGCTAAGCATGAAGACTTACAGCATCAGACGTGGGGTTGAGTATAAAGTGCTAGAATCCGATTATCGCAAGTACCATGGGAAGTTTAAGGAATTCGACAACGGGGTGCACGTGGTTGATTCGTATCAGTCTCTGCCAGCAAAGAGGCGTTTGGAAGGTAGAACAGTACAATAAACCGCATACTTGTTTGGCCACGTCGATATCTAGCGATCACAGGAGGCTTAATTACCATGTGATCTCGGCTTCATACTGCCTATGATTAGAGATGATGCTACCATGTCGATCAAGGTACTGCTGAATGCGACAGAGACCTATTTTGATTTTAGACTGATTTACAGGAGGGTTTGATTGGCTAAGCAAAAGTTCATGGCTCAGATTTATGGAGACTGAGAAAAGTCATATAATGAGTTTCCATGATGGGTGCTAAATGTGCAGATGACGATGTCAGGTAGTATTGTAGTGTTGAAGACGAGTTCTGTGTGAGTGGGTGGCCAAATTGATGACTTGCATGCTTATTTCCACCGTTTTTTTTTTTTACAATCCCACTGTGTATCGAGACCTTCCGACATTGTAAGCCGTTGGTTAATGTTCTCGGGTCCCATTTGTATGGCAAATACGGTAGTACACTGCTTGTTGCGATTGCTCAGGATGGCAATTCTAATATCATTCCTATTGCATTTGCACTTGTGGAGGGTGAAAATGCAGAGTCGTGGTCATTCTTCTTATTCCACCTTCGGCAGCACGTAATGCCTCAACTAGGAATTCTAGTCATATCAGATAGGCACAATGGGATCAAGGCTGCATTAGAGGCTCCTGATGGGGGTTGGCTTCCACCGAATGCATCCCGGGCATTTTGTATCCGACATGTGACAGCGAATTTTGTCCTAAGTTTTAAGGGCAAGGATGTTAGGAGGTTTCTAGTGAATGATGCTTATGCAAAGACTGAGGTCGAGTTTCACTACTGGTTTGTCTGACAAGCAGCTTCTCACTTGGATCTTACAGAGTGTCCCTAAGGGACCACACCTGTGATTGTGGGTATTTTTAGGCACTTCATTATCCATGTCGCCATGTGACGTTAGGATTTTTGCCAGTAAAGAAGTTCATAAAAACAGTTGCGTTGTAGATATAGTTTCTAAACCGACAGAAATCCCTTCGTACAAACGTTTTGGGTGTCACAAGTAACAAACTCCTTTAAAAATTGTTAACCGAGTATTCAAACCTCGGGTCGTCTTCTCAAGGAACTGCAAGGGGGTATGTTCTTATTATTGGCTATAAGGGTTGTAATCGGGGTTTAGAAGATGAGGAATAAGTAATATAAATGGCAAGTAAAATAAATGGCAATTAAATAAATAAATACTGTAAAGCAACTTTTGGCAAGGTGAGAGAAATTAGAAGTCCAACTTAGTTATCCCTCTCAACAATAATGAAAGTTATATCTTAATTCCACTTAGTTAACCTTTAAAGTAAAGGAAAGTCAAGGGACTAATTAGTTGACCTTCGAATCCTATTTATTTCCTAAGAAAAGGTTAGGATTATTGAAGTTCAGTTCAATTAGCAAAGATAACGATCATCAATTATGCTGAGTTTGATAACTGTTGAGTTACTGAATTCTTAACCAAGACCAAAAGAGAGAAAGTAAATTACTGGAATAAAAATATCTTCAAATCGGAAACAATGATAATTAAAAGGGACAATCATAAACTGAAATACTTCAAATATCATTAAATAATAAAATCATCATGAAGGTGGCATAGGCCAATTAGGCAACATAACTAATACAAGAAAGCATTCAAATGTCTGAAAATAACAAATAATTATAAAGTAAAAGAACATAAAAACCTGGATCGAGAGTCATTCTTAAAAACAAAGAGAAGTCCTAAATCCTAAGAGAGAGAGGAGAGAACCTCCCTCAAAACTAAATCTAAATCATTGAAAATAAAAATGCCAACTCTCTGAATGGATGCATTCCCACACTTTATAACCTCTAGTCTATGCTGTTTGTACTTGGATCTGGGCCAAAAAAGGGCTTCAGAAATCGCTGGAGCGTATTCTGTAAATTCTGATTCGTGGCCTCTGTCACGCGTCCGCGTGGGTCACGCAGTCGCGTCATTCGGAGCTTTTTCTTGCCACGCGGTCGCGTCAGTCACGCTTCTGCGTCATATGCGTTCTGCTTAAGGCGCGCGGTCGCGTCAGTCATGCGGCTGCGTCGCTGCATCTTCGCTTCTGGTATGCGATCGCGTCGTCCATGCGGTCGCATGGATACAAGTTTCCTTAAAGCTCCGTTTTGCCTTCTCCTTCCATTTTGTATGTTTCTTTTTTTTTCATCCTTTAAGTCATTCTGCCTTAGAAAATCTGAAACTACTCAACACACTAATCACGGCATCGACTGGAAATAAAGGTAATTAAAATAATTAATTTTAAAGCCTAGGAAACATGTTTTTCACATACATCACATAATAAGGAAGGGAAAGTAAAACCATGCAATTAATGTGAATAAGTAGGTGAAGGATTGTATAAATCACTCAAATTAAGCACAAAAGAACTCATGAAATATGGGTTTATCACCATGCCTTAGCGTGTTGTGCATACTCACATCTAGATCGGTCACTTTATGTCCATGAGGTGTATCGCCTTAGCTCAGTATTTGATGCCTATCGAATAAGGTTCACCCTTCCAATCCATAAGGGGTTTTAGCCACCATATGATAGTCCGACTGTCATCCCCGACCCTGCCAAGAGACGTGCGTCTAAAAGGCGTCCCAGGACTACCTGAATTCGAACGACAATGGATGAGGCTGAGCCGAACAGACCCAAGAGATGTGGCCTTCGCAGACAGCCTGGCCACACACGTAGGATGTGTCCTCAAGTAGGCGTTAGCATTGGTTCTACTTCTACCAGTGACATTTAGTGTTCTTTTTATTTAGTGTAATGTTTTGTCTTCAGTTTTAGTCTTGTTGTTGGTTAGTCCTGTTGTCTTTAATCTCTTTGTTGTTCACATTTGATGGTTTGTGTAATGTTTAGTTGCTATTGCTTTATTTTAGATACGGTGTCTTGTTTTGTCTTATTTAGTGTAATGAAATATCAACTCGTATTAGAAATTTTGAATAACATACATGTGCTTCTAAACATAATGAAATACAGGTGCTTTTGAATGTTCTTATCTATGCTCGTAAGAAACGTAAATAACAGATAACATGAGTACCTTAAAAGGAAACATGAACACACACAATGGGAACACAGAAAACAACTAGTAATCAATTGAGTACCTCATCGCCAAGGGCCAGTGAAAGGCGTCAAACACATCCGGCCTGAAACCCGAAAACCGCCAGAAGATCCATGACTAGAGGAGCTGCAGTGGACCTGCCAACTTAACCACGTGCTTGTTAGCCATACGGCATAGGCACCTGTATAATCACGACAGAGTAGCAGATTCCCAACTATATCTACCCATGTCCTCTAACCTCGCTACGTACGGCAACCACCTGATATGCATGCATGTACCAGACTTTTCACCAAAGAGCTGCGTTGATAATAACATTATGATGTACGCTCTCGCGTACCTCTTGACTATCTCCTCGTCTCTGCCCTCGGGAAGGTCACTGAATGTCTCCTGCATCCAAGTTCACTTAATAGTGAACTTGTCGATGCAGTCCGATGGCAGCAACATACCCAACAACTCTTCAAACCAAATCCATGGCAGACAGCCGTCGTCATTGTACCGCTCGAAGTTCGTCAGACATCCGCTGACGTACTGTCTGTCGATCGGGAGCCCTAACTGGTAGGCTACATCCTGTAGCGTAATCGTGCACTCATTGAATGGCAGATGAAATGTATGCATCTCCAGACTCCATCTCTTCACAAATGCACTCACTAAAGGCTCATCCAACCTAAACCAGTGGTTTTTAAGCCTTGTGAGATGAATCAGGCCAGCCATCTGCAGGTATAACATGATCTTATCATCTAACAGCATACCATGTTGCCTCCTCATGCTTGTGATACAGCGGTGGGGCTGCATGACATTGAAAATATTCTCTTAGAATCATAACACTATAGAAAACAACAATCACCTAAAACAGATACTTTAAATCGAAAAATACTTTAACCAGATATAAATTAAATTTTAACGGAACATAGTTAACCTACTATTTACGGTATACAGCTAAACCCTTTAGTATATAACTAACATTTTAGTGCCTCATTAAACTAACATTTAATCATTCAATTTTTTTAAACTCCACGAAATCTCTAACCTCGTTAAACTTGTAACAATAAAAGCCCACAAACTCTAACTAAATATATTAAATCTACTCGTCAATATATTTAGTTACCCCTTATCCAACATACATTTATCATTTCAATTTTCTAATACACTACTATCACTATATCAATACTGTAACTACTATTCGAGGTTTAAAGATTCTAATAATTATAATATTCAAGTTCTAGACGCTTTAATATCGCTACCAATCTTCTAACACATGACTACCCCTAAATGAATACTACGCTAATTACTACTTGAAGTTTAGATATTCTAATAATTTTAATAATCAACTTCTAAGTGATTTAATATCATTAACAATTATTAATTTCTTAAAAAAATAAAAAAATTTTAAATTTCGTTTATTAACCTCTTCATGAATGCTACCAACAATATGGACGACTTCGTTCAACTGATATATTCGATTCGGGTCGTCTTCCATTTTTGTAGTATAATTTTCCTTACTTTCTTTAGATTTTCGACTTTACTGGGGTATGGGGTGGTGAAATATAATTCGAATCAAGTGAATTCGAATTCTATATATAGGGGTTTGGGTGTAAATCGAGTTGATTTACTTTGGTGCATGTTTATATATAAATCGAATTAGGACTCATAGATTTACATGAGAAGTACTTATATATATAAATCAAATTACCTTGTGTCGATTTACCATGTGCAAAAACCATATGCTAAAACGACATAGCCTGTATCGATTTACTGTATGTGATGCCAAAACAATGTCCTCCCTTAGTAAATCAAAACTACTTGAATCGATTTACCTAAACTTTACTAAATCGATATAGGCTAATTCGATTTACTATTAAAATTTGTAATTCGATAAACCCTCATTCGATTTATATAGCAACACAAATGGAGATATGCACGTAATATTTTTTTGCTTTGGATGATCTATGTAATATTTGCATGACTTTGGTTTATTAGAGTGTTTTAGCTGAAAATTATAAATCCTCCCTTATTATTATTATTATTATTATTATTATTATTATTATTATTATTATTATTATTATTATAAATCCTCCCTTTTAATTATATATTATTTTAACCCTAAAATGCATTTAATAAAAATAATTCAGTTTGACTTTTAATTTTAATGCAAGATATAATTTTAATATATTTAATATTTAAAATATTGATTAATAAAATCCAACTCTAACAAATATTGTATAAAAAATTCATTTTGATGACTATACTAATAAGTAACAACTATAATAAAACAGAAATGTTCTATGAATATAAAAGTTAAACTAACACATATTTTATGTAGATTTACATATCTTTCACAAATTTTTTTAACAAATGATCAATCATAAAAATAATCAAATGTTTTCAAAGAAACATACCAAACTTTTCATGAACACAAAAATAAGGCTATTAGTATCTTGATTATATTATTTTTGAAGTGTGGTTATAAATTTGAATCAAATTTGATTATATTGTTTATAAAATTTTATTATGTTACTTATAAGGGTTAAATACGATTTTGGTCCCTAAATATAGGTTGAAAATTTTTTTCGTTCCTAACCCTTTTTTGCATGCAAAATCGTCCCTAAGGTTTAACTTGGTTTTAAAATCGTCCTTCAGACCAAAATACCCTCGTCTATACCTCTTCCTCTTCATCACTCATCAATACATTCTTCTCCATTATTCCAATTTCTCCCTTTCTCTCTCATAACCCACCTTCTCCTCCATATTGTCATCGTTCTCAGCCTCCTCGTTGCCTTCTTTGCCATCACCGCTCCTGCCTGCTCGCCGTCTCTTTCAACTTTTTCTCTGTCTCACTCTCACTCTCACATTCACTCTCAATTTGCTACTACTGCCATTCTGCTTCTGGCTTCGAGCCCTCTCACCTCCCTCAAGCTTACACCCTCGCTGCCCGTCACCCTCGCTCCTTCATTGCCATGTTGTAACACTCTTATTATCAGAATGTCACGCTTCCGACTGCGCTACTTTGATTGCAAGAAATAATACGACGACTTTATATACTTAATATTAAAATAGGAGCCATTGACCCGATACCGCATCGCTGATTTCTTTGAAATCCAGAAATAAATACTTTATCAAAAAAAGGAGGCTTTGACGCATTTGGTTATGGTTCGGCTAACTGAGGTAGGGGTTTTCTTAAAATTTATTTTATTTTATATAGTTGTTATAAATAGATATTACTATGAGAAACATATGTCTGTGATTATGATTGTCTTATAAATATGGTTGTTTGCTGGACTGAATGATAGATTGCTTGATTGCTTGAGTGGTATGTGATTGTTGAAAAGAAATTAGTTTTAAAAGTTATTTAATTGATTATTATGAAAAGTGGTTTTTCTTGGTTTTGAAGTTATTTTGATCATGTAAATGAATCGATTTTGGAAATAACTTGAGATATGAAAATGAATTAATTTTGGAAGCGGTTTAATTTTGAATTAGTTTGATTTTATAAATGATTTAATATTTGAGCTGGTTTAATTTTAAAAAAGATTTATTATTGAAAATGGTTAGCTTTGAAAATAATTTGACATTAGAACTGGTTGAATTTTGGAAAATGATTGAGATTTAGAACTGGTTGAGAAAAGGTTTGAGGAAGGTTTGGACGGGATCCGAAAAGGGTGGCAGAGTCCGAGTTTTAAATGAGATACTGCCAAAATTTTATAAAATTGGAAGTTTTGTTTGAAGTAATTATTTGGAAAGATTTGGTTTTAAACATTACATGTTTTAAGATTGATTTATTTAGAAAAGAAAGAATTATATTTTGAATTGAGATTATTGATCAACGGAATGGAAAGAAGGGTGATGAGAATTGACTTTGAAATATAATTTTTGAATGAATTTGGAAATGAGATATGGATTGACGAATGATGATGATATTGATAATGACTTAGATATTGATGAATGATGAATGAATTATTCATATAACTTATGAAATTGAATTATCCGAGACACGAATTTTCCTAGGTAGACGCAGTGGCTTGCCACCACTTGCTCCAAGTTGCGACTTAATACTCTGTTGACCCTACGACGTAAGGGTCACCAGGCACTTATAAATTCTCGGGAATGGTACTCCCATTGCGTGATTTGATATATATATGAGAAAAAGCTATGCATAGACTCATGGGGATGCGCGCGGATCAGAGTAGCGCAGCTGAAAGCATGACATTCTGATAGTGAGAGTGTTACACATGTCGCATCGTGTCCAACCACTCGCCGAGTCGCTCTCTCTCTCTCCGCAACCCATCAGTCTATTAGTGCGCTTTTACATCACCTCGCCTCTCATTTGTTTGTCTTGCCATCCATCTCCCCTCTCAGCCTCTGCATCATCGACGGCCTTCTTAAATCTCTTCTCAATGGTGGTAGCGGGAATTTTGGATTCTTCCTCTCTTCTCAGATCTTTTTCCCGCATGGTGTGTTGTTTTTGTTGAAGTTGAAAATTTTTTTTCTTTCTTTGTTTTAGAAAAGAAAATATGAATGTTTGTTGTTGTTGTTGAATTTGAAAGATTAGGGGAAAGATGTTGTTATTCTTGAATTTGAATGTTGTGTTGTTGTTGGTAATGGATGTAATGGATATTTCTGCAATTTGGACGGCGCGGCGGAGGTGGATCGTGGACAATTTTTTTTTTTTCTTTTTCCCTTTTTCTTTCTCCTTTTTCTTCTTCTTCTTCTTCTTCCCATTTTCCTTCTTCTTCTTCTCTTTCTCTTTCGTAGGAGCAGAAACACTCTCTTTCTCTTATTTTTCTTTTTTTTTGTATTTTATAATTTTTTATTATGAATAATTTAGTCCAAAATTTTAAGATTTAAATAAAAAAGACTATTTTAAAATTAAGTTAAACATTAGAAATAATTTTGTATTCAAAAAAGTTGAAAATAAAAAAAAAATTTAACATATATTTTATGGACAAAAATCGTACTTAATTCTATTTATAAAATTGGATTTTAATAGTCAATATGTAGTCATTTTATAATCTTATATGTATGTCTATATAAAAGTAGTTGATCCTATTCTTTGAGACCATGTAGCATATTTAATACTAACAAGAAGATAGATAGATAGATAGATAGATATTGTGAACTTATTTTATGAATTTCATAAATTAAAATAGATATGTCTCGTACCTTTGGTACTTATTAGTGTAATGGTGTAACTGAGTTGTTTATATAATTATTGTTACTTTTAATTTTATCAATATTATTGCCATTTCATTGGCCATGTAATAGAATTTTATTTTCCTCTTTTACGTAGTATTGTTTTTAAGATAAATATAAAATGGTCTCATCTAACCCTTTATATTTCATTGTACAAAATATTGTCATCTTTTTTACTCTTTTTGTTCTTGATGGATGGTGGAGAATAATGCCAGAGATGAAGCCACCGAAAAAAGGGACGGTATTTAAAAAAAAAGAAATAAATAAATAAAAAGGCATGCAGAAAATATTCTCACGATTTAAATGTTAAAGTTGTTCAGGATCAAAGAGTCATTTGGGAATATGTTGTGAAGTGGACTGTAATTTAACCTTCGTTTTGAAAATTTTAAAATATTATTCTTATTTTTAAAAAAATATGTTTGAGAAAAAAAGAATAAATGTAGTGTTAATATATAGATAGTATTTTTTTTAACTTTTTTTTTAGAAAAATTGGAGTTAAAAGACCATATCCTCCTTCTTCCTATATTAAATAAATTTTTTCACCAAATTTCTTAGGGTAAGTATCATTGTAAGTTATTTTATAAAAATAATAATATGGTCATATAATTAATAAAATTAATTCTAATTATAATGAGTTAAATACGATAGTTGTTATTCAACAAATAAAATATTATTAGTGAGAGTTTTTAAAAATAAGAAAAATAAAGAATATCTCTTTCTTTTCTCTCAAAAAGAACAAAAATATAAAAGTTACAGTTTTTAAAGGAGAGACATAACAAAAAAAAAATTTCTTTTGAAAAAATAACAGATTTTAATTTTTTCTGTGCCACCAACGAAAAAGTTAAAAGAAAAAAAGAAGAAAAGAAAAAATATCTAAAAATATTAGGAAGATGCCCAATAGCACAATTGATTAGAGTATTATATGTCCAATTACCCATAACACAAAGGTCACTGGAAGCAATAGAAGCGTGAAGCGACGTTCATAACCTTCAAATAATACAATGAGGCAGCTACGATTTTGAATCGGCCCTGACAACAACTCCGGCGGCAGCCAGAAGTTCCGGTGGATCAACTATAAAAAACCGCGCAACATTAAAACCTTCTCAAAGTCCAAAAAGACAGAAACCTCAATTAAAACATTTACCGGCAGAGTTTTCCAGTGACGGCAGCAGAGTTTTTCGGTGGCCAGAACAATGATAATAGCACTAACCAAAACAGAGCAGAATTTGAATGAGTGGCCAAACCCCGGAACAGTTCCGGTGACACAACAGTAGCATACGGCGAGCCCAGCAGCTCTGGTGATGGTGGTGGAAGGCGGCGACCCTCTACATCGGCGAGCCCAGCCTCGCGGTGGCTCCTTTTTTGTGCATCCTCTCTCTGTGCGTGTGGTCAGCAGCGGCGGTAGGAATGGGTTCGACGGCGGAAGTCTGACAAAACCGGTGGCGTTGTGCTTCCTCCACGCTTGCGGGCTCGACACGATGCAGTGAGAGCACGGTGGTGACGAAGGCGTGGCGGCCCCCAAGCCCGCGACATCCATCACTCGCGGACCAACCCTCTCCTCGGTTCTGCTCTCCCTGGCGACGGCGCAGATGGTGCGGCGGTGGCGGGCTGAACTGGAGCGCGATCGGCAGCTCGTGGTGACTTGACGACGACAGCCCCAAGCACAGTCTCCCTCCGAGACCCAGCGACGATGCGGCAGCGGCGATAGTGGCTCCTCGCCGGCGCCGTCCTTCCCCTCTCCTTCTTCGTTCCTTTCTTTCAGGGAATCAAAGGGGACTCAGCGTGTGTTTGCCGCTGTTGAGAGCAAGGAAAGGTTGGGGGTGTGGCCGAAGGAAATCGGGTCATGGGTTAGGGTTTCTGGGTTAGGGTTTCATTTTAAAAAATTAGGGTTAGGGGTATTTTAGTAATTTCTAATAAAACTGTGGATAATATAGTAACTGAAACCCAAATTAAATCCAACACTAATTATATATAGAAAATACTATTTGTTCATCACTTTCACAAATTATTTCCAATAAAATGTTCAAATCATGTAAAATCCCTATTATTTCATAACTGCCAACTTTATAATCTGAATATAGAAAATAATCCAATAATTATAAAATTGGATAATAATCATAACTCATCTCAAATTCAATAAAACAAAACTTGCCTTAATTATCTTTAATAAAATAATTTCTGAAATTAAGGCCATAAATAACCATATGATTTGAGACTTGATCATAATAAGACTTTACAAAGGTTCTGGGTCTTACATTAATTGTTTTGGGAATTGAATTTTGGGTATGTATTTGTGATAAATGTGTTAGGTGTTTGTATATATGTGATATGAGCCAATTGGATATGTTGGAAGTTTAATTGGAAGCTTGGAGTGAGATCTAGTGGCTGAATTTTGGTGATTGAGGCTTGCAATTTTGCCTTGTAGGTTGCCTTTGGGTTATACGAGGAAATCGGCCAAGGTATGTGATGAGCAAAAATTTTATACGCCTTTTGGCATCATTTCCATATAGTTTTTAGTGTGTTTTGTTTAGTTTTTATTAAGTTTTTATAGGTTTTAGTGTTGAATTTATATTTTTGGATTCTATTATGATTTTTTGTGTTTTTGTACAATTTCAGGTATTTTCTGGCTGAAATTGAGGAGTTGGAGCAAAAGTCTGATTCAGAGACAGAGAAAGCACTGCAGATGCTGCCCAGATCTGACCTCCTTGCACTCGGAAGATTTTTTCTGGAGCTATAGAAGTCCAAATGGAGCTCTCTCAATGTCTATGAAAAGCTGACTTTTAGAACTTTACGGCAATGAATAATACTTCATACTTTGCTTCAGATTAGAAGGCCCAAAACTGGTGTCCAACGCCAGCTTCCTGCCTCCTTCCAGGTGTCCAGCGCCCAAAGAGCAGAGCCCAGCATCCAAACACCCAGAGAGGACCCCCTAGCCAACGTTCAATGTCCTAGAGACCTCTTAGAACGTGAATCTCATCAAAGCTCAGCTCAAACACTCACCAAGTGGGCCCCAGAAATGGATTTTAGCACTAAAAAGAATGTTCTACCCTTACTAGTCATTTGTTTAGTATTTAAGAGATTAGATTTATGTTATTAAAAACTTTTTGGATGATCATTCAGCATATTTTTGTTTTTTACTTTGTATTTCTTTTCAGAATGAGTTTCTAAACCTCATAGGTTGAGGGGAGGAGCCCTGCTGAGTCCTATGAATTAATAAAAGTATTACTATTTCTTCTTTGATCTGTGTGTGATTAATTCTAAGATGTATATTCGTACTTCAACATGGTGAATAGGATGATCAGTGATAATCAGCTCTGTTCATCATACTAAGACAAACGTGCCTGACAAACACCCGTGTCTACTTGGGTTTGTGTGAATACTTCAGTGGAAAGCATCGAACCGCCAGCTTGATTATACATCTCTCAGACGGCTAATCTACGACTTCGTTGAGGATTTCTCGATACACTAGTTCAGCCGGTTTTTGGGGAGATTAGGGTCTATGTGGTAGAGGCTAGAACCCAAGGATGCAGCATTCTCTGGTCCGGAAGATCCGACCTTGTTTGTGGCACTTTGAGTAGGATCATTAAGGAGAATGGACTGTACAAGCTTCACCCTCAAGCAGACTAGATCCACACTAACCCTAGGGTTCAAATTTGAAGGAGTATTGACGACCTATCAATAATGGTGTTGATCACATACAGACTGTCATTGAAGAAATCACTCACAAGCAAAGAAGGCAGTAATACCAGAGTTAATTCAGAAAGAAGAAACAACTCCAATCCTCAACTATATTCCCATTCCTGCTCATATTCCAATTCACAAATACAAATTAAGAATAGTTTCTCCTACTTCTTGATTAGCCTGACTAAGACCTGCAAGATAACCATAGCTTGCTTCAAACCACAATCCTCGTGGGATCGACCCTGACTCACTCAGGTATTACTTGGACGACCCAGTGCACTTGTTGGTACAGTTGTACGAAAGTGTGGGGATTCGTGCACCAAAATTTTGGCGCCATTGCCGAGGATTGTTCGAGTTTGGACAAACTGATGGATTGTCTTGCTCCCTAGATCAGGTAATTTTTATTTTATTTGAGTCTTTTAATTTTTGTTTTCTTATTTTATTTTGAAAAATAAAATTAAAAACTTTTTCAAAAATATTTTTATTTTCTCTGTTCAATCTTTGTTCTTAGTTTGAGTCTTTTGTGTTTGTTCTTGTTGAGTTTTTCGTTTTCCTTGAGTCTTTCTTTCTATAAATTTTCAAAAATAGTTTCTTTGTTTAATTCTTGATTCAATTCTTTAAGTTTGGTGTCTTCTTTTTATTTTTCTTTTAATTTTCGAAAATTTGTGTTTAGTTTTCTAAAAATTTTTAATTTGGTGTCCTTTTTATGTTCTTGTGTTCTTTGAGTTTCTTGAGTCCTGTTCTTTATATTCTTGTTAGTCTTCAAAGTGTTCTTATGTTTTCTTTGTATTTTGATCTTAAAATTTTTAAATTTGGTGTCCCATTGTATTTCTCTTCAAAGTTTTCGAAAACTTGGGGTGCTAGATCTAAAAATTTTAAATTTTGTGTCTTTCACTTGTTTTTCTCTCTCCTCATTAAATTCACAAATTAAAAAATATATTTTCTATCTTTATTTAATTATTAATTTCGAAAATTAACATTAAAAATTCATATTTCAATTTTAAATTTTTATCTTATCTTATCTTGGTTTTCAATTTTCAAAAATAAAATCTTTTCAAAATTTAAAATATTATCTTTTTCTAAATCTTATCATATCTTTTTCAAAATTCAAAATCTTATCTTATCTTTTTCAAATTTAGAATTTAAGAATTCAAATTTTAAACTTTAAAATTAAATCTTTTTCAAAATCAAATTTCAAATCTTATCTTTTTAAAATCTTTTTCAAATCTTTTCAGTTTCTTATCGTATCTTTTCTAATTTCCAATTTTAAAATCAAATCTTTTTAATTTCTCATCTTATCTTTTCTTATCTTTTTTAATTTCAAATTTTAATTTCAAATCTTTTCTAATCTTATATTTTATTATAATTTCAAATTATTTCTTAATTAATTACATATCTTCTCTCTCCTCTTTTTCAAAACTTCCTAACTACTTCTCTTCTCTCTTAATTTTCGAAAACTCTTTCTTCTTCTCTCTCTTCTATTTTCGAAAATTCACTAACTAATTTTCAATTCTTTTTAAATTATTAACCTTAATTTTTGAAAACAATTAATAAATAAAATAAAACAAAAATATTTTAATTCTTATTTATCCTTTCTATTACTAATTCTCCTCTTTTCTATTTATATCATTCGAACTCTTCCTCTCTCTCATCCTTTATCTTCACTTTTCTTTCTCTCTTCTTTCTCTTCTTAGTCACATCTCACTGGAAGTTCTTTGCCATTTGACACAGAAAGCTTCCTTCCTTTCTTTCTTTTCTTCTTTTCTTGTTTATGACCAGGAATAGAGATAAAGAACCCCTCTTTGATCTTGATTCTGAACCTGAAAGGACTCTGAAGAAAAGCTTTCAACAAGCTAGAGCACAACACTCCAAAAGAAACCTTTCAGAAAACTTTGAACAAGAAAAAGGAGACATGGCCGAACCTGAAGGTGATGCCAGAAAGGTTCTTGGTGACTTCACCATGCCTACCTCTTTTATGACAGAAGTATCTCTGTACCTGCCATTTGAACTAACAATTTTGAGCTTAAGCCTCAGTTAGTCTCTCTTCTACAACAGAACTACAAGTTTCATGGACTTTCAATGGAAGATCTAGATCAGTTCTTGCCTGAGTTCTTATAGATCTGTGATACTGTAAAGACTAATGGAGTAAATCCTGAAGTCTACAAGCTTATACTCTTTCCCTTTGCTGTAAGAGACAGAGCTAAGATATGGTTGGATTCTCAATCAAAAGAGAGCTTAGACTCTTGAAAAAAGCTGGTTAATGCTTTTCTAGCTAAGTTCTTTCCCCCTCAAAGGATGAGTAAGACTAGAGTGGAAGTTTAAACCTTCAGACAAAGAGAAGGTGAATCCCTCTATGAAACTTGAGAAAGATACAAGCAACTGCTCAAAATATGTCCTCATGACATGCTCTCAAAATGATATATCATAGGCATGTTCTATGATGGTCTATCTGAGATGTCTGAAATTTCATTAGACAGCTCTGCAGGTGGATCACTTCACTTGAAGAAAACACCTGCAGAAGCAAGAGACTTATTGAGATGGTTGCAAACAGCCAATTCATGTACACTTCTGAGAAAACCCCTGTAAACCATGAAATTTCTCAGAAGAAAAGAGTTCATGAAGTTGATACTCTGAATGCCATATTGGCACAGAATAGGATCTTGATCCAACAGGTCAATATGATCTCTCAGCATCTGACTGGGATGCAAACTGCAGCTGGCAGTACTCAGGAAGCTTCTTCTGAAACAGAAGCTTATGATCCTGATCAACCCACCATGGAGGAGGTGAATTACATGGGAGAATCCTATGGAAACACCTACAATCCTTTATGGAGGAATCATCCTAGCCTCTCATGGAAAGATCAACAGAAACCTCAGCAAGGTTTCAATAACAATCAAGGTGGAAGGAACCAGAATAGGTTCAACAACAGACCACCATTCCCATCTTCTCAAGGGAATATGAAAACCTCTAAGCAGAGCCTTTCTGACTTAGTCACTCTGGTTTCCAGCCTTTCTAAGACCACTCATAGTTTCATAAATGAAACAAGGTCCTCCATTAGAAACATAGAGGTACAGGTTGGTCAAGTGAGTAAGAGGATCCCTGAGACTCCTTCTAACACTCTTCCTAGTAACACTGAGGTGAATCGAAGAAAAGAGTGCAAGGCCATAAGCATGGAGGTAGAGGCCGAATCTGGAGAGAATAGGGTGGCGTTAAACGCCAGTAAAGGACATATCACTGGGTGTTCAACGCCCACAATGGCAGCAAGCCTGGCGCTGAACGCTAGTGAGGAACCCCTCATTGGGCGTTCAATGCCCATCTTGGCAGTAGAGCTGGCATTGAACGCCAGCCAGAGAGCATTGGCTGGGCGTTCAATGCCAAAACATGCAGTCACTCTGGCGCTGAACGCTAGTGAGAAACCCCTCACTGGGCGTTCAATGCCTAAACACCCAGGAACTCTGGTGTTGAACGCCAGCCAGGGAGCACTGACTGGACGTTCAACGCCCAAACAGGCAAGCATCCTGGCACTGAACGCCAGTGAGGAACCCATCACTGGCCGTTCAACGCCCAACCAGCCAGGGAAGTTGGCGTTAAACGCCAGTAAGGATACCCCTGCTGGGCATTCAACGCCCAAAACACTAGAGGAACTGGCATTTAACGCCAGTAAGGGTGCACAGCAAGGGCGTTCAACGCCCAAAAAGCTAACAGAGCTGGAGTTGCACGCCAGTAAAAGTACACCCTTTGAGTGCTTAAATCCCACTCAAGAAACTTCTATCCTAGAACTAAAGGAAGCCCATGCTCATGTAAAAACCATAGAGGTTCCTTTGAATGCACTACTGTAGTGGATGTGTTCTGATGAATATTTATCCTCTGATGAGGATGAAGACACTAGGGAAGAGCAAGTTGCTCGATACCTAGGATCTCTTATGAGGTTGAATGCCAAGCTACTTGGTACAAAGCTATTGGAGGAAGAACCTCTACTGCTTTCCAAAGAACTCCATGCTTTGGTTCAGCAGAGGCCACTTCAAAAGCTTCCAAATCCTGGACGCTTCTTGATTCCTTGCACCATAGTCACCATGACCTTTGAAAAGGCTTTGTGTGACTTAGGGTCAAGGATAAACCTCATGCCACTCTCTGTAATGGAGAAGCTGGGAATCCTTGAGGTACAAGCTGCAAACATCTCATTAGAAATGGCAGACAAGACAATAAAGAAGCCATATGACTTAGTAGAGGATGTCTTGGTAAAGGTTGAAAACTACTACATCCCTGCGAATTTTATAGTCTTGGATATTGGAGAGGATGAGGATAACTCTGTCATCCTTGGAAAACCTTTTCTAGCCACTGCCAATGTTATCATTGATGTGGCTAAGGGAGAACTGACTCTACAACTAGAGGAGGGCTACATCTTGTTCAAGATGCCTCATCCCAATTCTCCCTCTAATAAAAGAGAGATAACTGTGTAACACCTAGTGTTCTAACCCTCTCTTTCTGTGTAGAGCTCTACAGAGCCCTCAAACATCAATTCTAAGTTTGGTGTTGGACAGCCATCAACAAGCTCTAAGCACAAAGGTACTCAAAAGAAAGCACCTAAAAGATGGAGGGACAAGAAGGTCCCAACTGAAGGCCTCTCACCTGGCAAGAGAGTTGTCTTCACTATGAAACCAGTCTTACCACATACAGTGAGTCGTATCCTATCTCTAGAGCATGTGGAGCTCATTCATGAGAAGACAGAAAGAAAGTTCACTGTAAGAGACAAAAATATAAGCCCATACTCACCTCTGTAAGGAGCTAACCGTCAAGCTAATGACATTAAAGAAGCGCTTGTTGGAAGGCAACACAACCTTAATTAATTTTATTTTTTTTATTTTGTTTTTCTTTGTTTTATATTTTAGGTTCATAATCATATGCAGCAATCAAAACAGAGACAAAATTTCATAGCAGTGAAAACAGAACACTCTAGATGGTGTGTTGATTAAAGTTGAACGCCAGCCAGGGTATCCCTGTTGGGAGTTCAACGCCCCTAATGGGCAGCATTACTGGCGTTGAACACCAGCCAAGAAGCAGTCCCTGGGCATTCAAACGCCAGTATAGAGGGTAGGGAATCTGGATTCTCTAGCCTCTCAAAACCAGTGGATCCCACAACATCTTTTATCTACCCCACCTACTTTCACACTTCCCTATAAACCCTAGCCTAATCACATCTATTTTACTTCCCCAAACCCATCATAACTCCCACATATACGCGTCACTTGGTAGATTTCTATAAATCCTCATTTCTTCATGAATTCTCCATTTTTGCATGCTTTTTATTCATTCCTTCAACCCAATCTTTGCCTTCTCATCCTAAAATCACTTAACAAACATATCAAGGCATCGAATGGAATTAAAGTGAATTAAATTTACCAATTTTAAGGCCTAAAAAGCATGTTTTTACTCTTAAGCACAAATTAGGAGCAATTCATAAAACCATACTATTTCATTGAATAAATGTGAGATAAGTTGATAAAATTCTCTAAATTCAACACAAGATAAACCACAAAACTGCGGTTTATCAAAGACCAAAAGGCTATGAGGGAAGAAGAACAAAGGCAAAGGAGTGACATTGAAGAGATCAAGCATCACATTGGATCCTCAAGAGGAGCACTAGTCGCCACCATTAAAAGTGGATTCGTTCTCTTTATCTCCTTTTCTTCTGTTATTTTTCTATTTTCTGTTATGTTTTATCTGTTCTCTTGTTCTAGTTGCATGATCATTTGCATTGATGTCTTAAAGTTGTAAAATGTTCCTTATATCTCTCACCTTGCTTAAAAGAAAATTTTATTTGAAAAGAATTGAGAGATACATGAATTTCAAGTTTAAAATAAGAATAGTTTAATTATGATGATGTGGTGGTATTACTTTTGTTTTCTGAATGTATGTTTAAATAATGCATATTTGAAGTTGAAATTTTAGAATGCTGGCTCTTGAAAGAATAAGGAAAAGGAAAAGTATTATTGATGATCTGAAAAATCCCAAAATTGATTCTTAAAGTAAGAAAAAGCATAAAAAAAGAGCAAAATGCGAAAAAATAAATAAAGAAAAAGCAAGCAGAAAAAGCCAAAAGCTCTTTAAACCAAAAGGCAAGAGCAAAAAACTAATAACCCTTTAAACCAAAAGGCAAGGGTAAAAGAATCCAAGACTTTGAGCATTAATGGATAGGATGGCCTAAAGGAATAAAATCTTTGCCTAAGCGGCTAAACCAAGCTGTCCCCAACCATGTGCTTGTGGCGTGAAGGTGTCAAGTGAAAAGCTTGAGACTGAGCGGTTAAAGTCGTGATCCAAAGTAAAAGAGTGTGCTTAAGAACTCTTGACACCTCTATCTGGGGATTCTAGCAAAGCTGAATCACAATCCAAAAGGGTTCACCCAATTAAAGTGTCTGTGGCATTTATGTATCCAGTGGTAATACTGGAAAACAAAGTACTTAGGGTCATGGTCAAGACTCTGAAAGCTGTGTTCAAGAACAAAAAAGAACTTAACTAGGAGAGCCAATAATATCATCTAGATTCTAATATTTCTAAAGATGCCAACCATTTTGAGTTTCAATGGATAGGGAGATGACAAAACTATTCAAAAGCAAAAGGCTATTAAATCCTGCTCATCTAATTGTAACTAAGCTTCATTGGAAACTTAGAGATTTATTGTATCTTAATTTTCTTTTCTATCCTACTGTGTTTTTAGTTTCTTGGAAACAAGTAACAGTTTAAGTTTGGTGTTGTGATGAGCGGATATTTTATACTCTTTCTAGCATCATTTTCATATAGTTTTTAGTATGTTTTGTCTAGTTTTTATTAAGTTTTATAGGTTTTAGTGTTAAATTCACATTTTTGGATTCTATTGTGAGTTTTTGTGTTTATGAACAATTTCAGGTATTTTCTGGCTGAAATTGAGGAGCTGGAGCAGAAATCTAATTCAAAGACAGAGAAAGCATTGCAGATGTTGTCCGGATCTGACCTCCTTGCACTCGGAAGAGATTTCCTAGAGCTAAAAAAATCCAACTAAAGATTTCTCAACGACTATGAAAATCTGACTTCCAGAGCTTTCCAGAAATATATAATAGTTCATACTTTGCTTTGGATTAAAAGGCCCAAAACTGGCATCCAACGCTAGCTTCCTACCCCCTTCTAGGCATCCAGCACCCAAAGAGTAGAGACCAGTGTCCAAACGCCTAGAGGGGACCCCCTAGCCAGTGTTCAACGCTCTAGGAGTCTCATAGCACGTGGATCTCATCAAATCTCAGCCCAAACACTCACCAAGTGGGCCCAGAAGTAGATTTTAGCACTAAATAGACTGTTTTACCCTTATTAGTCATCTGTTTAGTATTTAAAGTATATTTTACATTCTTCATAAGGGAGGACAGCCATTATTTTTTAGTTTTACTTTGTATTTCACATTAATATGATTTTCTAAACCTCCTAGGTTGAGGGGAGGAGCCCTGTTGAGTCCTATGAATTAATAAAAGTATTACTGTTTCTTCTTCGATCTGTGTGTGATTAATTCTAAGATTTATATTCGTACTTCAACATGGTGAATAGGATGATTAGTGATAATCAGCTCTGTTCATCTTACTAAGACAAACATGCCTGACAAACACCCGTGTCTACTTGGGTTCGTGTGAATACTTCAGTGGAAAGCATCGAACCGCTAGCTTGATTATACATCTCTCAGACAGCTAATGCACGACTTCGTTGGAGACTTCTCGAGACACCAGTTCAGCCAATTTTCGGGGAGATTAGGATCTCTGTGGTAGAGGCTAGAATCCAAAGATGCAGCATTCTCTGATCTGGAAGATCTGACCTTATCTATGGCATTTTGAGTAGGATCATTAAGGAGAATGGACTGTACGCGCTTCACCCTCAAGCAGAGATGGATCTACACTAACCCTGGGGTTCATATCCGGATGAGCATTGACGACCTCTTAATAAAGGCGTAATCATATACAGCCTGCCATTGAAGAGATCACTCACAAACAAAGAAGACAGTAATACCAGAGTAAATTCAGAAAGACAAAACAACTCCAATCCTTAGCCATATTCCTATTACTGATTCCCTTCTAATATACACAGTATTTTATTAGTTATATGTCTGCATAGTTTAGATTTCACAAATCCAGCAACCTTCTGATCTGCTTGACTAAGACCTGCAAGATAACTATAGCTTGCTTCAAATCACAATCCTCGTGGGATCGACCCTGACTCGCTCAGGTATTACTTGGACGACCTAGTGCACTTACTAGTACAGCTGTACGAAGGCGTGGGGGTTCGTGCACCACTTGTCAGCATATTATATTACAAATTTGTGATTAACAACCTTAGTTGTGAGATCTAGGACTTCCAAACGCAGATGAAGATAAAAAATTAAACTAATAAAAGGATAATAAAGTTATCCTTTCAAACAAGCAGTCATTGATTGCAGATATTGTTGGTACTATATTTTTTTTTCCTTATATCTTACAAATATGATGTACTTACCTTAATTTTCTTTCAAACTAGTATCTATTTCTAACTTTGTCAACACATTATATTGCTAATTTGTGATTAACAAACTTGGTTGTGAGATCTAGGACTTCCAAACTCAGATGAAGATCACAAATTGAACTAATAAAAAGATAATAAAAGTCATCCTTCCGAACAAGCATTCATTGATTGCACATATTGCTGGAACTATAATTTTTTTTATTCCTTATGCCTTACAAATGTGGTGTACTTATCCTCATTCTCTTTTAACCTTATCAGCACATTATATTGTCAATTTGTGATTAACAAACTTGATTGTGAGATCTAATACTTCCAAACTCATATTAAGATTGGTGTGACCGAGTTTCAAAGTAGCTTGTACATACTAATATTAAAGAAAGCTACACATCATCACACACCAATGCATAAGAACACAGTATGTAATAAATTCTGTTCAGCATGGAAGTACAACTAATGATAGTCTCTCAAATATTGATTAATGGCATTCTAGACTAGAACATATTCTAACTAGTAGGTTTGAAATAATGCATCAATTATATTCCTCACTCAATGGTTTAAATAAATTCATTTTGACTAATCCGTGTGATGTCTGTCATTTTGCTAAACAAAAAGGCTAAATTTTTCTATAAGTACCATTATTTTTGCTGCAATCTTTAACATTGTGCATAAGAACATTTGGGGTCCTACTACTATAATAGACAAAATAATTTTCTAACTATGATAGATGACTTTACTAGATTCACATGAATTTTTTCATGAAATTGAAATAAAAAACTTCCCATCTCATTCAACAATTTGTCCAAATGGTTGAATGTTAGTTTAATAAAGTAATCAAAATAATTCGATCTAACAACAGAAAGGAGTTTAAAGTTGCAAAATTTTATGCATTTAAAAAGATGCAGCATCAACCTTTTTGCGTTCAAACTCCCCAAAATATGGGATAGTTAAACAAAAGAACTAACATATTTTGTCCCTCAACTTATCAACAGTCATCCCTAAGATATTTTCTAATGACAAAATGATGACATTGTTGGATGGAGGCCACGTTGAAAGCCATGTTGGACGGATAAAATGTTGTCGTTTTATTTTTGACACTCAAATAGAACATAAACGACATCGTTTAAGGTATTTTGAAGGGTTTTAACATGTTGGGATTTAAATCCCTCAAAATACACCAAAGGACATCGTTTATGTTCTATTTGTGTGCCAAAAATGAAACGATAACGTTTTACTAATACAGCGTGGCTTCCAGTGTGGCCTCCCTCCAATAACGTCATTATTTCGTTACCAAAAGTATATCAGGGACGACCATTGTTAAATTGAGGGACAAATTTGAGGCAATTTTAAATTCAAGAATGACATTGAGTTTAGATTACAAATTCATGGACCACTTGGATTATTAACTCAAAAAATAATCCTTGTGTGATTCTATCTGCAACATATCATAAGCAACGCTTGACACACTTTCAATGAGTAATTAATGGTTGTTGTTTATTAACTAAGAAAGCAATGTCTAAGTGAATTAAGGTAGCATATTGAAGAGACTCAATAACAAAATGATAAGGGAGGAATTATCAAAAATATTACCTCCTTATTTAGTTAATTTCAAATTAGAGACTATAGGAGTGAAAATATCTTTGGACTCTATCATATCGACTGTGTGAAATAAATTAGTAAGATATTTGATTTGTGACAAAGGAAAAGTACCTATAGGTAATTTAGTTGCTTCAATTCCAAAGAAGTAACTAACTTTTTTAAGGTCTTTCAATGAAAAAATACCATTTAACTAAGTAATGGTGGATTTTATTGTACTTGGATCATTTTCAAATGATGAGATTATCATTAACATATACAAGAATATATAGAATTAATTTTTCAACATGTTTAACAAACAAAGAATGATTTGACATGGATTTAAATAAGTCAAAATTAGATCAAAGAGAAAAATTTTTGAAAAATGAAACCTTGAGAAGTTGTTTCACCCCATAAAAAGACTTTTGTAATTTGTAAATCTTTGTAGCACTCTCATATTAAAAACCTAATGGTTATTTCACAAATACTAACTCATTTAGATCTTTATTTAAAAATATATTATTAAAATTAAGTTGTCTAATTTGACACTTATATGTTACTGTAATTATTAAAATAACTTTTATAGTAATAGACTTAATAATCAGAGTAAAAACTTGATCATAGTATATACCCTTAATTTGATGATTGCCACTAGCAACCTGTGTTATATTTCATGACTTCAACATTAGAAAATCATTTAATAGCAACATTCCATTTTGATTTAATAATTATAGCATCATCAAGAATAGATATAACAAATCAAGTATTAGTGTTATAAAAAGCTTATAATTTTTCAAGCATTTTTTTATGGCATTGAGTAGAGAATAGAGAAAAGGACTTAGAATTTTAATTGTGATTGGATGAATATGAACAATAGGATCTAGGTATTTTTCCTATATGCATGTGATGATTTAGAATAGTAAAAAATAGAGAAAAGAACCTAAAATTTTAACTTTCATCCAACTCACCCTTTGAAAAAAAAAATCTTTTAAGTTTTAGGCTACTTGATTAAAATAATAAATTTTTAACAAAAAATTTTTAGGACGTCCCATTAAATTGAATTAAAGCTTTTCATTGAACTTGCTTGAAAAAAAAGTTTGTGGAACATGGATTAGAACTAGAACACATAACCAAGTGAGATTTGAGCTCTTAATGTGTGGTTGTTATTTTAACCACTATTTTATTCTTGTGTATGTTATTCTCTCTAAAATTACAATCTTTGACTTGTTTAGTTATTTATGTCCCAACTTCACTAGGAAAATAATGAGGAATCTTGACAATATGAATACTGGGCTGGTGATTTAGCCCAATAGGAATAACAAATGAAAATCACTCCACAAATTACCCTAAATCCGAAAATCCGCCATTCAGTTATTTCAGAAATAACTATCCAAACCCTAAATTACAAACGGTTTTCAGCCCCAAATCACTCTTCCTCCCAAGCCAGCAGCCACCCCTATAGCCCCTCCCCCGTTACCGTCACGGGATCGTCATCAAACAACCATCCATATAGTTATTAAAATAATCATCCGACTATATAGTAAAATGACTATCCAGCATTTGTTAATTGTATATACTTAAACTGAATCGAACAAAATACCATACAATTAAGAATTAAAATAACCATCTATATACCTAGTGAATTGAACATCCAGCATATTTGTGGGGTGGAGAGAGTCAACGGCGACTAGATTGTGAAAGAGAGCAGAATTAAATCAGAGGTGTTAAAGAAGAGAGAAAAGATAGCTAAAGATTATGTATCTTCATTGATTGTAGATATGTGGATATATAGCAACCAAAGCCTGGACCAACAAATTTTTTGCCATCTCTGTCATTGATTCTGCATCTTCATTGATTGTGAATATGTGGATATATAGCACGGGGATAACATGCATCTCGAACGACGCGATAGGAGGCAGCGGCTTGCGATAGAGCTTGCACGGCTGGCAGCGGGTGGGCAGTGGTAACGAGGACGCACAGAGCTGTTATGGCGCGATCTCTCGTTGCTACGGCGTGCAAGCGGAATGCGGAGAGTCTAGGCATCGTCGACGGGGAGCTGGGCGATGTCGGATGGTGTTCCTGGCAGCAACAGCTGGTGTTCTTGGCGGCGATAGACTGGAGTGATGGAGAGAGAATGGGCAAGAGGAAGGCTCTGCAGAACGGAAATCACACGCGGAGAGGGGAGGTTATCATATACGTAACTGCATCATTTGTAAATCTTTTTTTTTTTTGAAATTCAATTGTGAAATTATTTGAAATTAATTAAATTATTATCATCTGATTTTCATTTTCATTTTAACGTTATTGTTCAAATTGTTCACTAAACTTATTGTCTTCCTATACTTTTCCATTTATGTCCATTATTTTATATATGTATGCATTTATATGATTGAGGCCATCGTTTCATATTAACTCACTTACTCAAATAGCCTTACCCTATTAATCTACCATAATTACTTAGATTTGAGCCGTATTGATCCTTTTTTATTCTTAATTTTAGTACAACACTACCTCTAAGTGAAAAATAATAAATGTCCCTATTTAATCTTTGATTAGCTTAGACTAGTGGCAGCTGTATCATGTGATCATGTAAGGAGGATAATTTGAAAAACATTGGTGGATAAAAATAAATGTCTTGGATTTATGAAAAATTTTAGATGGGTACATACTCTTGCATTAAGTACTTGAACCATATGCTTTGATGCTAAAAAAATAAAAAAAAAAGATTCAATAATATCCCAAAGAAAGATCATGAAAATAGATGCCTATGTGATGTAAATTGAAAAAGAATGCATAGCGTGTGTGAAAAGTGAGTTATGGGTAGCTAGATTCATGAAATAGGATAAGTAGGTTATTATAGGTAAAGTGGAGGTTTAAGTTAATCAATTATTCAAATTTTTTGTCCACTTGACCATATATATCCTCACATTTATCCTAGCCCCATTGCAATCCTTTAAAACCCTCATGATATTTGTATGTGTACATTGAATATTTGTTGATTGTTAGAAGAAGAACAAGTTTTGAAAAGTAAGGTTAGAATGAAATTGAGTGAATCAACTCTATACACTAGAGCGATTAAAGAGTAAACACATCCGGTGAAAGTTCGATTGCTTGATTCTATGTTCCACCTATAATAAAATATTATCTTGCAAGTTTGTTATATTTTTAGAACTCAAATTGATTAATGGAATTGAGTTGATTGCTATATTTCTTTTGACCCTACATGCTTATATGTGTTCTTAGATATTGACTTATTTTTAACCAAGTGGATAGAATCAAGTAGAATAGTTGAATGGTAATGGATAGCTTGCATTTAATAAGTGTTGACATCCCTTGATCTTATCTTTTCTAATGAGTATTATGAAAACATGCTATTGTCTAAGTATGAGAAATTGATAAACTCATATTTTATGATGATTTTTGGGTTGAAAAGAGTAAAATTTATCAACTTAACTTGCACTTATTGCTTAAAAATGCATATGTTTTTGAATATTCTCCTAATCGTTCTTAATTTTTAAAATATGCTTTTAGGACTTGTAAATCGTCAAATTAATTTCACTTTTATTCCATTCGATGCCTTGATATGTTTGTTTAAGTGATTTAAGGTTTAGAATGCAAGGTTAGTTTGAAAACATGGAGGAAAAGCATACAAAAATAGAACTCGTGAAAGAAATGAAGTTGGGCAAAGCTGCAAAGCTGCAAATCATGCGTATGCAGCATGCGTGCGTACCCATCATTCTAGTCTCGTGCTTCACTTAAAATAGTATGCGACTCGCGATTTCTAGTTCATTTTGGACCAATCCAACTCATTTCTAAAGTATTTGAAGCAAGGATCGAGGGAGGATCAACCAAGTAGCCTTAAGTTTAGTTTTAAGATGTTATAGTTAAAACTTTTAGAGAGAGAAACTTCAACTTCTCTAGAATTTTAGGGTTTCTAGTTGATTTTCTCTAGTTCTAGGTTTTAGTTTTGTTTAATTATAGTTTCGAGCTTACAATTTAAATTTCTTATTTTGCTACTCTAGTTTTTTAAAAGTCCTTCTTATTTCTTCTATTATGCTATTTTAGTTTTATGAACTCTTGTTGAATTTTTGTTTACCTTTAATACAAATTGATGTTTTATGTTTTATTCATACTTAATTAAGCTGTTATTATTATTTTCTTGAATTTGGTAGTTATAGATTTTATTATTCTTATAATTTATGATATTTATGTTTATCTACTCTAGGTATTTGATAAAATGCATGACTTAGTTATAGAGTATATTTTTGTATTCTTGACTTAGGTTGAAAAATTAAGTGACTTTGAATCATTGATGTCTAATATTAATTGGTAATTTAGGTTTTTTAATTAATCTTGTTTCTATTGACACTAATCGTTTACTAATCCAATTAATAAGTTAGTTAGGACTTATAGATTAGGATTGGTTATGCCTACTTGACTTTTCTCAATGTGTAGAGGTTGACAAAGTGGGATTAACTCTTCATAATTGCCATGTTTATGGTCAATGATAAGGATAGTAAACCTTAATCCTCAGCCTAGCCAAGACCCTTTTAGCATTTGAGTTTGATTTTCTTTTCTAGTTAATTACCTTATTTGCTCTTAGTTTAATTTCTTAATTGCTCTTTTATTTTTTCGCTATTTAAATTTTTGTTAATTGTGATCCAAACTCCGATTTTTTCCATAACCAATGATTGAGCACTCGATTGTGATTCCTAGGGAGAACAACCCGGAACTAAAACTCTCAGTTATTGTTTTGAATTCGTTACATTTAAACTAAATTTTGAAGAGCGTTGGATTCTATTTTAGAGCTACGACAAACTTGAGCTTTAAACTTGTGAATTTTTTAAACCGGTGTTTAGTGCTCGTCAGTCGTAGATCTTCCTAATCAAGATATCATGTTTTCTATCCCATATAAAGTTCTCCTGCACAAAGTAATTTAACAACATTAGTATTTGAAATAAAATACAGTTAAAATATAGTTAATTCAACAACATTGAGTTCTTACCACCCACTTCTGAAACCATCACTCTCTGATCTCAGCAGGGATCTTTACACAGCTCGGCCATGGGTTGTCGTACATGGACTTAATCACATTGGAGATATCTTGTGTAAATGCATTGTTATTTGGTGCAAACCTATCAATAAAAAACTTAAGATTAGCAAACACATAAAACACATAAAACTTAACAAATTCAAAATAGATTGCGGATAAAAGACATTAAAATGGTACTTCCGCTTGCATGCCATCAAGACAAATCCTCATCCGTATGATGGGTGGTAGTGGAGGGGCATCTGGTTGAGACGGATTAGAGAAATCATCCACCACAATCTCTGCCACTGGAGTTGTAGGGGGCAAAAGTGGGAGCGTAGCAGAAAGTGCCACGTAGTTGGAGTTCGAGGCCATGATGAACTATTGGTTCGGTGGACCTACCTGTGAAGTCACACGAGTCAACATGATAGTCGGGATAGAGGGCGATGACTGAGAATTTTCTTCGATATCGATAGTGGAAACCCTCCCTCTACCACGACCACGAAACCGACTCGTGATGTAACACCCCAATTACCCTAAGCTTTACCTCAAGCCGTAAAGCAAAGGTTAATCAGAGGTTACGACAGTTCTAAGGCTTATATATATATATATATATATATATATATAAGGGAATAATATATTTTAGAAGCCTGATGAAGGATTAATAATCAAATTACAGAATTACAAAAGCGTGAGACGTTCACACGAAGTTAACGCATAAGATACAAGGTATAGGTGTAAGAGGATAAAACATATATAAATATAAGAATATAATAATCATAGAGAACTAGCTGCAGCTTGCGGAGTTTAAGCCGACTAGTTACAAATATAAATATACAGAGTTTTAGAATTAAAACAGCTTATACAACCTATCTCTCAAGTAAGCCTCTAAGTTCATAAAGATAAAACATAAAAAGATGTGAGAGTAACTATAACAAAATAAAATAAATTAAGCCAAGGAGGAACCATACTCCGCTCTGTCACCATATCCGCAATCTCACCAAAGTAGATTATGACCTGCATCTGAAAAATAACAACAAAGTATGGAATGAAAACCGGAGGTTCTCAGTATGGTAACAGTGCCCAATGATGTAAGATGTAAGGCTTCGGAACGCCGAAGGCAATTCTAGAACTCCACATCACATATGGATATTCAAGCTTAGAACAAAATAAATAAAAGAACTTAAACCATAAACCAGGGTTATCTAAACTTAAGGGGATTCTAACTAATCACATCGTTGTATCCCACAGCCTTCGCCAACCTTACCTCTGTGCGATCCCATCGCTACCGCCTACCTAACCTCCTCAGCACCAGACAATCACAATCAATGCAAACAAATAAAACACAAGTAGAAGCATATAAAGCAAGTAGTTCAAGTAAGCAAATAGGCATATTATACAATTAGGCAAATTCACGTAATCAAAGCAAACAAGCATATAAAAGATGCATATGATGAATGCCTATTCTATTGGCTCGTGATATCACTTGTCGGTCCATAAATACCAACCCGACACATCCTTTCGGATGTCGCTTTTCTGCCGCACCCAGGAACATAGTGTCGGGCACACTCTATTGACCTACGGATATAGTGCCGGGCACACTTGCATGCATAACCCAAGGATATAGTGCCTGGCACACTCTTGCAGTAGAAAAGATTATCAATCATAATTCAATCCCAGGGACATAATACCCTGCACACTATCATACTTAACCCAAGGATATAGTGCCTGGCACACTCTCATTATTCAACAAGATCACCATTCCTCTGAGTCTTCAACTCATCATAACCATCATCAATTCATCACTTCCATTCTGAGCTCATTAGTTCATCAATTTTCCAATTCATTGTCAACAATCACCATATGCACCACTCTTCCTTTCCTCTCAACTAACTCATTCGCAATACACCAGAAACCTAAACCTCCGTTTGCTAACTTTTCAAAGGAAAATCCAACTTAAACCCCTAGTACCTTTCCCATATTTCAATGCTCTAAAATAAGCCCAAGAATCTTAAAATGGTGTTATAGAAGTTTAAAACTTTGTTGGGAAGGTAGAATAGTTGAAAACAAAATAAAATTTGAGAAACACGGCATGTGCGTCCGCACAGGGGTGTGCATGCGCACACCCAGGAAGATTTTGAAAGTGTGCGTACGCACAGGTACTAAAATTTATAAAGTCTGTTCACTCACACGAGCTGTGCGAGCACCCCCTAACAAATGTCCCTTCCCGACTTGTGCATGTGCACAGGGCTGTGCGTCCGCACAGGTTGTAATTCTCCATTGATGTGCGTGTGCACAACCTATGCTAGCGCTGCTACCAGAGCCCTTTCCCCTGCCTGTGCATACGTACAGGTCTGTGCATCTGCACAGAATAACATTTTCACAAGATTGTGCGTGCGCACAAGGCTGTGCGTCCGCACGTATCAGAAAATCCTGAAATTCTGCAACTCTGCAGAATTTCAAATTTCAACACCAATTTTTGAATGATCATAACTTTCTCTACAGAAATCCAAATCTTACAAACTTTATATCGAATCGAAGGGTTTTCAATAATCTTTATTTCTAAACTAAGTTCAACAAATTTTGAAAATCGAGGCAAAAGTTATGATCAGACAAAGTTTACCAAAAATCCTTTTTCACCCAAAACTTCAAACCCTCAAATTTAACCATCTCTCAATTCAAAACCAGACCAAACCATGTCCAACCATCATAAACCACTACTACATATAACATCTTACCATTTCATATCATTCTCATCAATTTCACACCAAGTTACTAAGCCATTACATCATATCTCACTACCAATCCAAATTTCTAATTCAATCATAAATCCACACTCATAATCATCATCAACCAACAACAACCTCAACAATCAAAACAAATCTCAATATTCATCATCAACCTTCATAATCACTAAAATAAAACAATCATCATCAATTCATATAATCATTATCATTATTATTCCAATTCTTTCTACACAACACCACAACCACATTAATATCCATCATTATTCATCCACAATAACAACAATACTCCTCAAAAATAATAATTCACACATTCATCAATAATCAATATTTTTAACAACATCAACAATAATTTCCATCTATATTCATCACACATCATGCTCCAACACATACATTTCTCTCAATCTCATCCCCAAACATATATCACAAACATCAACATATTCAATTCTATCTTAGGGTCAACTAGCTTAAGTGTCCAAAAATATTACATATTACATAAAGGAAACCGAAACCATACCTTGGTCGATTTCTAAACGCACCAAACACCAAAACGAAGCCACCAACCTTGATCCAAAACCTCAACCAACTTCAACCAACACCAAAGCTCAAACTAACAACACATATATCACCAAAATCAAAATCTAAGATACACAAAATAACTAAACACAAGGATTTAGTAAAACCTTACCTTATCCAACGAGAGTAGGGGTAAAATCCATCAATTATCTGCTACTAGAGATCACATAAACAAGTAAAACTAAAAAATCTACTCAAAACCATAACCTCAAAAAAACAGAAATCTAGGGCACAAAACTGGGAAGTGATGCGTGGTTTCTTACAAGGTTTGTTTAGATAGAAACGTAGAACTTGACGAGAGCTTTGCGTGACCATAAATGGCTCGTCAATCGGAGCTCTGGATCAAAAGTTATGGCTTCCAGAAAGTGGATGTGAATAGTGCACTCTCTTCCTCCTCTCCTCTCTTCAAAACCACGGCTCTCTCATCAAAATGGGGAAGAATGGGCAGAAATACTTATTAAATAAGCTTATATATGTTGGATCTTGGGTCCGGTTTGGGCCCGGTCCAACCCGTTAGCATTTTTGGTCTGTTTGGCCAACTTTGGGCCAAAATCTTTAATATTAGTGTCCGGTTTTCGATTCTAAATTATTTTTATCTTCTCAAAATAGTAAATCAATTTTTAAAATCTTATTTTCTCAAAATACGCAGTACTAAACAGACCAGAGCCGGTACTGCCGCCATAAGCGCCAGTACGCATTTTTACAAAAACTTTTCGAAAGAAATACATTTTCCAACTCAGAAAAATTTACTGAAACCAAATTTCTCATTTATATTTTCAAATTAAAACTTTTAAATTTTGAATCTATTCCGAACACTAAAATTACTTTATTAAAACGGTTTTACGTGAAAACGCAGGTTCTTACACGTGACACATCTGCTATCTGTCGTCATGTCTGCAAAGAGAATACCAATTAACACTATTCAGCATATATACAACACAAATTCTTGAATATTTATATTATTTCAAAAAGAATTTGACATAACCTCTCCTAAAATTGGATGTATATTCATCTTTACGGTTCCCACAAATCCAACCAACCTCAATCTACAACATCAGTAAAAAGTCAATTAAAACAAAGCAGTTCAAACAAATTTAAATTCAAGAAACATAACTACATGTTGAACTAATTTTTATAAATTCTCTAACTGATTCTAAATTATCACCTAATTGAAGCACCAAGGAACTTGAAAACAAAATTAAAGCACCAAAAAATAATTTTCAAGTTAAAGATTAAGAATAAATTAAATAAACAATAATAAAAAAATATATAACGAAAACTTCACTAAGCAACCTGAATAATCAACACAAATTTTATTTTATGATAACAAGTAAACTTAAACCATAAACAAGTCAAAACAAATTCAAATTCAAATTCAAGAAACATAACAGCATGTTAAACTAATTTTTATAAATTCAATAACTGATTCTAAATTATCACCTAATTGAAGCATCAAGCAACTTGAAAAAGAAATTAAAGTATCAAAAAAAATTTTCAAGTTAAAGATTAAGAACATATTAAATCAACAACAATAAAAAATATATAATGAAAATTTCACTAAGCAACCTAAATAATCAACACAGATCAATAATAATCAACAGAAATTGATAATAATCAACACAAATTCTATTTTATAATAACAAGTAAGCTCATATACCTTCATCCTATACAAACAAATTCAAATTTAAATTCAAGAAACACAATAACATGTTGAACTAATTTTTGTAAATTCTCTAACTAATTCTAAATTATCACTTAACTAAAGCAACAAGAAACCTAAAAAAAATTAAAGCACCAAAAAATAATTTTCAAGTTAAAGATTAAGAACAAATTAAATCAACAATAATAAAAATATATATATAATAAAAATTTCACTAAGCAACCTGAATAGCCTACACAAATCAATAATAATCAACACAAATCCTATTTTATAATCACAAGTAAGGTCAGACCTAAATTCTATTATAGAAGTTTAGAAGCATTACCAGAAATGAGCTTTAATAGGAGAAAGGAACGACTGAGAAGGAGATTCTAACCTTCCTCCTACGCCAGCGCCGAGAAGAAGAGTAGCAAGGGAAGAAGAAGAGCAGAAGCGGTGGCAGAAGCGTTTTCAACAATAGCGACAATAGAACCGTGAGAGGGTGCCATCAGAGGGGCTGCCGAGGAGGACAACAGCTGTCGGAGAGGTGTTAACAAAGAGGAGAAATGAGAGAGTTAGAGAGAGACGGGGAGGTAAGAGGTTAGAGAGAGAGAAAGAGAAATTCAAAATGAAGGGGAAGAGAGTTTACGGTTCAAATTTTGGGATATGAGTTAATTATTTGTATTTTATTTTTTTACTCTCACGGCATTCACTTTTCCTATTGAGAACATGAAAATGACGTTCTCACCCCCTACAAATCTTTTGCTTCAGCGACAGGTTCAAAAAACCCTTGACAAGGAGCCACGAGCGGTTCACAGAGTTTTATATATATGTATTTCGTATTTTCTGGATTTTAATTTAATATTAGATTTTACTTTTCCCTCGTCATTTATTGCTTGTTCTGAAAATTTTCAAAGGGATAGGACTTGTATTTGAGAATCCTGAGATAAGTCTATGTATATAATGTTATGTGCATATATGTATCTTTATGATTAAGAATAAACCTTTCGTTTTCATAATTAAAGTTTTCATTCGTACTCGCAAAGACTCGATATTAAATAAAAATATTATAAAATAAAAAAGGTTTAGAAGTAAGTGACACCTGAACTTTTAGTGTGATCATAAGGTGCTAAAAGTTAGGATGTTACATTATGGTATCAGAGCAGTTCGTTCCTGTTAGAGCCTTAGGAATGGACTGATTATGCTTCATTGCATATTCTGAGTGTTGTCATGCAATAGGACTTGTCATAATGACAAAAGTTTAGATTTTATATGCATGACTGTCTATTGATTAACGCTGTTAGCTTACCATTGCATACCTCTTGGTGTTAAGTCTAGCCAACTTAATACTAATAATTTATGTATGGAAACACTAATGGATTATCATGGACGAAATAGAAGTAATAGGTAATGCTAATCACAGGGTTTGGGAACGTTAGAAGTTATGTTCTAGGGGAACGTATAAACCTTATTCGTGCTAATATAGTGTCATCTCTTCCTTGACTGCTTGTAGTGAAATTTTTTTTTCGAACTTCTTTCCTGAGATGTGTTTTGAATAACTCCGACTATATCTTGTCAATCATAAGATATGATTTCTTTCACATTTGAAAAAAATTGAACATGCCAAAACTTTCTATTTCTTTTCTTTCATGTTTTTGAAAGCGAAGTTGATGCAAATTTTTTCTATCTTATATCAATTTTCGAGGACCAAAATTTTTATAAGTGGGGTAGGATGTAAGAGCCCGGATTTTTGAAAATTAAATAATAAGTTATTTTACGATTTATTCTATTTAATCAATATTATATTTTCGAAGATTTTTACATATAAATCGAGTAATTTCTTAATTATAATTTGAAGTTCTAGTAATTGAGAAATAATGGAAATTTTATATACTATATTTTGAATATTTAGTTTCGAACCTTATTTTTTAAACAAAGAAAAATTTATTTATTTATCTATAATTTTAAATTAGAAGTATTTAATTAAAAATAATTTGTAATTCGAAAAATAAGTAGTATTCTTAAAATTAATTATATTGGATTAAATCTGGTTTTAAATTAAAACTCTATTCAAACCCTAAATCCCCAATTTTAAACCTTAATTTAAAAAAAAAAACCTTAACTCCCTCACCATAACAGCTGCCACCATCCTCTTCGTGCTCACACACGTATCCTCACATCTGTTCACTCCTTAGTGAGACTCACCACTGCCACTCAACCCATCCCTCACCCAACGCATATACACAGATATACAATCACACCACTCACAAACACAAACACACCCACAAGTGGCGCTCACACATGCACAGAGAAGAGAATCGTGTATGGAGGGACGAAGACCTCGCCGCGCCACCCAGTTTACTGTTCTGCTACCACCGATCTGTCTTGGAGCCACCACTGCCGAGCCATCATCGATGCAAGGAATCACGCGCGAGAGAGAGGAGTCGTCGAGGGAGAACAGATCGCGCAGAGGAGGGAAGCGTTGCTGCCTGTGCCGCCACCGTGGGTTCGCTGTAGCCGTGGAAGACACTGGAAGGACAGAGAGCCAGAGGAGAAAGAGAGCAAACGGGATCTAAGTAGAGAGAGTGAGAGAAGCGATGGAGGGATGAAGGAGGAGTTGTCATTGCTGCTGAACCGCCGTGGAGCCCCATCGCCGTCAAATTCATCTCCGTTCCTGCTGCCATGGCCACCGCTCCTCAAGGTGCTGCCGTAGTGGTGGCCATGCCCTAGTCGCCAGAAAACCACCACTACTCCTTCTGCCCCGCTCCTGTTTTGTTTGGGTTTGTTATTTTTCTTGGTGAGATTGAACTTGTTTTGCCTCCTTCACCATCATAATTAGTTTTAGTTTCACCTAATATTCATTTCATGTTAATTTTAATTTGTCAGAATAAACTGTTATTGTTTGGTGTTGATGTTGTTGCTGTTACTACTGCTGGTTCTAATGCCATTGCCGTTGTTGCTGTTAATTTGGAATAAGTGGATTTGTCGCGTTTGATTCTTGAGTTTGGTTAATCGAGGTAGGAGTTTTATTTTGAAATTAACTGTTTTAAATTATGAATGCCATGGAAGTCTAGTGGGTATTTGCAAATAATTTATGATTATTTGGAATGACTGAATGATGAGTTTGAGTTGTATTTGTGACTAAATTTGATTAATATGTGTTTGATTTCTTGATTGTTTAGGAATGTTGAAAATTCTTATTATTAGCTGGTTATAATGAATATTTGTTGAGTTGTGGTTGTGAATGGTGATAGATTTAGTATTGCTTGTTGAATTGAAAATATGAATTGAGTTTGAATTGAGGCTGTGATTGATGTTTGAAACTCTGCTTATGTTAATGTCTTGGTTGGATTGTCGATTTGAGAAAATATAAAAGTAAGGGAGTCCGTAAGGGTGGTGAAGACAAATTTTAAGAGGAGGTTCTGTCCGAGTTCTTATAAAAACATATGAAAAAGTGATCTTATTTTGGGAATTCGATTTATAAGCTTATTTTGAGACATGATTTTATATTGGAAAATATTTGATTTATATATTTACTCATATTAAGAAAAGGACTTTGTATTGGAAATTTTTTTATTGGTAATGAATTGAGAATTAGAAAAGATTTTGACATTGGAACTGGTTAGATTTCAGATTTATAAATGTTTTGGATATTGGACTTGATTTGTTGATTTGTTGGAAGTGATCTTTAAGAATTAAAAATGGGTTTATAGTATTGGATTTGATTCGTTTGAACTATCAAGAATAATTTCTGAGAATTGAAAATGGTTTGGTTGGAACCTTGAAGGGTGGCAAAGCCCGAATTTTAGAGGAAATGCTGCAGAATTTTTTATAAAACTTCGAGGATTTGTTTAAAGTGTTATTCAAAAGAGAATTTGATTTAAAAATCATTCTATTTGGCTTTCAGTTTATCAGAAAAAGTGTTATGTTTTAATTTTATCCTATTGAGAAAAGATCCTTAATTTAAGTAATAATTTGAGTTCGATTTATTAAGGAAAGGAATTTTTATTAAACGATAAATAAGTTTGGCTGTCTAGAAACTTGAGACAATGATAAGTGAATAATAATAATAAGGAGATGCGGAGCTATGTATGGTTAAGCGGTGATGTGGAGGTATGTTTAATAATATGGGGATGCAAAAGTATGAGCATGTAATCAGTGATGTGGAGGTAAAATGAAAAGAAAGAAAATGAAAGTCATGAGTGAAATAAGTAATTGAAATAGATTATGATTCATGAAAATGAAATGTGAATGGGCCTTGTGCCAAATTGCTAATGCGAAAGGGCCTGTCTAACCGATAGTTTGAAATTGCTAATGCGGGAATGTTCGCCTAACTAATAGCACTGTTTCTTACTATGATACACATTAAGATATTATTATGATGAGGTCTAACTCACACGGGTAACCGTGATGCCAGGGTGTCTAATTGACACAGTAAAGAACCATATTCGGGGTTCGCCCCGAGTAACGTCGGGTTGCAGGTAGACAACCAACTTATGAGTTCATGGCCTGCGCTAGAAACAGGCATGCATCATAGTGTTTGTACATTTGCATTTGATTATATTTAGCTTGTTGTATTTTCTCTGTGATTGTGTTGTTTGCTTATGTCGTTTGCCTTGGTGATTTGCTTGTGTGCTTAATTGGTTATTTTGTTACGCTGCAAACTTAGTAATGTGATTTAAAGAAAGGGACTTAAACGGCTTTAAGTAAGGCTTAGGAGAAGTTTTAAGGGTTTAATAAAGAGAATAGTTTTTGGCATACGAGTTAATTATTTGTATTTTATTTCTTTACTCTCACGGCATTCACTTTCCCTACTAAGAACATGCGATGACGACGTTCTCACCCCCCTACAGATCTTTTGTTTTAACGATAGGTTCAGGAAACCCTTGACAAGGAGTTATGACCGGTTTACAGAATTTTATATATATGTATTTCGTATTTTCTGAATTTTAATTTAATATTAGATTTTACTTTTTCCTCGTCATTTATTGTCCTGGAAATTTTCAGAGGGATAGGACTTGTATTTGAGAATCCTGAAATAAGTCTATGTATATAATGTTATGTGAATATATGTCTCTTTGTCATTAAGTGATTAAGAATAAACCTTTCGTTTTCATAATTAACGTTTCTGTTCGTACTCGCAAAGGCTCGATATTAAATAAAAATAATATAAAATAAAAAGGGTTTAGAAGTACAACAGTGAAGTTGGAGGCAGGGGCGCAAAAATGGCGGTGGAAGTGGCAGAGTAAAAGCATAGAGGAGGCAAATAAGCGATGGTGGCAACGTGTTAGGATTTGGTTGAATTAGTCCCACATTGCTTAGGATAGCAAATGGAGTGGGTGGCCTAGGCTATAAATATGAGGCTAAGTTCTCCATTTATTTTTGCACCAGTCAGAAACACTTTAAGCTTGTATCTGATTTTTCTTTTCCTCTGTACTCTTTGATTAGAGAGTGTTGTGAGGTGTAGTTAGATATTTGCTTTGAGAGAGTGTGGGTGTACTGGGGTGTCGGTGTTAGAGAGAAAGAAGTCTATGTGTTGTAACAATTTTCACATAGTGATATTCTCTGGTTGTCATTTGACAACGGCCGTGGTTTTTTCTCCTATTTCTTGGAGTTTCCACGTTAAATTCTTGTGTTGTGATTGTGTCTATTTTATTTCTCTGTCAAAGGTGTTTTCTCAAGGGGGAATGGTGCCTTATTCCCAACAAGTGGTATCAGAGCTTCGGTTCGGTGGGATTTATTCTTAGTATGCTCTGTGGTTGCAGCCTAGTCTGACCTTCCGCATCAGAAAAGAATTTTGTCCTGTGGCTTGAGGTTGATCTTTGGTTGCTGCTATTGTTGCTGGAAGGCAATGTGACACTGTGAGAGTGCATTTTGAAAAGGTTCTGACTAAGGAAAGACTTGGTATTTAAGTGTGTCCATTGTGACCCACCTCTCTTTTCTGGGGACCATTCCTAGTACACGGTCTACAGTTGAGTTATACTATTCCAGTATACGATTGCAACAATGTCAGAATATTCAAGTGCTGTAAAGCCTGAAATAGAGAAATTTGATGGAAGAATCAATTTTGGCTTGTGGCAAATACAAGTCAAGGATGTGTTGATACAATCAGGTTTGCACAAGGCGTTGAAGGAGAAGATCTTTGGTTGCTCTCTCTATGAAAGAAGATGATGTTCTCTAGAAGACAAGAAGTATCCTCATGGTATTACCGCACTGCCATGGATAAGGATAAGTTGTGGCAATCGGGTCCACAATTGCACACGGGCATTGGTTGGCGTTGAGATGCAAGGTGTGTGGCGGAGTTAGGTCGATGACTGAAGAACTTCCAGAAAAAGCCAATTTGGAAGTTGCACCATGAATTTTCAGCAAAGTTTCGATCTGTACCAACGCAAAATGCTTGGAGTGGTCTAATTCCAAGTGAGTATACTTTCATGGTGGAGTATGATAGTTCTATGAACTATGATTGTCGGTATAGACAATGGTAGCAAAGAATTGTCGATGTTGACAATGGAAGCTGAAGATGTGTGACTATTTCAATCAAGGTGGAGATTGTTAGGATTTGGTTGAATTAGTCCCACATTGCTTAGGATAACAAATGGAGTGGGTGGCCTAGGCTATAAATATGAGGCTAAGTTCTCTATTTGTTTTTGCACCAGTCAGAAACACTTTAAGTTTGTATCTGATTTTTCTTTTCTTTTGTACTCTTTGATTAGAGAGTGTTGTGAGGTGTAGTTAGATATTTGCTTTGAGAGAGTGTGGGTGTACTGGGGTGTCGGTGTTAGAGAGAAAGAAGTCTATGTGTTGTAACAATTTTCACATAGTGATATTCTCTGGTTGTCATTTGACAACGGCCGTGGTTTTTTCTCCTGTTTCTTGGAATTTCCACGTTAAATTCTTGTGTTGTGATTGTGTCTATTTTATTTCTCTGTCAAAGGTATTTTCTCAAGGGGGAATGGTGCCTTATTCCCAACAAGTGGTATCAGAGCTTCGGTTCGGTGGGATTTATTCTTAGTATGCTCTATGGTTGCAGCCTAGTCTGACCTTCCACATCAGAAAAGAATTTTGTCCTGTGACTTGAGGTTGATCTTTGGTTGCTGTTGTTGTTGCTGGAAGGCAGTGTGACACTGTGAGAGTGCGGTTTGGAAAGGTTCTGGCTAAGGAAAGACTTGGTATTTAAGTGTGTCCATTATGACCCACCTCTTTTTCCTGGTGACCATTCCTAGTACACGGTCTACAGTTGAGTTATACTATTCCATTATACGATTGCAACAATGTCAGGATATTCAAGTGCTGTGAAGCTTGAAATAGAGAAATTTGATGGAAGAATCAATTTTGGCTTGTGGCAAATACAAGTCAAGGATGTGTTGATACAATCAGGTTTGCACAAAGTGTTGAAGGAGAAGATCTCTGGTTGCTCTCTCTATGAAAGAAGATGATGTTCTCTAGAAGACAAGAAGTATCCTCATGGTATTACCGCACTACCATGGATAAGGATAAGTTGTGGCAATCGGGTCCACAATTGCACACGGGCATTGGTTGGCGTTGAGATGCAAGGTGTGTGGCGGAGTTAGGTCGATGGCTGAAGAACTTACAGGAAAAGCCAATTTGAAAGTTGCACCATGAATTTTCAGCAAGGTTTTGATCTGTACCAAGGCAAAATGCTTGGAGTGGTCTAATTCCAAGTGAGTATACTTTCATGGTGGAGTATGATAGTTCTCTGAACTATGATTGTCGGTATAAACAATGGCAGCAAAAAATTATCGGTGTTGACAATGGAAGCTGAAGATGTGTGACTATTTCAATCAAGGTGGAGATTGTTAGGATTTGGTTGAATTAGTCCCACATTGCTTAGGATAACAAATGGAGTGGGTGGCCTAGGCTATAAATATGAGGCTAAGTTCTCCATTTGTTTTTGCACCAGTCAGAAACACTTTAAGCTTGTATCTGATTTTTCTTTTCCTCTGTACTCTTTGATTAGAGAGTGTTGTGAGGTGTAGTTAGATATTTGCTTTGAGAGAGTGTGGGTGTACTGGGGTGCCGGTGTTAGAGAGAAAGAAGTCTATGTGTTGTAACAATTTTCACATAGTAATATTCTTTGGTTGTCATTTGACAACGGCCGTGATTTTTTCTCCTGTTTCTTGGAGTTTCCACGTTAAATTCTTGTGTTGTGATTGTGTCTATTTTATTTCTCTGTCAAAGGTGTTTTCTCAAGGGAGAATGGTGCCTTATTCCCAACACAACACGTAGCTAGAAGACGAGGAGCGCATGGAGAAGCAGAGGCAGAAGGAGAAAAAAGAGACAAAGGTGGAGACATGAGGAGGAAGAGGAAGTAAAAATAGAAATAATAGCGGTGACATATAGATTGAAGAGACATCAATAACGACAATAGTGACCAGCAAGATAAAGAGACGATAATGGTGGCTATGTTGGTGTTGTTTCTAAAGTTGATTTTTGTTTTGGAAGATTGAATCAGAAAAAGGTGGGTTGAGGGAAAAAAAAGAGTGAGTTTAAGATAAAATTAAAAAATTAAATATTGACTAATAGTTAATTGTTAATAAATTAACAATAATAGTAAAGTTAAATTTATTTCAAACGTTAAGAGTAAAAATAAATTAAATTAAATGTTAAGAATATTTTTTAATTTTAAAAATATTAGAGACAAAAATTATATTTTATAACAATAATAATAATAATAATAATAATAATAATAATAATAATAATAATAATGGATATTAGATTAGATTATGGGTCCCATCATCATTTTCCAATCTTTTCTCTGATTTTACCCCCATAATATCTTTCTAGGGGGAAGGCGCGGACCACGCGTGTTAATACAAGCTTAGGCTCAGTTTAGACACCGAAAAATAAAAAAGTAGTTTAACATCTGCAAGGAACTTAAACTATACATAATTAGTACAACAGGTTTGGTCTGGTTAATGGAATGCCACTTGTGCAAATATCAGCTATGCTATGTTGGATATCAAAAGTTAAGGATAAGTGGCATGTACAAAAATCCATATAATTGAGAATAAAAAATGATTATATATCCCTATTCATAATTAAATTTTATAAAAAATTGTTACAACTCATTTATACTTAAAATTATATTTTATAAATAATATAAGCATGCTGAATTTATATTTAAAATCAAAACATAAATCATAGAATAATAATACTGTCGATGTATTTTCATAAAACAATTTGCATATGAATTTATTATAATTATTATGTATGTTGATGATTTAAATATCATTGAAATTCTTGAAAATATTTCAACAATTATAAAACTCTAAAAGAAGAGTTTGAGACTTAGAAAGACTAAATTTTATCTCAACCTGTAGATCGAACATACAAACAATAAGATCTTTATTCATCAAACAACTTACACAGAAAATATCTTGAAGATATTTTATATGGATAAATTACATTCATTAAGTAATCCATTGATCGTAAGATATTTGGATGTGAAAAATGATCAATTTTGTCCTAAAAAAAAAATGAAGATATACTTAATTCTAAAGTACCATATCTCAATGCTATTAGAGCACTAATATATCTTATTAATAATACACAACCTGACATATCATTTGCTGTGAATTTACTAGTAATGTATAGTTCCTCTCCAACTAGAAGACATTGGAATGGAATCAAACAGTTTTTTCGATATCTTCATATATAAGACTATTTTATCCATATGAATCCAAGTCATAATTAGTTGGTTATACAGACGCAGGATACTTGTCTGATCATACAAAGAAAGATTTTAAACAAGATGCCTATTCACATATGGTGCTACAGCTATATCATGGAGGTCTACAAAACAGACGATAACAGCAATATCCTCTAGTCATACTGAAATACTAGCGATGTATGAAGCAAGTCGCGAGTAGTTTTGGCTCAAGAGTTTAATTCAATATATTCTATCATCATGTGGACTGCTTGATTAGAAAATAGCTCCAACTATTCTATTTGAAGATAATACAACATGCATTGCTCAACTTAAGGGTGGATACATTAAAGGTGATAGAACAAAATATATTTCTTCTAAATTTTTTTTCATTTATGACCTTCAAAATCAAGGAACCATTGATGTCCAATAGATCTGTTTAAGCAATAATCTAGCAGATTTATTTATAAAGTCACATTCAAAATTCTCTTTTAAAAGATTGGTACATCAGATTAGGATGCGCCGATTTTGAAATATATTAAATAATGTTGATAAGATGGTGAGGCTGTACTCTTTTATATTTGGTCATATTTTTATTTTTATTGAGTTTTTCTTGATAAAATTTTTAATGAGACAGTTCTCATCATAAAGGATATTGTACTATTTTTTCTTTATTAAAATTTATGACATTGAATTTTTTCTTTAATAAAGTTTTCATGATGTATATTTCTAATGGACATCTAAAAAAAAGTATCGGAGTATCAATGCCCATCAATTAAACACCCACAATTAATTCCTCCAATCAAAACTATTTGAGCGGTTCTTTTAATGGTCGAACTCTGCAAAATTTTTAAAGTTGAACTGAATATTAATAAAATTTGAAAAGGTAAACTTTGTACATAAACTAAAGGGCAAATCACTATATTAAGTTAAGGAGAGCAAAAAATTACACAAATTTGCCAAACCAAAAATTATTTTATGAATCAACCGATACATATTTCTATATAGTTCGAATTAAGTTGTTTCGAACTTGATTTACATGTAATTCGAATCAACTTGATTCGAATTATACACAAACGCACACACCCACTAATTCGAATCAACTTGATTCAAATTACACACATACAATAATTCGAATCAGGTTGATTCGAATTACACCCTGATTTATTAAAAAAATTAATAATTTATTAAAAAATTTATTAAAAAAATAATAATTTAAAATTAAAAAAATATATTTTATTTCATACATTAAAAAAAAAGCTAACAAAATATTTAATTACGAGATTTTTTTAAAATATTAATGAGCTATCAATTCGAATTCCATACAATACTCTTTTGTCCATTTTTAATAGTTCATGAATATTTTTTAATAAAATTTTTTAAATTATATGGTGAGATATTACATAATTCGAATTACGCATGGAGAAGTTCAATCACTCTGATTCGAATTATATGGTGAGCAATTCGAATTATATACAATATTCTTCTGCTCATTCTTGATAGCTCATGAATATTTTTTAATAAATTTATTTTAATTATACCACAAAAAAATATTTTATTCTATGCAAAATAATAGAAAATGGCTTAAAAGATGTTAGGAGTATTATAAACATTTGTAATGACTTAGGACATTAAAGAAATACTCTACATAGTCTATAATAATTTAGAAATTAAAAAAAATATATTTTTATCATGTATTTACCTAAATCACTAGAATATTATAAACTTTATAGTACTCATAACATCTTTTAAGCCATTTTTTTAAAATTATTTTGTATAGAATAAAATATATTTTTTAATTATTTTGGATGGAATAAAATATTTTTTAATTTCTAAATTATTATTGACTATGTAGAGTATTTTATTTAAAATTTGTGTACATGCATGTATTTACCTAAGTCATTAGAACATTACAAATTTTTATAGTACTTCTAATATTTTTAAAGCCAATTTTTAAATTATTTTACATAGAATAAAATATTTTTTGTGGTATATTTAAAATAAATTTATTAAAAAATATTCATGAACTATCAAGAATGGACAGAAGAGTATTGTATAGAATTTGAATTGCTCGCCATATAATTCGAATCAGAGCGATTCGAACTTCCTCATGTGTAATTTGAATAATGTAATATCTCACCATATAATTTTAAAAAATTTATTAAAAAATATTCATGAACAGTTAAAAATGGACAAAAGATTATTGTATGGAATTCGAATTGATAGCTCATTAATATTTAAAAAAAATCTCGTAATTAAATATTTTATTAGCTTTTTTTTAATGTATGAAATAAAATATATTTTTTTAATTTTAAATTATTATTTTTTTAATAAATTTTTTAATAAATTATTAATTTTTTTAATAAATCAGAGTGTAATTCGAATCAACCTGATTCGAATTATTGTATGTGTGTAATTCGAATCAGGTTGATTCGAATTAGTGGGTGTGTGCGTTTGTGTATAATTCGAATCAAGTTGATTCGAATTACATGTAAATCAAGTTCGAAACAACTTAATTCGAACTATATAGAAATGTGTATCGGTTGATTCATGAAATAATTTTTGATTTGGCAGATTTGTGTAATTTTTTGCTCTCCTTGGCTTAATATAGTGATTTGCTCTAAACTAAACATTAATTTTTAAAAGATATACATATAAAATATTTTTATGCGAATATATATTCTGTAAAATAAATTTTAAGCCAATTTAGTATCCTCATCTGAAATATGTCTCCAAAATTGTTTGAAATTTACGAAATATATTTATAAATCAATAATAGAAATCAATCTCAAGATTTGGTTAAAAAAATTCGAATTTATTTCTTTTGAATAGTGTCAACATTATGTTCTACTTCTTATGGATGTACTTAGGTAGGCATATTAATTTGAAGTATGTGTAATATGTATATAATTTAGACACACGGGGGAGAAAAATTAAAGGATTTTATGAGTGGTTGCACATTTTAATTGCAGAGCTACTTTCAAAATTGTTACCACAATTAAAGATTTGTTTGGATGGATTTTTATAAAAAAAAATTAAAGTATTTTTTTAAATTTTTAAAAAATATAATTTTACATTTAAATATTTTATGTAAAAATATATTTTTATTTAACAGTTATATTTAGGTATAATAATATAAAAATATTTTTATTTATTTATTATATTTAAAATATCTTTTTTGAATAAGAATTTTTTAAAAAAAATATAAATTATATCTTTTAAAAAAATATTTTTTTGTAATTTTATTTTTATTAATAAAATACCAGAAAATTAAAAAAATATATATTTTTTTATTAAAAAAATCCTTTTTTTTTTGGGAAGGATAAGCCGAGGGCCCATGTTGTTCCATTAAATTACTCCTTAAGGTCCTAGCTAGCTAGTTCTAGTTGAAGAATAAATTGTAAAGTTTTTATTTTCAGTTTGAAAAAATTACAAAAAAGATTATTCTTCTCTATATATTCTTGGTACGAAGCATGCTGTTCCTTAGCCTCATCAGCACTGCGTACGACATATATAGATAGATATAATAGATAGATTTTCCATCGTACATATATAGAAAGAGACATTCTCAACAAATTAAATTATCAAATTGAAAGACATAAACAATTATATAATTTTATTAATTACTTTTAGAATATATATCAAAATTTTTAATTATATATATTCTCATCAATAATTGAATATTATAGTATTAATAATAATTCGATTTTTTTATGAATTTTTTATTTTTAAAAGTGTAACAAATAAATTAGGATATTAATTAAATATTTGTTGATAGTTAAAATTAAATTATAAACTATATAGTATATATATGAGGTAAGGATGATGATGATTCATTTCACCTTAAGTTATACATGGTTTGGTTAATCTAAAAATTAAATATATTTTTGAGTTAGTTAAAAATATAATTTGGTTAAATTAAATTAGTTTTATACGATAAAATTAGTTATTAATCGATTAGAAAATTTAAAATTAGTTTTTAATTGATTATAAAAATAAAAATCAATTTTAAAAAATAATCTTTTTTTTTTAAAACCAGTTAGAAAAATTAGATTTTTCAAAAACTAAAATTAAAAACCGGTTTCTATAAAAAAATTGATTAACTAATTTGATCACAAGAGTTGTATAAAATTTAGTTTTAGTTTTAGTTAATCGGTTAAAAACTCATTTTTAAAATTTAATTTTGATTAACTACTTTTTAATAATATGAATATAATTTTTAAAATTGTTTTATTAAATTGGTTAACTAAAATATGGTTATAAGTTTTTAATCGGTTAACCACAATTTGATTATTTTTTGTATACCCCTATTTAACATTAAAAGAGAGGGTAAAATTGTTCAAATTTGTCTTTAAAAAATTATTTTCTTTAAGTTAGTTTTTGAAAAAAAATAATCAAATTTATCTTTCAAAAATTTTAAATTAGTCATTTTTATTATTGACAATGTTACAAATTTACTAATATAGTAAGTTAAATGCATTTCATTTAATTTATACGACATACATTTACGCTATGTTGGTTATGGTGGAAAATAAGAGGGATTTGATATGGGAGAAAGAAATAGAAAGAAAATAAATATTTTTACTTGTTTGATTTTGAAAGAATATGGGAAGAAGGAAAAATATAACAGTAACAAAAAGTGACGTGGGTTCAGCAAAAACTTTTCTTCCCAACTAAGGGAGGAAAACGGAAGGAAAATTCATTTGGTCATTTTATTTTATTATTTCAAACACACTTATGGAAATTAAATTTTACTTCTATTTCTTTTTTTTTCTATTTTTTTATTCAATTTCTCTCTTTTCTATTTTTTTTCACTCTCAAACAAAATATTAGTAGTCTTAATCAATTGCTAATATAATAAATTTATGTAATTAGATTAAATCAATTTTAAATTGAGAGATATTTTCAGATATTTAAATTTTTTAATTTAAAATTAATTTAATTTAATTTTATAAATTTATTATCCTAGTAACTAATGTATTATGGTATTATTTAATGTGCAATATTAATAATTCTGATACCACAAATAATAAAAATGACAAATTTAATAAAGAATTTTTAAAAATTAATTTAAAAAATTTAATATTTTTTTAAAAAGGGATTGGACCATTTTCTAATTAAAGAGAGGTTAAAAGGTTTTGGAAATGAAGTGAAATTATATATATCATTTTACGTGTAGACCTAGAAGACGTGAGAAATGGGTTATGGATATTTTATTTATTTTATATATAGGAGCAAATACAGACCATAGGTATGTATATCAAGATGGAAAAAGGCGAATTAATATTACACGTATAAATGAAAAGGACCGCTATATCTATTCTAGAAGCCAAATAGATGATTATTTATTTTGAAGATTATTATTAATGATCTCATTTATTAATTAATAGTATTATTATTATTATTATTATTATTATTATTGAATAGCTAGAGAGGGCCCTCACAACTTACAAGTAATAATCAGAAAAAGCTGGCTACTAATAAAGCTTTCAAACGGATTCTGTATACCATAGTTTCTAGTAGTTTTGATTGTTGGGGCAAACTTACATGTTGTCCATCTTATTATTCACGAGCAATTTAGATTAGATGTCTGTATGTATATAATCATAACGGCAAGAATTGTGGTTTCAGAGAGAGAGAAAGAGAGAGAGAGAGAAACAATGATCTAAAGGTATGGAATATTTAGACTAACGTGATAAATTTCATGATTTTTCTTCTACACATCTTTTAGCAGAGATTGACTGTGAGGGAATCTCTCAGCCACATTCGAAATTTTATATTCAATTCCCGTCAGTTCTAAATAATTATCTACTTACAAATATTAACAATTTGTATTTCTTTATAAAATAACTATATTTTATTAACTGATTTTAAGGTACAAATTTATTGAGTGAATAAAAGAAAAAAAATAATAAAATAATTAATAATAATAATTTTATATATTTGATTAAATTTTTTTAAATAAAATTTTTTGACATATATAATTATAATTTATGATTGTTATGATTAAAGATATAATTATTTATGTTATTTTTTTTATAAATTTAAATTTTTAAAAAATTAGCATCATAACACGTCATCAGAACTTTGTCTCCAAAAAATTTAAAATTTGATTATTGATGAATTAAAAAAAACATAAAACAAATAAAAAAATAAGATCTATGTAAAAATTAAATAAATTAAAAAATGAATTTTTATTTAAAAATATAATAATTTATATTATTTTTTCATATATTTAAATAATATCGTAGTCATTTATTTATAACAGTAATTTTTGACCGGGTCAAATTAATCAATCTAGTGGAAATATTATAGCTGCATAAATAAATTTCTTCGTTTCCTAGCTTTGAATGTCATTGATGGCCACATACACATTAATAGCTAGTTCGGCTTACCGTAAAAAAGGAGCAAATTTCTCTTTTTGCGCTAGGAAATTTAGACATTATAATATATGCACATGCATTTGTATTCGTTTTCCTTGAAGCCTTTAAGAAACATAAACGTGGTTGTTCTCTTTTCTTTATGTAATTCAACTACCGTCACTTGTTATTTTGTTTGCTTCCCCACCTTATTATTCCAATATTATTCCTCCATAAAACTAAACCAGAAAAACTTTAAGATTCTTCACTGGTACATTGATTTAAACGAATTACATGTATTTATTCGTAAATTAAATATTGTACATTAATTTCACCTCCCCATTATTAGAACAACATTATATATAAAAGTCTCTATAAATTTTTCTGCAAGATAGCATTTATGTATATTTTTATTTTTCACTAACGTATTTGTGTGGCTTGTTTTTTTTTTTACACATATAATTATTCATACACGGCTTTGTACTATTAATTTAAATATTTAGAATAAATGTTTTTATAATATGATATCAAAATTTTTATGATTAAAAATCTGAAATTTAATCTTTATTATAAAAAAAGAAAAAAAGTAACATAAAATAAATAATTTAAAAAAAGCTCAACAAAAATCATACCAAATCAAATAAAAAAATATTTTTATATAAAAAATATAATGCTAAAAATATAACTGTTCATATATTCTTTTTCTATTATTTTAAATTTTTCAGACAAATAATTTTGTAACATCATAGTTTGAGTTTGTCGTTATTTTACTTATTAAAAAAAGTTGTGTAACCTTGCAATTAAATTACATGCTTCTTGTTATTTGAGTTTCAGGTTTTGTATAATGAATCTACCTAATAATCCATAAAATAAAATATACATAAAATTAAGAAAATAATAATAATAATAATAATAATAATAATAATAATAATAATAATAATAATAATAATAATAATAACCAATAGATAACTAAATAAAAAGGATATATAAATGTTTCTATATTGCATGGAATACTATTAGGAGTGTGTCATGATGAATATGGTGTCACTTAATAATAAAAATGATAAAAAAAATTAATATGACTAATTTAAAATTTTTAAATAACAAATTTGATTAAAAATATTTTTTAAGATGAATTTAAAAAAATTAATCTTTAAAAAATAAATTTCACCATTTACTCTATTTCTATGGAAAAGTTATTAGGTATAATGAAGTTTTTAAACATGGTATGCATGTATGTATGTATGGCTTGAATTAACCCACAATGTTATTCGTGGAAACAAGAAATGAAATCACATAGATTTGACCACTTGTAAGGAGGCATCACCACACCCACCATCCATGTCTATACTATACCCCACCTTCCTTCCCTCTCTCTCATCTATCTTTTCAGATAAAATCGCAGCTACCACTTACCACCACCTCCTTCCTTCCTTCCTTTCTTCCCTCCATCCCCTCTCCGTTGCCGTTTTCCTATTTCACATGTGAAAAAACCCTAGTTCAAATGAATTAAATGATGTATGTAGAGAGAGACACAGATGTATGCATCCGTGGGCTCCTTATTCCCCCTAAAACAAACTAAGCTATTTAGCTTCTCTACTTTTCTCTCTCTTGACCCATACTCTCTCTCATGAGTCATGAGTGATGATATTCTTGTAAATAGTGAGTTATAAGTAAGGAAATCTGTGAAGGCATCCTCACGTCTTTCCATTTTCTGCAATCCGTGTAATGGATTCGGGCAACAGTACCGCTGGGAGCATGCAGTCCTCAAGTAGTGGTGCTCCTGCTGATGAAGATTCGTACGACTCACACTCACACTCACACTCACGCGCCCAACAACAACCCCAACCCCATCATCATCATATTCTAAATCAGTTATCAACAACAACAACAACCACCCTTCACCACACCCACGCCCCTATCTTTGATCCTTTGTTATCATCATCATCAACAACTTCAACAACCTTCTTGGATCCATCATCATCTTCAATTCAAAGATCAAATCCAACAATAGTAAACAACCTCGACATGCCGTGGTACATCACACCGAGATCCGGACTCGACCAACCGGATCTTTCCACCGTCATGCCGCAATTCGCTGTTCCACCACCACCGCCGCCGCCGCCGCCGCCGCTACCAGCGTTGCTGCAGCAACAACAACAACAAGAAGCGCGCAGCAACGCAAACAGTAACAGCACGGTGGTTCGGAACCCGAAGAAGAGGTCGAGGGCTTCACGGCGAGCACCAACGACGGTTTTAACAACGGACACCACGAATTTCCGAGCTATGGTTCAAGAATTCACTGGTATTCCAGCACAGCCTTTCACTTCTTCTTCTTCTTCTCCTTTTCCAAGAACAAGGTTGGATCTCTTTGTTGGTGGCGGTTCTTCTTCTTCTTCTGCTGCTGCTGGTCCTCCTTATCTTCTTCGTCCATTTGCGCAGAAAGTTCCTCTACCGTCGTCGTTTCCTCAAACCAATTATAATTCTTCACCTTCTTCTTCGTTATCTTTTCCACCTTCTTCTTCCATGGTGATGAACAACATATTATTTGTTCCTAATTCTAACAATCCAATTAATAACAGCTACCAACAACTTCCTTCTTCTTCTTCCCCCCTTGGGCTTTTGAAACAGCATCAGCATCTTAATAATGTGAACATGAACAACATGCAAAACAACAACAACAACAACCCTGCATCGATTCTGAGCTTTCAATCGATTCTTCAAGCACAACAAATTAGGTACCCTTCTCCTTCTCCTTCAACTTCTCCCCTTGTTGTTGCATCGAAGGATCAAGAAACCTGTTTGGAGATTCCTCATCATCATAATCAGAGTAATAATAGTGGCACTGTTGACTCACATCTCAGAATGGGTGTGTTGGAGGAACAACTAGGATTCACTCGTGCGCATGTTAGCACCACCAACAACATCAGCAATGGAGGAGTGTTAGAGAAGGGAAGAACCGAAGGTATGGTGGAGTCATGGATCAATTGTTCTTCTGATTAAATTAAAGAGCACTCATGCATCATCATCATCATCAAAAACAAAACAAGAAAAGGATTATCGGAAGAGATTCATTCGCATATATAATTTCATTCACAACTGATGATTGTGCTTACCATGCTAGTAAGTAAAAAGAGAGAGACAGAGAGAGGAATCTTTCGTATTAGTACAATCTCATCTTAACCATGACCATCAAATTAATTTGTTACAATACTTTTTTTTAATTTTCTTTTATTATTATTATTATTATTTTTTCTTTTGGTCATTTGGGTCCCTTCAAATTATGTGTAAATAAGTAGCAGATAGTTTTTCCTTCTCTCTCTCTCTCTCTAAGCTAATCTTTTTTCTTTTCTTTTTTTTTTTTTTGAAATTTTAGATTGTGCTTAGCTTTGCGTTATATATACATGCATATATATAAATATACAAGAAAATTCTGGAGTCTTCAATGTTTATATTTTTGTTACTAATTAATTAATTAAACTTGTATGTGTTTATGCTAATTCATTGCATCGTTTTAATTTAGTTTCATGATAGATCTTGTTTTTATTAGTTCAGATATGGAGAATGTAGAATACTAGAATAGAATGTGCAGCAGTTAGTTGAATTGAACAAAAACAAATCCGTATGCATTTCTTGCTTCTGAATCTGATTCTTCACCTTCTATTCTTATTTTTTTTATTTTTTTTTAATTTTTTTGTATGGTTGGACATTTTGTCTGCTTCTTTACGTCCTCAACTATAATTTATGTTATTTTATTTTATTATAGTTTATAATACAACGCTAATTATAAAATTCCTTTAGATTCTAGGAGTAATTTGTGGCAAGATTTGGGGGGAATGGATCGCCGCCGCAATCGCATTTTTTCTTAAATATTAAAAAATGTTTTCCTAAATTATGATGACCTATGGAATTCAATTTATTTGCATGCATGGAAATTGATGCACAAAATTTTAATTTATTATTATATCAATAATATACATATTTGATTGAGTTATCTAATAGCTTAAAAATCTTATAGTTGCATTAATTAAAGTTTTGAAATCTTTATCATTAATAAAATGGTTGACACAAAACAACTACCCTTTAATCACGATATATATCCCACAAATCCTTATTTATAATGTAATTTTTAAAATCTAAATATAATACCACACCTATTATAGTTATATAAAATCTTTGAATAAAATAATTTCTCTACAGTTATGCCTGATTCTACCTCATGGCTATCAAATATCAATCAATTTCTTTCTTCAACATAATAATGGTACACACTACGATTCTAAAAAGAATTTAGATTTTAATATGAAAAATGAACTAATGAAGGTTATATATGTGGTAAGATTGCATTCTCTTTTCTATTATTATTACTTTTAATCTCAAGTAGGATTTTAATTATTTTAACTACTGTTTATTGATTTGGTTACGGAATAATTTAAATCAACAAATCATTCCTCACAAGACTTTAATAATAATATTTAATTGTCTTTTTCAAGTATATCATTATGTATATTTAACCATATATTAATAAATAAATGAAATATCTATCTTTTTTAAAAAAAAATGCAGACTATATTATAATAGATGCGAATCCTCTCATGTTCAAGATGATATGATATCATTATCTTTACGTTTATTCTGCTGTTAATTTAATTATTTTAAAAAACAAAATGGTAAATAGTCAATCAACAATTATTCAAGAGCTCTAACCTGTCTAGCTAGAAGAATTTGTGAAAGAATTCAAGAAAATATATGAAGGAAAGCAATGTTATTTAGTCAAGTTTAATGGTTATTAGTAAGTAATTCAATAATACTTGTTAAAAATCAGAAAAGACTAACGGTGCATTTAATTTGTATTTTTATTTTTAGTATTTTTTATTTTTAGAATTTTATAAAAGAAAAATAAAAAATAAAATTGAAAAACAGAATTTTATTAATAAATAATTAAGTAATACTTATTAAAATTGAGAAAAGATTAATAGCTAAACTACTAATTGCAAAAATACAGAATTTTTCGAATAAATACGGATTTTTCTCTTTTTTTTTCTTAAAAGAGAATCCGTAAATCTTTTTTTTTAGAATCGTCGTTACCACCATCACTACCATCTCCCTCTTTAGGGTAGTTATGTGCCCCTTTCTGTTCTCTTCTTCACTCCTCTTTTTCTTTTTGATTTCGGTTTTATTTTCTCTATCTCATCTTATAATTTTTTTTCTATGTTTTAAGTTCTAATAATTCCTTAATAGTAATATTTTTTTGTTGTATGTTTTTTTTTTTTGTAAAAGGTTTGTGTATCTTATATAGTTATTGAATCTTGGAGATTTTGAAAAGTACATTAATGGATGGTTGTCATTTTTAAAAGAACCTTTAATTTAATTTAAAATAGAAATAGGTTCAAAGTTTTTCAAAGAAAAGAAAAATATATTTTACAATGTTACAACACTTATTAAGTAAATTTAGAATCTCAAAAAAATTCATATCTAAGAATGATTTTAATGTTTAAAATTCTTTGTAACCGAAATTTGTATTTACTATCCAAGGGTTTATTTCAACATAGGTAACTTTTTTCTTTGTAAGTGTCACTTGTAAACAAACTCTTATTTGTAAGTGTCATCACTTTATAAATACTCTTATTTCATGTATGAAAAACCTAACTAACTAATTGCAAACACACATGGATAAAAGACTAGTTGTTAAGTAAATATATATAGGTACTTCAAGGAAGTAACTTACATTTAACCTCCCCCACCCCACACCCACAAAAGAATATATATAAAACAAACACTAATTTAAAATGGACAAAAACTTTGAATCTTGTTCATTCACGACAAAATATATATATATCTTAGAGAATTTTTTCTCTTAGATTTTGCTTTTGGATTTTAGACATTCTAAGCATATGTACGTATAGTAATAATCGATTCAAACCAAGTACACCCAAGTTTGGTCCAATTAGGGAATCAATTTTTTTCAAATTAAACTTATAATCTTTTAGAAAAAAATTTTAATGTATATAAAAATTCCCTACGAATCCCTGCAAAACAATTTTGGTTTCAAAAATAAAACCAAAAAAAAAAAGAAAAGAAAGAGAAGCAGTAGCCATCGATTTCGCTCCCCATCACTTTTTGTCCGTTTTTGATTTCACACCATACGCTTATATCTCCGAACAGGAAAGAGAAAAAGCAAAGTGGTACGCGTGCGTGTTCTATTACACTCATGAATGAGACGACTTTTTTTTTTCCATCTTTAATTTGATGGATTTAATGCATGTGAATTATATGATGTGGTTTAAAATCAAAATTCAAAATTCCTAATTGTACATTGAAGCATGTATGGAATGAGATTTCTTTATGGTAGTAGTGTTTGAGAATTAGTATATTTTGTGATTTATAGTTATTAATTAGTTATTATTAATATTTTTAATAATATAAAATTATATTTAATAATATAAGATTATATTTTTTTAATAATTAAATATTAGTTAAATTTTAATAAAAATGCTGAAGCCGATATTTCCTTTTTTATGATATTGTTATTTGTTTTGTGTTTGTTGGTGTCTATGCATGTGAGTAGGACCTTAATTAATAATGTCTTTAGCTAGAATAATTGAGTCCAAAATTTTTTATAGTATTTTTTGAATTTCTATCTCTGATAAAAAAAATTAAAATGTTAGTCAAACATGACATCGGCTATATATATGTATTGTGTTGGTCTGTCTAATATGCGGTCCTTCTACGCCGTGCCAAGACAGAAAATGTGGGAAATTCCAATAATAATAATAATAAGGACTATATTAGATAATCAATAATTTTTGTAAATAATATAAATAATTATTAATTAAATTAAAATATATTATATTTTTAAATTATTTATTTAAATTTTAATATTAGAATAATTATCTACACACTTAATAAAATGAACATTCGATATATCTATTGTTCACATTATTTAATATTTTTTATTGTCTACCTATATTTTTTTAATAATAATAATAATTAAACTGCATAATTTAACCTCATTTTTCTCATTCCAAAAAATAATAAAATAATTACCAAAATCTCATGGAGGGAGGATAGTTGCATTTTACTAGTCTTTTTTCCTACCTATATTGAGAGGAACCATAACGGTGATAATGTAAACTATGTTACAATATCAGAATTAAATTGAAGATTTTACATTAGTAATATAATAAATATTAATACTAGCATCTTGTTGGCCACTCCATCATGATCATTAAGCTGCCTTTTTATTAATTAATTAAGGAAAAGTATAGGGTACCAATATATTATTCGTCAATTTCTGCCAACTTTTATTTATATTTGTGTTTCATGGAAGTGTGTTAGTAGATATGTCTAATAATTAATATATTTTAAATACATATATAAAGAAACACATCCAGAAAATATATTTATAAAGACACTTCTATTAAACACAATTATAAAAAAGACATTTTTATTAGACACATCTACGAATACACTTCCATGAAACACAATTATAAATAAGAGTTGGCAGAAGTTGGAAGATATGCTGTTGGTAACGTAGCGGAACCGATTAATTAAAAGTTACAAATTCATGATATTATACTGAGAAGACAGTTAGTTGAAAGTTAGTTACTCATATCTTGTATATAGAGTAGTAGATTTTGCTTCAGCAAGATAGAGAAGCTATACAATTGCATGCACACTTTCTTGTTGCTCACACTGGACTTTGGTTGTTACTGTCAACTCCTCTGTGGTGAAGTTTCTATGTATGTGTTTGCTTTCACTAACCCAGGTGAAAATGGACATGAGGTAGGTAGATGATTCACTATTTTCCTCATCAGAGTTTAGATCACTCCTTAGACCTCCATACCCTTCCTTAGCCTCATACAAGACAAGGGGGATAATGCTCTCTCTAAGATATTCACCATCCATTCACTGATAAATAAAAAATGTAAATTTATTTTTAGTGAATCCTTATCGGTATCACATATCATGATACATATATACTTACACAATGTATAGGTCAATATAATATTATTTTATATTTTCAATATACCTAACAATTTTTTTTTTTCAATTTCTTTTCTTGTATATGTGGTTGTAACTAACATAATAAACGGCTGAATGTATGGCTTTTTTAATTGTGGCGCGGAAAAGTCTGTGTGCTATCAAAGAAACTATAGTAATGCTCATTAGAGCACTCATCATGCCATAAAGGATCCAACCATGATTATTGTAACTTGTTTCAATCCGTAGCCCCTCTCTATATAGCTATATTTATTATATTTTTATGTTATATCTATAATTATAAGTATGTACTTCAGTATGGTACATTTAAATTGATCTGAAAAAGTAAAGAATACAGTTGAATTACATTTAAATTGACATGAAAAAGTAAAGAATAATACAGTTGAGTTACTTTTCTTTCAAAGCATATAACTTTTTATAAATTTAAATTTTATCTAAAAATCTGTCGTTTATCAATAAATTATTATATACACAACAATATATAATTATTGTAACGTATTTTAATTCATAGTCTTCTTTCTGTATAGTTATATCTATTATATTTTTATGCCATATTTATAATTATATTTACATATGACACATTTAAATTGATATGAGAAATTAAAAGATATAATTAAATTTTTTGGTTTTTATTTTTTTTTTAAGGTATGCAATTCATTGTTAATTTAAAAATTATTTAAAAATTTATCACTTGTCAATAAATTACTATATACATAAGACATAATTATTGTAACTTGTTGCAATTCGTAGCCCTTCTCTATATAGCTATATCTACTATGTTTTTATACCATATTTATAATTATAAGTACATATGGTACATTTAAATTGATATGAAAAAGTAAAGAATACAGATGAGTTACTTTCTTTCAAAGTATATAATTTATTATAAATTTAAATTTATTTAAGAATCTGTCACTTATCAATAAATTATTATATACATAATATATCGTTATTGTAACTTATTTTAATCCGTAACATTTTCTCTATATAGTTATATCTATTATATTTTTATGTCATATTTAAAATTTAAAAATATTTGGTAACAAAAAAAATTAGACAAAAATAGATATAACTTGTCTTATTTAATATTTATTAATTATTGTGATAATTATTGAATACTAAATAAGACAAATTCCGGCTATTTTTTTTTATTTTTCTAGCATTACCCAAAACTTGTCTTATTTAACATTTATTAATTGTCACAACAATTAATAAATACTAAATAAGACAAATTATAATTGTTTTTAACTAATTTTCTTTACTTACCAAACATTTCTAATTTATAATTATACATACATATGATACATTCAAATTGATATGAGAAATTAAAGGATACAGTTGAATTTTTTTGTTTTTATTTTTTTTAAGGTATAAAATTCATTGTAGATTTAAAATTTATTTATAAAGATCTATCATTTGCTAATAAATTGCTATATACATAAGACATAATTATTGTAATTTGTTGCAATCCCCAACCCTTCTTTATATAGCTATATCTACTATATTTTTATGCCGTATTTATGATTATAAGTACATATGGTACATTTAAATTGATATAAAAAAGTAAAGAATATAGTTGAGTTACTTTTTCTTCGAAGTATATAATTCATATTATAGATTTAAATTTTATTTAAGAATCTGTCATTTATCAATAAATTGTTATATACACAATATATCATTATTGTAACTTATTCTAATCCGTAGCATTCTTTTTGTATAGTCATATCTATTATAATTTTAGCCATATTTATAATTTAAAAATGTTTAATAATCAAAGAAAATTAGACAAAAATATATATAATTTGTCTGATTTAGCATTTATTAATTATTGCGATAATTAATGAATACTAAATAAAACAAGTTTTGGCTGCTTTTTTTTTAAATTTTTCTAGCATTATAATTATACATACATATAACACATTTAAATTGATATGAGAAATTAAAGCATACAGTTGGATTTTTTGGTTTTATTTTTTTTAAGGTATGTAATTCATTGTAATTTAAAATTTATTTAATAATTTATCATTTGCCAATAAATTACTATATACACAAGACATAATTATTGTAACTTGTTTCAATTCGCATTTCTCTTTATATAGCTACATCTACTATATCTTTATGCCATATTTATAATTATAGATACATATAACACATTCAAATTGATATGAGAAATTAAAGAATATAGTTGACTTATTCATTTGTTTTTTTAAGGTATGTAATTCATTGTAGATTTAACTTTATCTAAGAGTCTGTCACTTATAAAAAAATTGCTATATATACAAAACAAGATTATTGTAACTTGTTTCAATCCGTAGCTCTCTTTATATAGTTATATCTATTATATCTTTATGCCATATTTATAATTATACATACGTATGACACATTTAAATTGATATAAGAAATTAAAAGAAACAGTTAAATTTTTGTTTTTTTTTTTTCAAGGTATATAATTTATTGTAAATTTAATTTTTATTTAAGGGTCTATTATTTATCAATAAATTACTATATGCACAAGACAAAATTATTGTAATTTGTTTAATTTGCAACCCTCTCTCTATATAGCTATATCTACTATATTTTTATGTCATATTTATAATTATACGTACTTATGACACATTTAAATTGATATGAGAAATTAAAGGATACAATTGAATTTTGTTTTTCAAGGTATGCAATTTATTGTAGATTTAAATTTTATTAAAGATCTGTCACTTACTAATAAATTGCTATAATGCTATATACACAAGATAAGATTATTGTAATAACTTGTTCTAATCCGCATCTCTCTCTCTATATATAGCTATAGAGTAATGCTAGGTAGTTAAAATATTATAGATAATAAATAAAAATACATGATCAATAATATTTGTACTTATAAGAGAGTGTGAATCACTCTTCGAACTTAATTGACACAATTAATTTCTTTTTATAGCTATCTTCTCTTATTTAATTACACTAAAAGTCAATTCTAAATTTAATGTGAATTAAATCTCAAAAAATTCTCTTTCATTATTATTATTACATTTATAATTCTATAATTTTTTTCCAAATAAATATTTTAAATGTTGATATTTTTAATCCTAAAAAAAGTCTCAAATCACTTCAATAGTCAATACATTTTATAAAAAATAAAAAATCTTAAATTTGATTAATTTCTATTTATTGAAAATAAAAAATGTTTAAAATTATTAGTTTTTTATCTACAAAATAAAATAATAAATAATAAATTAACACCAATTCATTAATTATAGGTATTATGTGTTTAAAATTATATATAGATGTTACACATATAAAATTATGGATGTTAAATTAAAAAATTTTAACAACTTTTACTATACAACTCATAATTTATATATGGACTATTAAAAAATAAAATTAAAAAATAAAATATAAACAAAAATTAAAAAATAAAATTTTAATAATAATTATTAATTCATTATATTAAAATTAATAAATAAACATACATATGAATATTAAATAAAAAAGTATTAAAATAACTAAAATATGATCCATTAGTATTCATATGAGATAATAATTTAAAAAATACAATAAGATGTATAGTTTAAAATTTGATAATATTAATAGTAAAAATTTATCAATTATGGACATTATATGTATAAAATTATGAATATCATGAGTATAAAATTATACATGTTATTAATATGAAATTATGAATATTATGTATATGAACTTATAAATGTTATGAATAAATTTGTCAATTGAATAAATTAATTTAAGTATTTGATATTTTTTTCAAATCCAATTATGATAAAACTTGAAAATATTTGTGTTAAAAAATCATAATAAATCACTATTCCACTTTGAAAATATGAAACAAATATTAGGTAAGTGAGACAATAAATTAGTGATTATAAAAAAATTAAAATTAATGATAATTAAAATTTAGATTACTCCAACCGCTATAATGTTAAGTAGGTGAGGGAAATAATAGGAAACAATAAATTAGTAGTTATAAAGAAAAATCAATTAACATTAAGAGTACTGCTACACATATAAGTCTTTTTGGCATACAAGTCACTTACATAACGCGCGCGTGTCACGTTGTTTCTCTTTGTATCCGCGTTCCTCTTCCTTCTTCTTTTCCTTCTTCTTTGTGTTTCTCCTCCTTTTTCTTCGCATGTTTCATCTTTATCGTCATTTTTTTATTACTGTTGTTGTTGCTGTATTTTTTTTCCTCCTCCTTCTATTGATAATTTTGCAGCATTATATATTTTTTTCTTCTTTGTTTGATTTTTTCCTCCAAGAAGAATTATAAGAATATGAAATAAGAAGATGAAGAAAAAGAAGCAGCAGAAGATGAGGAGGAGGAAGAAAAAGAATTTTGAATTATGCAGAACTTATCAGCACACATACACCGAAAATTCTTAAACAATACACTCGAATATCTTCGTGTTACATCAAAATTTGGTGCAAATATAGAAAAATATTTTCGCTGCATTTTTTCTTCTTTTTTTCCTTATTTTTTTTTTCTTTTAGTTGAATGAATGTAAGTTCATCCTTTTTCAAGTAATTTTGCAGTATTATGTGTTTCTTCTTCTTCTTTATTTGATTTTTTTGTTTTTATTCTTGTTAAAAGAGTAAAACAAGAAGAAACTTGAGAAGATAAAACAAAAAAAAAAGATTAATAAGAAAAAAAAGAAGCTGATGATGATGATGAAAAAGAAAAAGAAGCATTAGAAGATGAGGAGGAAGGAGAAAAAGAGTTTTGAATTATGTAGAACTTATCAGCACATATATACCGAAAATTCTTAAATAATACACCCAAATATTTTCGTGTTACACCCAAATTCGCTGTAAATACAGAAAAATATTTTCTTTAATGCAGAACTTTTACATTACATTCAATTCAAACCATCAACGATGAAATATTATTTACCTACAGAATCATAAACTACTAATGAAAAAATTAACTAGAATTGAACCATAACTCAACCACTTGATTGGATTCAAAACAATAATCAATTTTCTTCTGGTTCAATTGACAATCTGAACTTGAATTATTCATTATCTTCAATAACAAGATAACTGATGATGGAGGAGAAGGAGGAAAAGGAAGGAGGAGAAGAAATTCCAATGAAAAAAGGAGGAAGAGGAGGAGGAGGAGGTGGTGGTATTGATAACGACGATAACGAAAGAGAAAAATAACAAAGAAGAAAAAGAACGTACAGTAACGACACAAAAAAAAACGTGCGCGTGTAAATATAAATGACTTGTATAAACTTGTATAAAAAAAATACTTATATGCGGAGAATAATTATAACATTAATGACATTCAAAGTATATTATTATGATTAGTCTTTAATGCAATAGTATATATGAAAATCAAATTATAAAAGATCATATTAATATATATATAATATGTACATCCTAATAGTTAGAAATATAATGTGATAAGTTGAGGGATAAGAGAGTAAGATAAAAAATCAAAACGTAAAGAAGTTATATAAATGAAGTCAAATTAATAATTTTTTAGCTAATTATGACTGAATTATTTTAATTCTAAATTTTTTTCATGACATATTTAAATTGATATGAGAAATTAAAGGATACAGTTGGTTTTTTTAATTTTTTTTCAAGGTATGTAATTTATTATAAATTTAAATTTTATTTAAGCTAAGGATCCGCTACTTACTAATAAATTACTATATATTAAGAGTTATGTTATGTGTATATTAAAATTAGTCATCAAAATTAGTTATCAGTATAAAATATATGTTAAAATATAAATACACATCGAAAATAAATTAAATTACACATATATTTATACACAAATATATTAGTGACTGATTTTAGTAACTAATTTTAGTATACAAATAATATTTTTATACAGAAAATATGCGTACATATGATACGTTCAAATTGATATGAGAAAATAAAAGCTACAGTTGAATTTTTTATTATTTCTCACCGATATAATTATTGTAACTTATTTCAATGATGTTTGCAAGTTACTATAAAAAGTAATTTAAGCAAAAATTAGATACCGAACAAAAGGTATCATAGAATTGGCCTATTCTAATATGCAATCCTCTCTCAATATAACTATATCTACTATACCTTTATGCCATATTTATAATTATACATATAACATACGACACATTTAAATTGATATGAGAAATTAAAGGCTATAGTTAGATTTTTTTTATAGTATATATTTTTTAGTTTTGTATGACAAGAACTAATCTATTGTAGATTTAAATTTTATTTAAAAATTTGTTATTGATTAATAAATTATTATATATACAAGACATGATTATTGTAACTTGTTTCAATCCGTAACCTTTTTTTATATAATTATATCTACTATATCTTTATACCTTATTTATAATTATAAGTATACATATCAACATATAATACATTTAAATTGATATGAGAAATTAAAGGATATTGTTAGATTTTTTTTTTCATGGTATGTATTTTTTAGTTTCATATGACAAGAACTAATTCATGGTAAATTTAAATTTCATTTTACTAATTAATAAATCATTGTATATATACACAAGACAAAATTTAAATTTTTGATATTTAATTAAACAAATAAATGAATTAATTAATTTATTAATTTAAATTGATTGGATAATTAGTACTCTTTTTAAGATAGAATAACTATCAATATTGAATTCAATTTTTTAATCCAAGATTATTAAAAAGAGCCCTTAAATTTGACGCATTACAGCCATTTAATTAGTATAATGTTTTTAAAATTTTAAAAACCTCTAATACTATTGACTTGAAAAGATAGGCTTAAATTTGAATTATGGAAATGTCAGATTTCAAGCACTACTCATTAAGAATAATGGTTAACTAATCATAGTTTATTTATTTGTGAAGTAGTTATAAAGTGGCTATGCATGAAATGGCCGACCGGGGATATTATGATTATATTCATCCAAAAGTTAGTAATCTTTTTTCACTTTCATTGATTGATTAGATCATGATCTTTTTTCATTTTCACCTTTGGGTTTAAAATTGGAATGATATGATAAGAGACATGATAGGTGGAAGGTGTTGCCTTTACTTTTTTTTTATTTTAAAATTCGGATTAAAGGTTAGACATATATAAAACCATGGGAGGTAACTTTCACAAAAGAGGTATGGACTTTTAACATTTAACTCTTTATAAACTTTAAAAAGGACTTTATGGAAATTTAAATAAAACTCAAATGATTAGGCATCGGATTTTGGGAGATTTGTTAGGGAGAATGGTTTTTGTGTGATTGATTGGCATTTGGCTGGCCTTTCACATACATTTGATTTAGCAATTTAGAGCATCATGGTGGCCCATACCAATGAACACAAAACTTTCACTTCCTATTTAGTAATGATGTTATTTATTTATTTATTGGCACTCTACTATACAGATTAAAATTGTATAGAGAAATAATATAAATTTTTTTATAATTATTTTTTATTATATTATTATTATTCAAAGTGTGAGTCTTAATTTCTTAAGTACTATTTCTATCATAAAAAAAAATCTATAAACTCACATTTTTACCCTATAATTCACCTTTATTTATTTATTTATTGAAACACAAATAGATCTGCTATCAAAAATTTAACTAATCTAATCCTAAATCTTAAAGTCATGTATAGAAAAACGATAATGCTAGAAAAATAAAAAACAATTAGCCTAAATAATTTAAATTTATTTTATTAAAAATATTTGATAATAAAAAAATTAACTAAAAACATTCAAAACTTATTTTATTTAGTATTTGTTTATTATAAAATATATTAAATAAAACTAAAAATAATAAATTTTAATATTTTTTACTAATATTTTTTTGTTACCAAATATTTTTAATAAAAAAAAATTAAGAATTTGTCTAATATTTTTTTTCCATGTAATGATGGTTTCTTCTCCCCACACACTACCTCCCTTTCTTCATTCGGACCACAAAGACAATGCAATGTGCAAAAAGAAAGGAAAAATTGTGTTTGTACCACTTTTTTTATATTTTGTGTATTTTTATTTTATAATATAAAAAATAAACATGTTATTTGTTTCATTTTTATTAATTAATTTTAGTAAAAAATATATAAAAAAATAACAAATATAATATCCCTCACAACAAAAGGGCCTCTTTAATTTCTCTCACTCTCTCTCTCCTCTGAGAAAAGCTCTCAAAGACACACTGCCCTACAATTTTGAGCCAAAACTCAAAAAGATGAACAGCTTTTGGCATCCTCGCCAAAAAGGCTGCACTATTAATTTTCTTTTTCTCTCTTTGCTTGTATCCATTCCCTCTACAGAGATAAAGCATCCATTCAAGTACCTGATGCCAGAAAATGACAAACCTATATGAAAAAAAATAAAATAAAAAATTATGAGTATATACACGCACATCGTTTTAAAGAGATTACAAAAATTTATACATCAATAATAATGCCACAACGTGCAATTTAGAGAAAGTTTCACAAACTTGTTTTACTAAAAACTAAAGCGGTTAAAAAAAGTGAGTATTGAGATTTGAGAGACATTTGCAAAATGCAAATTCTTATTCTTAATTACCATCATTGACCTCCGTTGCACTTATTAGTTATTAGGTGATCCTTACACATCAATTAAGGAATTTAATTTAAGAATTAATTAAAAAATTAAAGAGTTTAATAAAATACTCTTTATTAAGACAATATTCATAATTCAATCACTAGTGATATCTCATAAAGAATATATGCTACTATAAATAGATTAAATTAATTATTCTTTACAATTTTAATTATTCTACTATATGATATATACAATTATTATACATAGAGCATTATATATGTATTAATGTATTTATGTATGTATGCACGTATACATCCATTCCAGCCCTAAAGTTCAATTGATAGATCGAATTTATGCACAGTAGACATGTTTGTTTTTAGAAACTTTTCCTCTGTATGTTGATGGATATAAGTTAAAGTAATAAGATGCATGACCCCAGCAACTAGTTTTTACTCATGGAAATTGCCAATTGCTCTTTTTTACTCACAAAAGTCAACGGGAGGTGCAAACACTTTTCTTTTAGTTTTTTTCTTTTTTCTTTTTTTGGCACTTATATATATATATAGAAGAAAGAACCAGCATGAAATCTCTTCTTTAATCATTATCTTACGGTAATATGATTTTAGTGAATAGAGGAAACACAGACACTCAAAAAATTTGCATCAATATAATATACACGTGTTGTCTACTACTTCATGTGTTTGGCAAATTGGAAATCTACCTTAATTTGCGGCTTCTTGATTGTTTCATTTATATTAGTACCTATATACAAATCTTTTTTGGTTTAGACATAAGAGTCTTTTTTGTTAATAATAGTATTAATATATATCATAAAATCAGTCATCCCAAAAATTTAAACTAATAGACAACTAATTATATCTCTAATAAAACAATTGAATATGTTAGTAATTTTTTCTCTAATTCAGTATTAAATACCTTCATCACTATCTATCTCTCTTGATCAAAGTTATAATAATGTGTGCATACGATTATATTTTAAAAAGAGAGGTGTTATATTTTTGTATATTTTTTGTATTTTTTATTTTTGGTAATGAAATGAATGATAAAAAGTGAGACAAAAATAAAAGTTTATCTTTTATAATTTATACTATCAAAAATGTACAAAATAAATATTAAAATATATACAAAAAATATTATAGACCCACCATTCTCCTGTGACATGTGCTAAGCTATTAGTTGTTGCCTAGAAAAGCCTCGAAAAAAATACGGTGTATGTATATACTTGTTTGAAATTATCTATATTCATCCATCACATTAACGTTAAAGTTAATTATAGTGTAAAAATGTAAATTTATACAGAAATTATAGATATTCATTTTAAATTTTACAAATTATTATTTAATAATACTAATGACACTGTTGATACACATGTGTAACTATTTTCAACCACAAAAATATAATCTGTATAAAATAAATCTTTATAGTAGTGTTTTTTGCATGCTAATTATTTGTTTACGTAATAATGTATTTGATGAATAAAAAAAATCAAGAAATTATCAGTTAAAATAGTATTTATAACCAATAGTGAGTTAACATAAATCAGACCACAAACGACTTTTGAAAAGGAATACTATTGGGTGTCCAAAAGTAGTGAATTGGAAGAGAGAGAGAGAGAGAGAGCATACACATCTATTTTATGTCTATACATACGTTCTTAAAATAAATGCTGATGTAGTTGTATATGTTGATCTAGCATTTTCTTTATTATAAAGTATAGACTTATAATTTATAAATAAAGTTTGCAGTGAAATTAATAATAAAGAAAAAAGTAGTAACTATTTGTCTCTTAATATATTCATTATAATAAGCCTACTTTGTGAATTGAAATTGAATATAATACATCGTGTCTTAGTATATATAAAAAAATAAACCATATCAAGTAGTTGCATTAATCAAAAGATTATTAAAAAAAGTTAATAATTCCGAAATCATTGAGACTATGAAAAAGTCATGCATCTCAAATCAAGGAGATTAGTTGTGGTAGTTGTTGTTGTTACTTCATTACTACTATATATGCATTGTCATCCCTAGTTTTCTCACACTATCTTATATAATGAGTAAGTGGGTCAGGGGTGATTTTCATGAACCCTACTATGTCTGCCACTATCCTTTATTTTCAGTAACCCCAGCCATTCAAATAATAATGCTCATACCGCCCATTGTCCATTGCCTCGCCTTTTTTTTATTTAACGATATCGTCTGCTCTAATAGGTGAAAGACTAATCTTTGCAGGTCTGAACTTTATTTAAAAGTTTATTTTTAGTTAATAAATTATAAAATACATAAAATGAGATTCAAACTATCAATATTTATTTAAATAGGTTAGTAAATTAATCATTCAATTAATTTAAATTAATTGTATTAGTCTCTCTGTATATATCTACTTTGTTACAATTTTTCAACATAAAGAAATTAAAGACAACAAAAAAAATAATATATGTAAAAGTATCAAGTATTTCAGAACTATGCTGGCATGGATTTTATTCTTGGGTTTACAATGTTGCGCAGATTATATGATGCCCGACAAGAATTATGATTTATAGGAGAATTATGCTATGTTTTAGGACAAGAAATCAAATTACACTCTCAATAAGTTAAAATATAAAATTGATTGAATAGACCTTTTACTTGTATATTGCTTAAGAAAATTTCAAATATATATATATATATATATATATATATATATTTGAAAATGTAAGAACTTTAACTACTCATCTCTATTTCTATTACATTGTCCATAAAGTATGGAATTCTGGTTCTCCTGATCTTGTTAGGAGCCAATCAGCCGTTTAGAAAGAAGTGCGGAAAAGAAGTCTTTGGAAACATTTTCGTTTAAGAAAAGGAAACTTGAAGTGTATTCCAATAGTTAGGGGTGCATATGGTTCGACCATCTTAAAGATTCGGTTCAGTTCTAAATATTTTGGAAATTAATTTGGTGTGATTTTATTGAATTTATGATCGAGTAAGAATCTCAAAAATAGATCCGATCATTATTTAGAATTGGGTCCGGATCTAAACAAATCCAACTTCACCCAATCCATGTACACTCTAAAAAGACTAAAAAAAAAGTATATATGTTATAAATTAATTTCAATATTATGTTATATTTATTATAAGTTTAATATTTTATTTTTAATCATACTTGTTGAATTAGAAAATAGATCAAAGAAGTATGAAATTAGAATTCATGGACAAATTCAAGTTCAAATATAGATATTAATTTTTCGGTAATAAGTATGTTTTTTTCTTCTTTATAAATAAGTACATCATAATTTTTTGACATAAAGTTTATCAAGACTCGCACTTCACCGGGTTAGACCCGGTTTTAGCGTGACCCGAAAGTAGTAAGATTTTACTGGGTTTAGGGCCGGATAAATGTTTCAAAAATAGATCTAGTCATTATTTAGGGTCGGGTCTAGGTCAAAGCGAACCTGACTTCACACGACCCATGTACACCCCCTATCAACAGTATTCAAAAATCGTTGGAATAGTTTGATGGCTCACATCTCAAAGAAAATACTACAAGAAACAGTGTAATTATCAACGCCAAAAATTGACAGTCAGATTTTTCGTCATATTTTTCGACGGTTTATCGTCGATAAAATGAAAAAGAAATAATTAGAAATAAAATATTAAAATTGACGACCATGTCGTTTATTACTTTAGCAATCTTCTAACGTTTTAATATTATCGTCACATTGCTAACGAAGTGGTGATTTGAGATTTTTTTCTTTAAAATCGACGGACTGGTTATTTATTTTAATAATTATAATATCGAAAGTTTTTGTTGTCGAGAAATTTAGGCGATGGAGATCTCTTTTCAAAAGTAAATAAATGGGGGTATTTTATAATATAAAATCGATGGCTAGGGTGGTGATTTTCGATTAACTAAAATTAATGAAATTGCCGTCGATTTTTATTAACAAAAAATTACACCCACGTTTGTTTTCGCGTCCTTTATTTCACTCAATTCCCTACTTACATTTTAGCTCAAATTTTAAGCCCAAAATTTTAGAGAATCAGAGTTCAGAGTGAGGCTTCTTCTTCTTCTTCTCCAACACGTGAGAATAGAGACCAGAGACAGAGTCACGGCCATGGAGAGAGGCAGAGAGCAGATCAGCAGAGCTTCTCTTCTCCGTGGCTGAGAAAACCCGCCGTCCTCTGCCTGAAAGCAGAGCTTCTTCTTCCGCCGAGTCCGTCGCCGTGTCATCCTCTTCATGTAAGTTCCTCTCTCTATATCTCTTGCTCTCTCTCTCTCACTCCATCACATTATGATTTGTGAATCTGCATGTAAGTTCTTCTTCTTTTACAGGGTTGTCATTGTAACGTCTTTATTGGTCGGCGTTGCTGTGAGCCCGTCGCCGGAGCCCATCATCGTCGCAGCTTCTTGTAAGTTCCTCTTTGTCTCTCTTTGTTTATTATATTTATTTTTGTAATTTTTGTATCTACTATTTTTATCATAAAATTCTGAATTTGCGTTTGTTAATAACAATTGCATTAATATTACTAAAACCTAGTTAGCATAATCAATTGCGTTTGGGGATTAGAGATCCTTATTGTGTAAATATTGCTCTTCTTGGGAAGCTAGTTTGGACTTTTTTCCAGCAACCAAACAAGCTAGGGGTCCAATTGTTGGATGCCAAGTACCGATCATCTCTATATGACTGTTTTAGTTGTCCTAAGAACAAGAACTCTCCCATTTGGAGGTGTCTTTGCAAGGCTTGGGAAGTGTTGAAGGATGGGTTTACTTGGTGTATTGGAGATTTGAACCAGAATTTTTGGTTTTCTAGCTGGAGGAGAGAAGAATGGTTATCTAATGAGATGGATTATGTTCACATTTCTGATTCGAATCTCCGGATACAAGATATTTGGTCGGTTGGTAGGTGGCATTTGGATACTCCTTATTCTCCTTTATCTCAAAATCTGAAAGGTAATATTCTCTCTTACAATCCAGATGAACAAGCAGGTCCGGAAGTGGGTTGGTATTGGAGTGGGTCTGCTGCCAAAGTCTATAACTCACGCAATGGTTACTTGTGGTTGTGTAAGCAACTATTTTGTTGGGAGGAGCGGGAGAATTGGCTTTGGCTTTGGCGTCAGCTTGTTCCGGAAAAGCATAAGTTTTTGGCTTGGTTGTGTCTTAAGGAGGCTCTTCCTACTGCAAGTTTTCGCTTTAGAAGAGGGATGTCGTCATCAGATAGGTGTCCAAGATGTCTTTCTAGCCAGGAATCGGTTTTACATTGTACTCGGGATTGTCCAAAAGCTCAGCTTGTCTGGCATAGGTTGGATATTTCTTGTCATCCTTTGGATTTGAAGAACTGGTTCTTGTATCATAGTAGAGAGCATCCGTTCAAGTTCTTTTCGAGACTTTTGTGGATATGGCGAGCAAGGAATAATGACATATTTAATCCCCATGAAACTTGGCCTCCGAAAAACGTGATTTATCTGACATTAACTTCAGAAAATGAGCTTAGGAATATTTTTGAATTACAACGTATGTCCCTTCCCTCTACTCTAAATGGTTTTTGGAATCCCCTATCCATTGGTACTTTTAAGATTAATTGTGATGCTAGTTATTTTAGTTCGGGTGATAGTGTTGATTTTCCTTGTGTTATTAGAGATTGTAATGGGAGTTGGCAAATGGGGGTGTTTGGGAATGATTGAGAGTAATAGTATTCTTCAAGGAGAATTGTTTGCTATTTGGAGAGGATATCTCTTAGCTTGGGATGTGGATCAACGAGATGTTATTTGTGAGACGGATTGTGTGGAAGCATTTAATCTTGTTACTCAAGATGGTTTTGGGTTTATTGATCCATTGGTGCTCAAAATAAGAGATATCATGCATTGGAATTGGCGTGTTGACTTTCGTTTGATTATGAGAGATGCAAACACGGTGGCAGATACTATGGCAAAGATGGCGATGAAGTTACAACTTTCGCATGTGGAGCTTCTTTCACCTTGGGAGGAGTTTAAGAGTAGTCTTAAACGGGACTGTCCCTCTATTTAAGCAGTTTCTTATTTTATTTTTTTCTTTATTTAATTTATTTCAGTCACCAAAAAAAAAAATAAAGATAAAATTTTCCAAACCAAAAAAATTTATCACATTATTTCAGCTTAACTAGTTTGACACATTAGTTTAAAAATGTGATTAGATAAAACAAAATGTAAAATAAAGAAAGAAAAACCACTTACTTGCTTAGTATTAAAAAAAAGTAGAATATTAACTTCAGATTCAGTTACAGATTTCAAGTAAATAAAAAAAGTAATTGTGTAGTATTTCTGTTACATAAATTCCTAATTTTATAAATTTATATTAATTTGTTATACATAAATTTAAAAAAAAAACTTAAAACAATATAAATTTTGTGTAAATTATGTGAAAAAAGAAAAGACAAAGGAAAAGAGTGGCACAATTTAAAAAAAATGGAACAAATATATTTTGCCTTTTCTACGTTTTTTTAAACCATATTTTATACTATGTCTTTTAAAACCATATTTTATAATAGTTCAAAATAGCAATCTTTTCTTTTAGTACAAAAAAAGAAAAGTCAAGTTAGAGAAACCCGCAAATAACACACACACACAAGTTGAAACAATACAATTAAGAAATTTATAATACAACCAATGAGCCCCAAGTCCACAAAAAAAAAAAAAAAACCCTTTGTAGGTGTGCCAACTGCCAACAAAAAAAAAATCACAAACACCTAATTAGTATAAACATGGAAAGTAATCAGTTTTTTTTTTTGGTAAAATAGTCTAATTTAATTTTTAGACAATAAAACTAAACATGTGCCATTCCCTTCCAACATAGTAAACTAGCTACCGAAAATCCATATCTATGGATGTTTATTACTTTATTCACATCCATATCATAGCCCTCCCAAAAATATTAAATGTCACCGGAAAAAAAAAGGACTTAGACTTCTCAAAATTTTACACCGTCTGGTTCTAACGTTGTTGAGAGGGGTAGTAATAGTACAGTGGCCAGTGGGTTGCGTCTCATCGTATATGTTTGTCAACTATAGGAGTTTTGTGTAGTTTCAGACTTTCGGCAAATCTCAAGAGACCAAAGTGTAATTTACTCAAAATGTATACATGATTTGGGTCTACTTTTTTGTACATTTTTGTAACAGGGTCTACTTCTTTTTCTCTGAATCAAAGTCAAAATGTTCTTTAGGTACTACCCGAGAGGCCCACTTTCAGTCTTTTTTTTTATCCACAAAAAAAAAACTCCTTTGTGATAGCTTAGCTAACCTTTCTTCGTGGTCTTTCATAATTTAATATTATGACTTTTCCTTCTCTCTTTTTTATCCCAAAAAAATTCCTTTAGGATATTGGTTAAGATTATCACTCATATAAATTTTCAGATTTTTTCTCCAAAGATATATGAATTACAAGTATTGAAGTACATATAGAAAACTTCAATTATTTAGTTTTTCGACAGTTTCTTGTGTTAAACACTTTAACAAGTTATAATAATCATAATATTATCAAATTTAAACATTCTGGGGTGGTGGCGCAGTTGGCTAGCGCGTAGGTCTCATAGCTTAGAGTGATCCTGAGGTCGAGAGTTCGAGTCTCTCTCACCCCAATTTTTTCCTTTTTTGTGCTACATTTTTCATTCCAAATTCAACAATCATAGATGTTTGATAAAATATTTCAAAATAATAAATAGAGTATCTAAGACATTTTGTCAAACATTATTTATATTTGCAAAGATTATATATGTATCTTTTAAATGATAAAATCGTCAATATTATAATCATTTAGAGACCAAATCAATTGTTTAGTCTTTTTCAAAATATCACTGGTCTTCTAATGTTAGGCTCTTAAATGGAATCAGTTACTAATACAATAAGTCAATAAGACGAAGTTAAGGAAATCCAACAGCACACATATTTGTATGTACAAGTTGCTGTGCGAGATACATGTGACAAAGCTTCTAGACGACTTTAGGATTTTAGGAACATTAATTATTGTCTTCTATAGATTTTTATCAAACAAGTTTTAGTGATTCCAATATGCGTAGTTTCATCTTCATTCTTTTAGCATTTCTAGTTATGACTATAGATCTTTCCAGTTTCCACAGATCCATCCGAGACAGAAAATTAACAAGTTCGGCTTGTCACGCATTCATCACATGCTGGCTGTGTTAATTCTATTATAGGGTTTCTAAAGTTTAGATCGAATTTTAATTTGATCTTTAATGTTTTAAACATTTTATTTCAATCTTAAAAATATTTAAACCTCTTATTTCAATCCCAAAAGAATTTTAGCAGGTTTAATGTTATGTTGTTCTACTATTAAATTTAACATAAACAATTCACATATTGAAGATTCAATAGCATTTGATTTTAATATGTAAGTAAAATTGATTCACCAATGATGACTATTATAAAAAAATTTTCTTTGATTTTGAAAAAGTGATAATTGTTTGCTAGGATTTGGAGTTTGGTAAAAAAAAAAAAGAAATTAAATAAAAGAAGTATTATAAGAAGGTTTTAGTTATATTTTTTCTAACACATAAAAATATATATGACTTAACTAGTAATATTATTAACGTTCACCTTACTCATTCTGCTAATTATTAGTGTCAAATTTAATGATAGGACTATATTGAACATGTTTAAAATATTTTGAGATAAAAATAAAATATTTAAAATGTTAGGAATAAAATTAAAATTTAGCCTAAATTTTAGAGATTAAAATAATATTTTACTTTTCTATTATATTTTGAGATATGGATAAAATTTTTGTATTATTTTTTTTTTTCCATCTTATATTCGTAGATTTATGTCTTTTTTTTGCTTTCTTTCCTTTGTGGGGTTACCAATGCAATAGTATTGTATATTTTAAAATTGTCAAGTTTAATTTGAAAGGTAGACATTGATTATGTAAGAAAAATTTTATTAGGAAATTCACTTTTTTTAGTTGATTTTTTATTTAATTATTCTGTTGGCCTCAATAGTTTCACTAAATTTATATATATATATATATATATATTAATTGGGTGATTGGATTTCAATAATGCTTTTAGTTTAGTAATTAGGTATTTGTCAGTGTAAAAAATATTAGAGTTAATAGAATATTTATTCGCAAATTGAAGGTATCTATAATTAAAAAATTAATTAGATCTTTAATCACATATTTTTAGAAGAATATTTAATTTTAATATTTTTGGCACAAAAAAGACCTAATTATGAACTAAGTTATGTACATACAGAGGTAATAAGAAATACAAAAATTCCATAAATCATTCTCAAAAAAATCCAAAGCAACAAAACAGAAAAAGAGAAATAAAAAAGGGATAAATTTTTTTACCTAAATAAAATTGGTAGCCATAAAAAGAAAAGAAGATAGAAAGGAAGCTTCAAGCGCTCAAGAACTTTGGAAAAACGAAAAGAGAATGGAATTTTTCTTCGATAAAGAAAGATGATTCTCAAAGAGAGAAGTTAAAAATGGAAGGTGAAGTAGAAGTGAAGTTCTTTCTAGTAAAAATAAATGTGACATTGATTGATGAAGAGAGAGAGAAATGCGAATTAAAGCTAACGGTTCGAAAATCGAAAAAGTTAAAATCGCTCGAAGAAACTGAAAAAGTATCCTAAATTTTTTGGCGCATAAAAGAGTGAAACCCCATAATGGTCCCTCAGATTGAGCCCGTGCACCAATGTTACCCCTGACTTTCGAAATGCTCTAATTGCACCCTTCAGATTGAGCTCCGTGCGAAATCCTGGTCCCTCCACCCAATTCTGGCGTGACTCAGCAGCCGGAGCGCTGAGCTGGCTGCTTATTGTCCACGTAGGCATCCTTAAACGGCTAGCTGATGTGGAGGATCTTCAAAGAATGTCAAAATTCCCTGAATTAGTCCCTGGTACCAATTATAAACCCTAAGTTGTTCTTCCCTCTTCCTATGTGAATTGGTTCGTCGTCCAACTCTCCCTCTTCTTCCCCCTTCTTCTTCGTCCTCTCCCGCCATGAGTGACAGTCAAGCTTCTCGTAGGTCGAATCGCTCATCTGCGACTGGAATCTGGAGAGGGAACAATGTGCGTGCCCGGCGTTCAGCAGTTCCAGAGTGGTGTGGTTGTGGGTGTAGGCCTGTCCTTCGGTGGTCAGGGACGGAGAGTCATCCTAATAAGCCATTCTTCGGGTGTCCGAATTATAACGTGAGTGCAATTACTGGCTGAAATTTATAGTGTTGGTTACTTGAGGTAGTTGTTTGATAAGGTTGATGCATGTTTGCAGACTAGTGGAAAGAATTGGTGTGGGTTATTTGTCTGGGCAGATTCGGTAAAGGATGAGGTGCCGCTGAAGTCTGATGAAGAAGATGAGCATGGTGGGATGAAGATGAACATTGCATGGAAGGTGGGCAAACTGGAAGCAGATGTGAGAAATGTGAAGCTGATGGTCCAAGTGCTTGGTTTAGGGGTATTCGTGTTAGTGGTCTTTGTGTTGATGTTACTGCTGAAGGTTTGATTAGGGTGAGAGCTGAAACACAGAACCAGTGTATTCCAGTTTATGAACAATGTAATTGACATTAGATTGTTTTTGATATATTGAATGACTATTTGGTTTTGTTCTTGTAAATATAATTGATATGGATAAGCAACATTAGGATAAGCTTACATAAGGCACAATTCATAACTGAATCACAATAAAAGTAGTTCATATAAACATTCTGCAATAATGCATTGATGACAATAACAAGCCAAAAAATTCTGAGCATTGTTTCAGCTAGATTCCAGCAACTTAATTAGTATTTAAAAGTTGCAGAGGTGTCTATAAATCACCATGACCAAACAAAAGAGACTAAGATAATTGTTTCACAAAATATTACAATCTTTCATAATCTCAACCTAAAGCTAGGATCATAATCACTTCTTTCTTGGCGGTTTGAACCCCGGGGTTGGGACAAACTTCAGGAAGTTGGCAAGCCTTGTTGCAGTTGCCTCACTAGCTCCCTCCATTGGATTGAATGATGCAGAGCCAGTGGGAGGAGGTGACCTTCTTCTAAGTGGCAGTTTTCCAGGTCTTGTAGGTGTGTTCCTGGTTTGTTCATGCTGCTGCAATGCAGACAATATTTGACATAAAGCCTATAAAATAAGACAAGTAATAAAAACACATTACATGAAACATTATTAAACAAATACCTTTTGGGAGTTTTCAGGTTCAGAGTATGAGGGCTGAGACAAATCAATTTCAGCCTGCTGGACATCCACATCCACAAGAGTGGCAGGAGCAGGGGCAGATGCAGTAGCAGATGCAGTAGCAGTAGCAGTAGCGGACGCTGTTGCAATTCCAGAGCCTGTAGCAGTAGCAGAGGCAGTTGCAGCTTGAGGTGCATTGCAAGTAGTTGTTGTAGCTGACGCAGTGGCAGTTGCAGTGACATTCTGAGCAGTAGCCTTAGGGTCTTTAGCAGCAGCCTCCGCAGCTTTCTTCTTCTCAGCCTCTGCAGCCTCAGCCGCCTTCTTCATCTGACACCCTCTTTTTGTATGACCTTTCTGCAAGCAATACTTGCAAGTGAATGGTCGTAGCTGTCTCTTCAGAGTGGTGGTTGGCTTGGATTTCTTGCTAGAGTGACCCCCCTCATCCGCATCCTTCCTTCTCTTGGTTTGGAGCTGTCCAGGTTTCCTCTTAACCAAAGGTGCCAATGGTCTATTGGCTTCAGATCTTTCCCATAATTGTTGGCCAGGTAAAGGATTTATGTGGTGGGAGTAAGTGGCTTTGTAGGACTCCATTGTGAGGAGCTTGTGGCAGAAATCCTCTGGCCACTTGTTGACCCTAGCAATAGCAGCACATGCGTGCACACATGGGATTCCTGCAACACCATCATCAGCAATAATAAGTAGGTGCATAGTTAATTAGACTCACTAGGCAGAGTAGTTAAATAATTAAGTAATAGTTAAAGACATTACCTGTTAGCATCCAAAACTGACAAGTACATAGCCTTTTCCCCAGATCCACTACATGGTGTGTAGGGTGTCCATGTACCTCGAACTTCTCGTATCCGGTGTCTCCAGCCCAGATTGGTTGCCATTGCCTAGATTCCTTCCTCAGCTTCTCCAGTCTGCTCTTGATCACTGGGGGAAGTATCCCCACATGATTATCCAACTTCACTTTATTTTTGGCCATCGTCCTCATTACGAACATCCTAACCTCTTCCAGCAGTGTGATTATAGGCTTCCTCCTAGCTTCCTTAATCTTTGCGTTGAATACTTCGCACGCATTGTTACATATTGAGTCTAACTTTGGCTTGTGACTGAACTGAGATCTTGTCCAAGAATGTGGTGGCCACTTTTCTAGGTATGCCCATGCCTCCGGATTAAGCCTCTTTAACTTTTCCCTATGTTCCTTGAATTCCTCAAATGTTGTGGCTCGTGCACAATCCCACAGCAACCCTCTTAGCTCCAGATCTTTCTAACAAAAGCACCATAAATGTCCCTGACTTTCTAACAAAAGCACCATAAATGTCCCTAACATTTACTATCGTGCATCTACAGTAGTCCTACTCAGATATCAGCAAGCCTCTAACAGATCAGGAATATTGTAACACAGTGATGCAAATAAACTGGAAACTAAATCAGAAGGGATTAGCAGTAGTGTACCTTTTGCATATCGGATATGAAACACCAACCATGTGTCTTGTAATCTCCCAAATCTGCGTGCAGTAGTTCCAGGAACCATTTCCAGTTGGCAGTGTTTTCAACTTCTACAACTGCCCAAGCAATGACATATATGTGGTGGTTTGCATCCTGCCCAATAGCTGATAGAATCTGCCCTCCAAAGACAGTTTTTAGGAAAGCACCATCAAGTCCAATGAGTGGACGACATCCTGCCTTAAATCCATTCTTGCAGCCACTTAAACACACATACATTTTCTCGAATATCACATCACCGTTTGGCTGTGGGATGGTGCAAATTTTGACAGTTGAACCCGGGTTTGTCTTCAGCAGTGTCTCCCCATAGTCCCTCACCATTGCATACTGAGCCTTTTCATCACCATATACAAGGTTTCTAGCATCAGACAGTGCCCTAGAGATTGAGTTCCTATTCAATGACAGATCATACTTGGTCTTGAAGAAGGTGTTTGCATCACAATGCCTGAAGTTGGGATACTTTCTGACTTTCTTCACCAGCTTACTAGCAACCCAGTTACGATTGGCTGCTCTGTTCTTATCCTCCCTTGCACAGCTATGATCATCTCTGAAAGTCTTCACTTGCCAGCAAGTATCGTCTCGGTCCTTGGAAGCAAAGATGACCCAGCCACATTCCTTCACCTTGCAAACTGCCCTAAGCCTATTCCTATCATTTTTATTGAACCGAATACGCCTTCCCTCCTGGATGGTGTACTCCCTAACAGCTTCTTTGAAATCCCACTTTGTTTTGAACTTCATTCCAACCTCCAAATGAAGCTCCCCGAACCTAGCCCCCTCTCTAAAAAGAGGAAACACCTCATCAGACTCGGTCTCCTCTTCTAGTTCGTCTTCAGAATTGGGTGGGGTTTTCATCTCCAATGAATGCCAAGAGTTGGCACCATCAGAATCAGTCCCAGGATCGTATGCATCATAATCATCATTCTTATCAGTTCCAACATTCCCAAAATCCACTTCAACATCAGAATTACCCTCCACATAAGCATCTTCATCAACACAAATCTTCTCCTTCATCTTATTCTTTCCCTTACCCTTATCCTGTGAAGCACTCCCCTTACTTGTTTTCTTCTTACCCTTTACCTTAGGTGAAGGAACAGGGTCCGCAGCACATGAATCAGATGAGCTGTCTTCCCTTACTGGTTTATAGGGCTCATCTTCTGAACTATCATCAGTTTTAGAGGACTCCTCATCAGATGACATCAACATCACTGGGATCTTGCTACCCTGCCCTCTTTTCTGAGCCTTTGTGCCTCCTATCCCAGTGGCAGACCTGAGGCAATACCTCCTATGAACTTTTGTTTGACTTGGTTTCGGGGTGTTCTTGACCTTCTTCTTAATTTTTTGTTCAGACGGCACCTTAACAGATGCTTTTACCCCTTCCTCTCTACGTCGACTCACATTAGCAGTAGGATTCTTTTCATGATTTGGCCTAGAACCATTGTCTGGGGCAGCTGTAACATTTTCCTTAGCTTGAGTCCCAAGGTCCCTTACTTGATCATCAATGTATACCATAACCTCCTCCCCTTCTATCAGTTCAGGTGACGAAACCTGATGTTCAATGTAGATATCAACAAGGCCGGCATTCTGTGAACCCATCTCACACATCTCTCTTAGGTCTGCATCACTACTTAACTTCCTCAATCCCTCCCCTATGCTCTTTCCAGGTACAAGCCACCAGACTTCCTTCATTCTGTCATAACCTAGCTCCTTATAATAGTTTCTCAGGTAAAATACATCCAACCTATCCACCTCAACATCACCTAGGCAGTTTCTGTTGTCCGGATAGTAACCAATCTCTCCATCCACGCCCTTCTCAAAACTTCCTCCATGATGAAACATAATGTCCAGTACTTCATCCATCTGCCAGATAAGTTAACAAACAAATTAAACACATCCAACCTTTCTTTGAGGAAGAAAAAAAAAAAAACAGAGCAAACCAAACCCCTGCATAACAACGTAACCACAAAAACCTAACAACACAGAAATCTAAACAAGACACCAAACGAATATCAACTCTGCTTCAATCAAGACACCACGTGAACAGCCATCAGTGAAAACCAAAAAAAAAAATTTAAACTTCAAGTACACATTCTGTATTACTAACCTTGTTGTAGCTGACGATGACGATAGCCTCTGCTTCAACCACTTCGTACCTGTGGCGTACTTCCTTCTCCTGGCAATGAACTCACTCAAGCAATAGCCAGAATGTGCCCTAATGTCACACCATTCTCTGGACGACAGCGATAGGAAACGTTTGAAGAGAAGTAGGAGAAAGACTGGAGAATGATCAACCCTCTCCCCAAGCAACGTTTCAATTCCCCTCCAAGGTAAAACGACGTCGTGCTGATTCATTAACGCCATTCACGCAAAACGGCGCCGTTTAAGGATGCCTACGTGGACAATAAGCAGCCAGCTCAGCGCTCCGGCTGCTGAGTCACGCCGGAATTGGGTGGAGGGACCAGGATTTCGCACGGAGCTCAATCTGAAGGGTGCAATTAGAGCATTTCGAAAGTCAGGGGTAACATTGGTGCACGGGCTCAATCTGAGGGACCATTATGGGGTTTCACTCCGCATAAAACTCCAAAAATTTCAACTGGGCCTGGTCTATTAAAACTCGAATTCACTTGACAAGGTCGTACGTAAAAAAATCCTAGTTGGGGCACTGTTCTAAACAAGAACGAATATTGAGATCATACATTACCAACCTTATGCAAAAACATGAATAACATAATAATAAAAGATAACATTAAATCGGTAAAACGGCAAATTTTACTAAGACAAAGCATATATTCGGGGCAATAAATGCCTAATGGATACCTAGGAAAGGTATAAGATAAGGAAAAGGGGACTCAAGAGACATGGAACAAAAATACTTCAATCTTTTTATGTATATGATTGACTTAAGTTTCGAAGTGCTTTCACAGGTTGCTCTCCCGACCTGGTCGGGTGGATACAATTCAAGTCAGGATCTTTGAAATTCACAAACTCATCCCAAACAAAAGGTAATAATATTATTGTTTCAAAATCGTCAACTTTAATTCAAAAGGTAGGCTTTGATTATGTAAAAAAAATTTCCATTAGGAAATTTATTTTTTTTTTAAGTTTATTTTTTGTTTAATTATTATGTATAGTTTCACTAAATTTATAATTAGGTTCCTACATTTTTTTAATTGGGCGATTGGATTCCAACAAATCTTTTAGTTTTGTAATTAGGTTCTTGTTAGTGTAAAAAATGTTAGAGTTAACAGAATATTTTTTTACAAATTGAAGGTACACATAATTAAAAAATAATTAGATCTTTAACCACATATTTTTTTAGAGGAATATTCTATTAATTTAAATGTTTTTGACACACAAAAAATCTAATTATAAAATTAAAAGTAATGTAGAGATCCAATAAAAAATAAAAAAATATAAAAACTTAATTGTAAATTTAATGAAACTACAAGAATCAACAGAATAATTAAATTTTTATTTTTTGAATTGTATACATATATTAATAAATATGATCATATGAGTTATTTTATATTTTATATTTTATATTTTATATTTGACATCTTAGTACATTGAAAAAATATTACTTAAGGAGGCTGTCATAGTGATTTACCACAAGAGGCTAACATAGCACAATGAAACACTAAGAAGGTTAAACAGCATGAAGACATTAATTTAAATCTAAATAATAAAGGGATGGAGATTGTGGTTGAAGATTATGCAAGACCTTTTACATCTAAAAATGTATAATAATTTTCTGTTATCAACATCGGGTATATTAGTGAATAAAAATAACTAAGTTATTGAAGAGGTGGATGAGAAAACATTGGATCTAGAGAATCAGTTGGTATAAAGATGATGAGAGAGCTATTAAAGGAGAGAAGCCTTTGGATCCATGTCCTGTCATTTCAGTTTCGAAGGAAGAATTTGATGAATGGTGAAAATCCTAGCAGATAGCTCTTATCGTCAAAATTCTTGGCAAAAGAGTGAGTTCGGAGTTCTTAGAGCAATGTCTAAAAAGAGACTGAATTAAAAAAGTAATATAAATGTTATTAATATGAATTTTGGCTATTTTTTAATTTATTTTTTAGTTGCGGATAATGGTACGGAGGCAATACAAAAAAAACAAAAGAAGTATATCCGTCGTAATAAAGAATTTTAAAATGGAAATGATTTTCAAAGTAATAGAGAGGATGAGAATATGGTTCTAGATCATGAGTAATGGCTCAAGATTTGATGTGCTCTTTTAGAATAATTTGGAGGATTTTCCTCCAACAAATGCAACACAAAAGGAAGTGGCAAGCAATGCCATGCATAGTGGGTCAAAGGAGTCTAAAGTTCATGCTGTAAAAATAATATGATCTCCATCTAAAAATAAACTATTAGAGTTGGGACTGGTAAAAATTCTCAAAGAATAAAAAAAATAACCTAGGACCTAATTTCATTTGGAAAGTTTTCAAACTTAAGTTGAAAGGAACTGAAAAAATGGTGGAGAAGCTTTTTAATTCTTCTCAAACCAACTAACTCAAATTTTCCCGTTTTGAGATCACGCACCAGAAATCTAGAAATAGAAGCTATGGAAACGATGATATTGGAAAATCTTTGAGTGATGCAGTAATAATAATGGGAATCTTTTGAAACTTTATAGATGGTAAAAGATCATTTTCAAGGGTCACGTGATAAAAATAAGATTTCTCACAACCTTAAAAATGCAGCACCAAGCTCTTTGTGATTGTCTCCATTCCTTAAGTGCTAATATGAATCTCCCCTAGCGTTTCACTGGTGATTTTAATGTTATTTTACAAGTTATGAAAGGAAAAGGGGTTCTCCCAATCAAACTGCGATATTCGACTGTAGTCTTTTGAATTTGGATTTTTCTAGTTGGTCATATACTTGAAAGAGAGATAGCCTTATTGAGAGGCTTTAAAGGGGTTTGAGAAATTTGGATAGGTAGATTACTTTTTTGAAAGCTAGAATTAGACACCTACATATGATGAAGTTGATTACTCATCTCTTTGTCTTCAGTTCTCTCCTTCTCCCTCCTTCCCCTCTCAAATAGAAGGAGAAGATCTATCAAGTTTGTGATAGCTTGGCTTATGCACCCTGATTTCAATAATATGATGGCAAATATTTGAACTTTGAGGGATTCTTGGAATTTCAATGTTTTAACAATATTCAAAGAAAAAATGATAGAATTCACAGAAGGCTTCAAGGAATTATCTCTAGCTTAAGTCTCAATAGCAACCATTTTCTAAAAAAACTTCAAAGTGATTTGTAAAAGGAATATGAAGAGATTTTCTCTCAAGAAAAAATTCTCTGGTTTCAAAAATTCAAGCGCAAGTGGATTAAATTTGGGGGTCATAGTACCAAATTGACTGCCGTCAAGATGAGAATGGAAATTGGGTCTTAGACAGAAACAACTTAGAGGTGATGGCTTTTTCCTTTTACTTTAAGTTGTTCCTTGATGATTTACCTAATCTCCTTATATGCTGCATCAAGTTTGTCCCCTGCTTAGTATTGATAAATATATTTAATTGTAATATTTCTCATACGTATATCAAAGATCTTGTTTTTAATATGGATGGTCTAAAAGACCCGGGCGACACGGCATCCAGAAAATTTTTATCAATGTAAGCGGGGTACTATTGGGTCGAATCTATGCAAATTAGTGGAGAGTATTTTCGGTAATCCTTAAGGTATTAAAAAGATAAATAAGACTTGATATGGAAAATAAAAGATAAACAAGAAAATAAGGATTCAAACTGAATAAAAAGATACATTGAAATTAAAATAAAAATAAAAATGATAGATTGAAATTGAATACAAAGAGAATCACTCTACTTTCTACCCAATTTCTTGACGCAACAAGAAAGGGACTCCTCAACCTAACTTGCCAACGCCATAGTTTGGAAATTGAATCGAAGGGACTCCTCAACCTTCTACTCAATTCCCCGATGTAACAAGAGAGGGACTCCTCAACCTCAATTGTCCACACCATGGTTTCATCACGAAACCAAAAAGGGGTTTTGAACCTCTAAATTATTCTATTCTGCGACTACAATAGCTAAGGAGGTATTTATAACCTCTTATTAGGTTAAAACAAAGAAAAACCCTAAAGCCCATAATCATAAGGCCCAATCTAGTAATTAAATAAACAAAATCAAAATACATTAAATTAAAATATTCTAAACATGTAAACTAATATCTTCTAAATAATACTTGAACTCTTCATATCTCGAACATTTGAAGCACGTATCATTCTCCTCCTCTTCAAAAAAGATTCGTCCTCGAATCTTGTAGGTGGAAAAAATAGAATATGAAAAGCACAAAAATTACAAGGAAGATAATTTTTTTTTCTTTTTTTGTATATATTTCTTTTTTTTTTGCACTGTATGCTTTTTTTTATTTTTTTAAACAATAAAATCAACAATGATGACAAAACAATAATGAAACACAAACGAAAAACAAGAACACGAAAACTTAAAGAAAGATGCGACATACTGGACTCTTTTTTTATGATAAAAGAAGAACAAATATAGATTAATAAGAATTAATCTAATACCTGAGCTCTGATACCAAATGATATGGAAAATAAAAGATAAACAAGAAAATAAGGATTCAAACTGAATAAAAAGATACATTGAAATTAAAATAAAAATAAAAATGATAGATTGAAATTGAATACAAAGAGAATCACTCTACTTTCTACCCAATTTCTTGACGCAACAAGAAAGGGACTCCTCAACCTAACTTGCCAACGCCATAGTTTGGAAATTGAATCGAAGGGACTCCTCAACCTTCTACTCAATTCCCCGATGTAACAAGAGAGGGACTCCTCAACCTCAATTGTCCACACCATGGTTTCATCACGAAACCAAAAAGGGGTTTTGAACCTCTAAATTATTCTATTCTGCGACTACAATAGCTAAGGAGGTATTTATAACCTCTTATTAGGTTAAAACAAAGAAAAACCCTAAAGCCCATAATCATAAGGCCCAATCTAGTAATTAAATAAACAAAATCAAAATACATTAAATTAAAATATTCTAAACATGTAAACTAATATCTTCTAAATAATACTTGAACTCTTCATATCTCGAACATTTGAAGCACGTATCATTCTCCTCCTCTTCAAAAAAGATTCGTCCTCGAATCTTGTAGGTGGAAAAAATAGAATATGAAAAGCACAAAAATTACAAGGAAGATAATTTTTTTTCTTTTTTTGTATATATTTCTTTTTTTTTTGCACTGTATGCTTTTTTTTTATTTTTTTAAACAATAAAATCAACAATGATGACAAAACAATAATGAAACACAAACGAAAAACAAGAACACGAAAACTTAAAGAAAGATGCGACATACTGGACTCTTTTTTTATGATAAAAGAAGAACAAATATAGATTAATAAGAATTAATCTAATACCTGAGCTCTGATACCAAATGATATGGAAAATAAAAGATAAACAAGAAAATAAGGATTCAAACTGAATAAAAAGATACATTGAAATTAAAATAAAAATAAAAATGATAGATTGAAATTGAATACAAAGAGAATCACTCTACTTTCTACCCAATTTCTTGACGCAACAAGAAAGGGACTCCTCAACCTAACTTGCCAACGCCATAGTTTGGAAATTGAATCGAAGGGACTCCTCAACCTTCTACTCAATTCCCCGATGTAACAAGAGAGGGACTCCTCAACCTCAATTGTCCACACCATGGTTTCATCACGAAACCAAAAAGGGGTTTTGAACCTCTAAATTATTCTATTCTGCGACTACAATAGCTAAGGAGGTATTTATAACCTCTTATTAGGTTAAAACAAAGAAAAACCCTAAAGCCCATAATCATAAGGCCCAATCTAGTAATTAAATAAACAAAATCAAAATACATTAAATTAAAATATTCTAAACATGTAAACTAATATCTTCTAAATAATACTTGAACTCTTCATATCTCGAACATTTGAAGCACGTATCAAGACTCTTATTACTCTTATCCCAAAAGTTGAGTCTGTCATGAATCATTAGCAAATGCATCCTATAAACATGTGTAATGTGTTACAAAGTTGTTACTAAGATACTTGCCAGACGTTTGCAGAAGGTTATGGAGAAATTGGTTAAGCTGAATCAATGCAGCTTTGTTCTAGGGAGAAACAACTCAAATAATATTATTATAGCTTAAGAATTCATCCATTCTATGAGAAGCAAAACAGAGAAGAAGGGTTAGATGGCTATTAAAATTAATCTTGAAAAAGAATATGACATATTGAAATGAAACATTATTAATGATACTTTGATGGACATTGGGCTTCCTCAATCCTCATTAATTTGGTCTACACGTGCATTTCCATAGCAAGAATGTGAGTTTTATAGAATGGGAAAGCATGGGGTATTAGACAAGGAGATTTCTTATCTTCTTACATCTTTGTTCTGTGCAAGAAAAAGTTATTTTAGCTTATCAGTGTGACAGTTAAGCATAATTTTTGGAGACCCATTTGACTAAGTAGAGATGGTATAAGCTTTCCCATCAGTGCTTTGTCGATAATCTGATTCTATTTGTTGAAGACAACATGGAGCAAGCCGAAGTTATTAGTAGAGTTCTGGATGCTTTTTGCAGCAACTTAGAAAAAAAAGAGAAATGAAAAGACAAATTTTATTTTGAAACATTGTAGGGGATGTTGTGAGGAGTGAGATAAGTGAAACTCTCCAATTCTAAGAACGGGGTTCTAGAGAAGTATCTTCGAATTTCTCTTATGCACTCTAAAGTAACTAAAGATACATAGAACAACAACATCATCAACAAACTCAATGGAAGATTGAATAGTTCGAAGGCATCTTATTCTCGCTCTTTCTGGTTGGTAGAATCACTTTCGTGAAATTTATCTTTTGTTATATTTTTAGTTACACTATGTAAACTACGAGTTTACCTTTATATACTTGTAGCTTGATTGATCGTAAACGCTGAAACTTTATTTGGAGTGACTCGGGGCAATAAAAAAAATCCATATTTTGGGTTAGAAGAAAATTAATAAGCCTAAATATTTTAGAAATTCGATATTCAAAATATTTAAATCATGCTTTCATCGTAAAGGTTGGATAGGGACTTTTTGAAAAAAAATGCTTTTGTCAAGATTTTTGAGATCAAAATACAAATGTGGGTTCGATATTCTCCCAAGGATTAATAAAAGGAGCAATGATTCTAATCTTTGGAAGGGAATTTGCTAAGCTTAGAGCGATGTGAAATGGAATTCTATCTGGTGCATAGGCAACAGCACCCAAATAAATTTTTGGGTGCATAATTGGGTTTCAAAGATTGGTCGGCTAGACCAGCATCCAACGCAAGTAATAAACCATCACTACAAGAAAATAAGCTTTTTGTCACGCTTTAAAAGCATGTCGAAAAGTGCAAAAAAGCGTTCCGATAACTTTTTGCCACGCTTTTTGAGCTATCGCCACGCTTTTGAAAGGGTCACATCCGCCATCGTGCCGGTTGCTCTATCGCCAGGCTTTTGTGGATCTATCGGCATGTTTTTTTGTTGGCAAGCTTTCATCTCTTTCCACGCTTAAAAAGCGTGGCCATAGGTCTTAAACTATAAATACGCTTAAAAAGCGTACCGAAAAGTACACATATCACCACGCTTTTAAAACGACCCAGAATGTTTGTTTTGGGTACTCTTTAAAAGCATGGTGATAGCCAGTGATACGGCCACGCTTTAAAAGCCTAGCAATAGCCTTATAAAATTAAAAAAAAAAATCATTTTTCTTATTTTTACCTTCACCGCTGCAAAATATAAATTTCCAATCCTTTTTTATTACCAAACCTACAAATATAGTATGCAATTTTTAGTACAAGATAAATCAAACAATAATTAGTGACATAATTTTTGTGATAATTGTTTTATACATTAAAATACTAATACTCAAATACAAAATAAATCTCAAGTTCGAATTTCAAAACTAAAAACTGAAAAAAATACAGAAACAATACAACTTAAATTCTATTTTCTTTGCTGTTCCTCCTTCCTCTAGCCCTCTTAAACTTCCTTCCCTTAGATCATACATAATTGTTTCTGGAACATTTGTGAATTTTTTACCTACAAAAGATAATTCCTTGAGCTAAACGTTAGTCGTACTACACTGAATTACAAATTGTAATGTAATATTCTAGAGCAACAGTCACAAGAATGGTAAAACCAGGAATAGTTTAGTTGTTTACTTGTTGCAAGTTGGAGGTGCCATATCCACTGTAAGAAGATGACATGAGGAATTGAACCAGTGACCAATTTTCACGGTCCAAGGTATTTGCGAGAAGTTCCATGTAGCTGGAGGAAGGAATAAGGAAGAACTCATTATGACAATAAAGCATTAAATAAACTATCAACTGAAAAAATTCACCTGGCATCCTTCGGTAACAGCTATTACAGGATTCTGATTTCCATTAATTACATTCTGCATGAAGTTTAACGAGGTAGGATGCCAAAACTTGAAATATGAAAAAATAACTAAGGAATTCTAGCAACTAAAAGTGAACATATACAAGTAAGCTAGATACATAAACTTGATTGCCTTGACTAATAAGCCAACTTATGTCCAAGGAAACGAAAAAGAAAAATTAAGAAAATAAGCCAATTTTTTAAATATAAGCTCAGTTTTGTTACAATTAGCAGCAATGTTTTCAACTTTAGCCAGAATCTTGCAAGGTTTTCAACTTTAGCCAGAATCCTGCAAAACCATTCAATTATACTGCATAAATATAAGCTCAGTCTCATTAATTACGAGTAAATTTTCCAACACAAGCTCCTGAGCTAATGAGCATTCACTTAAACAAGGAAAGAACAGAGATATAATTCTTTGTTCATCTCTTAATGCAAGCATATATACATTCATTTTCTACTTAAAACCAATTCTGGAACGGCGACTTGGTTGCGATCTTGAGCGCGAAGGGTGGCGACGGTGAGATAGATGGCGGCGTGATGGAAGTTAGGGTTTTCTGAACCTTTCAAGGAAAAGCCATTCAAAACCCTTTCAAAGCAGCGTCGAGGAAGACAACGACTATTGACGGTGACCGCAACGGCAAGCTCGAGGAAGACCACTGTAATGAACGATGAGGATGATGATGACGGCGATGAAGGCTGTGAAGGCTGGGTGCGATGAAGGGCAGTGATGAAGATGACGATGATGGCGATGAAGGCTGCTGGGTGCGATAAAGGGCAATGATGAAGATGACGATGATGGCGATGAAGGCTGCTAGGTGCGATAAAGCCGAACGATGAACGACGAAGGAAGCTAAGGGTTCGAGAGTGAAGATGAAGCTGGCGGCGCGGTTTAGGGTTTGAAAGTGAATTTGGTAACAATAAGAAAGTAGTGTGTTGTTGTTATTATTTTTAGGGTTAAAATTTGAAAACATAGGAAGAAAAAGTTAAGTGTGGAAAAAAATAAGTGGAAAACTAAATTTTAGGGGAGGGAACTCTATCGGCACGTTGTTTTACGGTGCTAAAATAAACACAGTATAGCCACGCTTTTAAAGCGTGCCGGTTTTTCTTTATGGCCACGCTTTTTAAGCGTGACAAAAAAAAGGGTGGCCAAATTTCAAATAAATGGCCACCCTCGTAAAAGCATGCCAATTTTTCTCTATGGCCACACTTTTCAAGCATGGCAATAAAAAAGCGTGGCCAAATTTTAAATAAGTGGCTACTCTCGTAAAAGCGTGCCGATTTTCTTCTATGGTCACACTTTTCAAGCATGACAAAAAAAAGCGTGGCTAAATCACAAATCAGTGGCCACCCTCGCAAAAGCGTGACCATTGATCACTGGCAAAAAAAAAATGTGCCGACAAGCCTTTTTTCTTGTAGTGCATTTTGAATCTCTCATTCAACTGAATGATTTCCTTGCTGTTTCAGGTGGCTGGGATGAAGGGAAGTTAAAGGAGTGGCTGCCAAAAGAGGTTGTTAAGAGGATTCTTGCTGTAACACCTCCTTCTCCATGGAAAGACAATGATCAAATAGCTTGAGCGCCTTCTTTTAACAGAGCCTTTAGTTTGAAGATAACTTACCTCTCGTTTGATGATGATCCTTGGTATTTTCAAGATAGTGTGGAATTGGAAAGGCCTGAAACGTATTCGCGCTTTTCTCTGGCTAGTGGCTAATGACGTTATCCTTACTAATGCGGAGAGGAGGAAAAGACATTTAACTTCTAGCTTAGACTATTCGAGATGACACATGAATGATGAAACTTCCATGCATGTCCTTCGAGAGTGCCTATTTGCAAGATTAGTATGGAACTTCCTGCTTCCTCTTAATGTTGATGACGATTTCTTCACATTATAGAAGTAGCTGTGGCAATGAGGCCGATAAGGACGGCGTTTTCAACTTTAACAAGGATTCTATAAATTCTCATTGAGCAAGACCAAATGATTCGATCAAGAACAATAAATCAAAATCAAGAGCTACAAGCTCTTCAGCCGTACTAATAGATCTAAGTATGCTTTTGTCTTTTAGATATCTTTTTTAATTTTAATGATCTCAGTATTAAGAAATTCAAAAGACTTTTAATAACTGGTATCAAAATCTTCTATGATTATTATTAATATTGGATAATTGAAAAATAATCTGTTAAGGTTTGTAATTTTGGATTTAGGTCTTCAAAATCTATGTAAAAATTAGTCTCATTACGTTGATGATTTGATTTAGATTCAAATTAATAAAGTTTCTTCCTTTCATATTGCCTTTTAGCAATGTTGGATCCAGCATGAATCTATTGATATACATAAATATATATTGGGAATGATATGTAAAAGTTCAATTAGGACAAGGAGGTTCTAATAACATAATTCAATTAATGCATTTCCCTTACGCGTGAGATTTTATATACAATTCTTTTCTCCTTTATTTATGATTCTTTTAAATCATAGATTTAGAATTTTTGAAAATAATACAGATATGCAAAGTATGTGAAATTGGTCTTAATTTTTTTTTAAATTTAGCTATCAATGGTTTATTGGATGTAAAGCGAAAATTTTTTGAAAAAAATTTAAACTAATAAAATTTGAGAAAATTTTTAAATTTTTTTATAAATTTTAAAGATATAAAATATTCTTTACCCTATAAAATAATTTGAATTGTAAATTTTTTTTCTAGATGACTCGATATATGGTTCTTGTGGTTTTCCAAGTGCATCCCTTTCTAGGGACACAATATACCCAATTCAGATCACGTCTTTAATAAAATTCACCAAATTCATTATAAATTTTCTAGAGATTCTTTCTATATTTTCCTAAATATATTATAAAGGGACACTTTACTGTACAAATTGGAGTGGTATAAAGAAAGAATATAATTTTTTTATAGTTATTTTTTATTATTTTATTATTATTCAAAATATGAGTCCTACCTTTATTAATCTCTCTTTCATTCTATTAAAAAAAATCTATAAACTTATATTTTTACCATATAATTCACCATATTATAAATACAAGTTGGAACATTTGCACCAAACTATATTTATTTTTTCTAATAGTTATACTTCTTGGACGACAATTGACTTGAGCATTAGATGGTACCACGCCTGTCTTCTTTCGGAATTATTGCTATCCGAAAGTATTTATCTTCGCCTAAAGGCTAAACATCTATTAAACTCAGATTAGATACAGCTGAATACGAGTGTGGGACTTTCATTTAACAAAATCCACAAAACAACTTATTGGATTTTCTCTCGTCATCAAGCTGGTTGATAATCCTCAGAACCGAATCCCAAAACACTCTGGTAAAGGAAGTAAACCAAGAAGGATTTGTAGATTGGAAATATCAAATTAAAGCCTTAGTCAACGATGAAAGAAGGGAGTTAAAGTATCGAGAGCACTCACAACATCACTTAAGCATCGGAGTCTCTTGCAAGTACCACCTCTCACCTCCTCACGAGAAATTCGAACAAGCGACACCTCGACACCAAACAAGTCAGACGCTGCCATCTAAAGGGATCTGGACCTTATGTAAGGCCCACATCGGTTGGGGAGGAAAACGAAGCATGCCTTATAAGGGTGTGGATAACTCTCCCTAGCATGACGCGTTTTGACGAGTGAGTGTGGGGGACTTCGGCTAGCATCCCTATCGTCAAAGACAAAACCGTGAAGCCTTGTGTGCCAAAGCGAACAATATCGTACTAGCGGGTGGTCTGGCCTGTTACAGATGGTATCAGAGCCAAAACCCGGATTGATGTGCCAGCGAGGGCGCTGGGCTCCCTTAGGGGGTGGATTGTAAGGCCCACATCGGTTGGGGAGGGGAATGAAGCATGCCTTATAAGGGTGTGGATACCTCTCCCTAGCATGACGCGTTTTGACGAGTGAGTGTGGGAGATTTCGGCTAGCATCCCTATCGTCAAAGGCAAAACCGTGAGGCCTTGTGTGCCAAAGCGGACAATATCGTGCTAGCGGGTGGTCTGGGCTGTTACATTTTTTACTCAAAACCGATCCAAATCGCACCGCAAACACCTCTAATATAAAGGGATCTGGACCTTACATTCATGTCCAAATCAACGTTTCAAGTAATTCTTGAACCATTAGCGCCGTTGCCGGATACTTGGAATTCACCTTTTGATAATGGCGGACCACCAGCATGAAGATGGCCATACGGCGCCTGAATCTGAAGCTGAACCCTAACCTGGGGGCAACGCCATTATACTACCTCCGCCACACCAGACACATGGTCCTCATGGGGAAGGGTCATCCGCCATCCCATAGCCAAGGCGGATTCATTTGGAAGTCTGTCACCCCGAAGAAGAAGAACCCCCGCAAATAGCAGAAATACTCGGTCGCGTCCGAGGCTAGCAAGATTGGCTAGAGCAACTCGAAAACCAGGCTGGGCGACATCGAGAGGCCAAACGAGAGCTACAGAGAGAAGTAAGGCGACGGAGGGAATTAAAGGAAAAGCTCCTGAAGTTGGAAACCGATCTTTGAAACCGAACTAATCGAACAAGTCGGGAAGACAACCTGAAGAAGAAGACCATTCTCGGAAGAGATCATGTGGGTCAAATTACCCAGTAACTTTAAAATCCCCGACATGGACCTCTACGACAAAACGACCAACCCTAGGCACCACCTTAGCAAATTCAAAAGCAGGATGTACCTGGCTGATGTCTTTGATGCCACCCGCTGCAAAGCATTCCCAACTACTCTGACCAAAGTGGCCATGAAATGGTTCGACACGTTACCCCCTAAGTCGGTAACTAGATTCAACGACCTATCCTGGAAATTCCTGACCAGATTCTCCATCCAGAAGGATAAAGCGAAACACGCACCGAGCTTGTTAGGAATAAAATAAGAGGTCAGAGAAACCCTCCGAGACTACATGGAAAAGTTCAACAAAGCGTGCTTGGAGATCCAGAGCCTATCCACTAAACTCGTGATCATAGGACTAGTCAACGGCCTCAAAGTGGGACCCTTCTCCCAATCAATATCCAAGCAACACCCGGATTCCCTAAACAAAGTTCGAGAAAGGGCAGAGAAATACATCAACATAGAGGAGAATTCCCGACTCAAAAAACCTTTTCCTTGGCCAAATCTACCCTACCAAGCCCGGGAGAAGGAGAAGGAACCTAAAAAGAAGGAGGAATAAAATATAGAAAAGCCTTGTAAGTACCACAATTATACCCCCCTTAGAGTCTCCCTAGTGGATGTCTACCAAAAAGTATGCCACACCGAGAAACTTCCTCCCCCTTATCCGATCAAACACAAAAGGGAGGAAGCCGGACAGAATACCATGACTACCACAAGCTCTATGAACACTGCACCAACGAATGCTATAACTTGAAGAATATTATAGAAAAGTTGGTCAGAGAAGGCCGGTTAGACAGGTACCTAGATAACAGGTTGGGTGACCCAAAGAAGAGAAGGAGAGAGGAAAAGGAAGGACAACGAGAGCATCTACCTCAAACCCCGGAACGACACGTACACATGATCAATGGGAGATTCGCTGGGGGAGGGATGTCGAAATCATCACAGAAAAGGCACCTCAAGGAGGTGTACCAAGTCGGGAAGGGAGCTAAACTATCCGACTTGCCTACTATCTTATTTACCAAAGAAGACGTCGAAGGAATAACATCTGGACATGATGACCCCGTGGTGATAACGATGATCCTGGCAAACGCCAACCTCCGCAAAACCCTAATAAACCAAGGTAGCTCGGCAAATATCCTATTCAAATCTGCTTTCGATAAGCTTGGGTCGGAAGAAAAGGATTTAAAGGCCTACCTAGACAACCTATTTGGGCTGGGGGACACACCAATCCAAACCCTCGAGTACATCTCCTTATACACTACTTTTGGGAAGGGTGATAGTCAAAGACATTAAGCATTGATTATATTTTAGTCGATGTCAGCTCGGCGTATAATGCTTTAATAGGTTGGACAACTCTAAAGCGGCTGGCAGCCGTCGTCTCCACACCTCACCTCTGCATGAAGTTTCCTACCACAGAAGGAATCGTCATGATTAAAGGAGATCAAAAGCTGGCACGTAAGTGCTACAATGAAAGCCTTAACCTAAAGGGCGGTTGCGGAAGTAAAGAAGTCAACATAATTGAATTAGGAGGAATCTGCCACCGGGAGGAACAGCGCCCCCAACCAGCCGGCCCCTATCTAATGTCCCACAAGCTCGCAGTACACCCGGATTACCGACTTGTCCAACAAAGATGTCAGAAGCTCGGGCCAGAGAGGACGCAGGTCGTGGAGGAGCAGGTACAGGCCTTGTTAGAAGCAGGGTTCATACGGGAAGTTAAATATCCATTGCGGCTAGCTAACGTCGTTTTGGTAAAAATATAAAATGGGAAGTGGAAGATGTGTGTGTACTACACTGACCTCAATAAATCTTGTCCTAAGGATCCCTATACTCTCCCAAGCATTGACACTTTGGTCGACTCTGCCTCAAACTACCAATACTTGTCCTTCATGGACGCTTACTCGGGATACAACCAAATCCTGATGTACAAACCGGACCAAGAAAAGACCTCGTTCATAATTTCAAAAGCCAACTACTGCTACTAGTAATGCCTTTTGGACTACAGAACGCAAGGACTACATACCAGCGTTTAATAAACAAAGTATTCTCTTCTTGGGAAAACTCATGGAGGTATACATAGACGACATGCTTGTCAAAACCAAAAAGGACGTGACATTATTTCTCGACCTCGGCAAAGTGTTCTCTACCATAAGGGAGCAGGGAATGAGGTTGAACGCCTCTAAATGCACCTTCGTGGTAGAAGTCAAAAAATTCTCGGTATTCATGCTGACCCAAAGAGACATAGAAACAAACCCAGACAAATGTCAAGCTATACTCAGTAAGAAAAACTCGACTTGTGTCAAAGAGGTCCAGCAACTAAATGGAAGGTTAGTAGCCCTGTCCAGATTCCTAGCCGGATCAGCCTTGGAATCACTTTCCTTATACTCAATCCTAAGAAAAGGAAAACAATTTGAGTGGACCCCAGAATGCAAAAAAGCCTTTCAGGACCTCAAGACATTTATGGGACAACCCCCAATACTCACCTAGCTAGTAAAGGGAGAAGAACTCGTGCTATACCTGGCTGTGGCAAGCCAGGCCATAGCCTCTACTCTGGTTCGGGAAGAAAAGAAGGGGCAACAACTTATCTATTTTATCAACAAAGCCTTACAAAGGGCAGAGTTAAACTATCAAACGATAGAGAAGTTTGCCTTTGCCCTTATCCTCACATCTTGAAGACTCCGACCTTACTTTCAGGCTCATACTATCAAAGTACGTACTAATCAGTCAACAAAGTCATACTGGCCGGGTTAAAGCGCTGACTAGAAGACGCGAAAGGGGCTTGGGTAGACGAGTTCCCTCAAGTCTTGTGGGTATATCGAACTACCCCACACTCCACGACAGGGGAATCACCCTTCTGACTTGCTTACAAAATGGAGGCCATAATTCCAATAGAAGTAACCGTAGAGTCACCTAGAGTAGTATTCTACAATGAAAAAGCCAACATCCAGGCACAAAAAGAAGAGCTCGACCTCCTTCTAAAAGTCCGAGAAAGAGCTCGGATTAAGGAAGAAGCTCTAAACAAAGGATGGCTCTAAGATACAACCAAAAGGTAGTCAAAAGGAGCTTCTCCACCAACAATCTCATCCTGATCCGAAATGACATCGAGGTACAAATGTCAGAAGAAGGGAAGCTAGATGCTAATTGGAAACGACCTTACAAGATAGTAGAGGTCTTAGACAAATGTTACTATAAAGTGTCCGACACCCAAGGGCGGGAGCTCTTGAGGTCTTGGCACACATGTAACCTAAGGACATGCCATAGCTAGAAAAGCAAACCTTGTGCAGAGGTGTACTCTTTTTCTCCAATTTTAGCGTTTTTTAATGAGGCACCAGCACAAGGGCTAGGAGTACTCAATCCCCTAGCACGTAGATTTCTGTAAAAGAATTTCTTAATTACTAATGAAAATTCTTATTTCTTTCTCCAAAAAGTTTTCTATCTAGAACACATTAATTTAAGCTCGGTAAACCATAAAAATTATTACCCGACCTAAAAACAGTCGGCAAGATGAAGCGACGAGGTACAAATTAATGTAAGAAGTTATATAAACAACTTGTACAAAGCAAACTCAACGAGATCGGACAAAAAACAAGCTGTAAAAGGAACTTAATAAGGGCTGACTACTCGAAGTCGGAACCATGAAAGGAAACTAATAACTTATAATTTACTAAAGAACCGAAAGTCAAAGCAAACTATGTTCAACTACAAAGGCACAACGTCATTCCAAATACAGAAAAAATTTTCTGAGATATAAAGAGAATAACTTTAAACATTACTTCATAAAGTTGTAGAAGAAACTAAAAATAAAGAGTAAAAGTGTTTAAGAAAGCAACCAACTATTGAAAAAAAATTAAATGTCATAAGCCCTACATGTCGGGTCCTTTCCTACATCTAAAAAAGGAGTCTAAGGCTTCTCACCAAAAAGCGAGTTGAGCCCTTCGCCCGTGGCAACATCCGTTCCCAGAACAGAAGGAGTCGGGAGAACCATAGAGACCAGTACTATCGGGATAGTCTCGGAAGAAGAAAAACTCTCTACATTAACGACCTTGGGTTGGACCTCGGGAGTAGGGGAGACCCGAACGGTCTGAACCTTCGGATCGGGCACAGGTTCCTCTTCATCCTCAAAAGCAGGCACAATCTTCCCATCTACAACAATATTATCCGTGCTAAATAATGAATGATCTAGGTCGGGGGCAACAATCCAAACTTGCGCTTTTAAGTTCTCATACATCTCATTCATCCCCCCAACCACATGCTCTTGAAGGTCGGCATGATCATCTCGGGCCGTCTTTAATTCCTCCCCAGTGCACATCAACTCTCTGTAAGTTTGCAAATAGCTCTCTTTGAATTTCTTCTTCATCTCCTCTGCTAATAACGTCGTGGCCTCAGCCTTCACCGCTCGAGAACAGGCCTACTCTAGCTCCGACTTCAACTTGGCATTCTCCTCCTCCAACTCTGACTTCAAACCATTCACTCTCTCCACCTCAACCCAGGCAGAGTCAAGGAATTCCTGAGTAGCGTGAACAAGGGTCTTTTTTAGAGCCTTAGCCAGAGAAGCATTCACCCCCACCATACGAATACAGTTACTAGTCATATGGTGAACATGATGCTGAATGGACACATCATCCATGGCTATCTGGCTGTAAGGAAGGATATTCTTTTCACTCCAGGAATACCCGTCGAACTCTATATCATTAATACTAGACCCCCTGAAGGTCTTCTATTTTTTAGGAGGAGGTCCCTGAGGCGATGGAGTTCCCAAACTCTCCAAGGTCAGGTCGGGAGAAACTAAGCAAACAACCAGAGTAAGGATAACCTTCCTCTAAGCAGCAGCGCCAGAACCTGATTTCTGGGGAGAAGGTCGAGAGGAAGCACCCTCTATTTCTTGGCCCTGAAGACTCTGAGCTACCACCTCCTTTTTGTTTTGCAAAGGTACTTCATAGACGAGGTTTTGGAAGCCATAGTTTCTGCAAGAAAGAAACACGTCAGGAACAGCAAAAGGCAGCTCAAAAAGAATTATAAAAGTTAAAGGTCGGAAAATTACCTAACTCGGAACAAAGTTGACTAGGGTCCCCTAAAAACCTCTTTGTGTCCAAGTGAGGAGCCCGGCCCCAACACTCGTGTAACACGTCCATGAAGGCTTTTTCAACCTCGTTTAAACTATCTATGGTGTACTTGATTACTACAAGGTGCTTTTTCCAGAATAGGGAAAAGGTTGGCTCGTCATTTTCATCCAAAAAGAAAGGTTAGGCACCCTCCACAGCTCAGACCTTAAAAAAAGTATTTTTAAAATCATGGAAAGACTCATCAAAAATAGAAAACCCATTCCTGTCCTGAACGGCACAGAAGGAAAACCAAGAGGCCTTCCCTTTTAGCATCCCGGGCTTGGTCAAAACAAACAAGTAAAGAAAGAGTTCAGTGGAAGGTGGGACATCCAGCTCTCGACATAGAAGCTGAAAATTTTTTAGAAAAGCTCAAGAGTTTGGATGAAGCTGAGAAGAGGCCACATTACAAGACCAGAGGAAGTCGGTCTCAAAGTCAGTAAAAAGAAAGGATGTGCCTAGCTTGGTAAAAAAGCAATCATAAGCATAAAAGAAAGGACGCTCCAACCTATCTAAAGGTGGAAAACAAACCCTCTCCTCAGAATCGAGGGCTACCAGTTTATAATTTTTCTCATCCTCCCTATTCTCACAAATCCTATGATGTCTACGGTAAGCCTCGTAGTACTCCCTATCCACTGCAAGAACACAAGACAAGACATTGGTATCTACCCAGGCTAAAATACTAGAAGGAACCTTAGTCGACATGCTGAAAACAGTCAAACGAGACATAAAGTCTACCCCTAAAAAGGCAAAGTGAAAGATGTATCACCAAAAAGAACTCGGACATCATACAAAATAGGTCGGATAACAACAATGAAACCAAAGAAAGCTATTCTTTTCAAATTTTTCCAAGAAACAACCAAAGGTGTCCCTCCCATGCAACATCGACACATCGCAGCAACACCTTTGGGGGCAATACAAATACAAACAGACATTTGGCGGCACACAGAGCAAAAGGCAAGCGAGAACGAGATCGAGAAACAGTTGCAGGTGCAGAGGAAGACGAAGAGAGAGCCCGTGAGAGCGTAGATGCTAGGATGCGCCGGCCGTTCCAGTACGCCATTTGCCTCCAGTAACCTGATCCATGACACCGCGGATGTTGCTGTTCCTTGCTCCAGCCTAAGGATGGGGTGACGTTTTTTTGTATTCCTCTTTTTGTTCTCTTGGACCCTTGGGCCGTTGGGCCACTTTGTCAACCCAAATAATTAAAGGAAGAATCTCTTTAAACCCTATCGTAAATCTAACAACAAAATATTCATTTCATTCAGAGTGACAACAATCGAAAGCAACAAGATCACACATCTCATATCTTATAATCATCATCAAATCCAAAATCAATAACAAGAATCTGAAATAATAATCTCTGTATGACGCATAGCAACACAAACACAAAGCAAAGAAAGTGCAAAAACATACTGTATCCATTGTCAACAAGGTAATTGAAGGCGTGATTATCGCAGTTGTAGGTGAACTTGTTGTTGGTAGCGGGTAGCTTCTGAAGGCACTGGAAAGCGATGGAGTTGAAGTTCCCTGAAAATTCAGTGTACTCGGCAAGAATCACGGTCCCGCGAGAAACGAAAGCGTAGATCAGCGACCTCTGATTCTACCCCATCGATGAATCGAAATTCCGAAAATTTGAACCAGTAACAATAAATCAGTGAATTGATGATTTACAGCCTAATTAAAAACTAAATTCAACTAACTATACCAAATTAATAGCACCTATGTAAGAATCAAATCAGTCAATACAACCATACAGGTTACACTCACCAACTCCATTGTTGATCCCTAGAGAATGCACCGAAGCAACCAACATTCATGGCTATGCTATACCAATAAAAACAAGAGTGATGGTTAATGTGTGGGCAATTGCAAGAGATCACCAATACTGGCATGACTCTGAGAGTTTTATACCTGAGAGATTTGAAGAAAGTTCTTTGGACTTCAAAGGGAATAATTTTGAGTATTTACCATTTGGGGCAGGAAGAAGAATATGCCCTGGCATGACTTTTGGTGTTGGCCAGCGTTACACTTCCTTTGGCTCTCTTACTTTACCATTTCAATTGGCAACTCCCCAATAGGATGAAGCCTGATGATGTGGACATGACTGAACTCGCTGGCTTGGCAATTGGAAGAAAACATGCCTTGTGTTTGATTCCCACTGTTTATGATCCATAACTTTATCATAATATTCTCATTTAGTATTTTGTTCTAGTTACCAACATCTATGTGATGAAATCATAACTAGTGTAAAGCCCGGGCTATGCCCGGGTTATGTACATAATCTATTTTATTGTATTTATGTATAATTTATTTATAAAAGTATTAATATATATTTAGTTTAATTATTTTGTTAGTCTCTATAATTTTGTAAAATTTTTAATTAAATTTTTATATTTTTTTCTTTTTAATTAAGTCTCTGCATCAATTTTTTTTAATTGGATCTTTATATTTTTTTCTTATTTGGATTGCTGCACCAATTTTTTTAGTTGGATCCTATACAATTAAACTAATTACTATTAAAAGAGACCTAATTGAAAAAAAATTGTGCAAAGACCAAATTAAAAAAAAAAATATAAGGACCTAATTAAAAATTTTACAACAGACTTAATTTATAATCTAATGTATATATATCAACTATGTTATCTTGTTTATGTGCTGGGTAATTTTTTTCATATCAAAAACATAAATAAATTTTTATATACATATTCAATAACAGTTTGTAAGTTAAGGAATATACTATTACATTCTGCATTTAATTTTTAACAAAAAAATAAAAAAATTTTACTTCTTCAATCATCTTTGTTCCCAAAAGCAACCACACCCTCTTAAATAGATACGAAGAAAGGTTCTTCCCTTCCAAAAAATTAACAAACCTCATGACAAATTTAAATACATAATGCGTGAATATAAAAGTTTATGAATATATTAATCTTTTTTTTTATTTTATAATTACCGTATTGATGTAATAGTCATTGTTTTTTAATCCTACCTACACTTTGAATCAGATAAAATGCATAAAAAATTATGTTTATCAATTTATGTTTTAATCCAAACCTTTTTTTTTCTATTATAAAAATTGTTTCTTCATCCCATATAGACCTACAAATTTGTTTTTTTTTTATATGCTAATAAAATTGTTATTATGTTTCCTCATGCACATAGTTTTTGTGACAATTTCTCTACGACAATTTTCTACTATGGCATGACTACAGAAAATAATAAATACATATGCTTTAGAAATATTGAATTATGTTTAAGCTATACTAAACTAATCATACTAAAATATTTTATTTAGTTGCTTCAACTCCATTTCTAAATTAAATTTAGTATGCGATAAACTTAAAAGTTATTGCAACTCCTTTCACAACTTTTTACAATGCTAATTATAAACTAAAACTAAAATTTTTTTTTTGAAATTTTCATCAACTAAAATACTGAATTTATGCTAAAAATGATGATATTACATTTCTCACAAGTTCAAGCAAGTACTATAAGAAAAAGAAACATATAGTAATTGCAAATTATTTTTAAATGTTAAAATATTTTGTGCAACACTAACTTGACCACGTTTAGATTTTTTGCATAATCCACAATTTATCACTTAAGTTCCCTTGTTTCCAACAATAACACTCAAGTTTGCATAATCCATCTCCTAGAACAAATAATTTGCTCGAAAAATATCATTTTCTTCTATTTTATACTGCGCTTTACTTTCAAATTCAAATCTTCTTGTTTGGTTTTTAGATTGGCTATCTTGTTCATGAGTTCCTGTAGTGCCTCCTCAGCAAGAGAGGGATTTACTTCTGACATTCATATTGTAAATTCTGTAGCTTGAAAGTAAAGATAAATACATAATAACTTGAGTTAAAAACTATCCAATATCACTTTTTGAAATTCGAACAAATATGTCCTAAATCTTGTCTCTATTTAAAATGAGTCATGAATCAATCAGCTATATTATCATATTCCAAGATCACTGTCACATCATTTTCACTTACCTTCAGAGCATTGGTTGATAATCTCATAAAAAACATTAAGATTTGAAAGAAAACTTTTCAAACTACTAAAACAAAGATAGAACAAAAAGATATATGATATAGTTAAAGGACAGTGTTGAACTTAACTATTACATTTGATGGGCTTCAAGTATCATTTCTAAGTCAACAGGGTCAAACAAAAGCAATTAGAACCTAAAGGCAGCATCATATATAAGCCTCTAAACATGGTACTTTATATCTAAAAAATCAAAATTCAATAGTCACACTAAAATTAAAGTTTGGCAACTGTTTCTTTAATTTCTTTCATCACTATTTTTAGCGGATCCCAATATAAGTATTCAAGGAAAGATAATTACATCACATCACAAAAAAAAGGTAAATAGCAAGATTATTGATTAATTCAAATCATTATAAATCATATATAATAAGGAATGTTAAGTTGGCATGAGGATATTTAAATAGTGAAATTCGAAATAAAGCACCTTTCAATCAAATATCCTTCATTTTTCTTGATCTTTAAGGATAGTAATTGATAATAAAAAGAAAGAAAAGATACATATAGATAGATGATCATACTTTATCTTTGGTCATTACGTGTAAATTAATAATACTCATTTTTCTCATGCTTTTGGTTCCCTCATATTGTAATTCCTTAAAATATCTTAATTTCAAATTTAATTCAAAGATTCAAGAATACTGAAAATTAGAATCTATGGAAAAAATTGGTGAAACTATGGTTATTGGTGATAGATAATTTATATTTGACTAAAAACACAGCCAATCATTTCAATTAAAAACAAAAAAAATTCCTTTATTTGCAACATGAGTAATTAAACAAAAATCATGAGTATATGACAGAATAGTAACGATTCAAAACCTTCATAGTGCAGCAAAGACAGAAGTGCTATTGGCTCTCTAACATGTGAAGACTATTTCTTTTTACACTGATAAACACTAATAATTATACATAAATCCTTTGTAAAAAAAGGCTATAATTTACATCTAACCATATGTCAAATAAAATATCTCTTTTTGTAATCTCCTACTTAACCCACCAGGAACATAAAACAAAACATATCAAGCTTCAACACAAACAATAACAATAATACTAACAAAACACAGTTTAAGAAGAACCAAATATGCAACAAAGCCAGTGATATAATTATATACCATGAACTTGGTTTCTGTGCTTACTAAAAAACACTGCAATGACAGTTTTAATGAAGTAAAATTATTTATCACTGGTCAACAAAGTTGAATAACAATGCAGATAATTTACAAACTATTATTAGTATTATTGCTGTATATTCACAAAATACTGCATGTAATACATGACTTTAACCATTTGCATTATCTATATGTCCTTGAGTTTTTGATATTTATATATGGTATGAAACTCATTTTTAAAGGAAACTAAAAAAAAAAAACATATACAAAAGTTAGTTATGGAAGGAAAAGAAAGATCAAAATTATTTAAATACATATAAACTTAGTTAAATTTTAGAGTGCCATCCAAGAATTAAACTGAACAAATTAAAGAAGAGACAAAAATGATCTAATTTAAACATAAAAAACGATGAAAAAATAGCGATTAAGGGAGATGAATCATTCATACCGCTTTGGCAGGTGCAACTTCAGCCGGAGCACATTGCAACAGATTTCACACCTTGAGCTTTGTCAGAGAAGTTGTTCCTTAAAAAAGAAATCAAGTTTTCAAATTACTTAGCAGAACTAAAAGCAAATCGAAATTTGTAGTAACAAAAAAAAATCTATAAAAGTCAAAGCTACTAAATTACATAGGATGTCAACAGACAACAATGACTATGCTTATTTTAAGTGTGATGCTGTTTTACTCCAGCATTTTATGAAACAACTCCTGAACTTAAGATATGCATACACCACTGAACAACATTTTATGTTTAGGAAAAGAAAAACTATAGCCTCTGAGAAAAACCATTGATGTTATAAATAGCTTTTACCAAACTTTTTTAAATTATAAAAAAACACCCAACTTCAAGAGGGGTAGCATTTTCAAGAGAAGCAACTCTAACTTCAAGAGCAGTAGCATCTCCAACTTTCTGCTATTGCTGTTAGACTCCTAATAGTCCAAGAAACTGCTCCATGGTTTGGTTTGTTTTAAACCATCTCATGAAAGTATCACATGATTAAGTTTCGGATAAAAAACAAACTGCTCCATATTCATTAAAATTTTTACAAAAATCCCATAAACCTTCAAAATATGATAATCAAATACTTTAACATTGTAATCTGCATTATCATATACCTAAACAAAAGAAACAAAGAATTTATTTTGCATTACTTGATGATCTTCATTGCTCTAAAATTATCTCTTGTAGAATTTCCAAAACCAAATCTTTTTTACTGAAATCAATTCTAGCTGATAAATTAAGACCTCGAAACATCTTTCGAGAAAATTTATATTGGCATATGTGAAGTGTTAGTATGAGAGGTTTAACATGCCAAATGAAAGAATCCCCAACAATGAGATGGTGGGTGCAAATTTAGAACACAAATATATTTTAGTGTTAGATCCAATTAATTAAAATGAAATGGATATAACACACAAATGTTTATTCTTTCTCCTCTATATGTTATAGATTAAGGATTGCTGATTACAGGCATCAAACCCAAATAAATATTATTGAGCTTCCTCATGAACTCTATGATGATGAGGATGGAAGTACCGACAAAATTGAAAAGGTCTATATAACATTAAATATAATATTGAACTGGATAAAAGTGTTATCAATCATATCAAATGAGACATAAAATGTAGAAATTTAATGTCAATTTCATTATATAGAATCAATATCCACCATCCTAGACAGCAATCTTTTCATTCCTCTAATAACAACATAAATGCAAATGGCCACAAAAAGAAATTATAAAGGATAGTGTTACCTGGAGGACATTGTTGGCATAATCAAAGACTCCATGAGAGACAATCACCACCTCGGATGTTCTTTAAGAAATGAAATAAGTTGCGAAAATAGACAAAAAAAAATTAGCAATATAGTTAATAGAAGACAAACCCGGTAAGCTATCCAACAACAAAAAGGAAACGGATTATTGTAGATCAACCAAAATATGCATGCAATCATTTGAAAGCAAAAAAAAAAAAAAAAAAACAATTATTTTATTGTAGATTAACCAAAATTTTAGAGCTAAGTAAAGTTTATGCATTGTGCTCCCTCCTGGAAACGGATTCAATAAATTTTAAGAATATCTAGTTAAATTAAACCAGTTCAGCACATTTCAAGAATATCTAGTTTCAATCATTATAGAATGTAAACATTACCTATTGCTCAAATTCACTGGCCTCAAAATCTAATGTCAGTGATTCTAACATGTCTATGGGTTCTTGAAATCCATCAGTAACCAACTTTTCATCTCCTAGATTTCTATCAACATCCACAACCCTATCCAGAGAAACAGCAACATAAGGACCTGGATTATTGGAAAACAAAGAAAAATGTTAATTTCAAGTAATACTCGGAAGATGAACATAAATGAACAGCTTCTTAAGTCCTAGAAATGGGAAGACAAAATTAAGTTACTTTGTACCTCTCCATCCCTTCCGAAATATAGAAATAAATTCGTGTTCCACTTCTGATTCATAATTCACATTAATTAATCCCTGGAAAAAAAGCATGTGAGGGCTAAGAAAAAAAATAGTCCAAAGCAAGGTAGAATCAGCAAGAACAATACTATTATACTGGAACAGTAAAGGAACAGAGAAGCCGTGTTTACATGGTGGTGCATACACAGCACTAATTCAGTACATGTTCCTTGAGAATTTTCAAGTAAAAGGGATTCTCACAGAACTTGTCTAGTATTTCTTTCTTTTTCTTAATGGGTTTGTTATTCAGTGGAGTGAAATTCAGAACATCTATTGCTCTTGCAGCTGTAAAATAACTTCCTTATCTTAGGCCCAAAGCATGTCTAGTAATAGAAAATTTTGTAGAAACCACAAAAGAAAATATTATATTGAATGCATAAAATGCAGTAGATACCTTATCTTATATTGGACTAAGAACACAACCACTCATTTCAATTAGAAACCAAAATAAAAGATTTATTTTGCATATTCCAATTATTGAAAATCAATTCTTCTAGATTGTTACTAATAGATGGAATTACTAAACTAACCACTTCTTTCAAAGGAACCAAGAAAATTCTGAATGAGAAAAAAGATTGCTTTCAACCTGTGATTAAAGTACCGGTATAATTGAGAAGGTCCAAATAATGTTAAATTAAACTCTAAGATGATATATATTTGGACTTGATAAAAATATTATCGATCATGTCAAATGAGGTATAAAGTGCAGAGATTTAATGTCAAAATTTCAATTTATAGCATCATTCTCAACCATCTTGGGCAGCAATGTTTACCTTCCTATAATAACAGCATAAATGCAAAACGCAATAAAAGGAAATTATAAGGGATAGTGTTACCTGGGGGAGGTTGCAGGCAATCAGAGACTCCATCCGAGATCACAACAAACATGTCCTTCTTGGATCTACTGTTGCAAATCAATTTCCCAAGAAAAAATTCCTTACCGTACAACAGAGTAGCATATGTCATTGACTCATTCCTCCTTTCTTTCTCAATCTAACCTCCTTCTTTCTCCCTTACTGCTCTATTTGCTTTCGCTCGCATTCGATTCAGAGGCGGCTATAACCAAACAGTTTGCATTATGATAAGTTACTGATAGATCTGTTTTATGAAAATTTATATATTAATTAAAATTTATTTACAAATATCTATTTTATCATGACTCGTTACATTTAGCAGAGGAAATTTATTTCATATAAATTTTCAAATACACAACTTTGTAGATAATAGAATTCTAAGCAACATCGTCATTAGCTGCTGGTAATAATTTAAAAAGAAGCACTCTTCAACTTACTTGAACAAATCCCGAATCCCAGTCCATAATGGTGACTTTCGTGTAAATCTGTTTCTTAAATCTGGCATAATGGTGACCTTCACATAAAACTCCAAACTGGTTCTTGAATCTACAATATCTGACCCAAACACATAACTGTACTCATTAAAAATTAAAAAGATGAAATATAGATTATAATAAAAATTTATACCAAAAAATTGAAAAGAATGAAGAGTTTTAATTGACTTCCTACCATGGAGGAGTGGAACTTGAAGCTGTCATTCACCGACTGGATTATAAGGATTCCTCACCGTACAACAGAGTAGCATATGCCTCGTTGGAAGCTCCCCTCTCTCGAACGACTTTCTTCTTCAGTGGCAGATCTAGCATCCACAGTGGCCTCCATTACCGCCATTGCCTCATTCCTCCTTCTTTCTCCCTCACTGCTCTATTTGCTTTCGCTCTCTTGCATTCGATTCAGAGGCAGCTATAACCAAACAGTTTGCATTATGATAAGTTCCTGTTAGATCTGTTTTTTGAAAATTTATATATTAACTAAAATACTGAGAATAGTACTCTCTCTCGAGTTTGACATCTTTTTTTAAGTATAAAGTTGGTCATAAAGTTTATCTACATGACTACATTGATCCTTGATATTCATAATAAACTTCCATCTTAACCTGTTATGTTGAAACCATCAAAATGTGTACGAAGCATTGATTTTTAAACTATAACAAGGAAAAATAATTCTCAAATATCCAAATCTGACAGCCCAGGTACATCATCAGATTCATTTTCAGGGGCCGCATCACTGCAGAACTTGCACGAAATTTTCTCTGGTTTCAACTGCAAGCATTCGTCGATCTGTTCCTCTAACCAAGCAAGTCTTCTTTCGAGCTTCAACACACCAATATGCATAATCCGAACGTCAACTTGTGCGACCCTAGCGCAAGCCCGAAGCAGGATGTAGTAATCAGCATGAGCAACATACTCCAAGGCACCTTCATCTATCTTCCTCACATAGTGAAGATAATTGTGTCGTCTTTTCTTCTTGACAATAGGTGGTATATAGTAGAACCTATTCTCCTCCATGTCTAACTTCATCCGTGCAATGGCTTCCTTGACATGAGGTTTTTCTGAACTGTGCGCATTGGAATCTGATTCATCACGGCCTCTAAAACTCTTTGAGGAATCATTGTCCTTGTCATTGTCCCCATCATCTTTATCCACATTTTCAGGTAAATGATTTCCAAGGCTGGTGGCGTCATTAAGAGATGGCTGATTAGAATGTTCTTTACTTGTCCTCTCCCTCTGAGATGTCCTACCAACCGATGCATTATCCCTCGACCTTGTTTGATTAAGAGACCTGTTAGATTGTTCTCCATGTACTGAAGGCTTAGTATCCTGATATACAAAATATCATTGAATAAGAATTGATTTTAGAAAGAATTATTCACAATGTAGCTAGCAAGCAAGGACAAACAGGTCAAAACACTTTACATTAGATGGTAGATTGACATGAGTTGACAAATGTATTCGCATTTGATGAAAAATAAGTGAGAATAAAAATCGAAGTCCACAGGCATTGCTCATGTCCCGAAGACAAGAGATCATGACCACAGGGGAAACTTCCCCTCTTGATGCACCAAGGGAAAGAAGAAAGAAGTTGAAAGTGCAGGTTACGACATATTTTAATTCTAAAGCTTGTGTGTGCCAAAAGTACAACTCAATCAAGCGTTGAATTACCTTTTCATTCATATAAAAGTTCCATAAGTACTCTATCATCTTTTCTTCTTCGTAATTCCCATATGACGCCTCTGACCCAGCAAAGATAACATCCCTACAGTGTTTGAGATATGTCGACAGGTCTTTTGAATACTCTGTCAATAAAATATTGGGTGTTAGCTAATCTTTTAACTTTTGCTGAAATAAGAGGAAACTAGAATATATACTCATGAAGATTGGCTAAAAACAGATTGATCTTGGTAAATAAAGAGCACCTTGGATATCTGCAAGATCATTATATATTGCTTGAAGGTGTTGGAGAAGTCCTGAAGTGTCTAATTCATTTTCCTGTTGTTTCATTTTGTCTTTATCCGAATCTTCTTCACTAGAATTAGGTCTATCACAGGAGGAAAAAGCTGTACCCTTCTCACCATTGTCTTTGGTATTACCTTTGTTGGACAAACTTTTCTCCCATTCTCCCGAACCATTTATGTTAAACAACATTCTTATTGCTACAACCAGAATTGACATCACACAAACATGAATAGGTAGCTTAAAATGTCTTTCGGATAAGGATAACCACAAATCTGGAGGCATGGCCCATTCATATATGCGGCTTACATGAGGAAGAATCTTTTCAGAAGGAAGAGATAATCTCTGAAGATATCGACGTGCTATTCCAAAGAAATTCACAGGAGGTAACTCCAAGCCTATGAACTGAGCAATTGATGCAGCAAATGTTTCTAGTTTCAGCACCATAAGAACTCGCTGAGGCTTGAACATCACACTTGAACTAATAGGGCATGCACTTGATGGCCGTCCAAGACGCTTTTCAATTTCAACAAATGCAGAAATATACGGAATCTTCCCTTCCAGTGTCCCCTTGATTAAATCAGATGGCAGGACAGGTTCCCTTGCAACATGACATGCCAGAAAAGAAACAGCAAGAGTACAGGATGGTGGAATCCTTTTCTTTAAGGCCCTGAACCATATCATCACGGCACGCTGACCATATAAATTGTAGGGTTCATCTCTGTATTTAGCCCATGTCTTACGATCTTTGGGTTCTTCTGAAACCAAGTTACCAAGGGAGAAATAAACTCAGTGAATTACAAGAACAGATGACTCAAACAAAAGAAAAGAAAGAAAAGTTCTTTCTATGCAATGGAAAGGAGAAACTATCCTAAACATTAAGTGTATAACTTCATAACCAATCCTTTCGTCCTGTTGTTAAGATAGCAATAATTAAAAATCAACTTTAAGCTTAATGAATGCCAAATTGAGTTGTGACTAATCAAACACAAGATGCTAGGGTGATTAAATTTTTAGCTAACTTAATATCAAGTTTCACTGAACTTCACCAGTAATTAACAAAAAGCATTTAGCCTAGAGCCTTTCAAGACCAACACACAATGACGCACCCGTGGAAGAAAACAAAAATAAACCAAATATCGGAAATCATGTTCAATCTTGACCCTCCCTATATATAGAAATGGATTAGCACGTTCAGAACTAAACCCTGCAATGTTTGTGACTTCATGAACATATATGAAAAATCACGAGCCATTAAATTGGCAAATAGCCAAACACCTACGGTCCACAAGTACTGCTACCTTAAACTTCTTAAATTTGTGACTAAATCATTTTATCAAATTGTAATATTCAAAAGTGTATGTGCAGAAATTAAAATAAATAAATAAAGATTGATGCGATGCAATGCAACAAAAGAGGCGTAAAGATGCAAAATAGACGCGAAGATTGATAGTGTTAGGACCTTCTTCATGCTGCATCTCAGAGTCATGGATAACTTGATCAGCCCAATCATCATTGAAGACACCAGTTCCGAACACGAACCTCAACCAAATTGGCTGCATCAACCCGCAAATCAAAGGCGTAACCTTGAACTCCTTAACCAACGCCTCACACTGAAGCTGAACCATAATCTGCAACCCTAACACGTACCTCATCCTAACTTCATTCTGGTAATCCTCAAAGCTCAGAACATTGGAGCCAGCCACGTCAGCAAAATCTTCGGGAACAGAGTGAATATCGCCGAAAAGCGGAGCGTAATTCTCCTCCTCTCTCTTCACCTCGACGGCGTTGCTCCGGCCAGGGGTTTGGTTGTCGTCGTCGTCCAACCTGAGGTTGCGGAGGAGAACCGATTGTGAGTCGTACTGGGAGATTGGCTCCGCTTTGATTCCGACGGTTGAAGTTCGATAGCGCTGCTGGCTGGCGAGGTATATGCCGGCGGAGGCGCCGCCGCTTTTGTAGAGATCGTTGTCGTCGACGGCGGTGTCGACAACATCCTCGGAGCGGGAACCGCAGCGGTTGCAGTAGAAAAATCCGTCATCGCCGTCGACGAGGCCGACGTTTCCGCAGGCGTGGCAGGTCAAGGTGTGGGGATCAATATCAGCCATAACATCTGGAGAAGTGAAGTGAAGACCAGCTGTGACTGTGAAGCGCAGGCGCCAAACTAGGTGAAGAGTTCATAGTTCAGTTCATACAAGAATTAAGAATACCTGAATACCTGAAACTTGAAGACTAAAGTAATGGAGGCCCAATAAGAAGCCATCTAATATTTTTTTTATCTTCAATAGCGGGTTCAATGCCAAAAAAGTTCAAATTTGGCCTATTGGAGTATTGGATTGGTAAAAAATAGTTTTTATCAAGGTTGCGGAGAACTGAACTGGTCAATGAACCGGTGAAGTAACTGGTTTACTGGTTCACTAGTTCGATCGGAATTTGACCGAAATTCGACCGATTTAATTAAATATTAATTAAAAATCTAATATATAGTTTCAAATATTTAAATTTGATCTTTTCTAACCTAATAAAATTCAAAATTGCACCTAATGTTCTACACCAAAAAAATATTAACAAAATTCAACTACCCACAGGAACTAATTAGGAACTAATTATCACCAATTAGTAATCATCAGAAAATTAGCAACAACATCATCCTCATTTCAGAAAATCAACATTTTAATTATTAACTCAGCAACTCAGAATTAAATCCAGTAACTCAACTAAATCCAACTCCAATTCAGAATTAAACAAAGCTACTAATCATCACTAATAAGTAATCATCGGAAAATCAACAACAAGCCAACAACATATCAGTAACAACATCATCATCATTTTAGAAAATCATTCTAGAATCATAAATCAACAATCAACAGGATTATTCCAGTTTCATAAAATAAGAGACTATGTACTCATTCACAATTTTAGAAATAATGAAAATTTTGATGCCAAATGTAATCATATTTGTCTTAAAATTTTCATAAAAACTTTCGAGTGAAGTGATTTGCAAATATGAAGATTGGGACCTGCATCAACACTCAGAGAGTCAGAGTGCTTACTGCTTCCCGGCAGCGAGGAGGAAGGGGAGTGACGGCGACGACAAAGGAGACGGCCACACCGGCGAACACAGAGAGAGAGAGAGAGCGCTTGAACAGGGGAGACGGTGACGGCCACAGAGCTTCCACGCGACGGCGAGGGAGCTTCCTACAACGGCGACACAGCTTCCTAGGACGGTGACGGAGCTTCCTACGACGGCGACACAGTTCCTGCGACGACGACGGAGCTTCCACGGTGCGACACCGGCGAACAGAGAGAAAGCACGCTCGAGCAGAGGAGATCCAGTGTCTGTGGGTTACGCGGGGTTGTGGGGTTGCGGTGGGTGCGGCGGTTCCAGTGGTTGTGGTGGGTGCGGCGGCTAGTCTGTTAGGGTTTCCATCTGTTCTTTCAATTTTGAATTTTTGAGAAAGAGATGAGAGGAGATGAGTGGGAGTGTTGACTTTTGGTGGGAGGGGAGGGGTCTGGGCTTCGGGTAGATGATTTAGGCTTTTTTTTTTTTTTTTAAGGCCAAAAACGGCGCTGTTTTAAAAGGGGTTTTCAAACCGAAAAACCGTAAAAAAACCGAACGGTTCATTCGGTTCATCGATTAACCGTCGGTTCGACCGGTTTTTTTATCGGTTTTTTGCCAAACGGTTTCTGGCCTTATCCGGACTGCGAGGCTCCACCGGGTTCGGACCAAGTCGTCGGGTTCGGGTTACTCGCCGCTGAACGATCCCTCTCCCAATTGGAGCAACCGTCCGCCCAAGGAGACTATTCTTCTCGATGGCTGCGACTACGAGCACTGGCTCATCGTCATGGAGTTCCCCGAGAATCCCAAACCCTACGAACAACAAATGGTTGATGCCTATGTCAAAACGCTAGCTCAAGTTCTTGGAAGGTCCTTCTTTCTCAATCTCAATGCCTAATTTGCTTCTTTTTTCTTTCCTCCTGTTTTGATTTTTGAGTTTTCTGCTAACTATGTAGTGAGGAAGAGGCTAAGAAGAAGATATACTCTGTTTCCACTACTACATATACTGGTTTTGGCGCCCTCATTTCCGAAGAGCTTTCTTACAAAGTTAAAGGTAGGTTTTTACCGCTACTTTCTTTCTGATTCCTCTTCCCATCAGCTCTTGTCTTTCGTTAATGTCGAAGCTTATTAGATTTGTTTTCATTGCTTGCATGTGTTAAATTCTGATTTGCAAAGCATTTTTGATATCATAATTGGTTTGTATTTAAAAGACTTCTCAAATTATTTCTGTGATGTTTAAATACCTTTTGGAGTTAGGGCACAAGTATCATACTATATATATATATAATCAGAATTGGTGTTTCACATTTATTTGCCCATCATTCACTCTGTATAATTGTGTGTTGTAAAATATGCTTAACTATTGCTATTTTTCCTGCCGTAATAGAGTTACCTGGAGTTCTTTGGGTGCTGCCGGATTCATATCTTGATGTTCCCAACAAGGACTATGGGGGTGAGTTTTGGACCCTGACATAATCAACATGTAATTTGATTGTTTGATCATTCTTTCTTTCTTTTTTTTTTTTAATTATTGGTTGTTTTGATCATGTAACATGAATTTTCAGGTGACTTATTTGTTGATGGGAAAGTGATTCCAAGGCCGCAGTATAGATATTCTGAGAGGCAACCAACTAGGAGCAGACCTCGGCCACGGCATGACAGGCGTCGTGAAACAATGCAGGTTGAAAGGAGAGACCCTGTTCAAAGACAGGACTGGAACCAAAGTCAGGGAGGACCTATGCAGCAATCGACTCCAATGAACAGTCAAAACTCTCCTTCTGGTGGACCAAAATGTTAAACATGATCTCTGCTTGACAAATTTCCCCCATATAACTAAGAGAACTTAGTAGTTGTAGTGGAGAATTCTGATTTAAGTTCTGAATCTGAAGGCATTGTATGTCCCATGGTTTTTTATTTGGAAATGACTCTTCCTGAACTTGGACATCATATGATTAGAATCTTTAGTATCATTATGATGATGTGATATCCAATTCAGATCGTTTACTATTAAATTGATAAACTTTTGGTTGATTGTACTTATCTTAGTATTCAAATTCTCGCAGCATGGATCCTTAGTAATCTGGTTATTTTTTTGCCAGAGCCAAAGCAGTTCGCCTTTTGGGATACTGATTGTTTTACATATTTGTGTCTGTAGCCTTTTTATCTGGTCAAGTGTGAAATCCAAGTGTATATGTATCTTAGTGAGTTTTGATTATGACTAAGAGGAGTTCTTTGTTTATTTTGTTTCAAGTTTTGTTACTAGCAGCTGGCCAAGTCTATAACCAACAATTAAGCACCATTAGATAATACCGGAGCCAAGGGATTGCTCAGATATTTGCTTCAATAATTTCCTCCGAGCTTGGGCTTGGAATGACGTAATTGAAGATTGTTTATTTCGAATGTCTACGGTAAAATGACTAGCAAAACAAGTTGAAGAAGTATCAGTTCAAATTGGAACTTTATGACCAACCACACCCGTATAATTAAAAAATGACATAAAAGAAATATTTATGAACTATTATAAATTAACTTGGCTGCGAATCCTAATTTGTTTTTCCACGAGTGCAATACTAGAGCTAACATACAATACTATGATGGCATCACATAGATGTTGATAACTAGAACAAAAAACTAGATGAGAATATTATGATAAAGTTATGGATCATAAATAGTGGGAATCAAGGCATGTTTTCTTCCAATTGCCAAGCCAGCGAGTTCAGTCATGTCCACATCCTCAGGCTTCATCCCACTGGGAAGTTCCCAATTGAAATGGTAAAGTAAGAGAGCCAAAGGAAGTGTCACGCTGGCAACACCAAAAGTCATGCCAGGGCATATTCTTCTTCCTGCCCCAAATGGTAAATACTCAAAATTATTCCCTTTGAAGTCCAAAAAACTTTCTTCAAATCTCTCAGGTATAAAACTCTCAGAGTCATGCCAGTATTGGGGATCTCTTGCAATTGCCCACACATTAACCATCACTCTTGTTTTTATTGGTATAGCATAGCCATGAATGTTGGTTGCTTCGGTGCATTCTCTAGGGATCAACAATGGAGTTGGTGAGTGCAACCTCAGTGTGTCTCTTTGACCACTAGCTTTAAGTAACTTAGATCTTCAATATCAGTTTCATGAATTATTTTCTTTTCTCTACGTGCTTCTCTTAATTCAGCTTGTGCCTTTGCCATCACTCTTGGGTTCTTCATCATTTCTGCCATGGCCCATTCTATTGTTGATGCTGTAGTATCCGTTCCAGCAGCAAACATGTCCTGTAAACAGTTGAAATCTTTTATTATTATTTTTTTTTTTTAATTTAGCCAGTTTTAATCTCAATGACACATTTTAAGAGTTTAATAATAAAATATTATAAATTTTTGATGAATTCAATGTATTGAAGATGTAAAAAAATTATATTTGACTTTCACTTGAGAACTTCAGAATCAGTCAATAATTTTCATTTGAAAACTCCAAAATCATTATTATTCTTTGCATTATTTTTAAATAATTCTTGGTCTAAATCAATATAGATTTTATCAACTCTTACAAAGTTACTCTGCAGACTGCAGCCACATAATAATTTTTTTATTATATATTTTTAAACTATTACATGATGATGAATTAATATAAAATGAAAAATATTTTTTTCTTCATATAGTGTTTATAAAAATGATCACTATATAAAGCAATTAGACAATTTCTTTTTAAAAAGTAATAAACATTAATTTACTCGCAATTTCTTTTTTTTTTTTTAAGTATTTGATTCGGTCAGCATATTTATATAGATCTTGTTTTATATATTTTTTAATAAAATAAATCATTGTTAAAATAATTAAATTTGACATAATAAAACAATAAAATAGAATAATTTAACTTTTTATAGCAGTTTAATCTGACTTTTTCTACCAATTAATTGTTATTTTTTGTGACTCATAATATGATAATTAAAGAAATTATCTTCTCAATTTTTTAATTATTTTATTAATGTGATTTTTTTATTATTAATATTTTTTCATTCTGCTTATTAAGAACTATATGCTGAAAGATCATCCTTTACAATAATAATTTTAAATTTTTTCATGAACACATTAATACTAAGTGTTTGTTATAGTATCTATATATAATATATAATTGTCTAATTTATTAAAAAAACTAATATTTAATTTAAAATATAAAAATAAATAATTTAAATATTTAATACTTTTCATCAAAAATAAGTTCCATCAATTCGACACCAAACTAGAAGGCATAAAAAAACTTGCATTAATACTAACCTCAATGACGGCTTTGACGTTTGCGATTGTTAGCTTGGTCTGGAGACTGCTACTTTGTTGGACTCTCAATAGAACATCAACAAGGTCTTCCTCCTCCGCATCGATCCTACCTTCTCTTTGTTTCTTTTGATGTTCCATTACGATGTCCTCCAAGATCCTATCAAGTTTCTTGTGCAGCTTCTCCACCTTGGACTTCAACCCACTCAAATAATACAGAGGTTTCATCGACGGAAACAAATCCGCCCAATGAAACACTCCAAGGATTTCCATTGCTTCTTTGATCAGAACCACAAACTCATCATGCTCCTTGTTGTAGCTACCAAAAGTCGCCCTGTAAACAGAAGCGCTTATCAAGGAGAAAATCATGTCACTCAGATTGATCCGTGAACCCGCAGATTCACGGATCGTCTGAATGAGCTTTTCAGCCTCGGCTTCTCTTACAGAAGCCACCAGAGACTGAACCTTTTTCACACTCAAAAGCTCTAGAGTACATATCTTGCGCATATCTCTCCAGTAATCGCCGGACGGAGAGAATGCAATATCTGCAGGGCCATATACAAGGGTTGGAACAGCGGCAATAAAAGGCCTCTTTTGAAAACAGGCATCCTGGGTTTTGAGAACTTCCTTGGCTAGCTTAGCGGAAGATACAACCACTGTGGAGTTCTCACCGAGTTTGAGGTGCATGATGGGTCCATATTTCTTTGCAAGTTCTCTGAAAGCACGGTGTGGTAATGGTCCTGCTAGAGCAAGTTGATGGATGTTACCAATGATGGGTAATTTCCATGGACCAGGGGGGAGTTTATAGGATCTTGGTTTGGAATATTTTGCAAGAAAATGCAAGACTGTGAAGACCAAAATTGCAATAACCAAAAAGTAGGGTACGTTGAGGTTCCATGTTATTATTAATCTATATGACGGTGTGTGCTTGTAATGATTTTTGCTTTGATTGTCTCCTATTTATACAAGGTGGGTACTCCTATGAAGATATTATAATTGTCTTCATATGATAATTTTTTTTTTTTGATTCTTGATGATAGATTGTAAGATTAGATTTTGATATGTTATAAAAGTGTTATTTTTATTTGAAATGTGACCAAATTAATAAATCACACTTTTATATAAAGTATCTTCATAAAAAGATATTTTTTACAATTTACATCTTCATTTGAGTAACTCCCTTTATACGATCTTTAATTTATGTATGTAAACGTAAATGATAAAGCTAAGCATAGAAGCTAGCTGCTCTATAAAATATTGTATATATATGTTTCAACATAAAACGTAAAATTTCTTTCTAAACGCATTTTATAAAAAGAAATAGGTGAACAATGAAAATATTAAACAATGTAAACAATAGATATATCGGATGTTTATTTTACTAGTGTATGAATGATTATTTTAATATTAAAATTTAGAAGGTTAATTTAGAGGTGTAGTGTGTTTTTATTTGATTGGTGGTTGTTCATATTGTTCAATAAAGCCATTGTCCCCCCAGCATTTCCCTTTATAAAATTCCTATTCAATCCATCATTTATGAATAATACTACGTGATTTAGCTGGTGTTTTTTTATCTATTTATTTATGAAATTTTCCAATTACAATACTATTAGGAGTAGGACTCAATACATAATTGTCATTTCAACTTTTTAGTAACTGCTTTTTACTTAATTGATGTTTTCTCTTTAGAAAAGTATAGGTAACAATTTTTAACCAACTAATTTTAAGTAATTGTAATTAATAATTATTAATTTTGTATTTTTTAAAAAATAAAATTTAAATAATTACTAATTAATAATAATTAATTAATATAGAATACAGTTTAAAAATATTTACGGAAATGTTTGGTAACAAAAAAAATTAGCCAAAAACAATCATAACTTGTTTTATTTAGCATTTATTAATTGTTGCGACAATTAATGAATGTTAAATAAGACAAATTCTGATTGTATTTTTTGTCTACCTAACATTGTCCAATATTTATTGATTTATTGTTGGCTAAATTCTTGTTGGTTATCTAGTAAAATTATTATTTTTTTCTTCTTCCGTGTTTTAACGCAAAAAAAAAGGGCTAATTAAACATGCATGTTGCTAAGCCACTACTAGTATTATTTTACTAAATAAAAGCGATATAGTTTTGGTGTGAACATAACTATAACTATCCATACTAAGGTGCAAACTGAATAGTGTGGTAGGGTGGCATCGTGTTAGACTGTTAGATGAAATTTGCGATTTTCGGCAACCTCAATTTGCCATAACTAAGTTCGATTTCGCTAACTAAAGTTGTAGTATTTTTCAACTAAATTTTTTGTGTTATCTTTTAATGTCATTCAACTAAAAATCTTTCACAATTCAAAAAAAAATTGTGTTGTATAGCTAAAATTTTTAAGTTTTATAGCTAAAATTTATGTATCTTGTCATTTAATTAAAAAATCTGTACAATTGAAAATAGTTTTCGTACTGTACTCTATAAATCGGAACTGCCATCATATATCTCGGCCACATCAGCCACGATTAAACACACAAACAACGGATAATCACGTCATGATAACAATCACTAAGAATCTCGACTAAAACCGGGATCCACTTCAACAAATCATCAAATGGAACCAACTCACAAATCTATAAAACGGCAGCTGCTAAACAAAATCATCAAGGCAACACCTGAACACACCAGTACACACAGTTTATGCTTACACTCTAATTTTGATAACTACTCTCCACTAACTTGAGCGTTGGAGTCCTTTTTGCAGGTTCTCCGCCCGGTTCGTATTCAAGCTAGGCGTTTCTCCGCTGCAGAACAAGCCTCTTTATTAGCAACTACTGGAAACCGACTTATAGCACGGAGACGCGCATTCTTGCTCGAACATTTGGCGCCTACCGTGGGGCCCCACCCTGCCTTACTTTTTCATTTTCTGAAGCTAACAACGTAACATCTGCCTTGTATTCATTTTTCCTTCAGGTACTAAGCCATGACGGACCACTCGGCGACGCCTTCAACCAATCCGACCAATGCTGACCTCCTAGCTGCAAATGCTGCCTTGCTTGCGGAGAACCAGCGGATGGCCGAATAATTGGCAGCAATGCAGAACAATGATGAACAGAAGGCCAACAAGAAAGCACATACAGATCAACATGAAGAACGTCAGTCGGAATCAAATGTGAAGACGGGGGAAACCAACCCCAAAGCGGCAAGACGACGGACAAACCATTTTTCAGAAGAAATAATGAGTTTTAAAATGCCTAAAAGTTTTACACTTCCAATGACCCTAACGCTGTATAAGGGGATCGGAGATCCTAAAATCCATGTCACAAAATTCGAATCAATGATGTTTCTTAATAGCGACTCCGATCCCATCTTGTGCCAGTCTTTTCCTACTTTCTTAGATGGGGCAACTTTATTATGGTTTTCTAACTTACCTGCAGGATCAATATCAAGCTTTGATGAATTCGCCGAATTGTTTATCAACCACTTCGCAGCATCTAAAATCTATGTGCGAGACTCAGATTACCTCAGCACGATTAAACAAGGACAACACGAAAGCTTGAAGGAATACATGATGCGGTTCACAGAAGCAGCAATGCAAATCCCCGACCTTAACCCTGAAGTACAATTGCATGCCATCAAAAGCGGTATTCGCCCTGGGAAATTCCAAGAAGCAATTGCAGTAGCAAAACCGAAGACGCTAGAGAAATTTAGAGAAAAAGTCCAGGGCCAGATCGAAATCGAAGAACTCAGGGAAGCACAGAGGAGCGAAAAGCCGCCGAAAAAAGAAGAAGAAAGGCCTCATCGGCCCACAAGCAAAGACCTCAGAAAACCATTCAAACTAGCGCCAAAATTTGACACATATACAAAATTCAACACAAAGAGGGAAGATATAATCAAAGAGATCCTGCACAACAAATTGATCAAACCGCCAATCCGAGCAGGATCATATCAAGATCAGAAGTACGTGGATAAAAGCAAACACTGCGCTTTTCACCAAAAGTTCGGCCATACCATAGACGAGTGCATCGTGGCAAAAGATCTGCTGGAGAGATTGGCCAGACAAGGGCTCCTAGACAAATATATCTCGTCAAGAAAGCAGCGAGAAATAGAAAGAGAAGCAGAAAGAGAAAGCAGACATAAACAGGTTGAAATACCCCCATCCAAGGGGATTATTAACTACATCTCAGGAGGATTTGCTGGTGGCGGGACCACCACCTCGGCAAGGAAAAGAAGTTACCGAGCAACGATGACGATGGAAGGATCTCATCCAGAACGACAAGCATCAACTCCGACCTCCCGTATCGATTTCAGCACGGCCGACTTTAAAACAACCTGCCCGAATTTAGATGACCCAGTTGTCATCTCGATCCACATGGGAGAATTAACAGTAAAAAAGGTCCTGCTTGACCCAGGAAGCAGCGCCGACATCTTGTTCTACTCAACTTTCAAAAAGATGCACTTCAGTGACAATGCACTACAGCCGTCACCCGGAGAATTGGTAAGGTTCTCCGGGGAAAAGGTATCGGTATCTGGGTACATTTGGCTGAGAACAACAATTGGAGAACCTCCAAATAACAAAACACTAGATATCCAATTTCTGGTGGTTGATTGTCCTAGCCCTTATAACATTATTCTAGGGCGTCCTTCATTAAACGCCTTTGGAGCCATTGTTTCAACTGTTCATCTTTGTGTGAAATTTTCCTTGCAGGATAACGTAGTGGGGACAGTTTACGCCAACCACAACGAGGCAAGGCAATGCTACAATGCAAGCCTCAAAACAGTAAAGAAGGAGGAAACACCTCGGATTCACACAGTGTATAACTCGAAGCATATACCAACACTGGCCGAACTGGACCCCCGGAGCGACAACAGTCGTCAGACACCAACGGACGACCTCGAGAAGGTAAAATTAGGTCATGATGAGCAATTTACTAACATAGGATTGGCATTCATTGTAGGACAGAAGGCCGACCTCATCACAATATTACAAACCAACGCCGACCTTTTCGTATGGACGCCGTCAGACATGCCCGGTATCGACCCTAACTTCATTTGCCACAAGCTGGCCGTCAACCCCAACGCCCGACCTATACGACAAAAGAAAAGAAACTTGGGAGACGAAAGGAGAAAAGCAGCAGAGGCAGAGACCAAAAAACTCCTGGAAGCAGGGTTTATCCGGGAACTTCGATTCTCGGCATGGCTAGCAAACGTCGTAATGGTGCGAAAAAACTCGGGAAAGTGGCGCATGTGCGTGGACTTCACCGACCTAAACAAAGCATGCCCTAAGGATGGCTACCCACTCCCCAACATAGACAGATTGGTGGACGACACCTCGGGTTTCCCAGTGCTCAGTTTCATGGATGCCTATTCAGGCTATAATCAAATTCTCATGCATCCGAGAGACGAAGAAAAAATAGCATTTGTCACAGATCAAGGAAATTTCTGCTACAAGGTCATGTCCTTTGGGCTAAAGAATGCAGGGGCAACATATCAATGGCTAATGGACAAAGTCTTCAAAAATTATATCGGCAGAAACATTGAAATATATGTAGATGACATGGTGGTGAAATCAACCTCGGAGGAACAGCACAAACACGACCTGAACAAGATATTTGAACAGCTCAGAAAACATAATATGAGACTAAATCCAGAAAAATGGGCGTTCGGAGTCAAGGGGGCAAATTCCTCGGCTTCTTGCTAACAAACAGAGGGATAGAGGCAAACCCCGACAAATGTTTCGCCGTAATTAACATGCAATCTCCTCGGAACAAGAAGGAAGTCCAACAGCTCATAGGTCGGTTGGCAGCTCTTTCTCGGTTCTTGCCAGCAGCAGCAGAAAAATCATACCACTTCTTTAACACCTTAAAGAAATCGGATCAATTTACTTGGACAAAAGAATGTGAAGAAGCCTTCACAAAAATTAAAAACACCCTGGGATCGCCGCCCATATTGAAAAAGTTAGAGCAAGGTAAGCCCCTGCACCTATTCCTTTCAATTTCAACTAACACAATCAGTTCAGTACTTGTAACAGATAACAGCAAAGAATAACACCCAGTATACTTCGTAAGTAAGGTCCTACAGGATGCTGAAACAAGATACCCGCTGATAGAAAAATTAGCATTTAGGTTAATTATCACAGCTCGGAGACTTCGGCATTACTTTCAGGGATACCGAATTATAGTTCGGACCAATCAACCACTCCGGCAAATCGACCTAGCGGGAAGGCTAACAAAATGGTCGGTCGAACTCTTAGAATTCGACATCACTTATCAATCCAGGGGATCCCCCAAGGCCCAAGCTCTAGCCGATTTCATCTCAGAATTTACAAATGAAGTAGAAGAAACAAAATCATGGGAGTTGTATGTAGACAGAGCATCCAATGACAATGGATGCGGAGCAGGGATACTACTAAAAGACAACCAAGGTGTATATGCAGAGCAATCAATCAAATTCCAGTTTTAAGCAACAAACAATCAAGCCGAGTATGAGGTGTTATTGGCAGGACTAAGACTTGCAAAAGAAGTCCAGGTGCCGAGCTTACAGGTATATTGCGATTCCCTACTCATAGTTCAACAGGTAACCGGTAATTTTCAAACCAAAGATGCACTCTTGGAAAGATACCTACATATTGCTAAAGACATGATAAAAAACTTTCAAAAGTTTGAAATAACACATATACCATGAGAACAAAAATCTAGAGCAGACATACTATCCAAATTAGCAACATACAGAGAAGATCAGCAATCAGAAAATTTGGTACATCTCATACTAACAAAACCTAGCCTAGATATGCAGTATGTCTTAAATTTGTCACAGGGGGAAGATTGGCGAACTCCAATAATACATTACCTGAAGACGGGGGTCGTACCAGAGGGTGATCCAAGGTCTTTTAAAAGGAAAGCGACCCAGTTTACCCTAATCTGAGACGACCTATACAAACATGGTTTCTCCCGACCACTGCTTAAATGCCTTGCAGGAGGCGACACCAAGATAGCAGTAGACGAAGTCCATGAAGGCATCTATGGACATCATATCGGAAGCAGAAGCCTGACAGTGAAAATCTTACATGCAGGATATTATTGGCCGACTTTAAGATCGAACTGTATAGACAAGGTCAGAAAGTGCGAATCTTGTCAAAAATGCTCGCCATTAATACACAACCCAGCCGAGGCGTTACACACGTCGGACGCAACCTGGCCATTCCACAAGTGGGGTATGGACATCCTTGGACCATTTCCAATAGCGCCAGGCCAGGTAAAATTCCTCTTGGTAGCCATCGACTACTTCACAAAGTGGATAGAAGCACAACCACTTGCAAAAATAACCTCGGACAAGGTACAAAAGTTTATTTGGAAATTTATCATTTGTAGATATGGTATGCCACGAGAAATTATTTCTGATAATGGTAGGCAATTTACTGACAAAAGAATTACATCATTCTTAACTAACATGAATATTAGACATCGCTTTTCCTCTGTTGAGCACCCATAGACAAACGGGCTCGCAGAGGCGGCTAATAAAGTAATTTTGCAGGCCCTTAAGAAAAAACTGACCGAGGCTAAAGGTCACTGGGCCGAGCTTATACCAGAGATACTATGGAGTTATAACACAACTCCCCAGTCAACAACAAAAGAAAGCCCTTTCCGCTTAGTGTACGAATCAGAATGTATAATCCCTTTGGAACTCAGCCAAGGATCAACAAGGACCGAGCACTTTAACGAAAGTTCTAATGAACAAGCTCGGCGCACCGAGCTTGACATCGTAGATGAAGAACGCAATTTCACACAGTTAAGGCAAAAATCAATGCAACTAGCTATGAAGCGTCAATACGACAAGAAAGTAAGACCAAGGACCCTTAAAGAGGGAGACCTAGTGCTCAGACAATTAGAAGATGTCCGGAAGCCACCAGGCCATGGAAAATTAGCAGCGACATGGGAAGGACCCTTTCGGATTACTAAAGTAGTCGGAAAAGGAGCTTATCGCCTAGAGACATTGAATGGAACAGCATTACCAAACACGTGGAATGTCTCATCACTCAAATACTATTATAGTTGATCACAATATTGTAACATACAGGACGGTCAGGTACTCTTTTTCCTAGCCACGAGGTTTTTCCCTAAGGAGGGTTTACTCGGGTAGGTTTTAACGAGGCCGACCATCCTGCACGCCTCGAACATGAGGAACAACTCTATCTAAATAAAATCATACATTTGCCATATGACATAGATATACAAAATCGCAATAAACGTTGGAATCATAACATATTGGCAAAAGCAAACTCTGAGGTCATAGATCGGAGAAACAGTTGATAAAGTTGGAATACAAATCAACAAGTTTTTCAAAAAACATACAAGTCCAAACTACTTTCTAAAATAACAATAAAAATTTCAAACATGAGGCGGCACGTTCTCATCATGATCTTCACCAGCCTCATCCTGAACCAACTCCCATTAACAACTATTTTCGTCACGTCAAGTTGACGAACATCGAATCCAGGATCAAACAATGACACCTAAGCGACAGCTCGGTCGAAACCCGAGGTAAACATCTCTATACCTTGGTCCTCCATCTCATGAATTCGAGCAGTTGGTGCACGAAATTATGATCTCTACTTTTCATAACTCAAACAATCCCCGGTAATTGCTCCAAAAACTTGGTGCTCAATACCATGGTCTAAACATAATTTCACAACTTCGCACAACTAACCAGCAAGTGCACTGGGTCGTCCAAGTAATAAACCTTACGCGAGTAAGGGTCGATCCCACGGAGATTGTTGGTATGAAGCAAGCTATGGTCACCTTGTAAATCTCAGTCAGGCAGATTCAAATGGTTATGGATGATTTATGAATAAAACATAAAACAAGGATAGAGATACTTATGTAATTCATTGGTGAGAATTTCAGATAAGCGTATGGAGATGCTTTGTCCCTTCCGTCTCTCTGCTTTCCTACTGTCTTCATCCAATCCTTCTTACTCCTTTCCATGGTAAGCTGTATGTTGGGCATCACCGTTGTCAGTGGCTACAGTCCCGTCCTCTCAGTGAAAATGTTCAACGCGCTCTGTCACAGCATGGCTAATCATATGTCGATTCTCAATCAGGTTGGAATAGAATCCAGTGATTCTTTTGCGTCTGTCACTAACGCCCAGCCTTCAGGAGTTTGAAGCTCGTCACAGTCATTCAATCATTGAATCCTACTCAGAATACCACAGACAAGGTTTAGACCTTCCGGATTCTCTTGAATGCCGCCATCAATTCTAGATTATACCACGAAGATTTTGATTAAGGAATCCAAGAGATAAACATTCGAGCCTTGTTTGCTTGTAGAATGGAAGTGGTTGTCAGGCACGCGTTCATGAGTGAGAATGATGATGAGCGTCACATAATCATCACATTCATCAAGTTCTTGAGTGCGAATGAATATCTTGGAATAAGAATAAGCTGAATTGAATAGAAGAACAATAGTAATTGCATCAATACTCGAGGTACAGCAGAGCTCCACACCTTAATCTATGGTGTGTAGAAACTCCACCGTTGAAAATACATAAGAACAAGGTTCAAGCATGGCCGTGAGGCCAGCCCCCAAAACGTGATCAAAAGATTCAAAGATCTAAAAATGATCAAATCTAAAAAAATGAAAATACAATAGCAAAAGGTCCTATTTGTAGAGAACTAGTAGCCTAGGGTTTACAGAAATGAGTAAATGACATAAAAATCCACTTCTGGGCCCACTTGGTGTGTGCTTGGGCTGAGCATTGAAGCTTTCATGTGTAGAGACTTTTCTTGGAGTTAAACGCCAGCTTTTGTGCCAGTTTGGGCGCTTAACTCCCATTCTTGTGCCAGTTCCGGCGTTTAACGCTGGGCAGTTTTGAGCTGATTTGGAACGCCGGTTTGGGCCATCAAATCTCGGGCAAAGTATGGACTATTATACATCGCTGGAAAGCCCAGGATGTCTACTTTCCAACGCAATTAAGAGCGCGCCAATTGGGATTCTGTAGCTCCAGAAAATCCACTTCGAGGGCAGGGAGGTCAGCATCCAACAGCATCTACAGTCCTTTTCAGCCTCTAAATCAGATTTTTGCTCAAGTCCGTCAATTTCAGCTAGAAAATACCTGAAATCACAGAAAAACACACATACTCATAGTAAAGTCCAGAAAAGTAAATTTTAACTAAAAACTAATAAAAATATAATAAAAACTAACTAAAACATACTAAAAACAATGCCAAAAAGCGTATAAATTATCCGCTCATCACAACACCAAACTTAAATTGTTGCTTGTCCCCAAGCAACTGAAAATCAAATAAGATAAAAAGAAGAGAATATGCAATGAATTCCAAAAATATCTATGAAGATCAGTATTAATTAGATGAGCGGGGCTTTTAGCTTTTTGTTTCTGAACAGTTTTGGCATCTCACTCTATCCTTTGAAATTCAGAATGATTGGCTTCTATAGAAACTCAGAATCCAGATAGTGTTATTGATTCTCCTAGTTAAGTATGATGATTCTTGAACACAGATACTTTATGAGTCTTGGCCGTGGCCCAAAGCACTCTGTCTTCCAGTATTACCACCGGATACATACATGCCACAGACACATAATTGGGTGAACCTTTTCAGATTGTGACTCAGCTTTGCTAGAGTCCCCAATTAGAGGTGTCCAGGGTTCTTAAGCACACTCTTTTTGCCTTGGATCACAACTTTATTATTTTTTTCTTTTTCTTTTTCTTTTTCTTTACGTTTTTTTTGAATATTCACTGCTTTTTGTTTCTTCAAGAATCATTTTTATGATTTTTCAGATCCTCAGTAACATGTCTCCTTTTTCATCATTCTTTCAAGAGCCAACATTCATGAACAACAAATTCAAAAGACATATGCACTATTCAAGCATACATTCAGAAGTCAAAGTATTGCCACCACATCAAAATAATTAATCTATTATAAAATTTAAAATTCATGCAATTCTTCTCTTTTTCAATTAAGAACATTTTTCATTCAAGAAAGGTGATAGATTCATAGGACATTCATAACTTTAAGGCATAGACACTAAGACACTAATGATCATAAGACACAAACATAGATAGACATAAGCATAAAAATTCGAAAAACAGGAAAATAAAGAACAAGAAAATTAGAGAATGGGTCCACCTTAGCGATGGCGGCTTGTTCTTCCTCTGAAGATCTTATGGAGTGCTTGAGCTCCTCAATGTCTCTTCCTTGCCTTTGTTGCTCCTCTCTCATGATTCTTTGATCTTCTCTAATTTCATGGAGGAGGATGGAGTGTTCTTGGTGCTCCACCCTTAGTTGTCCCATGTTGGAACTCAATTCTCCTAGAGAGGTGTTGATTTGGTCCCAATAGTTTTGTAGAGGAAAGTGCATCCCTTGAGGTATCTCAGGGATTTCATGATGAGTGGGATCTCTTATTTGCTCCATCCTTTTCTTAGTGATGGGCTTGTCCTCACCAATGAGGATGTCTCCCTCTATGTCAATTCCAACTGAATAACAGAGGTGACAAATGAGATGAGGAAAGGCTAACCTTGCCAAGGTAGAGGACTTGTCCGCCACCTTATAAAGTTCTTGGGCTATAACCTCATGAACTTCTACTTCTTCTCCAATCATGATGCTATGAATCATGATGGCCCGGTCTATAGTAACTTCAGACCGATTGCTAGTGGGAATGATTGAGCGTTGGATAAACTCCAACCATCCCCTAGCCACGGGCTTGAGGTCATGCCTTCTTAGTTGAACCGGCTTCCCTCTTGAATCTCTCTTCCATTGAGCGCCCTCTTCACAAATGTCTATGAGGACTTGGTCCAACCTTTGATCAAAGTTGACCCTTCTAGTGTAAGGGTGTTCATCTCCTTGCATCATGGGCAAGTTGAATGCCAACCTTATATTTTCCGGACTGAAATCTAAGCATTTCTCCCGAACCATTGTAAGCCAATTCTTTGGGTTTGGGTTCACACTTTGATCATGGTTCTTGGTGATCCATGCATTGGCATAGAACTCTTGAACCATTAAGATTCCGACTTGTTGAATGGGGTTGGTAAGAACTTCCCAACCTCTTCTTCGGATCTCATGTCGGATCTCCGGATATTCACTCTTTTTGAGTTTGAAAGGGACCTCGGGGATCACCTTCTTCAAGGCCACAACTTCATAGAAGTGGTCTTGATGCACTCTTGAGATGAATTTCTCCATCTCCCATGACTCAGAGGTGGAAGCTTTTGCCTTCCCTTTCCTCTTTCTAGAGGTTTCTCTGGCCTTAGGTGCCATAAATGGTTATGGAAAAATAAAAAGCAATGCTTTTACCACACCAAACTTAGAAGGTTTGCTCGTCCTCAAGCAAAAGAAGAAAGAAGAGAGTAGAAGAAGAAGAAATAGAGGAGTGAAGATGGGTTTATATAGGAGTAGAGAGAGGGGTATGGTTCGGTCATGTAAGGGTGGGTTTGGGAGGAAAAGTGGTTTGAATTTGAATGGTGAGGTAGGTGGGGTTTTATGAAGGATGGATGTGAGTGGTGAAGAGAAAGATAGGATTTGATAGGTGAGGGGTTTTTGGGGAAGAGGTGTTGAGGTGATTGGTGAATGGGTAAAGAAGAGAGAGAGTGGTGGGGTAGGTGGCGATCCTATGGGGTCCACAGATCCTGAGGTGTCAAGGAAAATTCATCCCTGCACCAAGTGGCGAGCAAAAATGCTCTTTATGCCAATTCTGGCGTTAAACGCCGGGCTGGTGCCCATTTCTGGCATTTAACGCCAGCTTCTTGCCCTTTCCTGGCGTTTAACGCCAGTCTGGTGCCCCTTTCTGGCGTTAAACGCCCAGAATGGTGCCAGACTGGGCATTAAACGCCCATTTGCTGCCCTTACTGGCGTTTAAACGCCAGCAAGGTTTTTCTCCAGGGTGTGCTATTTTTCTTTCTGTTTTTCATTCTGTTTTTGCTTTTTCAATTGATTTTGTGACTTCCCATGATCATCAACCTATAGAAAACATAAAATAACAAAGGAAAATAGATAAATATAACATTGGGTTGCCTCCCAACAAGCGCTTCTTTAATGTCAGTAGCTTGACAGTGGGCTCTCATGGAGCCTCACAGATACTCAGAGCAATATTGGAACCTCCCAACACCAAACTTAGAGTTTGAATGTGGGGGTTCAACACCAAACTTAGAAGTTGGTTGTGGCCTCCCAACACCAAACTTAGAGTTTGACTGTGGGGGCTCTGTTTGGCTCTGTTTTGAGAGAAGCTCTTCATGCTTCCTCTCTATGGTGACAGAGGGATATCCTTGAGCCTTAAACACAAAGGATTCTTCATTCACTTGAATGATCAATTCTCCTCTATCAACATCAATCACAGCCTTTGCTGTGGCTAGGAAGGGTCTGCCAAGGATGATGGATTCATCCATGCACTTCCCAGTCTCCAGGACTATGAAATCAGCAGGGATGTAATGGTCTTCAACCTTTACCAAGACATCCTCTACAAGTCCATAAGCTTGTTTTCTTGAATTGTCTGCCATCTCTAGTGAGATTCTTGCAGCTTGTACCTCAAAGATCCATAGCTTCTCCATTATAGAGAGAGGCATGAGGTTTACACTTGACCCTAAGTCACACAGAGCCTTCTTGAAGGTCATGGTGCCTATGGTACAAGGTATTGAGAACCTCCCAGGGTCCTGTCTCTTTTGAGGTAATTTCTGCCCAGTCAAGTCATCCAGTTCTTTGGTGAGCAAAGGGGGTTCATCCTCCCAAGTCTCATTACCAAATAACTTGTCATTTAGCTTCATGATTGCTCCAAGATATTTAGCAACTTGCTCTTCAGTGACATACTCATCCTCTTCAGAGGAAGAATACTCATCAGAGCTCATGAATGGCAGAAGTAAATCCAATGGAATCTCTATGGTCTCATTATGAGCCTCAGATTCCCATGGTTCCTCATTAGGGAACTCAATGGAGGCCAGTGGACGTCCATTAAGGTCTTCCTCAGTGGCGCTCACTGCCTCTTCATCCTCTCCAAGTTCGGCCATGTTGATGGCCTTGCATTCTCCTTTTGGATTCTCTTCTGTATTGCTTGGAAGAGTACTAGGAGGGAGTTCAGTAATTTTCTTGCTCAGCTGTCCCACTTGTGCCTCCAAGTTTCTAATGGAGGACCTTGTTTCAGTCATGAAACTTTGAGTGGTTTTGATTAGATCAGAGACCATGGTTGCTAAGTCAGAGTGGCTCTACTTAGAATTCTCTGTCTGTTGCTGAGAAGATGGTGGAAAAGGCTTGCCATTGCTAAACCTGTTTCTTCCACCATTATTGTTGTTGAAACCTTGTTGAGGTCTCTGTTGATCCTTCCATGAGAGATTTGGATGATTTCTCCATGAAGAATTATAGGTGTTTCCATAGGGTTCTCCCATGTAATTCATATCTTCTATTGAAAGGTTCTCATGATCATAAGCTTCTTCTTCAGATGAAGCATCCTTAGTACTGCCTGGTGCAGCTTGCATTCCAAACAGACTTTGAGAAATCAAATTGACTTGCTGAGTCAATATTTTGTTTTGAGCCAATATGGCATTCATTGTATCAATCTCAAGAACTCCTTTCTTCTGATTCGTCCCATTGTTCACAGGATTCCTTTCAGAAGTGTACATGAATTGGTTATTTGCAACCATTTCAATTAGTTCTTGAGCTTCTGCAGGCGTCTTCTTCAGATGAAGAGATCCTCTAGCAGAGCTATCCAATGACATCTTGGACAGTTCAGACAGACCATCATAGAAGATACCTATGATGCTCCATTCAGAAAGCATGTCAGAAGGACACTTTCTGATCAATTGTTTGTATCTTTTCCAAGCTTCATAGAGGGATTCACCTTCCTTCTGCCTGAAGGTTTGGACTTCCACTCTAAGCTTACTCAATTTTTGAGGTGGAAAAAACTTTGCCAAGAAGGCATTGACTAGCTTTTCCCAAGAGTTTAGGCTTTCTTTAGGTTGTGAGTCCAACCATATCCTAGCTCTGTCTCTTATAGCAAAAGGGAATAGCATAAGTCTGTAGACTTCAGGGTCAACCCCATTAGTCTTGACAGTGTCACAGATTTGCAAGAACTCAGCTAAAAACTGATGAGGATCTTCCAATGGAAGTCCATGGAACTTGCAATTCTGTTGCATTAGAGAAACTAATTGAGGCTTAAGCTCAAAGTTGTTTGCTCCAATGGCAGGGATAGAGATGCTTCTCCCATAGAAGTCGGGAGTAGGTGCAGTAAAGTCACCCAGCACCTTCCTTGCATTGTTGGCATTATTGTTGTTTTCGGCTGCCATGGGTTCTTCTTGTTTGAAGATTTCTGTTAGGTCCTCTTCAGAGAGTTGTGCCTTAGTCTCTCTTAGCTTTCGCTTCAAGGTCCTTTCGGGTTCAGGGTCAGCCTCAACAAGAATGCTTTTGTCTTTGCTCCTGCTCATATGAAAGAGAAGAGAACAAGAAAATATGGAATCCTCTATGTCACAATATAGAGATTCCTTGAGGTGTCAGAGGAAAATTAAAATAGAAGGAGGAGGTAGAAGAATTTGAACTTATCAAGAAAGATGGAGTTCGAATTGTGCATTAAGGAGGAGTGTTAGTCCATAAATAGAAGGATGTGAGAAGAGGGGAAGAAATTCTCGAAAATAAATTAAAAAGATTTTAAAAATATTTTGAAAAAAACACTAATTGATTTTCGAAAACTAAGAGTGGAAAAGAAATCAAGTGATTTTTGAAAAAGATTTTGAAAAGAAATTAAAAAGATATGATTGAAAACCATTTTGAAAAAGATGTGATTAAAGAGATATGATTGAAAAGTTATGGTTTTAAAAAGATATGATTGAGAAGATATGATTTGAAAAACACTTTAAAAAGATTTGATTTTAAAAATTAATGACTTGGCTAACAAGAAAAGATATGATTCAAACATTAAACCTTTCTCAACAGAAAAGGTAACATACTTGAAATGTTGAATCAAATCATTAATTGTTAGCAAGTATCTTTGAAAAAGGAAAGAAATTGATTTTGAAAACATATGATTGAAAAGATATGATTTGAAAAAGATTTGATTTTGAAAAGTTTTGAAAACTTGAAAAAAAAATTTGATTTGAAAACAAAATCTTCCCTCTTGTGCCATCCTGGCATTAAACGCCCAGAATGGTATTCATTCTGGCGTTTAACGCCCAAAATGCTATCCTTTTGGGTGTTAAACGCCCAACCAGGTACCCTGGCTGGCGTTTAAACGCCAGTTTTCCTTCTTCTGGGCGTTTTCAATGCCCAGCTTTTTCTGTGTAATTCCTCTACTGTATGTTCTGAATCTTCAATTCTCTGTATTATTGACTTGAAAAGACACAAAGAAAATTTTTTTTGAATTTTCAATGATGAGGAATAATCAAAATGCAACTAAGATCACATAAAAAATGCATGCAAGACACCAAACTTAGCAATTTGTATACTATTGACACTAACAAATTGAGAATGCATATGAGAAACAACAAAACACTCAAGACAAGAGAATTTAAAGATCAGAGCAAGTAAATCATCAAGAACAACTTGAAGATCAATAAAGACACATGAAAAATGCAAGAAGAACATAAACATGCAATTGACACCAAACTTAAAATGAGACACTAGACTCAACAAGAAACAAAAAAATATTTTTGGTTTTTATGATTTTGTAAATTTTTTTTGGATTTTTGGAAAATTAAGTGGAAAAGAAAATAAAGATATCAAAATTCTTAATGAGAATTCTAGGAATCATGCAATGTTAGTCTAAAGCTTTAGTCTAAAGAAATTAGACATGGCTAGCCAAGCTTCAGCAGGACATTGCATTCAAGAGCTAAATTGATGAGAATCAATCAGCTTTGGTGATGATAAGAACATCACCTTGAAACACTAGAATTCATTCTTAAGAACTCTGAAAAATACCTAATCTAAGCAACAAGATGAACCGTCAGTTGTCCAAACTCGAATCAATCCCCGACAACGGCGCCAAAAACTTGGTGCACGAAATTGTGATCTCTACTTTTCACAACTCAAACAATCCCCGGTAATGGCTCCAAAAACTTGGTGCTCAATGCCATGGTCTAAACATAATTTCACAACTTCGCACAACTAACCAGCAAGTGCACTGGGTCGTCCAAGTAATAAACCTTACGCGAGTAAGGGTCGATCCCACGGAGATTGTTGGTATGAAGCAAGCTATGGTCACCTTGTAAATCTCAGTCAGGCAGATTCAAATGGTTACGGATGATTTATGAATAAAACATAAAACAAGGATAGAGATACTTATGTAATTCATGGGTGAAAATTTCAGATAAGCGTATGGAGATGCTTTGTCCCTTCCGTCTCTCTACTTTCCTACTGTCTTCATCCAATCCTTCTTACTCCTTTCCATGGCAAGCTGTATGTTGGGCATCACCGTTGTCAGTGGCTACAGTCCCGTCCTCTCAGTGAAAATGTTCAACGCGCTCTGTCACAGCACGGCTAATCATCTGTCGGTTCTCAATCAGGTTGGAATAGAATCCAGTGATTCTTTTGCGTCTGTCACTAACGCCCAGCCTTCAGGAGTTTGAAGCTCGTCAAAGTCATTCAATCATTGAATCCTACTCAGAATACCACAGACAAGGTTTAGACCTTCCGGATTCTCTTGAATGCCGCCATCAATTCTAGCTTATACCACGAAGATTCTGATTAAGGAATCCAAGAGATAAACATTCAAGCCTTGTTTGCTTGTAGAACAGAAGTGGTTGTCAAGCACGCGTTCATGAGTGAGAATGATGATGAGCGTCATGTAATCATCACATTCATCAAGTTCTTGAGTGCGAATGAATATCTTGGAATAAGAATAAGCTGAATTGAATAGAAGAACAATAGTAATTGCATTAATACTCGAGGTACAGCAGAGCTCCACACCTTAATCTATGGTGTGTAGAAACTCCACCGTTGAAAATACATAAGAACAAGGTTCAGGCATGGCCGTGAGGCCAGCCCCCAAAACGTGATCAAAAAATTCAAAGATCTAAAAATGATCAAATCTAAAAAAATGAAAATACAATAGCAAAAGGTCCTATTTGTAGAGAACTAGTAGCCTAGGGTTTACAGAAATGAGTAAAAGACATAAAAATCCACTTCCGGGCCCACTTGGTGTGTGCTTGGGCTGAGCATTGAAGCTTTCATGTGTAGAGACTTTTCTTGGAGTTAAACGCCAGCTTTTGTGCCAGTTTGGGCGTTTAACTCCCATTCTTGTGCCAGTTCCGGCGTTTAACGCTGGGCAGTTTTGAGCTGATTTGGAACGCCGGTTTGGGCCATCAAATTTAGGGCAAAGTATGGACTATTATACATTGCTGGAAAGCCCAGGATGTCTACTTTCCAACGCAATTGAGAGCGAGCCAATTGGGTTTTTTTAACTCCAGAAAATCTACTTCGAGTGCAGGGAGGTCAGAATCCAACAGCATCTGCAGTCCTTTTCAGCCTCTGAATCAGATTTTTGCTCAGGTCCCTCAATTTCAGCCAAAAAATACATGAAGTCACAGAAAAATACTCAAACTCATAGTAAAGTCCAGAAAAGTGAATTTTAACTAAAAACTAATAAAAATATAATAAAAACTAACTAAAACATACTAAAAACATACTAAAAACAATGCCAAAAAGCGTATAAATTATCCGCTCATCAGCAGTCATCTCGCCTTTCATATTATCATTATCCCTAATCTCAGCCTAAAAAGATCGAATCTGGCCCTGAAGACGAGCAACTTCTTGCTCTTTTTCTTTTAGCTTAGCAGCAATATCGGAAACAGACTTTTCTTTCTCTTTCCTTTTTGCTGTGATATTAGTAATAGTTTCTTCTTTCTCCTTTACCAAGCATTCCAAAGTTGCAATTTTATCAACCTCAATTTGTCTCTCCGCTCCAAGAAATTCAGTGGTACGGCCAACGCACAGCAAACGAGAAGCAACAACCTGACCAAATAACGTTAAAACGAACAAGGAAAACCAACGAAACAGATAGGAACAAGACAAATACAAAGCTACCTGAACATATTTGCCTAGAGCTTCCAGCCCAGCACGCCGAGTGAGTGCCATGTCCCCAGGAAACCAGGAAGCCCTATCAGAAAGCTCGGCCAGGGGAAATTGATCGCTCCACAAAGAATGGGCATTTGCCCCAGGAATAAAACCATGGAGCTTGCGTTGGCGATCAAAAACAGTAGTAGAAACCTCGGCCTCCACCTTATCTTCCTCAGATAGCACCTCCAAGGAATCATCAAGCACCCCCCTCTTTCTTTTTGAAGAAACAGGTTGTGCAGTCGAAAAAGCAGCACCCCCTTCATCAACATTCTGAACATCAGAAGTACTCACGCCCTTCTCCTTTTTTCTGTCAAGAAAAGACTGAAGCTTGGATGAATTCAGATGCGGTACTCGTCCACCTACAAACAAACAAAGCGAAGAACATCAGTTTCAAAATAGAAAACTAATACTAGGGACAAACATGTGCATTACCTATATAAGTACGCAACCCCTCCCTATCATTATCTTTTTCAAAATTTAACATCTCAGAGATCGAGAGGCACTCGCCGGAAGCAAAGTTTTTCACCAAAAAGTCGATAACCAAATCTTCCTCGTCACTCCTATACGCCTCAAGTACTTGCATAGGTTCGCAACACCAATACAGTGGATATCTTTCTATCAACTCGTCATCAAGATAAAAATGGTATTCCGTTTCTATAGACCGGATTTTCACGAACAAAGACTTAAAATTTTTAAAAGAAGAATTGTAGAGAAGGAATAAAGAACGACTGGGAAAACTACTCAAATAAACCCACAAACCCTTCCGAACCCCTTTCGACTGAAAAAGAGAAAAGAAAACACCAAGGGAAGGAGGATATTCTAGAAAGGTCATCAAACACTGGTAAGCTTTTAGAAATGCCCAGGAATTGGGATGTAAATGGGAAGGAGCACAATTCAGTTGGGCCAATACATCGCACTCAAAAGAAGAAAAAGGAAACCTAACATACAGTTCAGAGAAACACGGGGTGTACATATAAAAATACCCCCAATCACCCCTACGCTCACAAACCCTATCCTCACTAGAACAAGAGAGAAGTTCGACAGCAACATTAGAGCCATCCTTAGTCAACTTCATCGCACGAAACTCTTGGAGAGAATCAGAGCTACAGTACGAAGAGGCACGGGTCTTAACGTCTTCATGGACCCAATGATAAAAGTCATCTTTTTTAACCTCAAAGCATTATGCTTCTCCTTCAACTTTTCTTTTTCTATTACAGACTACAATTACGACAAGATGCAGAAAAAGAATAGAAAATGGATGAAACGAAAAGTCTAACCTTTGGAAGTCATTTTCTTTCAAAATCAGAGTAAAAAGGAGTGACTTTTCGAAGAATCCCCAAGACCAACACAATAAACAACCTATTACAACCCACTAACTAAGTGGAAAAACAAAACGAGAACCAGGGGTCAAAACCGGTTCAGCTACAGTCATTTAATGAAATAATGGCAACACGTTTTCCTAAAAACATGGGAAAACACCCCCTCCTTTTTAATTAATCATTCAAAAAGACTTTCTTCAAAACATGCGCAACGTTGAGCTTGGGGGCTGACATGACTAACAAGAGGCCGAGATATAGGTTGTCTTATAAGCTCAACTTGCTAAAAATAAAAATAAAAACTAAACACTTAGGCAAGTCAAGCTTGGGGGCTATGTACTGTACCCTATAAATCGGAACTGCCATCATATATCTCGGCCACATCAGCCACGATTAAACAAACAAACAATGGATAATCACGTCATGATAACAATCACCAAGAATCTCGACTAAAACCGAGATCCACTCCAACAAATCATCAAATGGAACTAACTCACAAATCTATAAAACGGCAGCTGCTAAACAAAATCATTAAGGCAACACCTGAACACACAAGTACACACAGTTTATGCTTACACTCTAATTTTGATAACTACTCTCCACTAACTTGAGCGTCGGAGTCCTTTTTGCAGATTCTCTGCCCGGTTCGTGTTCAAGCTAGGCGTTTTTCCACTGCAGAACAAGCCTCTTTATCAGCAACTACTGGAAACCGACGGAGACGTGCATTCTTGCTCGAACAGTTTTTATGTTATAAAATTAAAATTTTTATATTTTTCAGCTAAAATTATATAACTACAGTATTCTTAACTAACGTAGATTCTACTCCACCTTATTAAAAATCTAAAAATATAATATTCTATATTAAACTCTTATATTTGCGTATAAATAAGTGAACTATTTTTCCTCGTCAAAGAAAAAAGATACTTCATATATATATATATATATATATATATATATATATAAGTATCTATTATATGAGAGCAATTAATGTGACGCATTTTGATTCAAATGAATTGCACGTTTGTCTCCAGAAGTAACACTCAGCAATTAGATTATTTCAAGATTTTGTTTGTTCCTTGACTTCTATATATCTCATGTTGAGGTCATGAGGTTCTAGCAAATAGGAAGCTAATTAAGTAACGCACCACTCACATAAAGTTGCCAAAAATAACTTTTTTTAAAGATGTCTACGTGGTAAAATCTAAGCCATATATTCTAAAACCACATTTCTAACTACATAACACTTAAAAATCGTAGCCCTTTACAAGAAAAGCGTCACCTAATGAAAAAAAAAAGTAAATTAGAAGATTTAAGAGAAGAAATAATTAAGTTATCAAAATTAATAGATCAAAAATTAATGATTTTAACTAATGTCAATTGTAATGACACCGAATTCTTAAAATCAATACAAAATGATTTTTCTCAAAATCTTTATTTTACTATAAGTTTTATTGAAGGACTTCAAAAACCTGAAAAAACTTATTTTTCACATGGAATTTCTAAAAAATGTTACCATGGAAATGATTCCCCACATCTTTATCATACTTTTAACCCACAACTAAATTCTATAGTAGATATGCTTGAAGAAATATTAGTATCCATAAAATTTTAAAGAAATAAAGAAAAAGAGAATCCCAAAGAAGAAAAATTTCAAAATATAATTAACATAACAGATTTAAAAGTAAAACCACCATTGAAATTATGAATATTGAAGAAAAATTAGAAGAAGTTACAATGCTTTTCAAACAATTAAAAATGGCTCAAGAAAATAATATTATGGAACATGGATTTCAAATAGAAGAAGAATTAGTAAATTCCGAAAATATAGAAAATGAAGAACACATCCTAGATTATTCAAGTGACGAAGAACCAGCAATTCCAATTCAAGTAAAAAATGAAGCTGGAACATCTAAGGATAATCAATCTCAATTTAAATGGGAAACAGGTTTTGATAATTATGCTTTTAAAAAAGGATTTATAAATAAAGATTCAAAATATACAAAAATACCATCAAAATACGTTCCTAAAATCCAGGAAATGGAAGGAGAAAGAATGCTTGACTTAGACTGTAAAAAGAATGAAAAAGAAATTTTCAAAAATTGGTTAAATTCCTTTTTATTAGAAGCCTTTATTAATCCAAAACTTAGTGAATTGTCTGGAAGAGATATTTGGAATTACATAGGATTTCATACTAAAGGAACTATAAGAGATTATATGACATCAATAGAAAACCAAATAATAGAAGAATTAGCAACAAAAATAACAGCTTATGATAAGATATTATATATAATGATGATTCTATATAAAGAATTTTTTGGAAAAAATATTATAGATCATAGACAAGAAGTCTATAATAAAGAATATCAAGAAGCAAAAAACCATTTAGCTAATATTCAGATATATGATCTATGTAATGTGGAGTCTTATATATGTGAATATAGAATACATTATTACAAATTAAAAGAAGAAGATAAAAATCATTATCTTAGTATGTATATAACAAAACTTCCATATCCTGCTAATGAATTTATAATGGGAAGATTTATAAGAGAAATAAATAGAGGGACAATTGAAAATAATTTTGGTGGAGCAACCTCTGCAATAAGAGAGGAAATAAAAGAACGTTGTATGCAAGAAGCAACTCAAAAAAGATTTGCAAATATAATTAGAATTTGCTGTCAGGATAATGAAGAGATACCCCAAAAATATGGGCTTAATAAAAATTTTCAAAGAAAAAGAAAATACCAATTTAGAAAAAGAAAATACTATCCAAATTGGAGAAAAAAGAGGTATTTTAGAAAAAGAAATAACAATAAAAATAAAAGACAAAAAAGTGACTATTGCCCGAATAAAAAAGAAAATTGTAAGTGTTGGTATTGCCAAGAAGAAGGACATTATGCAAATGAATGTCCGAAAAAGAAGGATAAAAAAGATCTTACTAAACAAATAGAAATTGCTAAGTCTTGTTTCATGGAACCTTTAGAGGAATCTGATGATAACTTAGACTATATTTTTGAATATGTCTCAGAAATAGACTCAGAGACTGAGTAATAATGCCACATTTATTACTATAAAAATAACAGAAAAGTTTATAAATGCTTTTATAGATTCTGGAGCAACACAATGCTTTGCTAGTTCAAATATAAAACTTGATTGGAAAAAATTAAAGAAACCATTAAGAGTTAGAATAGCTGACAAATCAATACATAAAATTGACCAAAAAGCAGAGATGGCTGAAATTTTTATTCAAAATTATAGGTTCATTATTCCATCTATATATATGTTAGATTCCGGGATGGATTTTATCATAGGAAATAACTTTTTAAAGCTATATCATCCATTCATTCAAGAATTAACATATATAGTTTTAAAAGCTCCACACGATTCTTCAATAAATCAAAAATCAAAACGTATAAAAATACCAACTACTATTATAGATAAGATCTTAAAATTTAAAATATTTTCTATATTAGAAACATATTATTTAAATTTATACTTTCAGATAAACATTCCCAAAAATAATCTTGAAATTAAGATAGAAGAACTTTTGGATGAAATTTGTGCCGAAAATCCTTTAGATATTAAAAATACAAATAACGAATTAGTAAGCATTAAATTAAAAGATCCTACAAAAGAGATAAATGTTCCAAATAAAATTCCTTATTCCGCAAGAGATAGAGAAGAGTTCTCATTAGAATGTAGAGATCTTTTGGAAAAAGGAATTATAAGATTAAGTAAAAGTCCTCATGCGGCTCCAGCCTTTTATGTCGAAAACAATAATGAAATTAAAAGGGGAAAACGAAGAATGGTTATTAACTATAAGAAGATGAATGAAGCAACTATTGGTGATGCTCATAAACTTCCAAGAAAAGACTCTATTTTAGAAAAAATCAAAGGAGCAACTTGGTTTTCATCTCTTGATGCAAAATCAGGATATTGGCAACTTTGTTTAGACGAAGAAACAAAGAAATTAACTGCTTTTACTTGCCCAACAAAAGAATCAACAAGTGTGTTGCTTTATGAATGGAATGTATTACCATTCGGATTAAAACAAGCCACAGGTATTTATCAAAGATTTATGGAAGAAAATCTAAAAGAATTAAATGAATTTGTTTTAGTATACATTGATGATATACTAATTTTTACAAAACAGGATAAAGAAGATCATCTTCAAAAATTATTAATAGTTTTAGAAAGATGTAAAGAAAAAGGATTAGTTCTTAGTAAAAAGAAAGCAAGAATAGCAAAACAAGAAATAGAGTTTCTTGGATTAATTCTATCCACTCAAGGAAAGCTAAAACTTCAACCAAATGTTCTAGAAAAGGTAAATTTATTTCCTAATAAAATAGAAGATAGAAAACAATTACAAAGATTTTTAGGGTGTATAAATTATATTTCTGATCAGAGATTTTTAAAGAATATAACAGAATACACTAAAAGCTTATTTCCAAAAATAAGTACTAAAAAGGTATGGAAATGGGATGAAAAAGATAGTATACAAATTCAAAGAATTAAAGAATTATGTGAAAAACTTCCAGAACTTTATATTCCAGAAGAAAATGACTACTTAATAGTAGAAACAGATGTTTCAGACATAACCTGGTCAGGATGTCTAAAAACTAAGAAAGCTATAAAAAGTTTGGAATAAGAAAAAGAATCACTAGATTCTAAATATCCCCCAAAGGAATTACTTTGCAGGTATATTTCAGGGACTTTTACTCCAATAGAACAGAGATATACTACTCATGAAAGGGAAACTGTAGCAGCAATTAAATCTCTTAAGAAATGGAAAATTGATTTACTACCCAAAGAATTTACATTAAGAACAGATTCAAGTTACTTAACAGGTTTCATACGATATAACTTAAAAGTTGATTATAATCATGGACGATTGGTAAGATGGCAATTATTTTTGTTACAATATCCAATAAAAATAGAATATATTAAGGGTGACAAAAATGTTATTGCAGATACATTAACAAGAGAATGGAGTTCGTCTACAACGCATTAGATCAAGAAATTCAAAAATACGAACAAGAACTCGAAAAATGCAAGCATTGTCAGCAAATAAGGACACAGATCCAATCCCTCAAGAAGGCCATCGAAGCAATGAAATCAACACAACAACCAAAACCATCAGAGTTCAGCCAGCTAAGCGTGGTGGACAAATCAGGTGAAGAAAAAATTCCAGAAAATAAAACAATTGCTGAAATTATCAAAAAATTCACCCAAGATAAAAAATATTATGTAATTTATAATGGCCCCATGAAAGGAGTATATGATGCCTGGAAAAAAGCAGCACCATTTACACATCAATCAAGGATAATTCATAAAGGAGGGTTTTTAACACTAGAAGAAGCAAAGGAATCTTTCAGGGAATATGAAGTTCTTCATCCAGAGCAAACCCTAAAAAGAGCAGATAAAGCTCCAATTCAAACCCAGAGAACAGGAATAATAAGAAACATTCCTACAAGGGCTGAAATCAAGGAAAAGAAAAGGGTCTGTAGATCAAATCTCAGAGAAACCCTTAACATAGTCCTGAATTGGACTGAAGAAAAAAGGGCAACCTTGGGATATCATCCTATTGCCAAAGAACAGCTAACAAAGCTGGTTATATTTCCAGATGCTTCCCCATCTGACACCTATCAGTTTTTTCAGTATGGATTAATTGATACAATTTTAATTTTTAATGATTTGAAAATTATTAATGAGTTTCCTGGAGGATTCATTGATGCAGTAAAGAGATTTAAAAATATGATTGACAACGTAAATCCAAGGGATATATCCCTAAAATTTACGAATAGTCAACCTATTTTTAATGAAAAAGAAGAATGCTTGGTTCCAGCACATCAAGTAATCTTCATGTCCGTCTTCCCAGGAAACTTTCAACCAATTGATCAAGTTCAAGATTTAACAATCTACAGTCATGAAGGAAGACTAGCCAGCACACTAGCAAGGGTCTTCGAAAGAACTCAAAAGATAACAAGGGAATCTCACACAAGAATCAATTATAAAAGCAGAAATACTTTGCTTGTGTCCAGTAAAAGGAATGAAATTGAGGAAAGAGAGATGAGACTCTTAGTGGAATTTGAATCAGCATTCTACAACTTATCTGGACTCTTAGAAAAGCTCCCCGAAGGGATAAAGAGGAATCTCTGCTATTTGATAAAAGACAGAGAAGACCACAAGTGCCAGCTATGTGTCTCAGAGTTATCTGAAGAAAGCAATAATGAAACGGAATCAACCCACATGATAAAGGAAGAAGACAACGCATCTGAAGGTCACATAATGAAAGAGGAGGACAGCACATCTGAAGCATATCTCAACATTATTGCATAGTGACGTAAGCGCTTAGGTCATAGAGCACCAACAATGTAGCTGGTGCGAGATAATAAATAATGACGTAAGCAATGACGTCATAAGAAGGGTAAGGATGGGAATTGTCCATCAGACCCAACCATTATAAATATGTTGCTTAGGCAATTGTAGAAGGCATCAGACAATAGAAAGCAGGAGGCTAAGAGTACTCATATGATAGAAGAGCAAGGAGGAAGCTGCCGAGGCGATTCTATAGTCTGAAGAAGAATTCCCTTAGAAAAAACCAATTCTAAACTCCCCTCTGGAGTTAGTATCTACAATCTCCCCTCTGGAGATAAAAACATCTTATGTAAAATATTCTAAATAAAGGAAGTTTTTCTCCAGAAAGGTACGCCTTTATCCTAATCTCTTAGTTATGAATTATTTAGAAAGTTTAGAATTAACGGAAGAATCTGATTATTATAGATTATCTGCCTTATTAGATAATGAAAAACAGGCTGTTCTAAAAATAGAATTAAATCTCAAATCAAATGAAAATTTTAATAAACAAAATCTTTTAAAGAAGTTTTTAATAGAAAAAATATAATATATTATGGAAAAATTCAACTTGAAGCCCCTATAAAAATAAAATCCGACAATGGAGAACTTGAAATAGCTTTGATAAATGATGAAGAATTGAGTAAACAGATTGAGAAAATTAAGGATCAACAAAAAGATCTAAAATTGGATGGATCCATATTAGTACTATACAAGTCCTAATCAAATCTACATATATGAAAGGAATTAATTCACCAATAAGCTTAACAATCTGTGACAAAAGAATTACTGATGACCCAATAGATCAAATAATTGGAATTGTTCATGGAAACTTGGCAAACATAAATGTTAAATTTAATGCCCATCTTGGATATGCTATACATTTATCAACTGAAAACCTTGGAAGATCTATAAGTTTGACTTATAAATTTCATAGAAAGAATCTAATGGAACAAGTTGATGAACCATTTTCAATTACATATGCAATAAATTATGCTTTAACAAATAGCCATCATAGTATAATATTTAAAAATAGAGAAAGAATTTATGTTGATGAATTATTTCAGAAAATTATAAAAACAGAAATACCAAAATATAAAGCTATTGAAAACCCAGTTCTATTATTAAAAGAACCATCAGGAAAATTAGTTTCATCAAATTTTCAAATAAGAGAATCTAAAATTAATAGCCCTTTAAGTTTATCTAAGTTAAAAATTAAAGAAGAAAATTCTGAAATAAAAGAACTAACAAAAAAGGTCGAAAAATTAAATGAAACCCTAAACACTAAATTATGACAATAAATAAAGAAGAAATATATGTAACTTATCAAGACAAGAAACAAGAGCTCTTTGAAAGAGAAAATCGTTTGAATTATTTACAGTTTTCTGAAATAAATCTAAGAGCATTTGAAGCCCTAAAAATAATCTATGACAGGTTGAAAAGAGAAGTTGAAGAGCTAGAAAAATTAATAGAATCTTTAGAAAATAGTGATGAATCGATGATAGAATTTGCAGAAATTTTAAATAATGAAGCACAAAAAGATTGAAAAACCAGAAAATAAAATAAAAAGAGAAAGGACGAGAAAATTAAAAAGTAAAATAAAGGAGTATAAAAGGAAATTAAATAATCTTCAGATTGAAATTGATGATCTTATAATAAAAAGGATAGAAATAAGAATAAATATAAACAAATTGAAATTAAACTTAAAAAATTTATAAATGCCTGGAAAACCATATTTTGACTTAAAAGAATTAAAGTTGTTGAAAGAAAAAAATGGAAAATGAAATTAAAAAATTAAACAGATATTTAGAAACAAGAGAAAGTGTAGAAATAAAAGAAGTTATTGAGGATCTGAGAAATTATATTAAAGAAAAAGACAAACAGATAAAAGATTTTATATACAATAATCCATGCAAAAAAGAATATTATAAACTAAAACAAGATTGAAAAGTTAAAAGATGGTCAATACTTTAGATTATGGATTTGCAAATTATTTTTTATCAAAATCCGAAAAAGAAATTAAAAAATTAGAAAAGTCGACGTTAAAAATTGGTATCAGAGCCAAGTTAACGATTAAGGGTAACACTTTCTCTTTAAAGCAACACTTTTAGTGATACGCTTTTAAATCAATAACAACCACAAGATGAAAAACATCTTTACAAAAAATTGAATTTGACAACTTTACCGAGAGCATCCACCAATTAAGTATTGAATGGCACATACAACTAACCAAGTTCTTCCAAGTTGTGGTGGATGGAAGATAGTACTAGATTTTTTGAATTCGTGGCAAATTCAAACAGTTGCAGTAACTTTAATTACTCATCACATTGTTGAAACAAAATTATTATTTATATATTAAAATTAATTATTAATATATTTATACAAATATATGCATAATTTAATTTATTTTTAATATATATTTATATTTTAATATATATTTTATATTTATAATTAATTTTAATAATTAATTTTAATGTAGACGTAATATAATCGTCGTTAAAATATATAATATAATTATTGACGAGTCAGTATCGATACAAAAGAGAAATTATAGTTTAAATGCTTGCTTATGTCATATATATGGATCGGAATGGACTGAACTAACATAATATTAATCGATTTTGAACCGGTATACACATGAAAACAGTTCCACTCTGCAGGCTTAATCTAACTCGCGACGGACTCTAGTATCTAGGTGACCTTTCAATGGAATGAAGAAATTTTTATAATGCTTTTTTTTTTCTTATATATTTTTCTCGACCGTGTCTCATTACCCAATAAAAAAATGTGTCTAAGGAATAAGGATAGAGTCTATATCATTATCCGTCATACATGAAGTAGAACAAAATAATTTCCTTCATATATAGTATTCACTAATGCTAATTTCATATAACTCTAAATTAAATAAATAACAACTACCAAAAAGAAGAAAAAAAACTATTTTTTTCATTTTTTTTTGAGAAAAATCTAAAATAGTCCATGATAATTACCTCAAAAGACAACGAGATCTTTGACAAAAAAAACTCAACTCGACCCCTAACAATTATTTCAAAAGGACAACGAGATTCTTGTGCCAAAAAAAGTTAATATTGTTTTTTTGGCACAGAGACTAGTCAGTCCCAAAAAATAAAATATTAAGAGCCGAATTGGATATTTTTTTTTTTTGGAAACCTCGTTGCCCTTTCGAAATAATTGTCAGGAATCGGATAGAGTATTCACTCTTTTTTTTCTTTCAAACAATATTCTCTCTAAGTATATATTGAAGGAGTGTATTTAGTGGTTGTATTGTAATCGTAGTTGTTTATTTGGAGTTGTTTAACTAGCATACAAGTAGTCTAGAGTTTAATTTAAGTAGTCTAGAGTTTAATTTTAATAGATCGAAAATATGATTATTTAATCAAATTTATAGATGAGTTTAAAAATTAATTATTTTTTATGATATGATAATATATAATTAAATATTTATATAAAGTTAAATTTTTATTCTGTTATTTTATAATAAATCAGTGTATAAAATTAATTTATTAATTATTATATTATATTTCATTTCTTTTATAATGCATCTAGATTTTAATTTATATATGAAAAATATTTGAAGACAATAGAAATTTGCCAAAAATAATTAAAAAATTATTTTATTTTGTATTCTTAATTAATACTATAATAATTAAATAATATTAAATGTAATTAAGTGTATAATTATAGATATAATATATAATTATCAATATTAAATAAAATAATTCTAAATTTTTGTTTTTCTAACATTATCCTTTTACATATATGGTATGGTTTTAGTTGGATGCAATTTTTATAAAAATATGTCAGACAACATACAAAAAAATAATCTAAAATAACTCAGTTATTTTAGTTTATATTTTTTAGTTGTGATTGAAATGATTGAATAACATTATATATAATATATAATTATATAATTTTAAATATTATATACATAAAATTGTAAATACTAAGTTAAATAAAATAATATAACGGTCGTGTCTTTAGTATATATATTGGCAAGTTTTAAATCCATTGTCATCTAATAAATAGGATTTTTTACTAACTACTGCCTCCGGTCATATTTAAATTTGCTGTTATTTGAACAGCTTAAACTTAATAAAAAAAAATGGAATATATATATGGGAAAGAACTAAAATTACTATACTAAACCCCTATTGATGTTTTTCGAAAATAAAAGAGGCGAGAAAAATTCGAAATGGCTCTTGATAATTATTTTAAAAAATAACGAAATTTTTAACAAAAAAAATATTTAATTTAATTTTTGAATTTTATTTTTATAAAACTGATTAATTCGTATTTTTTTGTTTTTTTTATTTGATACATAAATTAATCAGTCCATAAAAATAAAGTTTAAAAATTAGGTTAAATATTTTTTTTATTAAAAATTTTATAGTTCTTTTGAAATAATTATAAAGGGCTCAGTTGAATATTTACTCTAAAAAAATTATATTATTTTTCTAATTTTGAGTCTAATATGAACAGTAATCCGAGGTTTGACTTACAAAGTCAAGAAAGACATTAATGCGACCGATAGTGGTCATATAAGGGATAATGCTTTGCATGGATTGTGGCAGAAGGTAGCAGGCGCTATATAAGTATTAATTATTAAGTCTCCGAAAAAATATATAATTAGAGTTAATAGTCAAATTTGTTATCTCTATATAAATTATATTTATGAAATAATGTCATAGATTAATGAAAATATGTAAAAGTTGTATTTATTTTTGTCATTTTATGAGTTTTTTTTCTTTTTGTGTATAACATTGCTACTCTCTTTTGCAGCATCCACTAATTCAGAATTTAATTTAAAAGTTATATTTCAATTCGGACGTTTTTGGGATGTCCCTAATAACCAACCCATTACTTTTATTACATCGATGTGGATTATTTCGCGAAATAGCAATAGAATTTTTTCAGATATTTGTAATTCGTGGTCTAATTCAAAAGCATTCTGAAAGATTATCCATTCTTTAAATTAGTTCTCAAAAAATTCGTTTAGTCATATTAATCTTTAAAAGATAAAACGTAAGTCAAATTAGTCCTTTCGTTAGTTAGATGATAACGGCATGATGACATAAATGACGTGGTAGGTTAATGCCACGTGTCACAAAATGATTGGTTGACGTGTTAGGTCACTGACACCTAGCATGTCAGGTCTCACTTGACGTGTAAAAAAGTTATTTATAATCAAAATAGTCTCCAAAAGTTTAGACGTAAGTCATTTTCATCCTTAAAATTTTAAAAATTAATCAAATTAGTTCTTATATAAATTTTTTTATTTTTTTCATAATATTAAATTTTAAGTATTTTTTATAGTACTAATTTTAATATTATTTTTTAGACCTTAATAAATAAAAATCATTTTACATAAAATAATAAAAATAATTAAATTAATTATAAAGTTATTTTGTTATTTGTATTTTAAATTTTATATTTTCAAATTGTAATTTTTATAGTGACATTTTTTATTTAAACGAGTTTATTAAATTATTGTTGATTATATATTTAAAATTTAATATTTTAAGCTTATAGTTTTTTTAAAATAACAACTATATTTATTTAGTGAGATATAAAAGATTAAAATATTTAAAATAACTACTATAATTATTTAGTAAAATTTAAAATATTAAAATTCTATTTTTTAATATTTTAAAATAACTACTATATTTATTTAGTGAAATTCAAAATATTAAAACTTTAAATTTTTAATATTTTAAAATAATTACTATATTTATTTAGTGAGATATAAAAGATTAGAATATTTAAAATAACTACTATATTTATTTAGTGAAATTCAAATTATTTTGAATTTCACTAAATAAATTGTTCATACCCTATCCCAACGCTAAAGCCCAGGTCTAAACGAAAGAAATAATCATAGTTCCACAAGTTCAGAAAATCTGAAATAACCAAATAGGGATATCAAGTAAGGGGAGCCTTTTAGCAAGGAAGCAGTAATCAAGCAAAAAAGAAAATTTTCAAAAAAAAAACAGAAAAAATCATCAAAAACCAGAATCGACAACGACCCACTATCCGCATTTACCAAAGACCATTCAAGATAATAGCAAAGCAGACAAGAAACGCGAAGTCATCAACAAACAAAAACACCAACCTTAGTAAAAGTCGAAAAAGAGAAGGGCACGTCAAACAGCAGTAAAGACATCAACGTTCCTCTCTGTACCAGCAAGGAAGAAGCTTCAGAAAAACTTAAGATAGAAAAAATCTTGGAAACAAGAACAACTGAAAAAGCAAGAAGGGGAGAGGAAAAGTCCTTTCGCAAGAAAGGGAGAAATGGAAAGAATTTCAGAAATAGAGAAAGGGAAAAAAGAAAGGCTACGATGCTTTTATAAGAAACAAAGGGTAACGGGTCTAATAACTCCTCTTTAAAACGTGTGCACAGATCAAGAAAAGTGTCGTGCCAATTCAGCCCCTCATTTAAAGAAAGGCAACGTTTTAAAATTTTTCAAACGCATCGAGTACCCGACCTATGAAGAAAGGGGGAACTCGACGTCCAAGATGAAGTCACAAAAATGCTTGAGCCCGACTTATAAAAAGGATCAGGACTCAAGTAGGGGTACTGTTCATACCCTGACCCAACAAACAAAGCTAGGCCCAACAAACAAAAAGGTCCACCAATAAAGGTGGCCTTCACAAACGTACCCGACCTCTTTAATGAGGTTGGACACTGACCAAGGAAGCTCAACATTACCCGCCCAAAGCAGGTAACCGCCTCCAGAAGCCTCGACTGGAATCCCTATCTTCCCCAAAAGATAGGCCCCAACAAACTCCCAAGATACAGGGAACGGTTATCCACCAGATAAGATGGAACTACCACAATCAAGGAGGTCATCAACTCCACATAAATACACTGGCACCCCTAGGTATAATTCGCATTCTAATATACCAAAAATCTGCCTAAAACCTTTACTAACTTAAGCATCGGAGTCCCTTACAGGTACCACCCCTACCTTCTCACGAGGAACTCGGACATACGGTACCTCGATACCAAACAAGTCAGATGCTGCCATCTAAAGGGATCTGGACCTCACGTTCAGCCCCAAATCAACGTTTTAGATAACCCTCGAAACAATACCAAATAAAATTAATAAATCTAAACCCGACAATATATACTTCGGATTTAGGTCGGATTTTACACACCCCTAACTGAAAGAGGTATGAAAATACTTAAAATTTGGCACGCTAGAATGATTTTGAACGGTCAAGTCGTTATTCATAATAATGATAAGTTCATATAATTAAGAGAAAGTATGAGAAGCCATTGTAATTAGTGAACAATGGAGGTATTTTTGAAATTAACATTAAATGATAATTAAATTAATTAATTACAAAATTATTTCTAATTTTAACTACAAAACAAATAAGGATTCCAAACAGTTACGAACACCTCCAACCGATCTCCCTCTCCCCCACTCTCTTCCTCTCCATCCTCTCTCATCGGTGCCGCTGAAACTGACGGGATCGCCGGCACGAGAAGTGCTTTGCTGAAGACCAAGTTGTACCCTAACCCCAGTAAGGAGCTTCCGAAGAGTGAGATGAATTGGTACGCGACGCGGTTCCCGAGGTCGAGCTTGATGAATCCCTTAAAAAGCCAACCTTCGTGTAAGAAGTCACTCTCCCTCTCTTTCTTCACTCTCTCTCTCTCTCTCTTTTGTTTATTTATTTCATTTTTTGAATTTTCAGTTACGAGAATGATTGTTCCTTGGAGCAAGTTGTGGTGAAAGAAGGATCATCATCATAAATACAAGTAGTAGTATCATAACAACGAAGAAGACACCCTCAAAAGAAAAAAAATAATAATAAACACCAAGTGGCAGTAGTAGCAACATCACAATTCTCATACACATCTTTTTATAATTCATCATCGTCAGCAGCAACAACTACTTTCAAGAAACCAAGAATATCATACACGTTTTTATTAAACCAACAAGACTTTGCAACAGGAAAGCTCATGAGTTTCTCCACTTTTTTAAGACCTTCAATGCCTTGTCAAAATAATTCCGTTTCACCACTTTTTCATCTACAAGCTTGACGAAGAAGAAGGCGAGGCAGACGAGCCACGGGATCGGATTGCCAAAGCTTGAGAACGCCATAGCGAATGGAAGGATTTTAGTGAGGATGGAGACGCCGAGTCCGAGGATGGCGGGTTGGCACGAAACAACAACAGGCGTGATGGCGGCGACAGCAGCATCACCAGAGAAGAGATAAGAAGATCGATGCTGGACGCGCAGACGGATGCTGGGAGACAATATGCAATGGAAGTTTTATGTATGCATATAGATGTTTATTTTTCATGTAAATGAGATGTTTATTCTTAATGTAAATGAGACATTTTAATGTATTTAATAGTCAATTTAGGATGGTCATTTTAGTAGGTATGCGGATGGTTATTATAATTTTTACGTAGATGATTATTTTGATTGGATTGGGTTTAGTTATATATAATTAAAATATGTTGGATGTTCAATTCATTAGGTATGCGGATGATTATTTTTATTCTTAAGTAGATAGTTATTTTTACTAAAGATGAATGGCGTGTGGCAAGCCAGGTAGCGAACCGACGGTTGAAAAAGAAGAGGGTATTGGAGTGAAATGTTTTGATAAATTAAGATTTTAATGGTTATTCTTTTGAAATAATTAATTAGATTTTTTTTTAAATTTAAAATTTAAAATTAGAGAATTTGAAATTTAAAATTTGATGTGAAATAAATGAATGAGAGTTTTTGAATTTAAAGTAATTTATGAAAAATTTTTATTATTTATCCCTATTGAATTAAATAACTAGTACATTGTACACATTATCAAAATTTTTCATTAACTCCCTAGCCAAGATTCTATAATTATTAATGAGTATAACGACTAGAGTGATGATATCTTATTAACGAAGAAATAATTTCTAAACTAAAGAAACAGGGAAAGATACTATAAAAGGGAAGATAGAACTGAAAAATGTAAGTGTGATAGCCAATATCACAAAACACACATTAAGTAACTTAAAATTCAGTGTGTTCTGGATATACTCTCCTAGTCTCCTGACATAGACCTATTCTTACATAAGTTGACAAATTCCCGAACAACTACTAAGTCAAGATCAATATTATACATTCCGAAAAAGTTTTTCTTTTTTTTTTTTAATTTAGAAAAGCAACTACTTGTATTAAAAGAAAAATTTAAAAAGATACTGTTATGGACAAGGCCCAATAATCACTAATAAAGGATATCCAACTACGAGACTTGATGAGCTCGATAAAAATTTATCAGAAAAGGATTAAAAGCTATGAATAAGCAATTCATAAAAACGCTACAAAATCATTGAGATACAAAATAAGTATCTCCCATACTAGTTAGAATAACCATCCGAACACTAGAAATAATAAACATCTTTTCAAAAAATTAAACTGATTTTAGTGTTCACCAAAGATTGAACTCTTGACCTTTCAGATCTAGCGCTTTAATACCATGTCATGATACAACTCATCCCAAAAACTTTAACTGATAGAAAAAAGTAACACTAATGATTATATCTCTAATACTCTATAAACCTCCATTGTACACATTGTACAAGTATTCCATTGGCTCCTCATACTTTCCCATAAAAAAAAAAGACAAATACTTCGAAAAAGGTACATTCTAAGCTATTAACTAAAGACACTTATTAACTTAAGCATTAGAATGTTCTTACAAGTTGCTTTTTCGATTTGGTCACCAATAAGATAAGAATTTAGATCCGTATCAACATTTGAGCTCAGAATCACACTTTTAGATTCAAATATTTAGCGTCATATGTAGGGACCTAAGGTGTTGGAACCATGGATGATCGTGATGTTAAACTACAATCTAAAATTCAACCAGTAACACTATATAAAAGAATCAAGCTAGGAAAGATGGGCAGAAAACTAATGTTACTCTTGATCCCAATAAAAGAGGACATCAAGACCATAGCTCCCTAGTTTTAATTGGGGAGACAACCAAAACACAAAAGATTGGCACTTTGCTGGCCTAGGAGCGAGAAGATTTTGTCCATGCTATGCAAGAAATGCATCACCACATCCAAGAGTTCGAATGCCAACTCGTAGAATGATCTCAACAATCCAGGTCCTAGAGTCACACCACTAGAAGCCGCCGTGATAGTCAAAAAAAAAAAAGAACACTAGACCAGTATCATTGGCGATATCAAGGGAGGATCTCTGATGAGCGAATAATTTATACGCTTTTTGGCATTGTTTTTAGTATGTTTTTAGTATGTTTTAGTTAGTTTTTATTATATTTTTATTAGTTTTTAGTTAAAATTCACTTTTCTGGACTTTACTATGAGTTTGTGTGTTTTTCTGTAATTTCAGGTATTTTCTGGCTGAAATTGAGGGACCTAAGCAAAAATCTAATTCAGAGGCTGAAAAGAACTGCAGATGCTGTTGGATTCTGACCTCCCTGCACTCGAAGTAGATTTTCTGGAGCTACAGAAACTTAATTGGCGCGCTCTCAATTGCGTTAGAAAGTAGACATCCTGGGCTTTCCAGCAATATATAATAGTCCATACTTTGCCCGAGATTTGATGGCCCAAACCGGCGTTCCAAATCAGCTCAAAACTGCCCGGCGTTAAACGCCTGAACTGGCACAAGAATGGGAGTTAAACGCCCAAACTGGCACAAAAGCTGGCGTTTAACTCCAAGAAGAGTCTCTACACATAGAAGCTTCAATGCTCAGCCCAAGCACACACCAGTGGGCCCGGAAGTGGATTTTTATGTCATTTACTCATTTCTGTAAACCCTAGGCTACTAGTTCTTTACAAAAAAACCTTTTGCTATTGTATTTTCATCTTTGGATCTTTGATCATCTTTAGATCTTTGAATCTTCTGATCACGTTTTGGGGGCTGGCCTCACGGCCATGCCTGAACCTTGTTCTTATATATTTTCAACAGTGGAGTTTCTACACACCGTAGATTAAGGTGTGGAGCTCTGCTGTACCTCGAGTATTAATGCAATTACTATTGTTCTTCTATTCAATTCAACTTGTTCTTATTCTAAGATATCACTTGTTTCTCAACTTGATGAATGTGATGATCCGTGACACTCATCAACATTCTCACCTATGAACGTGTGCCTGACAACCACCTTCGTTCTACCTTAGATTGAGTGGATATCTCTTGGATCCCTTAATCGGAATCTTCGTGGTATAAGCTAGAATTGATGGCGGCATTCAAGAGAATCCGGAAGGTCTAAACCTTGTCTGTGGTATTCTGAGTAGGATTCAATGATTGAATGACTGATGAGCTTCAAACTCCTGAAGGCTGGGCGTTAGTGACAGACGCAAAAGAATCAATGGATTCTATTCCAACCTGATTGAGAACCGACAGATGATTAGCCGTGCTGTGACAGAGCGCGTTGAACATTTTCACTGAGAGGACGGGACTGTAGCCACTGACAACGGTGATGCCCAACATACAGCTTGCCATGGAAAGGAGTAAGAAGGATTGAATGAAGACAGTAGGAAAGCAGAGAGACGGAAGGGACAAAGCATCTCCATACGCTTATCTGAAATTTTCACCAATGAATTACATAAGTATCTCTATCTTTATTTTATGCTTTATTCATAAATCATCCATAACCATTTAAATCTGCCTGACTGAGATTTACAAGATGACAATAGCTTGCTTCATACCAACAATCTCCGTGGGATCGACCCTTACTCGCGTAAGGTTTATTACTTGGACGACCCAGTGCACTTGCTGGTTAGTTGTGCGAAGTTGTGATAAAGAGTTGAGATTGCAATTGAGCGTACCATGTTGATGGCGCCATTGATGATCACAATTTCGTGCACCAAGTTTTTGGCGCTGTTGCCGGGGAATTAAATGTCCTAACTGCAGTTTCGCATTTGTTCCCTGCAATAAGAGTGCCAAGTTTTGATCAGGCAACAACACCAAGTTTTTGGCGACGTTGCCGGGGATTGTTTGAGTTTGGACAACTGACGGTTCATCTTGTTGCTTAGATTAGGTATTTTTCTTCAGAGTTCTTAAGAATGAATTCTAGTGTTTCAAGGTGATGTTCTTATCATCACCAAAGCTGATTGATTCTCATCAATTTAGCTCTTGAATGCAATGTCCTGCTGAAGCTTGGCTAGCCATGTCTAATTTCTTTAGACTGAAGGTTTAGACTAACATTGCATGATTTCTGGAATTCTCATTAAGAATTTTGATATCCTTATTTTCTTTTTCACTCAATTTTCAAAAAAATCCAAAAAAATTATAAAATTTTAAAATCAAAAATATTTTTATGTTTCTTTTTTGAGTCCAGTGTCTAATTTTAAGTTTGGTGTCAATTGCATGTTTCTTTTCTTCTTGCATTTTTCAAATTCATTCATGTGTCTTCACTAATCTTCAAGTTGTTCTTGATGATTTTCTTGCTCTGATATTTAAATTCTCTTGTCTTGAGTGTTTTGTTGTGTCTCATATGCATACTCAATTTGTTAGTGTCAGTAGTATACAAACTCCTAAGTTTGGTGTCTTGCATGCATTGTTTATTTGATCTTAGTTTCATTTTGATTATTCCTCATTATTAAAAATTCAAAAAAATTTTAATTTGTGTCTTTTCAAGTCAATAATACAAAGAATTGAAGATTCAGAACGTACAGCAGAGGAATTACACAGAAAAAGCTGGGCGTTCAAAACGCCCAGTGAGGAAGGAAAACTGGCGTTTAAACGCCAGCCAGGGTGCATGGCTGGGCGTTTAACGCCCAAAAGGGCAGCATTTTGGGCGTTAAATGCCAGAATGTATACCATTCTGGGCGTTTAACGCCAAGATGGCACAAGAGGGAAGATTTTGTTTTTAATTCAAATTTTTTTCAAGTTTTCAAAATTTTTCAAAATCAAATCTTTTTCAAATCAAATCTTTTCAATCATATATTTTCAAAATCAACTTCTTTCCATTTTCAAAAATACTTGCTAACAATTAATGATTTGATTCAACATTTCAATTATGTTACCTTTTCTGTTGAGAAAGGTTTAATGTCTGAATCATATCCTTCTTGTTAGGCAGGTCATCAATTTTTCAAAATCAAATCTTTTTAAATTATTTTTCAAATCATATCTTCTCAATCATATCTTTTTAAAACTATATCTTTTCAATCATATCTCTTAATCACATCTTTTTTAAAATAGTTTTCAATCATATCTTTTTTATTTCTAATTTCAAAATCTTTTTCAAAAATCACTTGATTTCTTTTCCATTCTTAGTTTTCAAAAATCAATTACTATTTTTCAAAATATTTTTAAAATCCTTTTAATTTATTTTCAAAAATTTCTTCCCCTCTACTCACATCCTTCTGTTTATGGACTAACAATCCTCCTTAATGCACAATTCGAACTCCATCTTTCTTGATAAGTTCGAATTCTTCTACCTCTTCCTTCTATTTTTCTTTTCCTCTGACACCTCAAGGAATCTCTATACTGTGACATAGAGGATTCCATATTTTCTTGTTCTCTTCTCTTTCATATGAGCAGGAGCAAAGACAAAAGCATTCTTGTTTAGGCTGACCCTGAACCTGAAAGGACCTTGAAGCGAAAGCTAAGAGAAGTTAAGGCACAACTCTCTGTAGAGGACCTAACAGAAATCTTCAAGGAAGAAGAACCCATGGCAGCCGAAAACAACAACAATGCCAACAATGCAAGGAAGGTGCTGGGTGACTTTACTGCACCTACTCCCGACTTCTATGGGAAAAGCATCTCTATCCCTGCCATTGGAGCAAACAACTTTGAGCTTAAGCCTCAATTAGTTTCTCTAATGCAACAGAATTGCAAGTTCTATGGACTTCCATTGGAAGATCCTCATCAGTTTTAAGCTGAATTCTTACAAATCTGTGACACTGTCAAGACCAATGGGGTTGACCCTGAGGTCTACAGACTTATGGTATTCCCTTTTGCTGTAAGAGACAGAGCTAGGATATGGTTGGACTCACAACCTAAAGAAAGCCTGAACTCTTGGGAAAAGCTAGTCAATGCCTTCTTGGCAAAGTTCTTTCCACCTCAAAAATTGAGTAAGCTTAGAGTGGAAGTCCAAACCTTCAGACAGAAGGAAGGTGAATCCCTCTATAAAGCTTGAAAAAGATACAAACAATTGATCAGAAAGTGTCCTTCTGACATGCTTTCTGAATGGAGCATCATAGGTATCTTCTATGATGGTCTGTCTGAACTGTCCAAGATGTCATTGGACAGCTCTGCTGGAGGATCTCTTCATCTGAAGAAGACGCCTGTAGAAGCCCAAGAACTCATTTAAATGGTTGCAAATAACAAATTCATGTACACTTCTGAAAGGAATCCTGTGAACAATGGGACGAATCAGAAGAAAGGAGTTCTTGAGATTGATACTCTGAATGCCATACTGGCTCAGAACAAAATATTGACTCAGCAAGTCAATATGATTTCTCAAAGTATGTCTGGAATGCAAGCTGCACCAGGCAGTACTAAGGACGCTTCATCTGAAGAAGAAGCTTATGATCCTGAGAACCCTTCAATGGAAGAGGTGAATTACATGGGAGAACCCTATGGAAACACCTATAATCCTTCATGGAGAAATCATCCAAATCTCTCATGGAAGGATCAACAGAGACCTCAACAAGGTTTCAACAACAATAATGGTGGAAGAAACAGGTTTAGCAATGGCAAGCCTTTTCCATCATCTTCTCAGCAACAGACAGAGAATTCTACGCAGAGCTACTCTGACTTAGCAACCATGGTCTCTGATCTAATCAAAACCACTCAAAGTTTCATGACTGAAACAAGGTCTTCCATTAGGAATTTGGAGGCACAAGTGGGATAGCTGAGCAAAAAAGTTACTGAACTCCCTCCTAGTACTCTTCCAAGCAATACAGAAGAGAATCCAAAAGGAGAATGCAAGGCCATTAACATGACCCACATGGCCGAACTTGGAGAGGAGGAAGAGGCAGTGATCGCCACTGAGGAAGATCTCAATGGACGTCCACTGGCCTCCAATGAGTTCCCTAATGAGGAACCATGGGAATCTGAAGCTCATAATGAAACCATAGAAATTCCATTGGATTTACTTCTGCCATTCATGAGCTCGGATGAGTATTCTTCCTCTGAAGAGGATGAAGATGTCATTGAAGAGCAAGTTGCCAAGTACCTTGGAGCAATCATGAAGCTAAATGACAAGTTATTTGGTAATGAGACTTGGGAGGATGAACCTCCTTTGCTCACCAAAGAACTGGATGACTTGACTGGGCAGAGATTACCTCAAAAGAGACAGGACCCTGGAAGGTTCTCAATACCTTATACCATAGGCACCATAACCTTTAAGAAGGCTCTGTGTGACTTAGGGTCAAGCATAAACCTTATGCCTCTCTCTGTAATGGAGAAGCTAGGGATCTTTGAGATGCAAGTTGCAAGAATCTCACTAGAGATGGCAGACAATTCAAGAAAACAAGCTTATGGACTTGTAGAGGATGTTTTGGTGAAAGTTGAAGACCATTACATCCCTGCTGATTTCATAGTCCTGGAGACTGGGAAGTGCATGGATGAATCCATCATCCTTGGCAGACCCTTCCTAGCCACAGCAAAGGCTGTGATTGATGTTGACAGAGGAGAATTGATCACTCAAGTGAATGAAGAATCCTTTGTGTTTAAGGCTCAAGGATATCCCTCTGTTACCATGGAGAGGAAGCATGAAGAGCTTCTCTCAAAACAGAGTCAAACAGAGCCCCCACAGTCAAACTCTAAGTTTGGTGTTGGGAGGCCACAACCAACTTCTAAGTTTGGTGTTGAACCCCCACATTCAAACTCTAAGTTTGGTGTTGAGAGGTTCCAACATTGCTCTAAGTATCTGTGAGGCTCCATGAGAGCCCATTGTCAAGCTATTGACATTAAAGAAGCGCTTGTTGGGAGGCAACCCAATGTTATATTTATCTATTTTCCTTTGTTATTTTATGTTTTCTGTAGGTTGATGATCATGGGAAGTCACAAAATCAATTGAAAAAGCAAAAACAAAAAGAAAAACAGCACACCCTGGAGGAAAACCTTGCTGGCATTTAAACGCTAGTAAGGGCAGTAAATGGGCGTTTAACGCCAGAAAGGGGCACCAGACTGGCGTTAAACGCCAGGAAAGGGCAAGAAGCTAGCGTTAAATGCCAGAAATGGGCACCAGCCCGGCGTTTAACGCCAGAATTGGCATAAAGAGCATTTTTGCTCGCCACTTGGTGCGGGGATGAATTTTCCTTGACACCTCAGGATCTGTGGACCCCACAGGATCCCCACCTACCCCACCACTTTCTCTCTTCTTCACCCATTCACCAATCACCTCAACACCTCTTCCCCAAAAAAAATCCTCACCTATCAAATCCCACTATTCTCTTCACCACTCACATCTATCCTTCATAAAACCCCACCTACCTCACCATTCAAATTCAAACCACTTTCCCTCCCAAACCCACCCATAATGGCCGAACCATACACCCCTCTCCACTCCTATATACACCCATCTTCACCACCTCATTTTCACACAACCTAAACACTACTTCTCTCCCTTTGGCCGAACCACAAAGCCACCTCCATCTCCTTCATTTCTTCTTTTTCTACTCTCTTCTTTCTTCTTTTGCTCGAGGACGAGTAAACCTTCTAAGTTTGGTGTGTTAAAAGCATTGCTTTTTGTTTTTCCATAACCATTTATGGCATCTAAGGCCGGAGAAACCTCTAGAAAGAGGAAAGGGAAGGCAAAAGCTTCCACCTCCGAGTCATGGGAGATGGAGAGATTTATCTCAAGGGTGCATCAAGACCAGTTCTATGAAGTTGTGGCCATGAAGAAGGTGATCCCCGAGGTCCCTTTCAAACTCAAAAAGAGTGAATATCCAGAGATCCGACATGAGATCTGAAGAAGAGGTTGGGAAGTTCTTACCAACCCCATTCAACAAGTCGGAATCTTAATGGTTCAAAAGTTCTATGCCAATGCATGGATCACCAAGAACCATGATCAAAGTGTGAATCCGAACCCAAAGAATTGGCTTACAATGGTTTGGGGGAAATGCTTAGATTTTAGTCCGGAAAATGTAAGGTTGGCATTCAACTTGCCCATGATGCAAGGAGATGAACACCCTTACACTAGAAGGGTCAACTTTGATCAAAGGTTGGACCAAGTCCTCATAGACATTTGTGAAGAGGGCACTCAATGGAAGAGAGATTCAAGAGGGAAGCCGGTTCAACTGAGAAGGCATGATCTCAAGCCCGTGGCTAGGGGATGGTTGGAGTTTATCCAACGCTCAATCATTCCCACTAGACACCGATCCGAAGTTACTATAGACCGGGCCATCATGATTCATAGCATCATGATTGGAGAGGAAATAGAAGTTCATGAGGTTATAGCCCAAGAACTTTATAAGGTGGCGGACAAGTCCTCTACCTTGGCAAGGTTAGCCTTTCCTCATCTTATTTGTCACCTCTGTTATTCAGTTGGAATTGACATAGAGGGAGACATCCTCATTGATGAGGACAAGCCCATCACTAAGAAAAGGATGGAGCAAACAAGAGATCTCACTCATCATGAAATCCCTGAGATACCTCAAGGGATGCACTTCCTCCACTAAACTATTGGGAGCAAATCAACACCTCCCTAGGAGAATTGAGTTCCAACATGGGGCAACTAAGGGTGGAGCACCAAGAACATTCCATCCTCCTCCATGAAATTAGAGAAGACCAAAGAGTCATGAGAGAGGAGCAACAAAGGCAAGGAAGAGACATTGAGGAGCTCAAGCACTCCATAAGATCTTCAAGAGGAAGAACAAGCCGCCATCACTAAGGTGGACCTGTTCTTTAATCTCCTTGTTCTTTATTTTCCTATTTTTTGAATTTTTATGCTTATGCTTATCTATGTTTGTGTCTTATTACATGATCATTAGTGTCTTAATGTCTATGCCTTAAAGTTATGAATGTCCTATGAATTCATCACCTTTCTTAAATGAAAAATGTTCTTAATTGAAAAAGAGAAGAATTGCATGAATTTTGAATTTTATAACAGATTAATTATTTTGATGTGGTGGCAATACTTTGACTTCTGAATGTATGCTTGAACAGTGCATATGTCTTTTGAATTTGTTGTTCATGAATGTTGGCTCTTGAAAGAATGATGAAAAAGGAGACATGTTACTGAGGATCTGAAAAATCATAAAAATGATTCTTGAAGCAAGAAAAAACAGTGAATACAAAAAAAAAAGAGAGAGAAAAACGAAAAAAAAGAGAGAAAAAGAAAAAGAAAAAATAAAGTTGTGATCCAAGGCAAAAAGAGTGTGCTTAAGAACCTTGGACACCTCTAATTGGGGACTCTAGCAAAGTTGAGTCACAATCTGAAAAGGTTCACCCAGTTATGTGTCTGTGGCATGTATGTATCCGGTGGTAATACTGGAAGACAGAGTGCTTTGGGCCACGGCCAAGACTCATAAAGTAGCTGTGTTCAAGAATCATCATACTTAACTAGGAGAATCAATAACACTATCTGGATTCTGAGTTCCTATAGAAGCCAATCATTCTGAATTTCAAAGGATAAAGTGAGATGCCAAAACTATTCAGAGGCAAAAAGCTAAAAGCCCCGCTCATCTAATTAATACTGATCTTCATAGATGTTTTTGGAATTCATTGCATATTATCTTCTTTTTATCTTATTTGATTTTCAGTTGCTTGGGGACAAGCAACAATTTAAGTTTGGTGTTGTGATGAGCGGATAATTTATACGCTTTTTGGCATTGTTTTTAGTATGTTTTTAGTATGTTTTAGTTAGTTTTTATTATATTTTTATTAGTTTTTAGTTAAAATTTACTTTTCTGGACTTTACTATGAGTTTGTGTGTTTTTCTGTGATTTCAGGTATTTTCTGGCTGAAATTGAGGGACCTGAGCAAAAATCTGATTCAGATGCTGAAAAGGACTACAGATGCTGTTGGATTCTGACCTCCCTGCACTCGAAGTGGATTTTCTGGAGCTACAGAATCCCAATTGGCGCTCTCTTATTGCGTTGGAAAGTAGACATCCTGGGCTTTCCAGCAATGTATAATAGTCCATACTTTGCCCGAGATTTGATGGCCCAAACCGGCGTTCCAAATCAGCTCAAAACTGCCCGGCGTTAAACGCTGGAACTGGCACAAGAATGGGAGTCAAACGTCCAAACTGGCACAAAAGCTGGCGTTTAACTCCAAGAAAAGTCTCTACACATGAAAGCTTCAATGCTTAGCCCAAGCACACACCAAGTGGGCCCGGAAGTGGATTTTTATGTCATTTACTCATTTCTGTAAACCTTAGGCTACTAGTTCTCTACAAATAGGACCTTTTGCTATTGTATTTTCATTTTTTTAGATTTGATCATTTTTAGATCTTTGAATCTTTTGATCACGTTTTGGGGGCTGGCCTCACGGCCATGCTTGAACCTTGTTCTTATGTATTTTCAACGGTGGAGTTTCTACACACCATAGATTAAGGTGTGGAGCTCTGTTGTACCTCGAGTATTGATGCAATTACTATTGTTCTTCTATTCAATTCAGCTTATTCTTATTCCAAGATATTCATTCGCACTCAAGAACTTGATGAATGTGATGATTATGTGACGCTCATCATCATTCTCACTCATGAACGCGTGCCTGACAACCACTTCCGTTCTACAAGCAAACAAGGCTTGAATGTTTATCTCTTGGATTCCTTAATCAAAATCTTCGTGGTATAAGCTAGAATTGATGGCGGCATTCAAGAGAATCCGGAAGGTCTAAACCTTATCTGTGGTATTCTGAGTAGGATTCAATGATTGAATGACTGTGACGAGCTTCAAACTCCTGAAGGCTGGGCGTTAGTGACAGACGCAAAAGAATCAATGGATTCTATTCCAACCTGATTGAGAACCGACAGATGATTAGCCGTGCTGTGACAGAGCGCGTTGAACATTTTCACTGAGAGGACGGGACTGTAGCCACTGACAACGGTGATGCCCAACATACAGCTTGCCATGGAAAGGAGTAAGAAGGATTTGATGAAGACAGTAGGGAAGCAGAGAGACGGAAGGGACAAAGCATCTCCATACGCTTATCTGAAATTCTCACCAATGAATTACATAAGTATCTCTATCCTTGTTTTATGTTTTATTCATAAATCATCCATAACCATTTGAATCTGCCTGACTGAGATTTACAAGGTGACCATAGCTTGCTTCATACCAACAATCTCCGTGGGATCGACCCTTACTCGCGTAAGGTTTATTACTTGGACGATCCAGTGCACTTGCTGGTTAGTTGTGCGAAGTTGTGATAAAGAGTTGAGATTGCAATTGAGCGTACCATGTTGATGGCGCCATTGACGATCACAATTTCGTGCACCAATCTCTCATTAACCTTGGAGAGACAAGAGAGTCACCACGATTTGAAGACAAACATCGAGACACCGGAAGGCGATATCAAACTGAATCGCATTCAACCTAGTCTAAAAGAAGAACTTCATTAAAGAGTGAAAATCTTAAAAGTCATAGAGATACGTGTGAGTATGTTATAATGAGGCAGATCCTGTTTTCTTTTCGTGCCTTTTAGGTTTGACTAGCAAAGAACTTCGACAAGCCAACAAATTTGATATATGAGGTGGTCATAGATCCTCAAAAATATATAGATGTTTTCGAATCTGAAAGAAAGAGCAAATGCTATTCGATGCAAAACTTTTTTGGTAACGTTATCGAACCAGATATGACATGGTATATATTTTCTTTTATGACTGTTGATTTGCCAGTACTCAATATTATATAGAGGTAAATACTAAATCGGTATCCGAAAAATTCTGGTACTTATAAAATGGTACCTGACTTTTGTTATTGACATAATAGCCACTGAAAAATTTTAAAATTTGACAAAATCACCCAACCGTAAAAGAATGATATCATATTGAACTGAAACTAATAATGTGGCCGTCAGTAGAGAGCTTCGATGTTGGCAGAGAGCTCCGGCAATGCAGTGGCGAGGTGTTGCCATGGCGGAGGAAACACTTCTTCTTCTTTGCCATGGCAGAAGGGGGCGCAGCGGTGAGGTGCTGCCATGCCAAAGGGGACGCAGAAGGACGCAACAGCGTGTTGAAAAAGAAGAAGAAGCAGCGAACACAAAAACACAGTGAAGTACTGCCATGGTGGAAGGGGGACACAACGGCAGGTTGAAGAAAAAGAAGCAGCGAACACGAAAAACGTGACGAGTGCAGTGGCGTGCCATGACAGTCTTCTTCTTCAGCTACTATGACGGAAAGAGATACAACGACATACTAAAGAAGAAATAGCGAACACGAAACAAAAAAAAATTACTAAAAACATTACATGAACTATCTACCATCATCAAAATTCTCTTCCAACGACCACATCAATATTTTCTATTTATCGTAACATCATTCTTTTACAGTTAGATGATTTTGTGTAATTTTATCAAATTTTAAAATCTTTCAAAAATTATTTTATCAATAATAAAAATCAAATACCATTTTATCAACATTATAATTTTTTAACTACCGATTTAATATTCACCTCTATTATATATTGAGCCAAGTTATTCTTCGTTTGTGATTCTTGTAACGAATTCCAATTCCAATTGAAATCTACACCACTAAGTCAAAATTAGTTTGCTAACTAAAAGGCAATAAATAAATCTTCACCCAATATTAGTCCCTACTATTCTACTACTACCACTACTTCAGAGTTCAGAGGTCTAGTTGGCAGGTTAAGACACACTATCTTCGTTCCTCATAAGTACCAAACACATTGAAATTATTGACTATCGAAAGTCATGGTCTGAACTCAATGAACACTGCTTAAAACATTGACCTTTTTGTTGGAATATGAAATTGGTGCCCAATTAGCATTAAGAAACGTAAAAGAATAGCTAAAACCGCGTATGGGTAGGGAAATCAACGCCACTGTCTCCATGCTCCATGTGGTAGTAGGCCTCCCTGTCGCTATCCCAACTCTGTTATTTGTATCATTTCTCTAATATAAATAATTAGAGTTACACAATTCATGTTTTTATAAAATTTCAATGCATGTGAATGTGATGTGATTATTTCTGTAATACTCTTTAGAGTCAAAGCAAGAAGTTTTAGATGATCTAATACTTTTTTTTCTTACATTTAAACTTTTAAGTGATGAACCTTTTTTTATTTTTATCGTATGTTTAAATTAACATTAGCCAATTGCTTCCTAATATTTTTCTTTATTTTATATAGACGACTGTATATATTGTTTATTTTTGGGTAAATATCTATCTCAGCTTCTAATAATTTTTTGAAAGATTCTGAAGTCTTCGACCAAAAAAAATATCCTTTTCAATATTTGATATTTAATTTTATAAGATTAATTAGTCTTTTTATCAATAATCTCTTTTGAAAATATACTTACAATGACTTGTTCGAACATCCAAAAGAAAGAATCGTTATCTTCTATTAGCAGAGATCGCCCGACTCCACGTGTCCGCGAAACAGTTCCGAAGTAGCTTCACGAGTGAATGAAGGCGCTGTAAGCGTTAGTGAATACTCGGAAAATGAGACGAAACCCGCTTTATCAATAACTTATTTATAAATAAAAACAAAAATTATTAATATTTTTTAGTTTTATACCATAAATTTAACTAATGCATTTATAAAAACTAATAAAAATATTTAAAAAAAAAATAAACAGTATCAATAATTATTCTTAAAAATAACAAACTCCTAATAAAAAAATATTTGTCAATTTTAATTGATTTTTAATAAATAAATCAATAGTTTAATATGTTATATAAATTTATTCTATTAATATAAAAAAAATATTAATAAAAAAATTAATCAATCTTATAAAAATAAAAAAATATTGTTCTTTCCTCTTTTGTTAATGTTTTCTTCTCAATCCATCCATTTCCCAATTTGACACTTATATATTACACTATTAGAAATTTAGAATACATGTGAGTTAAGAATTGAGATCCTTTAAACTCTTTTTCAACTCCATATTCTCTTTCATACCATGCGCCCCCTACATGGCCCATAATAAAAACTAGTACAAACTATAAAACCATTCACTCATTTCACTGCCATCACTCTATGACAGCAATACTCTTATCCTCCACTACTTTCCTCCCTCTCCCCCTAATTAATATAAATTCTTGGGTAGGCTTTTAGGCCATTCTCCATTACTGTAGAATCATATCTTCTTCGAAATTAACCATACTCATACACATACCCTTTCCCCTTTAATCAGATCCTGAAGTTGAAGCCAGTGTACATTCACAAAATGGCTCCACGTGTGTACATTGGTTTCAGGCAGGTACTCTTTCTTTCTGTTCTGTTGCTCCTTTTTGCATCAATTTGTTTCAGTGAGCCTCAATCCGAAGCTCTGTCTAGTGATAACAGTGGTAGTAGCATCAGAAGAAGAATGTTATTGGAATCTGATTCAGAACAAGAAGAGGAGTCCTATGAGCCACCCTTGAAAAAGAAACCCACCACCACCAAGCTAACTAAAACCAAAAACGACGGCGTTGGTTCCTTCAAGAACCAAACCAAAACCATCAAATCCAATATCAACAAGAAGAATCAAACCAAGATAGCCAAAACCACCGTCACCGACACTTCCCTCAAGAAGCTCAACTCCACCACACTCAAAATCAAGAAGAAGAAGCTCAACTCCACGTCAAAATCCTCTGCTTCTTTATATCTTTCATCTCAAACTAAAGAATCGTTGGATCCATTAAAATCAAGCTCCTCCAAGAACAAAACGACAAAAACCACCGGCACCACTAAGATAAACCCTGATCAGATCCAAAATCCAAAAAAATCCAGCAGCAACAAAACCAAGAAACAATCACAAGCCAGTAACAACGACGATTGGGTTTTCGATCAGGAGGAGAATCAAAATGACGAATTAGCCCTCTCCGATTTCAAAGATCTACCAATCAAGTTCCAACAAACACTCCTCCCAGACCTTGAAAGAATCTCAACGACCTCAAAGCTTTACATCACGAAAGCGAACAAAGAAATCACCAAGGGCTTCAAACCCTACGTTGGGAACAAGTACGCACCCACCATAGCCACGTTGCTATCATGCGCCTTCGTTCTTATCCCATTGCTTCTCGTGTCTCTCCTCTTCAACAAGATCAAAACCTATTTCTCTCTCCAGAAACTCTTGATCTTCATCCAAGCCTATCTCTCGATCTACTTCTTCATTCTCTGTCTTTCCTCCATTGTTACCGGTCTAGAGCCGTTGAGGTTTTTCTACGCTACTTCGCGGTCCACGTACGTGTGCCTGCAGGTTCTTCAGACGCTGGCTTACGTATTCTACCTCCTCCTGTTGGTGATGTACCTTGTTCTCGTGTTTTCTACTGATTGTGGCCTGGGCTCCAGGCTATTGGGCCTGGCCCAAACGTTTGTGGGCTTTTCAGTAGGCCTGCATTACTACATGACGGTGTTTCATAGGGTCGTGCTCCGGCAGGCGCCAAGGACTAATTGGAAGGTTCATGGGATTTATGCCACGTGTTTCTTTCTGATTTGTTTGGTGGCCAGGGCTGAGACGAGAAAGAAGACTTACTTGGAAGAAGGTGGGGAAGAAGGGAAGGAAAATTAGATTAAATTTCGAAAAATTTAATTACAGCTTATACTTTATATTTATATACAACGTTGATTAATTGAAACAAAAATTGACGTTGCAAATTATTTAATCATAGCTGCAAAAACCGAAGTTGTTACTCATAATGTATAATAATGTAATGCCGCAAGGCTTTAATTTTTTGGGCTTCTATATATATTTATTCCACAGATATAATAAGTTCGAATCAGGAAAAATAATATAGTGCATAATTATATTTTGCCTTTTGATTTAAGGCTTCATGAGTAATTATTAGTTTCTGATTATTTAATTCTTTTCCCGTTTTTGTTATCTCCATTTGCAGTTTTAGGTCACCAGAAAAGATATTTCTAAGGTTACAACTTTAGGCGTAAAATATCATATAAGGCTTATAGTTTTTTTAAGGGTTAATTAACTTTAAGTTAAGAAATAATATTTTAAGAATAAATAATATTTTGAAGCTTATGTTTATAAGTTATAAGCATAACTAATTATTTTATAGAAGTGCAACTAATAATTGTACTCAACTGATTCTAAAAATGTTCAAAAATAAAAAATATAAACAATAATTATTTCGTACTATTTTTAAAAATTTTATGGACAAATACGAAAATTATACCATTTAATAAAAAATTTATTTAAAATTCTTTTTCAGTTAAATTATCTAAATTAAATGTAAATTTGTTATCATATATAATTATTGCTTATATAAAAATCAATTTTGTCAAAAAAAAAATAATTATTAAAATAAAGTATGGTCTTGATGTTCTTAAACAAATCCAGTGAGTAGTGACAGTAAATATTTACACCCAAATATCAAATATGTCTTTGTTTTCATATCGGATATTTCAATTTCAATACCACCGTCATATGCTTTGTGTTTCATTTGCTTTGACACATACGTATATATGAAGCATCACCTTTTAATACTGGTTTTCCTAAAGTGGCTTTAATTTAAGTTGCATGGGATCTGTCTCCATTTTCTCTTTTTTCAATAATAATATTTTAGCCATCGGGGATTCTCTTTCTGCTTTCATTTAACGTGGTTTGGGATATCATCATCGTTATATGTGTTTCCGCGTTCTACAGTGTTGATGCCTTCTTTGTTTAATATTTGCCAAAATTGCGTTCATAACTAATTTTATTTTATATCCCTAAAAGTCTATCTGATATTATGGCTTATATTGTGAGTCAAGCTTTATGATCTATGTATCCTTGGCTTTTTTTTTATCAATTCAATGGTTTGTACGCATGGAGTCACAATATAATAAATACACAACACTAGTCGTATTTTTAATACACTTTAATTTTCATACAATTTCAAGTATAAAATATTATATATTACGTAGTATTATATTAATAAAAATTTTTTTTTTACATCACCTATGTCAATAATTATCTAAAAAGTGGATACAATTGAATAATTATCGTACAAAAAATTTACATTTCTTATTTTTTTCTCTTTAATTGATACTAAACAATTATGATATATCTATCTACTTATTCAGTAAATAATTATAGTAATTACTTGTGTTATTTTCTATTTGTGCAACGGTTATGATACTATTATTTTAAGACATGCAAAATCTTACCAAATAACTTAAGTTAAAACAAACTTAATTTAAATATGTTATTAAGATATTAAGTACATATTGTATGTAAAACCATCTTAAAAATACATAAAATAAATTTATTATCTATTATATATTACTAATTTTACAATTAAAATTTATCACATGTCATTTTCTCATTGCAATTAAAATTATTTTTTTTTAAATAAAAAAATTCTTTCTTTCTTTTCCTCTCTTTTTTTCTATCTTTTTCATTTTTTGATCTACTCTATTTCTCTTATTCCTATACTCATTCTATCTTTTTTATATATCATCATCAATAATTAATTATAAATTTAACAATTAAAATGTATAATATGATATTTTTTAATTGTAATTAAAATTAAAATTAAATTAAAATTAAAATTAAAATATTGAAATTGAAATTGAAATATAACAATATTATATTACTAATTTAACAACCAATATATATATATATATCACATGACACTCTTATTAAAACTAAGATGAAATATTTCTTTTAAAATTAATAAATTTCTTTCCTCCATCATCTTATCTATCTCTCTCCTTCTCTATTTCTCTTTACCCTTCCCACTCTATATATAACTTATAATTTAAATTTTATTTTACAAATTTGATAAACTAAAAGTGTCACGAGATATTTTTCATTACAATTATAATAAAAACATTCTCCAAAATTAATAAACTTACTCTCTTCTTTTTCTTTCTCTTATCTCTCTTTTTTTCTCATTCTCTATTTCTTAACTTTTTACATTTCTGTTCTACAAAAAATAAAATTAATAAAATAATATAATTCAAATAGATTTATAAAATTATAAAAAAATATATTAAATTTATAATTAAATATAATTAAAAAATAATCTAATAATATTACTTATATAAATATTTTATTATTATTATATGTATATTTTTTTAATTTTTTATTTAATTTTAAATTTTTATCGTTTATTTTCTAGTATATATTTTTATTTTTATTCTTTTAAATATTTATCAAATATAATTTAGCTGATAGAAAATTTTTTTATATATAATTCTTTTATAAAAGTAGTTTAATTTTATAAATATTTATTTTTTTATTATAATCTATAATGTTAAAATAAAGTTGATGTAATTTTAAAAAATTTATATTTTCGTAATATTGTTATGAATAAAAATATTAGTATTGTAATAATAAAAATATATCAAGAATGTATTGTAATATGTTTATTAAAATTATCTGAAAAAAAAATATATTTGTTTTCTAGATGCTCGGTGAGAGAATTCGGCTTAACAGACGGGTTGATGATATTCAATTTAAACTAAAGTAAAACGCTAGTTCTAATCATGAAATTTGAGTAGGGGCAGCTGGGTGAAGAAACATTACTTAAAAAGCATGTATCAAATACATAGGAATTGTTGTTAAAATATCTGTATTTCATTTATTATATAAGCTATTTATATAACTTGATGAAGCACCGACGGGGTTCGTTACCATTTCAATTTGTCGGTGGCTGTGCTATATACGCTGGACAAGTGGCTATACCCATTTTTGGAGTACGGTAACAGGAGCACACATTCAATATGCTCTAGGCATGTACGCGAAGGTCGAACTTGATAAGACGGAAATTTCAATTCAGTCTTTATAATTTTGGAAATATTTCAAGTGCTCACGGAGCACCTCCAATTATTTTAACCGGTAATTTCAATTAATATATATTATATATATTTTTTATAATTTAAATTAATAGTTAAAATAATTAGTGTATCAATACTTTTGATGTACTTAAAATATTTTTTATAATTTTTATTAGATAGAATATAATATCTATATTTTTTAGTATTGAATCAAATATATTTATAAAATAAAAATTTATTTAAAAATATATTTTTATATAAAAATTTTAATAAAACTTTTTTCATATTTTTAAATTTATTTGTTTCTAAAACAGCAACACTAATACACATATCCTTTTTTTTTCCAAAGATAGTAGGTTATATTCCATTAATTATTGAGAAATGAAATATAAAGATGTCCAAAAGCAGGACAGCATAATGAAAGGTGGGAATTTTCCAAAAATACTACACTGAAGGTATTCATCCAACGGTGCATGGTCGAAAAACGAAAAAAATCTTAAAGAAGAAAGAATGATAAATCAAATTGAATGCAACTAAGAGCTTGCCTCATGGAGATGATGACCTAAACTGGGAGTTCTTTGGATTTTACGGAGCAACTTGACAGAGCTTGCTAGAATGACAGACGGCATTGAAGTAGAACCTTCAAAAATCAACTGGTTGCGAGCTTTCCAGCAGTTCCAGCAAATGATGGCAAGCAATTGAGGATTACGGTCATCATTCTTCAATGGGTTAAGCATCTCTGTTGATGCAATCCACCATGTCCAAAAGTCGTTAGGACTCTGAGGGGGAAGACAGGCACGAAGATAACTCTGAGACCATACATCTTTAATTCTAGAACAATCGATCAAACAATGAGTGACTGTTTCGGTTGCTTCATGACCGCAGGGGCATATTGGTGATATAGATGGGATGCGGTGATGAATCTGAGCCTGCACTGGGACCGGCCATGGAGAGCTTTCCAGATAAATAGCTTAATTTTGTGAGGCAAGTTCAACTTCCATAGATCAATCCACGGCTTTTTCTGTTGCATATAATTAGGGCAAAGCTCAAGAGGCAGATGGTAAAATAAATAGCCAATTCTGTAACCTAAAGCTGTATCATATTGTTTGGATTTGTTCAAATCCCATTGCAATTTGTCCCTACTCTGCTGAATTTTAACTGACAAAATCATGTTTGCAACGTCTTGGGGAAATAATTCTTGAATAAGATTCTGATTCCAATTCCTATCTTCAGTAATTAGATCTTTAACTCTTGGAACCAACTCAGAAATAACTTGTCTATTTGGCATGTCAAAAATCATTAAAGGATACGGAGGAGGCAGCCAAGGATCCTCAAAGGTTCGGATATTCTCTCCAGTACCAGCCCAAGTAAGGCCTTTTTCAACAATCTTTCGGCCTTCCAGTATGCTCCTCCATCCCCAAGAAGGTAAGACTCCAATTTCTGGCGTTATAGCATTACCATTGCTAAAGTATTTACCTCTTAGGATTTTGGATAATAAGGAAGTAGGCTGTGTTACAAGTCGCCAAAACTGTTTGCCTAAAAGCGCCAGATTTTGAATTCTGAGATCTTTAAATCCAATGCCTCCTTCTTTTCGTGGGCAAGTCATAGTGTCCCAGCTAATCCAAGCCATCCGCCTTTCAGAACCTTTTTGTCCCCACCAGAACTGAGAAAGTAGAGAGTGAATTTTCGAGATTAAACCATCAGGCAACTTGAAGCAAGACAATGTATAAATAGGAATAGCTTCTCCCACTGCCTTAAGCAATACGTGTCTACCACCTGACGATAGAAGATTGCGCTTCCACCCTTGGATTCTTTTCCGAACCTTTTCTTTGATCATACTAAAAGAAGCCTTTTTCGATTTAGAGACTGTAGAAGGCAAACTAAGGTATTTATCCTGAGCCCCAATATGATTAATATTCATAGAGTTAGCCAGTAGTGTACGAGTAGTGGAGGGAGTGTTGTGGCTAAAGAATATAGCAGATTTATTAAGATTTACCCTCTGGCCACTGATGCTTTCATAAGAATTTAATGAATGTAGGATATTTGAACATGCTTCAGGATTAGCCTTACAAAATAAGATGGAATCATCAGCAAAGAGGAGGTGGTTGACCTTGGGACATCGCCTATGTATCTGAAGACCTTGAATTAGTCTGTTTTGTTCTGCCTTGTGTAGCAAGAAGGAGAGACCTTCTGCACAGAAAAGAAAAAGATAGGGAGATAGAGGATCTCCTTGTCGAATACCTCTATTTGGTTTGAAGAAACCATAAGGTTGTCCTTCCACAATAACAGAATAAGAAACAGTTGTCACTGATTCTCGAATCCACATGATCCACCGGGAGTCAAAACCAAACTTCTCCAATATAAACCAAAGAAAGTGCCATTCCACCCTATCATATGCCTTACTCATATCTAATTTTAACGCCATTTCATTTTCGAGTCCCCTTTTTTTGTTCTTCAAGTAATGCATACACTCGTGAGCAATTAGGATATTATCAGAGATTAATCTGCCTTTAATAAAAGCACTCTGCGTAGGGCTAATTAATCTATTCATCATACCCTGAAGTCTATGTACAAATACTTTGGAGATAATCTTGTAAAAGACTGAAGATATGCTTATTGGTCTTACCTGAGTCATATCTTTAGCATCAGAAATCTTGGGAATAAGACAGATCTGAGTGTGATTAAAATCCTTCAAAATTCTGCCCCCTGAAAAGAAGCTCTTAACTGCTCGAAACACATCACCACTAAGTATGTTCCAGAAGTTTTGGAAAAATTTTGCTGTCATACAATCATCTCCTGGAGCACTTTGAGGATGAATGCTAAATGTTGCACATTTCACTTCCTCCATAGTCACTGGTCTTTGAAGCCTACAGTTCATGTGAGCTGTAACCTTAGGTTCAAAATCAGTAAATAGAGGTTCAGAGTTCTCATGACAAGTGGAGAAAAAGATGTCCTTGAAATAAGATTCAGCCACAGAAGCAATACCAGCATTTGAAGTAGCCACTTCACCGTCACTGCCAGTTAGTTGCCAAATTCTATTCCTTCGGGTTCGATTTCTGAATTTCTGATGGAAGAAAGTTGTATTCTGATCGCCAGATTTGAGCCATTTGACTCTAGACTTATCTTTCCAATAAGATTTCTCATTTTGCAATGCTTTTTCAAGTTTGTCCTCTATTTTTGAAATGATGTCGCCTCCATGAATTCCTGCTAAACGAAGTTCCTCTAATTCAAACTATAGTAAATCAATCTCCACCTTCGAATTAGATCTGTATTCTTGCTGCCATCTGACAATCTTATGTCAACAACGCTTTAGTTTTTGAACTAGGATATACATGGCTGAATCATCAATCTGTTCGTGCCAAACCTCTCTAACAATCTGCCTTATTTCATCATTGGAACACCATCTTTCTTGAAATTTAAATCGGCGTTTAGATCTCTCAGTTCTCGGATTAGAGTCTAAGAGAAGAGGGGAGTGATCCGAGCCTGATTCTGACAGTCTAAGAACCGTTGCATTGGGATAGAGTTGCTGCCAATCAACTCCTACCAGGAATCGGTCCAGTCTTTCCTGCATCAACTCATCACCCCTCCGTCTATTCGACCAAGTGAATGGTCTTCCGACCATACCAATATCAATCAGAGAATTATCATCAATAAAACTGTTAAAGGTTTCGATAGAAGAAGGAGATTTAGCACCCCCACCTGCTTTCTCTAATTGACTAGAAATGGCATTAAAATCACCCATTAACACAACCTTACCATCAAACTTTTGCGTGACTGAAGTTAATTCAGCAAACTGAGCCATTCTATGTTGATCATTTGAACTGAGATAAACACCTAAAACACCATAGGGGTCATTAGAACCAGCTGTCAGAACTGATGCCGCAATAAAGAATCTACCATGCTGCAAAATCTAAACAGTGCAACCATCCATCCATGCCATTGCCAAATAAGAAGTTATGTTTTTTAATATTATATATACAAATTATAATATATATAAATATCTTTCATCAAATAATTTATTTTTATTTAATTTTAATTATAAATTTATTTATTTTTAAATTAATTATATTTTTATTTAACAATAAAAATAAATTTACTTATTTTTTTTATAATTATATAATATTTATTAATATTATTTTTTAATAAATATTTATAGTATATAATAGTATAAAATTTAAAAATAATAGTTATCTGAATATAAAAACAAAATAAAAATATTTTTAATAAAGTAAAATTAACAAAATATTTATTGTTCATGTTTTAATTATTTTTAAATAATTAAATATTCCTAAAATATTAGTAAAAATATATATTTTAAATTTTAATTTTAAAATTTTGACTATTTTTTATTTTTTATTTATATAGAACCGAGTCAACCAATAACCTATCGATTAAATCAATAACTTAGTTACCAATAACCTAATCAATTTAATTACCAGTTCAGTTTTAACGACTATAATACAAATAATCAAAGTAGAAAAAAGAAAATTACTTTTTACTCGAAGTCGAATCAGGCTCGAGTCATGGAATCCAAGCTTGGATCCATTCGAGTACAACGAACTATTCGGCTAAATATTCGAGTCATGTAAATGGGTTTACGGGGGAACAATTTTTAACATTTGAAATATCTAATTAGCTCATATGATATATCTCTTTCTCCCCACTTCAAAGGTTTCAAGCTCAAATTTTATTCATTATAATTGAGAAGAAAAAATTGATAAGTATATAAAGAGTGTGTGAGTGTGTGTTGTGTACTACTTAAGATTAAAAGTTGTCTAATTCGTCTGAATACTTAATATTAAGAGTTGTCCAATCTATTGATCCAAAAAAAAATCTAATTTTCATTCTAAACGTTTTTTTGTTAAAAATTTTAATATAAAAAGATTTTATTAAAAAAATTAATGCTTTGATAATAGATTTTCTGAGAAGAAGAGAGTTAAAATTTATACTCTAAATAGTCCTAACCTAGATCCTTATTTTTTATGGGACTTTCAATCAGGTTGAAAGAAATTACTATGCTCTTAACAGTAACAACAAATCTCAACGGTAATGGTTCAATTGGGGGAAATTTTGAAAGGAAGAAAAGAAAAGATAAGATAATGGTCATAAAACACTTATACATGCCAAAGCTATTATAGGAATTTCACCATCTAATTAGATAAAAGTCGCTTTCTAGAAGTGATTGTTGTAGAGTTGTGGTCACTATCATACGGGTAAACAAGAGTGTATGTAGGCACACAAACATTACACTCCATTCCATGTCAAATTCTCGAGAATTACTGCTATTTTCTTCAATAAATTAGTTAAGTCTATACACTCCCTATTTGCCTAATTAATTTGGTTCAGCTGCTAATTACTTTGAATAATTAATATTGGAATACTACTTTACCTGTAACTTCAATTTAGTTATTTTCCACCCGCAAACTTCAGGTGATTAGATTTAGCACTATCCTTATACATAGTGGTTAAGCAAAGCTCAAAACAAATAAAATAAATTAGGTTATGTTTGTTTCTGAGAATAGGATAAGACAAGATATTAAGAATAAGATACAAAAAATAGAAATATAAAATTTTGTGTTTTTATATTTTATTTGATGATAAACTAAAACAAATTATAAAAATCTAATTTATTTTTATTTTTTTCCTCTAAAAAATTTGAAAAAAAATATAATAATAAAAATTTTAATTATAAAAAATTAGCAAGAATCATAACAAAAAAATAAAAAATAACCTGTGTCTTTTATTAGTGTTTCTGTTTTTTCCTATTAAAATGAATATAAAATACACTAATTTAATTTTATTGAATATAATATCTCTATCGATATCTCATCTGTCAAACATAATTTTATATTTCTGTATCTTTATCTCAGTGCCTCGTGTTAATGACAATTTGACTAGGGAAAGAATTGAATTTGGGAAACAGATAGCAGCAAGTGAGTCTTGATTCCGGAGTATATAACATATTAATTGTATAAACATATTTCAAAATTTAACGAGAATGCAAAATACATTTAAAATTCTGCATTAGGGACACCAAACTGAGTAGTATAACCCATTTAGATTCGGCTTGTTTAAAATTTGTAGGTTAAATAGATAGAATTTGTTTGTATTTCATTTTATGAATCTAAATTTCTTAACAAAAATCTATCTGTCAACTTAAATAGGTTACTTTGGTTAGTCCGTTCTTTCTTTATTGCTTTTTTTATTTTAAAAAAATCAGTTTAAAATTTCTTTTATTTAATTATAATTTATTGCTTTGTATTACTCTTTACACAATCAAACATAATTTGCTTAAATTAAAAGTTTACAAAAACTAAAAAGAAATTAAATAGTAAATAAACATTTAAAATTAAACCGGCTAAACGAAATTTAATTTGAAGGACTAACCTACTTTATTTTGCAGGGTAAAAGGGCATGGCACCTTTGTTTTGTTGTTGGATGAAAGAGATAACTTTCTCTTACAAGAGATGACAAATTCACTAATTCAGCAATCAACTAACCCCATTACTTTGTTTCATTAGCAAACATGGTTTGATAGTTTTTGGGACGTGGCCCATAGACTTTTTGAGGCTTGTGGCCCATAGGCTTCCCATGGTGAATCCTGTTATGTTGAGGCTAATTTTAAACTTAGGCCCATAATTAGAGCCCATACGTTAAATGACTTAAGACCGTTTGTTAGTGTGTGTCAACAAAGTATTTAAGGCTGCATTTGTTTATAGAGATAGGACACTAAGACAGAGATACAGAGACACAAAATTATATTTGACAGAAAAGACATAGATAGAAATAATATATCCAAGAACATTAAATTAGCCTATTTTATGTCCATTCTAACAGAAATGACACGGAGACACTAACAATAAACACAACTTATTTTTTATTTTTTCTTTCATTATTCTTGTTAATTTTTTATAATTATATTTTTAGTCTCAAATTTTTTGAATGAAAAAAATGAGAATAATTAGATTTTCATAATTTGTTCTAGTTTATCACCAAACAAGATATAAGAACACAAAATTTTGTGTCTTTGTCCTTTATGTCTTGTTCTCAGTGTCTTGTCTTATCATATTCTCAGAAATAAATGCAGTCTAATTTTCGCACTGAATTATTTTTAATTGTTCAATAATGCATAGATCTACCAACCAACTTGGATTGATCAATTCACTTATATGGTTAAGTGTAACAAGTTTGAATCACATTTTGTGTATGCAGCAATTCATTGATCAGTGACAAATACTTTAATGAAGTTTACATTCGTGGTGCACAAGAACAAGTTTTCGCCTTGTTGCCTCGCCACAAACAGAAATATGCTCAACTCAAAACCCGCTCGCCCTGAGTCAAATAATTATCCACTTCGACCATATAGATGCAAGTTGGATGCAGTCAAATAATTATCCATTCCGATTGGATAAGTGCAAGTTAAATGCCTGTAAGTATGGATTGTGTTATCATCCCTAATTCTGCTATCTGCATAATTATCCAAAAATATCATTATTTACAAAAGTTATCCAATATTTTTAAAAATTGAAAAAGCACAAAAATATAAAAATAAAAACTAATTCTTTTTTCTATTAGATTAACTAAAGTTGTTCAAATAGGAATATGTCAATTTAATCATAAATACTCAATAACAAATTACTCAATACTTCTGAGATTGGCTAGTGAAGATTATAGAGTGAGACCATGAAAAAGAGTTTCATCTATTAATCACGAGAACAAAATTTCTAAACTTTGTATTTAACTATCTCAAAAGCTAATATGTGTTTCTCGAGTAAATCATTTAAAGTTTTTGAGATCTCTCAAAACTACTTATTGCTTGAAATTTGCTCTATGATATTAGTGGAATTCATGCATTTTCTGCATTATTTTTCGTGGATTGAAAAAAGATAGAATGAATAAAAGTTAAAAGATTCACCTCATACACTCACAGAAGAGCATTCCAGTTTAATGCCTTTTGTTGACCTATGATTTAATGAAGTAAAAAATTTCACCTATGTGAAGAAGTCAAACACAATTTTAATATGTCAATGTGTTAGAAATGAATATGCACAAATTTTGTTAAAAGTTATGAGTCATAATTAGTGAGCGCTAGAGAGAAAATTATTGGGTTTTTCTTTGTATATTGTGTCTTCACATTTGTTTTGTATACCAAGTTATTAGTCACTCTTTTAGTTAGAGAAGATTGGTTTTGTTTTTTTTTTGTATTTTCTCTTTGTATTTAGATTGAGTGTATACACTTTTTAGTTTGGTATTTCGGGTGTAATTAGGACCTGATTTTGGGTGGAGCGTCACAAATTACCACTTTGTATATTGTTAAAGATTTAGTTAGGATATAGTAGTTATCTAATTTTGTAACTTTGTTATATCATATTTCTTTTGTAAAATATTTAGTATTTTTTTGTCAATTATAAATTTCGCACTTCCACTCGCACACTCCATTTTCTAATAACCAGGTCGTTCCTATTTCAAAGGATCTAGTTTATTCCTTAATTTTAATTATTTTTTCGAGGAAGACACCAATCTTTTTGTAGACATCATTTGGCTAGGCCTTACCAAACCGAAAACTTGTTACAACTAGACAAAGTACATTCTTTGAGCCATCTAGTCAAGGGAGAGTGGTAAAAGTGAAAAATACTTTTGTATTTTAAATGTGAAAAATTCTATGGTAATGACATGAAAGTGTCTTTTGGTGATGACTATGTGTTCTCAGGATATATAGGTGATGCATGTGAATATGGTGACATAAGTTAGTAAAAATACTTACAGTATACATTGTTACATGTCACTCTCTCATCCATGTCTCCATGTTTCTGTCTCTATATGTTTGTCTCTTTCGTGTCTTTTGTGATTAACCAACTAATTAATGTTAAGTCAATTAATTGCAGAAAGGTAAAATTTTGGAATTAATGGGTTGCGATTCATGGAGTTTTTATTGGGACTAAGTAAGGTCATCTTTTTTGTTGTTCATATGAGTATGATATTTTGGCAAACTCTCTGATGTAGATATAGGATTCCATATACGTGTGTAGATGAGCGTTGGTAGCACCTCAATGCGACAAGCGTTGATGGAATGAGAAATTTTCTATAGGAGTTGCAGGATGTTGCAATGATGTTCTACGTAACCAGTGACGTGCATATTTGAATTATCCCAATGTGATAAGTAATGTGTAACCATAATTAGTAATTATGATGATGTTAATTACGCATTGATAATAGACTTTTTTGTGTTTTTGATTGTATGATAGCAATTGATATCAAGCCCATTACAGAAAAGAAAAAGAACACAACTAGTACTGCTAATTTAAAAATCGGATATGAGTTGATGAACTGGTCGAGAACTGGATTGGAAACCAGACCGAGAATCGTTCAATTTGAATGAAACAACGTCGTTTCGCATTAAAGGAAAAAAAAAAGGAATCATAAAGCATGCATGCCCCCCAGCCCCTTCCCCAATCTCCTTCCTTTAGAGTTCAGAGAGAGAACAAGCCCTTAACCTCAACTAAGAGAAAAATCCTAGCACCCACCACCGCCACAAGACGGAGCTGTGTTTGCCACCATTCGTCACAGTTTGGGGCTTGTCTCTTCGAGTCATCATTCGTCACAGTCAGAGGCGTTCTCCAACTCCAACCCCTATTCGCTATCACCAGTCGTAGGAGCGTAGATTCTTCCTCGAACTCGGCGTCTGTCGTCTTTGTCTAGTCGTCTTCATCTGTCGCTATTCATCCTGTTATGCGATCAAAGGTCAGTGACAAGTTAATTGTTCTTCGTTTTTGTAGTTCCGCTGAAAGTGATTTTTTATGGAAGTAATAGGAATTTACTTCTTTCATAATCAATTTTAAAAGGTAGAATCAAATTTTAACTTGTAAGATTCAAATATAATTTTACATTGTTACTTGGGTAGAATCAATTCCATTCAAACATATTTATATTTTGTCGTGCAATTAGCTGGCTATTCCATTCACAGTTGTTACAACAACGATTGAGTCGAGTCATGTCCTAATAGGTGGGATCATTTGCATGGATCAATCTACCAAGTTTGTTAAATTGTATATATAAAACATTTATGAATATGTAATTTTTGATTGATTATTCTAAATTTCTAGTGTTTTAGTTTTTAGTTATGTCTCCTATGTCCACTTGTTCTTTGTTTTTATTGAATGTTCAAAAACCAAGATTTTTTTACCGCTTATTGTGCTCTATTGAATGGTTTGTGCTCACTTGTGCTTTTATTTTGTGATTATTTTTTCCCCGCAGTGATGTGCTACTGGAGAGGAAGGTTCTGAAAACCAAGATTTGGATCCCACATTTTATGTTCAGATTTCTAAACTCTATGATGCACATATCTAACTAACGATTTATTGATTCTTTTCCACACATAAGCTGTGGTGTTTTCATTTGTTTTATATTATAATTTAAAACTTAACAAAAAGACATAATTTATATAAAAGGTGGGAGAATAAAATCGTAAAAAATTAAATTTTAAGATAATCTGGTAGATTTGTTACTTATTTAGATTAAATAAATAAATTATCTAAAATAATGTTGACTATATTTTGATTTAAAAGAAAATTACAAATAACAATAAAATTGTATTTGTCGAAAATATTAAGAATAAAATTAAAAAATTAAATCTTAAAGATATTTTTAAAATTTTTTAAAAATACTAAAAACATAAAGTATATTTCACCTAACTAAATTTATGAATTTAATCCAAAATATCTTTTTTTATCATAGGAAAAAAAATAAAAGATCTGTAAAAGACTACAAAGTAAAAAAAGAAGTAAACTAAAAAAATATTTGCAAATTCAAAGTGGATTTTTTTGGGGAAAAAAAAGTTGCTTCTCGTGGGAAAAAAAAACCCATACTATGAGAATATAATCAATTTATCAACAATATGTTGTATTTTGGTGAAATGAAAATTGTGAAATACCCAAAATCAGATATATTAATTTAAATATGGGTTTGATAACCTTTCTAACATACTTCCTTATTCAAATATTTTGGCAAAAGATAAATTCTTCTTTGATATAATTTTTAAATGTACTATAAAATTAAGAAAAATATATAATAAATATTAAAATGAAATGAACCGACTGATTTGGCACACATCTCATCATGTCATGGCATTGGTAAGAATTAAAGTGGAGTCCCACTACTCCCAAGTCCCAAATCACCACAAACAACAACAACTTGCTGGCTGGCTTGTAGTAGTTTTTCTTTTTTTTTTTTCAATTTGGATAAATGATAAAAAAAATGTATTTAAATAATTTTGACATTAATAAAAATATATTTAAATTTTTTCATTGACAAAAATATTTTTAAATAGCTTAAAAATACGATAAAATATTTAATATTAAATATGTATTTTTTAAAAAATACTTTAAAGATTAAATTTTAATGTGATTTTTTACAAATAAAATTTAAAAAATAAGATATTATTATTCTGAAAATTTGGTGATTTTTCGCTAAGTATTTATTTTTTGTGATTTTTTAAAAATATTATTGATTGTTCACAAAAAAATATATTCTTAACGAAAAATCATCAAATTTTAAAGATAAAAATATTTTATTTTTCTAATCATATCTGTAAAAAATATAATAAAATTTAATTTTTAAAATATTTTTTGAGAATATATATTTAATTTATGTTGGATATTTTTGCCGCATTTTTACATTATTTAAGAGTATTTTTGTTGATAACAAAATTTTAATATACTTTTATCAACGACAAAATTATTCGACTGTATTTTTTGTGATTTATTCTTTCAATTTTCACCGAAAGCGAAGAAAAGAACAAAAAAAGGCCAATATGTTTCTTTTCCAACTTTATTTGTTGTATTTAATTTAATTTGATATTAATATATTTATATTATCCTAGGAACATAATTCATAAAAGGTTATAATATTATCTACAAAAGATTTTATTTTTAAGGAAGTATTTGAAAAATAGCATACTTACTACATAGATTAACATATTTATATTAATATATAAATATATGTAAATGGAATTAAATATATAAATTCTTTCAATTAAAAATACTGTAAAATAAATATTTTATGTGAAAAATGTAATTTTATTGTTTAAAATTTTAACATACTTTTATTTAATCTTTTTAACAGGAAAAAAGATCCATTTTCATAGAAGACAAGTTAATGCTGGTTATGAATATTGAAGATAAAACTCGTTTGGTTAGTTCAATGCCTAGCTTTTATCGATACCATTTAAGATTGAGCATTTTTAATAAATAACAAGAAATTAATATTATTAGAAGAGTTTTAATCTTGCATAAGTTAACTCATAAGAAAACAGATTAATAACACTTGATAGAACATATATTTATTATATTATATATTTCCCATAGGAAGAAATTTAATTACCTTAATAAACAAAATATTTTAAATTTCTATTTAGTGAATAAGCTTAATATTACAAAGGCTAAATCAAGGATTTACTATCATTTTACACAACACATAGCCCAACACTTAAAAGGCTTGTGTTTGGTTTTGACAAGGACAAGTAAAACACGAATGATAAAAACAAAAAAAATTAATATTTTTATATTTTATTTAATGATAAATTAAATATAAAATAGATTAAATAATGAAAATTTTGATTTACTTTTTTATACCAAATTTGAAAAGAAAAGTAGGATAAAAATAAAATATAATTATAAAAAACTGATATTAATAATAAAAGAAAAAAATAAAATATTGTTTTTGTGTTCTTTTTGAATATATTAATTTAATGTCTCAGAATATATGTTTGTTTATGTTTTATTTGTTAAACAAAATTCTGTATTGATATATTTATATTTTAGTATCTTATCTTTATAAATAAATACAGTTTTATAGATTACTCTCAATTATTAATATTATCTACAAATTTCACTGAGAAAAATTAATTAAAAAAATACGACAAACATCTTGAGAATGCTTTTTATTTTAACATAAAATTATAAAGAATGCAAAATATAATAATTTGTGTGTATTCTTCATCAAAGTATATTTTGTGTAATATGGATGTAAATTAAATCAATGTATACTTGTATGCATGTGTAGAAAAAATGATAGGATGTCAAAAGTTTGGCATGTTGATTAATTGGTAACCAAAAAAAGTTTGATGTGTAAATTATCAAAAATTATTTTTTATATTGGTTTGATTTTAGTGTTGTGCAAGTGAGTGGGTCACGCAAAGGATTAAATTCGTGTATGGTGAGCAAAATTTTTTACAGGGAACGAGCACCTAGCACCATGTAGACTGCGAAAAATTGTGGCTGTGATGTAATAATCTAGTTTTAGGAAAGATGGGATTTTTTCTGAAGAAACGGAGTTTTTCGAAAATTCATTGAAGAAGCACCTCGAAGCACTTCAATATGCACATCATTATGTCATCCTCAAATAAACACCTCTACTGAGTTAAGCTCGACGACATAGTCGCAAAGAACTTAGTTTTTGAGCCGTGTCTTAGGAATTTTAGATTCTGATTTCTATAATTAGTCTCAGTTTGACGAGGCGAACTCGATTCGCGAGAGAAGAGAAATTATTAGTATAATAATAATATTATTATTATATTAAAGCTGCTTAAGTAATATTATAATATTATTTGATTTGCTTTAGTTAAAAATAGGAGATAAGTTTAATCGGGTTCACAGTCTACTGGTGCAGATTAATGCCGACACTCTCTGATGACTTTAGCGATGCTAATGTTTCATCATATACTTTCTATTCTCATACTTAATATGTTACTAATGTCATCTATACTAGTAATTCAAATTATAATCTCTAGATGTGTTATCATGTATATATTATCTATATAAGGGTTGTTGAGGATGTATACTGAACTGATCTTTTGTATAACGCTACGTGATTTGTATATGATATACATTATTAATTGAGCTATCTGTTTTTTATGTTTCTTTATATTTCTGTTTGTATATGTTTAATTATTATTATCCTCTTTGTTCGCCTTAGCGTTTTAAGAAAAAAAAATTACTCGTAAAATCGGTGATACTCTAACAAAGCACAGACTCATAAATTAAATATTAGTTAATAATTAAGAGAATAAGTTAGTGACAATTAGCTTTTTGTATGACCATGATATACTAAGAATTAGATCGTTACATGTGATACACGTTTCGAGAGCACATGACACTGACATCACACAGACCGTGAGAAGTTAGGATCCTTCAATTCGACAAAATTATTTCTCTTTAAAGTCCAGCAATCTCAAAAAATTTGCGTCTATCATCTTCATCCTTGTAGACATCATTACTAATATTAGATTCATCATTGTTTCCGCCATAATTTTACCTATCTAACTTCAAATGTATCAAATTGTCTTTAACATAATCTAATTGAGCAGCTTCAAACATAATTATAGACAAATACACTTACAAAAAATTTTAATAGCCTTGAAAATATAAGATTGATTAGGATAAATAAATATAGTTTTTCGAAAAGTTAAAAAACAAATTATAAAGAAAATTAATAAGCATAAGCATAGAATTGTTCCCGCTCTAATCATATATTTATCAAAAACATTCATACACTTATAAAAAATATTTATGAGGATGCTGCAAAAAAATCAAATACAAAAATTAAAGTCAAACCAGAGTTAAAAAGAGAAACAACAAGATTTGGGTAGGTATTGAAATCATTATTTTTTTTTTAATTTAAATGAATTGATAAATCAAGAAGCTTACTATAAAAGGAAGGATGCAAAGGGAAGCGAATTTGATCCAAACTTTGAGGGTATAGCAGATGATGAGATTTAGGGTGGCAATGGGGTGGGTAGGGGCGGGTTTTTGTCCTACCCGACCCCGCCCCACCATCCTGTTACTCATATACTACTCGCCCCATTACTACCCGCGGGTAGTATATTACAGAACCCGAATCCATTCCTGCGGGTATCCGCCCCACCTCTACCCGCTTCTATAAAAATTAAATATTTTAATTTTTACCTATTCATATGTAAATTAAGACAAAGATTTAAAATTCATAGATAAATTAAAATACAAACATAAAATTCATACAATGTCATTAACTAAAATAATTTGAAATTAAAAAAAATTGTTAGATCACTACAAATTTAACACCATAATAAAAAAAATTATAATATTAGATATAAAAGGATAAGGATGGAGAGGTGTTGGCCCAAGAGGAGAAGATTAATGAAAGGTGGAAGAGTTACTTCTACGAGTTATTTAATGAGGGACAGAAGACTCTTCCGAGTCTTGGTCGATTATGCACAAGGGAAGAAGATCAAAACTTTGACTACTATCGAAGGATTCGAGACTTCGAGGTAAAAGAGGCTTTAAAGCAGATGAAAAATGGCAGGACAGTAGGACCTGATAATATCCCGATTGAGGTTTGGAAAGGTCTTGGAGAAAAAGGCATCAACTGGTTAACCAAGCTTTTTAATGAGATTTTAAGGTCAAAGAAGATGCCTGATGAGTGGAGAAAGAGCACATTGGTACCTATCTACAAGAATAAAGGGGATATACAAAGTTGCGGAAACTATAGAGGGATTAAACTTATGAGTCATACTATGAAGTTATGGGAAAGGGTGATAGAACGGAGGTTGAGAAAAGAGACACAAGTAACAGAGAATCAATTTGGATTTATGCCAGGAAGATCTACCACTGAAGCGATATACCTATTAAGAAGGGTGATGGAGAGGTATCGTAGTAATAAAAGGGACCTACATATGGTGTTTATTGATTTGGAAAAAGCGTATGATAGGGTACCAAGGGAGGTCTTATGGAAGGTTTTAGAAAAGAGGAGAGTAAGGATCGCATATATTCGGGCAATTAAAGACATGTATGATGGGGCCACAACTAGTGTGAAGACTCAAGGTGGTGTGACGGAAGAATTCCCTATTGGTATAGGATTACACCAGGGATCATCCTTAAGCCCATACCTTTTCACATTAGTCCTGGAAGTACTCACAGAGCACATCCAAGAGCCTGTGCCATGGTGCATGCTTTTTGCCGATGATATCGTCCTTATGGGAGAGTCAAGGGAAGACCTAAATAAGAAGTTGGAATTATGGAGAGAAGCTTTAGAAGTGTATGGTCTGTGCATAAGCCGTAGCAAGACGGAATATATGGAATGTAAGTTCAGTTTGAGAAGGGAAAACCCCAATATAGAGGTGAAGATTGGAGAAAACATCCTAGAAAAAGTTAAAAGTTTTAAGTATCTTGGGTGCATCATACAGGATAATGGAGAGATTGAACATGATGTAAATCATAGGATCCAAGCAGGTTGGTCAAAATGGCGGAGTGCATCTGGTTTTATATGCGACAAAAAAGTGCCTTTAAAACTTAAAGGTAAATTCTATCGCACCGCTATAAGACCGGCTATGCTGTATGGTACGGAGTGTTGGGCGGCTAAAGGGGAGCACGAACATAAGCTGAGGGTGGCAGAGATGAAGATGTTGAGATGGATGAGTGGTCATACGCGATTGGATAAAATAAGGAATGAAGATATAAGGGAGAGAGTTGGAGTAGCACCCATTGTGGAAAAGATGGTTGAATCGCGTCTCAGGTGGTTTGGACATGTGAGAAGAAGACCGATAGAACATCCAGTCAGGAGGGTGGATGAGATGGAAGATGGACAAAGGGCGAAAGGCAGAGGAAGACCTAAGAAGACTATCCATGAGGTGGTCAAACGAGATCTACATGTAAACGGTCTCTCTGTAGACATGATACATGACAGAGCACAATGGCGTCGTTTGATTCATGTAGCCGACCCCACTTAGTGGGACAAGGCTTTGTTGTTGTTGTTGTTGTTGTAGATATAAAAGGATCTTCAACCCTTATTCTTGATCACTTTCAACATCATTAAAAGTTTGCAAATCAAGATTTAAACCTGAAAATCAAAAGAGATAACAATTAACAAATTAATTGGTACTATGTAAAAAATTAGGCAATTCACTGATATAAGCCAGGGGGAAAATTTACACCAGTCAGCCAAAACCAAAACTAGTTCATGAATCAACCAAGACACAATTCTATATAGTTCGAATTACCCTAATTCGAACTTCACTCTCAATGTAATTCGAATCACACTGATTCAAATTACAGACACACGCACACACCCACTAATTCGAATAAACCTGATTCGAATTACACATACACACTAATTCGAATCAGGCTGATTCAAATTACACACATGCGCAATCCAAAGTATAATTTAGGTTCAGTGATATATTTGACTGCTGAGTTTGATTATTTGTGTTTGCTGAATTTGATTATGCTCAAGTTCAGTGCTATATTTGTCTACTAGTGTGTTTGATTATAAATTGAGTTTGATTATACATGTTTACCAAGTTTGATTATACTCAGATTAGGTGCTATATTTAATTCCTGAGTTTGATTATAAAACACTGAACCTGAATTATACTTTGGATTGCGTGTGTGTAATTCGAATCAGGTTTATTCGAATTAGTGGGTGTGTGCGTATATCTGTAATTCGAATCAATGTGATTCGAATTACATTGAGAGTGAAGTTCGAATTACGGTAATTCAAACTATATAGAATTATGTCTTGGTTGATCCTTCTGGAGTTGAGACATTATCCGTTGCTGGTGGAGTTTCTGAAGTTGGATTAGCATTACTTTAAACTTCAATTTCATTATCATTAGGAGCAACACTGTTGTTTTGCGTGTCTTCTCTAGCATTACTAGCCATGAAGTAATTTGAAAACACCTATATCAATAAAATTAAAATTAATGAGGGTATAAAATTAACATAAATCATATTATAAATGCATAAAAATCAAAATGCACAATTACAAAATCAGAATAAAATCAAAATAAAAATGCATAAAAATGATAATTCAAAACATAAATGCACAAAATAATAAATACATCTGCTGATTTTTTAATATTTCTTTCTTCCTAATATAATAAGCTCACGCACTAACCTCCTGTTACTTCATGGCTTTTGCACGATCAAAATAATTAATTCCCATGTTACTATCTTTTTAAAAATTTTGATCCATTTTCTCTTTTATAACATCACATCATAACTGCCCACTATTTGGTTCCATATCTTTTCTTATATCAGCATTTCATTTTTTTTGTCCTCATCCTCACATACATACCTTCCATTTACCCCACAATTTAAATTTTTGAATCAACAAAATTTTCATATTATGAACATACACATCACTATTTGCGATGTCTTTTCATTAGTATCTTATCAATTATCACTTAGTAAAACGACACCCAAGTAGTTAGCTAGGGGTCTTAATTCTTTTTTCAACTAAATATATGAAAAACAGAGAGAGAATTATTTCCTAAGGTTCTTCATAGTTCATACTGAAATGCACAATAATTATTTATTTATATTATATGTCATCGATAATTATTCAGAAATGTAGATAAAAATTAAAGTTGTTTATCAAAATGATGAACTATACAACGATATAGTTATATACAGATTAGGATTAAGGAATTTAATTAGGACATAAGAAGATATATAGAATAGAACAGAAAATTATTGCTCTGGTCTTTATTCTTAACAAAGGAAACAGAACAGTTTGTGATTCTCTCCATAATTAGAACATCATGAGCATATTTCCTTTCATAAACCAAATCATTCTGATCTTGAAGGGTCCATTTAGTACTCAATGACAATTGTAAAATCAGAATAAAATCAAAATTCAGAATGCATAAGAATGATAAAGAAGCCAAAATAACTTCTGCATATAACCAATCAACAAAGAAGCCAAAACAACTTCAATTTTTCAAGCTTTATTCCAATGAAGTATGAGAAATTGAACCAATAAACATATTATTCTCTGAATCAAGCTGTTTCAACCCACCACACTTAGTAACAAACTCAGAAAATTCTCCAAAAATCCTGTTATCACCCAAATCAAGAAACTAAGACTCTTACAAGAAGAAGAGTTAGGCAATGCAGGTTCTGAAACATGCTCATAGAAGGAGTTTCTATGAACCCTAAGAGAAACAACTCTATCACATAATTTTCAAATTAAAGTAGGAATCTGCCCAGTCAAAAGATTTCATGCACTGAATTTTAAAGGATCTTTAGAGCATCAAAATTAATTTTAGTTTTTGCTTAACTATTTTAACATAAAACTTAAATCATAAAAATTAACTTAAAAGAAAAATTGAAGAAGCACAAAAGTAGTAAGTAGCGAGCGAGGAGTGCTTAGTGCTTACCAGTCACCAGAGAGACAACGAGGAATGAAGGAGGGACGATAAAGACCAGAGACCACAGATCGGAGAGGCGAGTCGGCGAGGACAGCAATGGCGAGAAGCGGGAGCGACGCCGACGTGGGGATCTAGTGAGGATCTGAGCCCTAATTCCTTAGGTTGGTGAGCGACGGCAGCTGTGACAACGCTGACCGGCTTACTGCGACAGAACAAACTGTAACGGCGAGTTGGCGACTGACTGGTGGTCTAGTGTAGCTGAACTGAGGCTATGAGGCTATGGACCTTGAAAAAGAGCTGAAGAAGTGACAAAGAGGGTTGAGAACTAAATAGGAGTGACGGTTAGAAGTGAGAACTAAACCCTAATTTCTAAAATTATATATATATATATATATATGCGGGTTTAGCCTGAACCCGACCCCATCCTGCCCCACCTGCATATTAACCCGCCACATTTCAGACCCAATCAGGTAGGAGTAAAGCGGGTATTTACGGTACGGATACTACTGCCATCCCTAGATGAGATAAGCTTCAAATGCATAACCCACTTTCCAGTATTAAATTTTTTTTTTAAGCTTCTCGTAATTAATTATTTACATTTTGTTTTTTAAAAATTCCATCTCGCTCTTAGTCAGGAACATTGTTAGAATGTTAAATTTTTTTAAATCATCATCTCGCTATAAACGATATATTTTGAATATAATTTTTAAACAATTATATTTATCCTTCTTGGAGTTGACCAAAAAGCTTGATCCTACTACAACCGGATATAACACCTTCGAATTCCATGTTGAGGCATAACTCCAAAAATCTTATCATACTAGGATTTTTTTTCTGCAAATTAGTTTTTTTTTTTGTTGATTCGATCTGATAGCCAGAGCAAGTTATTAAATCAATTCGGTTTAAGTTAAAAATTGCTTGACAGTAATTCAGTAAATTAATAAAAAATTAAAAAATATTAACCGATTGATTTAATGCAATTTTTTAACTGTCAATGATTTCAAATAATAAATCACAAAAAATTAATTCTTTAAAAAATTACAAAACTTCTAACTCCATTAGTTTAAATACCGATTTGATTTTTACAATGTTGTTATATAAGTTATATTATTATTACCTATTTAAAAATAAATATTCAAGTTCATACTTCAAATTTTTTACTCGAATTAAACTAGTTTCTTAAATTTTAAATAAATAAAATTAGTCTTAGACTTACAATGTGATTGGGTTAAGATTTAGTTAACAAATTCAAAGCATTCCTGTTGATAGAAAGAGATCCAAATTGAGCATTTAATTGCTCCTACAAATTTTTATTATCATTATGAGAAATGTTATATTATCGTCAAAATTTATTATTCTTACTATTATTTTAATTATTAATTTAATTTTTAATTTAATAACATATTTTAATTTATAATTTTAAATATTAATAATTAATTAATAATTAAAATAATAAATTTTAATGATCCTCTATTAATGCTGAATAATTATTATTAATGAAAAACCAGTAGTGGTTGGTTGGTGTGGGATTCGACCCATTAGGCATTAGCACTTACCAGGAACCCGACCTAAAGATTGACGAACACCCACTGCTCTCTGCTACCTCTTTCTTGTCCTCGCATTGATCTCACTTCTCACACGACAACAACCCATTCTTCTTTCTTCCCCCAAATCAATCCCTTCACATTTCTTTCTTTATTTTATTCTTGGTTTTTGTTCTCCCAAGGCTGAACCCCTCTCTCTCTCTCTCTCCAACAATCATCTATACCCACTTAGGTATCCCAGCCCCTTACGACACCGTTTCCACCTATTCCTTCTTCACTCTGAAAACCTCAGCTGTTTTCCTATCCTATCTTTTTCTTGTTTTCTTCTCTGTTTTATTCGAATTACACCGATTTTCTGAGTCCCGATTCTGATCGTTGCCGAGGAGGACTAGTTCTAACACCAATCAGCGTTTTTGTTGGTCCATGCTACTTTTGAGCTAGAAACTTTGAGGTGGCGTAGTATGGTTAACTCTCTCTACCTTACAAGGTTAGTTTCTCATTAATTATTTATTATTGTGTCGTTTCGTTTCGTACAAGCTACTCCTACTGCTAATGTCTACTGTCTACTAGAATTGTACGGTTTCTAGAAGATATTGTGCTGAACGGTCTAATCTCAATTGTGATGAATGGTTAAAGAGAAATTATTTCTTTTAGTTTATGAAAATTGTGGTTCAGATGATGCACAAATTGAAAATTGAGAATGAAAGTTAGGAGCTTGGTGCATATAAAGCCTGCTTACTGTTCCTGGAGATTTATAATTCCTGCAGTTCCTGCTGCTGATGTATCAGTTTTTTGGTGTGGAATTTAATGTCTGTTAGATTTTCAATCTCGTGATGCAGGAGGAGCAAACGTAACGCTTCTATTCTTTGATAAGGGAGAGGTTAATCTTCCACTATGTCTTCACTTCAACTGTTGCAACTAACTAAGCATGGCCAGAATTTTCTGGCTTCAAGGAGGTACGGAGTTTCTTTGGTGATATTCAATTTCATTTCAATATCGAATGGCGGACTGTTTACTTATTCTTTTGACCAACTATGTGAAATATATAATTGCATGAGTTATTTGCTTATCAGTAGCTAAATAAGTTCTGAAAATAGGATGTGTTATCTTTCAAAATGTGAAACAATATGGTAAAAGTCATGAGACCTATGTAGTAAATAGCAGTGGTACTCAACACTAGACACTAGTATATGTTTCATTATATAGTTATCTGTTATCTTGTTTTTTTTTAATTTGCAATAGTATATTTTACTCATCATCACCTTAAAGGACTGGTATTAATAAACTCATTAGATTGTTGAAATAATTTCATTGTATGTTATACCATTTTTCATTCTCTCCTTGTGGATAATGTCAGGAAAACGTTACTGTTTGCAACTGGTATCTTCGTTGCTGGTGGAACAGCTGCATATATGCAATCAAGGTCAAGGTTTAATAGACGTGATTTAGGTCATTGTAACGGGCACAATGATGATAACCAAGTCACAACAGAGGAGGTTGTGAAGGGTTCTACAGCATCAAAAAATAAACAAAAGAAAGGGGGGTTGAAGTCTCTTCAAGTCCTTGCTGCAATTCTTCTATCTGAGATGGGCAAATTAGGTGCAAGGGACCTTTTAGCTTTAGTTGGCATAGTGGTAAGCCAATTTTATTGTGGATGATTATGCTTGGTGTTTGCCTTCAATGTTAGTGTAGAATGAAACCATAATTTAATTTGTATTTAGATATTCATCTTATTTAATTTCATCAAATAATCCTTAGGGGTTATGAGAAAAATTCCTGACTTTGTGAATGCCCCCACTTCTTGGAGTTATATCTTGAATGCTAAATATCAATCATTATCAAAGTCAGGTAAATTAGTAACCATGTCATTCATTTTTTGGTAAAAATTTGGAATATACTTTGAGCACCTTAACTGGGTGGATATAATTGTTTTTATCTCCTGCTGGTATTTATCATCAAGAGGAACATGGTGCAATGTTAGAGTTGAAGATATATGTGGTGTTATTATTTATCTCTTTTTTTTTTTTTTGTATTTTAGAATGGAGTGTCTCATAGAAGATTAGAGTTAGTGGAAAGTGATGCCCGCTTAACCAGTGTATGTTGAAAAAAGGTAGTTGGAAATGAGATTCATATTTCTTCAAATATGAAAATAGCCCTTATCAAGTGAAAACAAAGGAGGAATAGTGACTTTGAAATATATTGGACATACCTACTTGCCAAAAATAACCACTATCCCTTTCAGCATATTTTCTTATGCATGTAGGATGAAAAAGCTCCTGTTTTCTTTCCACCTTTTCCATACTCCATATGGTCTTTAATGAAAACCTGAATGCTCATCTTTGGAAAAAGTAACAACTCTTTTTTGTTTTGAAGTTTTGGAAAGGTTATTTGGTCTTGCCTCTGACTATAAATATGACTGTATGTGTAGCTTTATTGCTTTTTACGCTCTATTTAAACATAATACTTTACGTGGATTGCACAAGGAGCCATTTGCACTTACCTACCTGTAGGAATTCAAGTGCTAAGAAGAAGATGAACATGTGAATAACATGCTTGTGCAAGTAAATGACTTGGCAGGAAAAATACTAAAATAGAGATGGATTGACTCCCCAAGAAAGAAACAATAAAGAGGTTAAATAAGTGGTACTTAAAGTTTCAAATATTTTCAGGTGTTTCGAACTGCTTTGAGCAACAGGCTAGCAAAAGTGCAAGGCTTCCTATTTCGTGCTGCATTTCTTCGACGAGTGCCATTGTTTTTTCAGCTTATTTCAGAAAATATTCTTTTGTGCTTCCTCTTATCAACCATGCACTCTACATCAAAGTACATAACAGGGACTTTGAGCCTGCATTTCAGAAAAATATTGACGAAGCTAATCCATTCCCACTATTTTGAGGTATAAATTGTTAAATTGGCTTCGCTCATCTTTTTGGTTGTTTAAGAAGAGTAGTGTCCGTTGCCTGAATGAAGCCTAAACAATGTGGTACGATAATTTGGCTTTCTTACCATTTGTTTTTCTTTCAGAACATGGTGTATTACAAAATATCACATGTAGATGGTCGGATAAATAACCCAGAGCAAAGAATTGCCAGCGATGTGCCAAGGTTCTGTTCAGAATTGAGTGAAATTGTACAGGATGATCTAACGGCAGTTGCTGATGGACTTCTATACACATGGAGGCTGTGTTCATATGCTAGCCCAAAATATGTCTTCTGGATATTGGTAACTCCGTAGTTGAACTGTATTGTTTTGTAGATTCCTTATTAGTAGCAGACTACTGCTCATCCTCTTGAGCTGTATTAGAACCAGCACTTGCCTCTTAATTTAGTGTTCTGGCTCTTCAGGCCTATGTACTTGGAGCTGGTGCTGCAATCAGAAACTTCTCCCCTTCATTTGGGAAACTTATGTCTAAAGAGCAGCAATTGGAGGGAGAATATCGACAGCTTCACTCACGATTAAGGACTCACTCAGAAAGTATAGCATTTTATGGGGGAGAGAAGAGGGAAGAATCTCATATTCAACAGAAGTTTAAGAACTTGGTTAGACACATGAATGTTGTGCTACATGACCATTGGTGGTTTGGCATGATTCAGGACTTTTTGTTGAAGTACCTTGGTGCTACTGTTGCCGTTATATTGATCATAGAACCTTTCTTTTCTGGTCATCTAAGGCCTGACAGTTCAACTCTAGGGCGTGCAGAGATGTTAAGCAATCTAAGATATCATACAAGTGTCATAATTTCTCTGTTTCAGTCTCTAGGAACTCTTTCTATCAGTGCAAGACGGCTTAATCGTCTCAGGTACTTGATAATTCATTTCAGTCATATTTAGAAGTTGATATTAGAGACTTTCTTTGGTCACTAGGCATGTACTTACAATTCCTCCATAAGATTCATTTTGCCTGCATAGTTGTCATGACTTCCCTAATTGTTTGCAGTGGGTATGCTGATCGCATTTATGAGTTGATGGCTGTATCAAGGGACCTAAGCATGGTTGATGAGAAATCTTCACTGCAAAGGAAAGGAAGCAAAAATTTCTTAAGTGAAGCTAACTATATTGAATTTTCTGGTGTCAAGGCAAGTAAAGTCTGCTCAACTCTCTCTCAGTGCTGATTTAAGATAGTGTTTGTTATGATGTTTTAATAGTGATGATGCATCTGAATTCAGGTTGTCACCCCCACTGGTAATGTCTTGGTGGACGATCTGACCCTTAGGGTTGAGTCAGGATCTAATCTTTTGATTACAGGTAGTTATCAGAACTCTGTTTTTGATGATTCTTTTTTTTTAAAAGATTATTATTATTATTATTTGGTTTTTCTTGTGGTTGATTTAACCTTTGACATGTTATTATGTTTCTTTGGCTGAAGGTCCAAATGGCAGTGGAAAGAGCTCGCTTTTCCGTGTTCTAGGCGGTCTTTGGCCGTTGATATCTGGACATATTGTAAAACCAGGCATTGGTGCTGATCTCAACAAGGAGATATTCTATGTGCCACAAAGGCCGTACACTGCTGTGGGAACACTTCGTGATCAATTAATTTATCCTCTCACTGCAGATCAAGAGGTTGAACCACTCACAGAAAGTGGTATGGTGGAGCTATTGAAAAATGTAAAGTTCAAATCTGATCCATATCTTTGTTAGTGTCACACAAATATGTCCGCATATGAATGTATATGGGAATGCAAACCTTCACTCCATGAAGGTTGCTAACATTCACCCTATTGGAGTGAAGGTTAGCATCCTCTCTGAGGGGTTGCTAACCTTTACCGTATAGAGCTGAAGGTTTAGCATTCCCTTATATATGTTCTTTTTTTTCTTTGTTTAAAATTTTAATTAATGTTTATAAAGATAAGTTTTCGTTTGTATTAATTTTAACGGGAATTGCATATATATGCATTAAAGGTTGACCTTGAATACCTGTTGGACCGTTACCCACCTGAAAAAGAGGTAAACTGGGGCGACGAACTTTCATTGGGTGAACAGCAGAGATTGGGCATGGCTAGACTTTTCTACCATAAGCCAAAATTTGCAATTCTTGATGAGTGCACTAGTGCTGTCACTACTGATATGGAAGAACGGTTTTGTGCTAAAGTACGGGCAATGGGAACATCATGCATTACCATATCACATCGTCCGGCTTTAGTTGCATTCCACGATGTGGTTTTGTCATTGGATGGTGAAGGAGGGTGGAGTGTTCATTACAAAAGGTTGGTACTTTATGGTGATGTTTATATCAATTTTCTACTTTTGATGTTATTGTTTATAAGATTTAGATATAAACCCCAGGGAGGACTCTTCGACTGAAGTGGGGGTCAATACAATGAAGGCATCTGAGACAAAACGACGGAGTGATGCAAAAGCAGTTCAACGTGCATTTTCCATGAGCAAGAAGGTTTGTATTTTTCTGATCTGGTTCATTCTGCGTCTTCTTTGTTCATTATTTTACGCTGGTTAATGCTTATGAAGAATTCCACACCATTTTTTAATGTAGGATTATGCATTCTCAAATTCAAAGGCTCAGTCATATATTGCAAAAGTGATAGCATCATCTCCGTCTAAAAATAATGCTGTTTCACCCTCTGCTGTGCCCCAACTTCGTGGTAATACAAGGGTATTACCATTGAGGATAGCTGCAATGTGCAAAGTATTGGTGAGTTCTGAAGATGTACTCTTTAGAGTTCTTCAATGATTTGCTTAATTCTAGATGCTTGTTTGTTAATATTTATTAAAATCCTAGGTCTTGATATTTGTTTGTGGGAATTATAAGCCCGATGATTAGTATCTACTCTCTTTAGCCAACTTAAATTATTCAAGTTCATCCCTGCAACCTGTAATTCTTGTATGCTGGTCAGTCTTCGGGGTACTGTTGTTGGGTTGCTAACTTATATTTTGGTTTTATGCATGTTCGTTGTCAATTGTTTTGTCTGGAATATATTTTCATAATCCCTCAGAAATATTTTGATTATGAGTCGTTTTGACACGAATGAAATAAGCTACACTAAACACACCTTTACCTTTTGGTTGGCTAGGAATAACTTCATTTGGTCTTCAATAGATTTTATTTATTAATCTGGTAAATTTGGATCAACTTGTTTTGGGTTAATCAGCTTATTTAGGAAAGGGAAACAGTGATCTAATTTTATCTTGAAAAATAATCTATTAAACAGTCATGTTAAAATCTTAGAGCTTTAAATATGGCTAAGCTGCACTACATCTCCTGATAAATTACAGTAAGACCTACTTCAGCATTACCGTATGTGCATTTTGTTAAGATTTCTCTTATTCAAGCTTATCTTTAAATGATACAGACCATCATAGTTGTTACAACCGTACAGTTCAATCAAATTCAGCCATTGAACGAAACAAGAATAGGGGTGAATTGGCAATGTCATTGAGTCGTGCCTGTGATGCCAAAATTAGTCGAATTCCGACACAAGATCCGAATCGAATTATACCAACAATTCATAGCTAACATTTGTGTTTGGTGTGTTCCTTTTTTTTTTCCGGTTTATTTGGTTTTTACCCTTCATAACTGGACCAAACCAAAAGCCCAAGGTTCAAATTAGACAATTAGTGAGATATTAATTAAAATTAGGAAAATGCAAAAGAATCAAGTTGGAGCCTTTCACATTCCTCTCCCTCTGTCTCTACATGTTTGACGTTTCCTCTTCTCCAAGCATATGTTCTTTTCATAATTAAAAAATTGGTCAAACAATTTACAGTTCGACAACTATGCATGCCATTATTTGAATGAAATGAATGCGAGTGTGTGGCTGTTTGTGCATTTTCTCCTTGATGAGCTGCTATAAGCTAGTTATTTTTGTTAAAGATGTGCAATGTATGTACCATAAATAATAGTTATACAACAACAATGTATTTTGGGCACATGTTTTTTATGCCAACTGCTTGCTTTCAGGTACCCACCGTGTTTGATAAACAAGGTGCACAACTGCTTGCTGTAGCTTTTCTTGTTATTTCAAGAACATGGGTTTCAGACCGTATTGCATCGTTGAATGGTATTTTCTTATCTTAACTTTTCTTCTTCCCGTAAAGGCCATGCTTCAAAATATTAAAGGAAATTTTATGTTCTCAGGTACCACTGTGAAGTTTGTTTTGGAGCAGGATAAAGCTGCCTTTATTCGGTTGATTGGTTTAAGTGTTCTACAAAGTGCTGCATCATCTTTCATTGCACCTTCTATAAGGTAATTATGCAAATGCATCTGGGATCTGTGTTTATTCTGACTTTTACCACTAAAATGAAAATGTATATTTTACATATTTTTTTGTTATAAGATATGGATTTAATTTATTCTGTGTAAGTTGATTCTTATTTAGTGAAAGAGTAAATGATCAAACTTCACAAGTCTTTTACACACCAAAATTTAGTAAACAATATTTTGTTCTTCAGACACTTGACAGCTAGGCTAGCTCTTGGGTGGCGGATTCGTTTGACACAGCATCTACTCAAGAACTACTTGAGAAACAATGCATTCTACAAGGTAATTGGATTATGAACTATTTGCTAGTTCATTTTCTTCTCATATTTTTGGAGATTGTAAACATGCTTGCAGTGATGTTAAAATGATTGATTGTAATTCAATGAATCACAGTTAAGTACTGTAGAAGTTTCTGTTATGGAAAACTCAATTCCAAATACACCAACTACGCCGTTTGTACTATTTATTATTTAATGCTGAACTTGTTTCTTAAAAAAACTTATTCCTTTTTCTTCTTCAAATACAATTCACTTTTCAGTTTGTTTTTCCTTGACACGTAGTGCTCCAGCGTGTCTGTTAACTGTTGGCTTTTGTCAAATATAGAAATGTTTTGTTCTTCCACTGTACATTGCAATATATAAATGGGAAGTCCCATGCACAGCTTTTAGATTTATGACATCGTTCAATTTCCTGAAGCAGCCCTATTAGAAAATGGAAATAGTAATACAAGTATGCTTAAGTGAATGACTTCTACGAATCACACTGAAAAACCATTGGGCATGCTGTCTTGAAATGCCATCCAATGGCCACTATGCAATTGTTTGAGAATGGCATTGAATTTTTTAGGACAAAATATGATTTTGTTCTTTTTGTCATTATGAAAAGTAAGAATATATCTATTTGGATTTGAAGTTCTTTAGGGAGATGTTAGAACTTGGTTTTGAAGTTTTGTTGCATCCTTCATTTTAGGTCTTCCACATGGCAAGCAAAAACATTGACGCAGATCAGAGGATAACTCATGACTTGGAGAAGTTAACAACAGACTTGTCTGGACTGGTCACTGGATTGGTAAAACCATCTGTGGATATCTTGTGGTAAGTAATTTCATTCACAAAATGTTTAATGTGATGTTTTATATAATATTATATGATCAATAGATGGGCATAATCCATAATATAGTGAAAAGTTTTTTCGATAAAAAGTTATTTGGTAATGTAAGATGGGAGTTTAACTTATATAAGTTATCCTTTCTCAACAAATTGAGCTATTGAAATTAGCATTTATTCACCTGCGCTTGGATTAAGGTATCTGGCTCCTGTTGTTTTCTTCTTGACTTAAATAAGTACATTTGTTTTTCTTAAGGTTCACATGGAGAATGAAGCTGTTAACTGGTCAGAGGGGAGTTGCAATACTCTATGCTTATATGTTACTTGGTCTAGGATTTCTAAGAACTGTTACTCCTGATTTTGGTGATTTGATAAGCCAAGAACAACAACTTGAAGGAACCTTCAGGTAAACCCATGCTAGTATCCATTGCTTCTCACATGGTGTGAAAGTACCTTATAGATTATTCTGGGTTCTTAAACTTTGTATTTTTGCTAGGTTCATGCATGAAAGACTCTGTACTCATGCTGAATCTGTTGCTTTCTTTGGAGGTGGTGCCCGAGAAAAGGCTGTGAGTATCCCAACTCTATAATATTCTTGTATTTTTTATTGTATGCTTATTTTATTATTTAGTAAGGTTAAAAGTTTAGAATGAAAATCATTAGCTTGTCACAGCTAAAATATGGGATTGTTGAAAGTTATCAACTCATTTACATTCTACTGCTCAAATTTTGGACATGTTGTTGCATGACTCTATTAAGATTTAAGGGACAAAAAATAAAACTCTGTTCCACTCCTTTTCTTTTCTACCTTCATTTGCAACCTTCTGGAGCAAGAAACACCTTAGACGCACAACTTAATCTTGCAGGGATTTGTTGTGTTCTTGTAAAATTTGATTTTATGTTAGGGTGGATTATGGGGAGTGTGATCAGTCGTCTTGGGTTTGAAGAGAGCAGTTCATCTTATATATTTTTCTTTTTCTTGCACCTCATACACTATGATCCTTGTCTTTCCCTAAATTGTTCCCTTTAAAATTGTGAAGATGGTTGAATCAAGGTTCAAAGAGCTTCTCACCCACTCCAAGTACCTTCTAAAAAAGAAGTGGTTGTTTGGTATACTGGATGATTTTATCACCAAGCAACTCCCTCATAATGTCACTTGGTTGCTGAGCTTGTTGTATGCCATGGAACATAAGGGAGACCGTGCATCAATAAATACTCAGGGTAAGATCGTTTGGACTGTTGTCATTTACAGTTTTTATTTCCCCCTTGTGCCCTGCTAGGTTGCTAACATACAATATTATATTTAACAGGTGAGCTGGCACATGCATTGAGGTTCTTAGCATCTGTTGTTTCTCAAAGCTTTTTAGCTTTCGGTGACATCCTTGAACTGAATAGAAAGTTTGTAGAGCTCTCTGGTGGTATTAATCGGATTTTTGAGCTTGAAGAACTATTGGAGGCAGCACAGTCTGGTATTTGATCATCATTAGTTTTGCATATACCAAACAGTTTCTTGCTCCTTGTGTAGCAGTAATTCTTCACAACAGTCATCATGAGCTAATATTATATTTGATGATACAGGGAATATGATTGATGCTGATACGTATCCAGTTAGAGATTCTCATTCTAAAGATGTTATTTCCTTTTCAAAAGTTGATATTGTCACTCCTACTCAAAAGATGTTGGCCAGAGAGTTGACATGTGACATTGCGCTTGGCGGAAGTCTGCTCGTTACTGGTTTGTATAATTGTTGTTTTATTATATTTTCCATTTTACATGAGGGAATTTACTTGCCATTAGAATTTATATCTTATGTATGTCATAATTTTAAAGGTCCAAATGGTAGTGGGAAAAGTTCCATTTTCAGAGTTCTTAGAGGACTTTGGCCAATTGCAAGTGGAAGACTATCTAGACCATCTGAAGGTGAGGATCAAGAGGCTGGATCAGGTTGTGGCATTTTCTATGTTCCTCAGCGTCCCTATACTTGCCTGGGAACCCTGCGTGATCAAATTATATATCCCCTGTCCCGTGAGGAAGCAGAAGTTAAAGCATTGAAGATCTACGGAAAAGGTATCTTGGTGTCGATCATGTTGGAAATATCCCTTTTTTTTTACAGACACAAAAATCTCTTTTTCATTAAAATAAAGATCTCCTTTCTTTAAAACTAGCTCTGCTGAATTACTCTGGTCAGTTTCCTTTTGCAAACCAGTAATAACTGGTTGATCTCTTCTAATGGTTCAAAATGTTGAATTATGTTACACTCATTTTGTTTTGCCATTTAGCTCTGATAATTGCATTGCAATCTTGCAAATTCAGGTAATAGTCAACTTGCCAGACATGTGTTGGATTCACACTTACAAGTTATCCTAGAGAATGTTCGGTTGAATTATCTTCTAGAGAGGGAGAAGAGTGGCTGGGATGCAACTTTAAACTGGGAAGATATTCTCTCTCTCGGAGAACAACAGAGGCTAGGCATGGTATGTATATATATCTGTTCTGTATGAGCTTGTTAAATTGCTTCAATAATTTTCATTTGCAAGTCTTAAACCTTGATCCATAATTTGAGGATGACATCATGATTTACATGTACTATTCTTTTCTTGCTTGGTCTCTGACATTTACCTTCTGTCTTTAAGGCACGGTTGTTCTTCCATAAGCCTAAATTTGGCATCCTTGACGAGTGCACCAAGTATGTATGATTTCCTGGGCTTTCTTTTGCCATCTCTCGAGTAATATTTTTTTTCTGGTTGTATTTTCTGTTCATTAACCATGTTTCATATTGTCTGGAAAAAAACAATTATGACAGTGCCACTAGTGTTGATGTTGAAGAACACTTATATGGGCTTGCAAAGGAGATGGGAATCACATTTGTTACTTCTTCGCAAGTAAGACTACCTAAACTTCTAAAATTATGCTTCATCATGATTAATTACAAGCATTCAAACTTGCCTTGTTTGCTACGGGATTCCTTAACTGATTTACAGATGCATGCTGGGATATTTACTTGTTTTTGTTCTCTATGGACCAGTTACAAAAATCTGAGAGACAATAAAAAATCAGCTTAAAGCAGTCCAAAATTACCTTATTTTGCATTCCTTAATTACCGTTTATCTTATTTTGCATTTCTTAATTACTGCTAGAATAATCGAGTAATATTAGATGTAGTAACTGTAAATGGATGTTGCATATATGAAATTATAAATGTTAAGTTAAATAAAGTAACTTTGGTTATTACCTCCCTAGCATAATTGGACCAGTTATTACCTTCTCTGAACTTAACATGGACATTAAGTCATTCTTCATTCAAAATCGGATCAAACTAATTGTATTTTCTCGTGCCCCTAGCGTCCTGCATTAATACCCTTCCATTCCTTGGAACTACGACTGATTGATGGTGAGGGCAACTGGGAGCTTCGTTTGATCAAGCAATGATGTTACTTATGGTATTGTTGCTGTTCATTACATTGTTGTTATGTGACATGTTGCTGGGTCTTGAACTTGAACATACTGTCCAATTGCAAGTGGAAATTATATTTCCCAACAACAGTCGTTCATATTTTCTCTGATTTTGGGTTTACCACATTGTCCAAGCCTTATTTTTTTGCTCCAAAGACTTTGTGGTGCCAAAACAAACAAACCAAAGAACCAACCAAAATGGTTTGATGGTACGTTGGAGCACAACAAAACCATGTCAAAATGTTTGCAGCATATAGAAATCAATGTGTACAGGATTTTCCCTCTATTCTTAGGTAGGTGATATTTATTTACATTTTGTAGCTATTAGATGTAATGATTTATATTGTTATATTAATAAACAGTTGGAACAGTTGTAATCTTCAGATTGTTTTTTTCTTCATGGCCATTATTCCTGTGCCAGCTGAGATGCTTCAGTCTATCCCCATTCTGTTAGCTTCAATGTACCTGTAGCTATGTTATCTTGCTGTAATATGAAACTAGTTACTTTAATTGTTGGTACCTTGATTCAAATTTATAAAGTAAAAATTTGAAGAATAGTTGAACTTTAGGGTCCTAATCTTGTGTTGAGTCTTCCAAGTATACATCGTTACTTTTAAATCTTTAGTTACAAGTTTTATTGAGCAGCATCTAGCGTGGAAATCTGAAGCAAAATTACATGAATTATTCTCTTGTGATTACCTCATAACTCTCAGCACCAGAAGCGTCACTGTCTAAACTAGAGTCATATTTCGTTGTTTTTTTTTTTTTTTTTTTTTTTTTTTTTTTTGTCGATGGATTGGACAATCCCCAATTTTAGGTTACACACACCACACCCACACACATGATATCCCTTTTCTTGGTCAAGTCTGCACATGATGAGGCTCGAACCTGAGACCTCTTAGTAGGAAAGGGAACTTGAAGTTTTACATACTTCCTTTACTTTGTTCTGGTAGGTGGAATCTCTCAAGAATATACTAGGGACGGGTATGATAATTGATATATTACAATGGATAAAAGATAAATATGAAGCCACTTGCCAAGTCGAATATACTTTGTCTTGTATGCCATATGGGGTCTGGGCCATTTTTGGTTGGTTTCCTTTAAAGTTACATAGAGTAATATTCCAAATCAATAAAAAAAAATTTAATCGGATATTTTAATCTTTTTAATAAATTGTAATCACTAAATTAGTTTCTAATTTTTTATTTTGTTAGATAAATTAATTTTGATATCAAATTTTGGTAAAAGATTAGATAAATTAATTTTTGTCATTAATTAATAGACAGAATCATTGAGAATTTTTAAAATTTTCACATAAGTTCTTTCATATAGATGAATAATCTGGTATGTGACTGAATTGTTTAACAAAATAAAAATTTGATGATTGATTTGATGTTAAAATTTGTTGAAAACTAAAGTGTTCACACGTGTCTATCCTTTTGTGAATGAAAGTTGGCTTTCAACTTTGGCTTTAAAGTCTGAAGACCAAGCAAGTCTATTTATTAATATTCGAAGCTTGTTCACGTTCACATATAATATGAATACATATTAATTGGTTTTTATACATGTCTCTCAAAACAATTACAGTATTTATTTAATTCTGTTAATTCAAATAACTCAATAAACTTTTGTTTCAATATTTTACAATAATTTTAGTCTCATAGTTAAATATACATTTTACACTTTTTTTTATAAGTATATTAATAAATTCAAAATCTATACTGTTAAAATTAAAAAATCATGATATATTTTTTATATCTATAAATCTAGATACATATAAAAAAAATAATATTCACGGTACCACTCATTACAAAAATATTTGTCGAAATATAATTAAAAATAATCAACATAATTTTTTTAGGATGTTCTTTAAAAATAACCAAAATTATTAGATTCTATTGTTATATTTGACTAAAATAATAACGAACAAAATTTATATATTTTATTTATTATTTGTTATTTATATTATTACATTAGTCGCTTTAATTATATTTGTTCTAATTAATATATATATATATATATATATATATATATATATTAGAATTTTTCTAAAATTTTTTAATCCTAAGATCATCCATATTAAATCATTAAGAATATATTATAGTGCGAATGCGTACCTTTTGTTATTTATTATTACATTAGTCGCTTTAATTATATTTGTTCTAATTAATATATATATATATATATATATATATATATATATATATATATATTAGAATTTTTCTAAAATTTTTTAATCCTAAGATCATCCATATTAAATCATTAAGAATATATATTATAGTGCGAATGCGTACCTTTACTTATAAAAATTAAAAATTAGAAATTAGAAATTAATGTAAGAATTGTCTCAATCTTCCTCAACCAAAACCTTCTGTATTCCTAATAGGACGGCTGAATCGCAACTTCTCTGATAGCCGAACTGGTGATCGAACCAATCAAGTTATTGGTTCATTAGTTTATTGGTTCATTAGTTTATTGGTTTAATCGATAAATTACTGATTGAATCGGTAAAATCGGTCTTACATAAATAAAAAATATAAAATAGTAAAAAATTGAGTAAAGTGATCATTAGGTCCTTGAAGTTTTCAACTTCGGATTAATTAGTCCTTAAAAAAAATAAAATACCAATTTAGTCCTCCATGATAGTATGGACGCATTATGTCCCTTTGTCAATTTATCATATGAAATTTAATGGTGATAATTATATATCCTACTAATTAGTCCTAAGTTAAAATTCTCGAAAACCTACTACTTGATTTAATATTCTAAAAAATTTAAAATAAATATTTTTACTAATATTTTAATAATTGTATAAATTTTAAAGAATTATAAATTAAAAAAATGAGTATAAAACTAAAATTAAATTAAATAAATATAAAATAATTTAATTGTGTATATATATAATATATATAATAAATAGCACATTAACTAGCAACCGAACAAAACACCCTAGCCTGTGGTGGCATGCCTTGATAGAATGTAGCACTACGCCTTCTATAAATTACGAAAAAGCACTTGTCAACTATGAATAAAAGAAGCACTGTACTAGGCCTTTTCTTTTATATTAGTTTTAATTTTTTTTATATTAGTTTTAATTTTTTTCGTAACAACTGTATTAATTAGATTAAATTAAATGATTTTGTTTGTTAATATAACATATTAAATGACACTTAACATATATTTAGGAGTTTTAATTGACTATTAATATTATTAGTTTATGAAATTAGATCAAATCAAAATCTAATTGAGGAGAGAATTTGAGGCATTGAAATCTCTTAATTTGGGGTTGATTTGATCTAATTTCATAAACTAATAATGTTAATAGTTAATTAAGACTCATATGTGTATGTTAGAATGTCACTTAATATGTTACATTAGTAAATTTTAATACCATCAATAAACAAAGTGATAAAAGAACTAACATGATTAATTTAAAATCTTTAAAGAACGAATTTAATTAAAAAAATTTTCAAGAACCAATTTAAAGAACAAGTAATCTTTTATAGAAACTAATTTGATTATTTATTTAATTTTAGTTGTTCTTAAAGAACCTTAAAAAAAATCGCATTGGTCATTTGCAATAAAAATGTTTGTAATGAATAGTAATATGAATATCACATTTTTTTTGGAAAATAATTATATGGTGATGTTACATAATTACACCAAGTTAGTTTGATAGTTAAGTTTAATCAAATTAGTTTAATAATTTTGTGACACAATATAAACCACCTTAAGTTAACAATAAGGAGGAGGCACATAAGAAAAAAAAACTTTTTTGAATTTGATTATAAAAATAATTTATTTATCTAATATCTTTTAATTTTTTTTACTATATTCGTTTAGATTTATAAATATAAAATCTATAGTTTAAGTTATTCCAATATTTTGTATAATATAAATTATAATTTAAAATAATTTTTATCAAATCAGTATTTATAATAATAAATATTATGTTATATCATAATTTTATTTATTCTAATATTATAAATTTTAAATTTACTAATATGTCTATAAAAAAAATGTCAAATATATATTTAAATGTGAGATCAAAATTATTATAAAATATTAAGAAAAAAATTATTGGGTTATTTGGATTAACAAAATAAAATAAATAATGCTATCAATTATTGAGACACTTGTATACAAATCAATGTATTTGTAGGTGAACTGTACACAAATTTTAAAATAAATAGGCTTGTTTTATTTGGAGACTTCAAAGTCAAGTCATGAGCCAATTTTTCACTTATAGGATAAAAGATGGACACATGTCAAAAAAAACCATGATTAAAATAGAATCTCTGTAAATCTATACAAATTTTCATCTGTATAGTATAAGAACCCAAAAATTTTTATAGACTTATTTGACGTATTACTCGTTAAAATGTAAGTTTTTTGTTGTAGAAAAAAATTAATAGAAGTTATTAAAACTCTTTTAGTACCATTGGAAACTTTAAGCATAGCCGTTAATTAGCAGAACCTACTCATTTGATGAAATGACGCAATATTGGAGTGCATGAACATTATTACCTACATTTTGCCATTTACTTCAGAAGTTGCAATTTCATTAACGTAAACCATTGCCAACAGTGGCGCTTTGATGGATGCCACTGCAGACTGGAGTGACATTCTTCCGGCGCAACGTGGTAAAAAAATTCTATCATAAATAAAAAAAAAAATTCTAGACTATCATGTTGTTCTAAATCAATTTTGGTCATATATATGAGTTATTTTATTATTTATATAAATCGCTACAAAGTGTTCAATTTTGATATTTTATCGTAAAATCTAACATCGTATCACGATTAATCAACAAACCAAAATTTATCAGTAACATATCATTATAAGACGTTGGATTTTAGCAATTGCACATAATTCCAACATCCTACCACCATTTATATACAAGTAAATGTTCAAGATCCAAACTATACTAATATTTAAATCTCAATAGTAATTTTAACGACACTTTTAATTATAAATTGCAATATACTAGAAGTTCGTGGTTAAAGTATCACTGCAATTTCTGTGTTAGGATTTATTTGTTCTTTAACAAAAGATGAGATTAAAGTATGGATGAAAATAAAAATTATTATCTCATAGCAAGATTTCATCTGTTCTTAAGATTAAAAAGATGTTTGCGTCTAGGAACCAATATTTTAATTACAATGAATATTTGTACATTAATTGTGACAAGGTGTATATTATTATGTACAACTAGTAAAACCCAACATTTTGTCACCATATGCCTATAATTTGGGACGTTGCGCTGGGTAGTATATATATAAATTCAGTTTAGAACATGTTCATACCCTGACTCAAATGTAAGTCAGGTCTAAATCAACACAAGAGGTTCAATCTAAAAGGATGGTTTTCACTTATTTTTCGACCTCTACTAAGAAGTCGGAGTCAACACCAACAAAGCAGTCAACACTTATCAAAGTGAGTAATTGCCTCCTTGAATCTCTCACCCACTTCTAGAAGAGAGATCCCAACAACCCTAAGATAAAGGGACGGTTATCCACCATCAGAAGTGGAACTACTTCAACGGTGGTTATTGGATCCTCTCTATAAAAAACTGTCTCACTCAGGTAAACCTAAGTTCCAATACGTTAAACCTGCTTAACCCCTTGCTGACTTAGGCATTGGAGTGTTTTTGCAGGTACCATCCCCCATTCCTCAAAACATACAACTTGGACGGCGGCTCCCTAATGCAGGACAAGTCGGTGACCACCTTCTTTGAACGCTTGGGCCTCACAAACAAGCCCAATCATCCGGTTATAGGTAAGCACCAGAACATTGGCGCTGCTGCCGGAGAACTGGAAGATCAACCAGCAATAACAAATGACCAACAAGAAGATGGACACACCGCATCGGAGTCTGAGCAAGAACATCAAGACGCGGTCAACAACGATAGAGCAATAATATCCCTACAAGGAACGGAGGGACAGTATGGTGAAGGTCCCACCAGTACCTTGGGATCGAAAAGGATCTCCTCTGAAGTTCATCAGCCTGGGAAAGATGGACAACCCTACTCTGCTGACCTAATAGGACTATTACATGGTCACCAAGGTCGACTAGAGCACCTAGAACAGGAGTTGTAATGACAGCGTAAAGTGGAACGAAGTTTAAGGAGAGAAATCGAGCGACGAAGAGAGCTTGAGGAAAATCTCTTAAGGCTGGAATCCAATCTATGAAATAAGGATTCCCGCAGAGATAGAGAAGACACCCCATTAGGAGAAGAAGACCTATTCATTGAGGATATCATGAGGGCTAAAGTGCCCATAAACTTTAAAAGCCTCGACATGGACTTGTATGAAGGGACGACTGACCTGAAGCACCACCTCAGCAATTTCAAAAGTCGGATGTACTTAGCCGACACGTCGGATGCCACTTGCTGTAAGGCTTTTCCGTCAACTCTAACAAAGGCGGCTATGAAGTGGTTTGACAGCCTCCCCCCAAGGTCGATAACCAGCTTCGACGATCTCTCGTGCAAGTTCCTCACGTGATTTTCAATTCAAAAAGACAGGGTCTAGCATGCTCCTAGCCTGCTAGGAGTAAAACAGGAGGTAGGAGAACGCCTGAGAGATTACATGGAAATGTTCAACAAAGCGTGCTTGGAAATCCAAGATTTACCTACTGAAGCGGTAATAATGGGTCTCGTTAATGGACTCCGAGAAGGACCCTTCTCCCAGTCCATCTCAAAGAGACACCCGACTTCCTTGAGTGATGTACAGGAACGAGCTGAAAAGTACATCAATATAGAAGAAAACGCCAGGTTATGAGAACCTAACTGGCAACCGGAGCACCCCAACTAATCAATAGAAAAGGAGATGGAGCCCAAGAAAAAGAAAGAAGTCGGGTCCGAGAGACCCAGAAGATATCATTCCTATACTCCCCTACGAGTTTTCCTAGTTGATGTCTACAGGAAAATTTGTCATACTGAAAAGCTTCCTCCCCCTCGACCAATCAAGAACAAAAGGGGGGGGGGGCACAATGAATACTGCGAGTACCATAAGTTGTATGGACACTCCACTAATAATTATTACGACCTGAAATTTTGATTGAAAACTGGCCAGAGAAGGTCGGTTAGATAGATATCTCCAAAAAGGTCGGACAATCATGGAAAAAGAAAAAGAGATGAGGAAGGTCACAAGCGAAGAAGTCCGCCCCCGCAGACCCCCGAGTGACATATCCATATGATATCGGGAGGCTTTGCGGGAGGAGGGGTGACCAAATCATCTCGAAAAAGGCACTTGAAAGAAGTCTACCAAGTCGGGAATGAAGGACTCGATCTCCCAACCATTTCCTTCACCAAAGAGGACAGTCAAGGTATTGTGCCTGAGAATGACGACCCAGTAGTAATCACCATGATTCTCGCTAACGCTCATCTACATAGAACTCTGGTGGACCAAGGGAGCTCGGCGGACATCCTGTTCAAACCAGCATTTGATAAGTTGGGATTGGATGAGAAGGTGTTAAGAGCCTACTCTAACACTCTCTTCGGGTTAGGAGACACTCCCATTAAGCCGCTGGGCTTCATCTCCCTGCACACTACTTTTGGAAAGGGAGCAAAATTCAATACTTTAAGCATCAACTTCATTGTTGTTGATCTAGCTTCTGCCTACAACGCCTTAATAGGCAGAACAACTCTGAATCGGCTTGGAGCAGTGGTTTCTACCCCCCATCTTTGCATGAAGTTCCCAACATCGGAAGGGATAGCCACCATTAGAGGAGATTAGAAGTTGGCGAGAAAGTGTTACAATGAAAGCCCTAACTTAAGAAGTAAAGGCAAAGAAGTCAATACCATCGAGCTCAGAGGAGTCAGAGTTAAAGAAGAACTACGACCACAACCGAGTGGAAAGACCGAAGAGGTGCAGATTGGGCAAGAGGTCGAAAAGAATACCAGCATAGGAGCTAGTCAAGCGGAAGGATTGAAGCAGAAGCTAACACAACTCCTACAATAAAATTTTGATCTCTTTGCCTGGAAAGCTTCCGACATGCCTGAGATATATCCCGAACTCATATCATACAGATTGGCTGTTCATCCGGGATCCCGACCTGTTCAACAAAGAAGACGGAACCTGGTATTGTTAAAAGATGGGTATACCCAATCAAAGTCTGATCATAGTTTGTATGCCAAATCAAAGAAGAGTGGTTTCACAGCTTTGTTGATATATGTAGATGATGTTGTTTTGGTAGGTAATGATATGAGTGAAATCAACTCGATCAAGGCCCTGCTGCAGGAGAAATTTTGCATCAAGGACATTGGCAACTTAAAATTTTTCTTAGAGATGGAGGTGGCACGAAGCAAAAAAGGTGTTGCACTTTACTAATGCAAGTATGCCTTGGATACGTTGAAATTTTAGGACTTGAAGAGTGCAAGCCAGCTTCTGCTCCCATGGACTAGAGTGCTAAGTTGACAAAAGATGGGGAGATTTATTGCCTGACAATAGTGGGTATCGAAAGTTGATTGGTAAGCATCTCTATTTACCTAACACAAGACCAGATATTAGTTATGGCATTGGCAAACTGAGCCAATTTCTTGAAAAACTAACTAACCTGCACCTCAAGGCAACATATAGAGTCATGTAATACATCAAGATGGTGCTTGCAACTGGTGTGTTCTTCCTATCCAATTATGATCTACTTGTATCGGGGTTCAGTGACTCTTATTGGACAGCATGCCTAGATTCACAAAAGTCCACATCTGCATATTATTTTTACATTGAAAAATCAATTGTCTCATAAAAAAATTTGAAGCAAATGACAGTAGCATGATCTTCTGCTGAGGCAGAATATCAAGCACTGACATCAACTACTAGAGAGGCAATTTGGATAAAGATTTAAAAGGATTTAGACATAGAGTTTGAGAAACCTATCAATATTTATTGTTACAGCCAAGCTGCCATTAATATTGCTCACAATCCAGTATTTCATGAGCGAATAAATATATAGAGGTTGATTATCATGTAGTAAGAGACAAGGTGCAGGAGAAACTCATAAGTAGGTAGCTGATTTATTGACAAAAGTATTAGCTTCAAGAATATTTTCTACACTTTACAGCAAGTTAGGACTACTAGACATTTGTACTTCTAACTTAAGAGAAGGTGTTACCTAACTTGTGAGATGAGACTCAAAAACTACTAATCGTTAGGTAGTTAGGAAGCTAGATTAATTTCTAATTGTAGTTATTTATCCCAAGGTAGTTAGAGTAGATAGTCATTGGCTATTATATATGTGCATGGTACAGTAGAGAGTATAGATGTTATTCTAACCATATCAGTTAGAATTAGCAGAGCTAATAACACTTATATTTGTAATTGTATATAAGTTAAGGCATAATGAGCCTTGCAGTTAATTGAGTTTTGCCATTCACTACATTAAAATAATTTTCTCTTTTTCTCTTTTCTGCTTCTCTCTAATTTGTACACACTCTAGCTACTCTCATCACACCTTCAATAGTAATAAAGTTTAAATCTAAAATTTTATAATCACTTATAATAAGAGAATATTTGAGATCCATCAATAAAATATAAAACTTGAATATCATAATTCAGTAAATGTAAATATTACATATAAGAGATAGGTTGATTCATAAATATAAGTTATGTTTTTTTAAGAAAAAAAAAAGTAAATATGACATTTCAATATTTGGTAAGATAATTTATATATTTGATTTTATTGTTATTAAAAATTTAGGATTTGTGACATAACATGGAACAAAACAAATTATAAATTGCTATTTTTATTTTATAAAATTTTAAAATATTTACAAATTTATCTATTAGAGAAAATAGAATATTTGGATATTTTCATCGTACTTTGTGAGTATAAACCAATTATATTCATTTATAAATAAATTTCATAGCATTTTAAATTTTTATAAATAAAAATAATAATTGTTTTAGTATCTATTATATTATGAGAAACAAGTACCTGCACTAGAGGGAGGGAAGAATCTGTTCTTCTTTTTAATAATTATATTGTCTTTATTTTGAAGAATGATATTACATATACATAAAAAATTAATCATTAAATTAATTATTTACGTAAAATGTATGTTTAAATATAAAATATATATTAAAATAAAATAAATAATTATATTTATACAATATATTATAGTTATTTAATAATTATTTTTTAGGCAAATTGCAGTTATAAGCCAGTTCGGATGAGATATTACATGATTCAACCAAAAGCATGTCTCTATGTAATTTGAATCAATTTAACTCGAATTGGAAAATGTAGTAATTTGAATCAATGCTATTCAAATTATGAGGGGCAGTTCGAATCACTCTGATTCGAATTATACAATGGGTAGTTCAGATCAATTTGATTCGAATTATATGGTGAGCAAATCGAAAGGCAGTTCGAATCTAGCTGATTCGAATTATGCATATATAATTCAAAATTGGCTGTTTCGAATTAGGAAGTCTCAAACGTGTATAAATATGGTGTGAACGTGAATTAAGTTCATTTGAGTGAGACAAAATGGCTAGTGAGGAGAGTTTTGTAGTATTGGTACATTATAGAGGGTCGATTAAGAGAAAAACACGCTCTGGTGTGAAGTTCACTGATAAAGATCCTCTGAATATTTTTATGAGACCTACGACGAGATTTGATGACTTGTTGAATTCTATAATACAAAAACTTGGGCTGCAAGGCGTGAAACAGGTTCAGAAGTTATTCTATCGCATTCCGATCTCAGTGCTTAGAGATAACGTGAAGTACGACCAAGCTGGAACCACACCCAAGCAACTCCTGGAACCACACCCAAGCTAGCCGACCACCCTGAATGTACGTCTGAAAATCTTTCAGGCAACCACTAACATAATATCCATCGATCGGCAGTCCTAACTGGTACACCACGTTCTGCAGTATAATAGTACACTCCCCGAACGACATATGAAATGTGCGCGTCTCTGGATGCCAGCGCTCAACGAACGCACCGACCAGGGGCTCATCCATTCTTAACCATCTCTCGTTCAGCCTTACAAGATGGTATAAGCCGGCCATCTGCAAGTACGGAACATACCTCTCGTCTAGACGCATACCCTGCTGCCGTCGCATGCTCGAAATACATCGCTGGGACTGCAAACAGAATGTACCAGAATATAAAAATCACTAACATCATTCACTAACAAAACATCACTCACTAACAAAATCACTAACAAATCTACTAACAAAAACCACTAACATCATTCACTAACAATACCACTAACAAAACCACTAATATCTATCATTCACTAACAAAACCAGTAACAAAACCCCTAACATCACTATCAAAACCAGTAACAAAACCACTAACATCATTCACTAAAAAACCACTAACAAAACCACTAATATCATTCACTATCAAAATCAATAATAAAACCACTAACAAAACCACTTGTATGACAATCCTATCTAGCTTAGCAACGGTATATAACGACTACCATTCTAACAAACCAAAGGTACAAATATATAAAAAAAAACTTATTTATTCCTATTTTAAAAGAACAAGTTCGTACTAACCTCTTCATTGATAACACCAGCTATATGGACTACTCCATCCAAACGATAAAGTCGGTCTGGATTATCCCCCATCGGCTAAATATTCTGCTCAAGCCATTGTTGGAGTCGTACAGGGTCCTTTTCTCTGGGATTTGGTGGGACAGGAGTTCGGAATAGTGGTTTGAATGAGGTTAATTCGAACTCTATTTATAGGCAAAATACTTGTAATTTGAATTAGGGCAATTTGAAATACCATGGGTTGCTAATTTGTTAGTAATTTGAATAAATATGCTTCGAATTACTATGGGCCAAGAAATCGGGTGCTAGTTCGAGTCACTCCAATTTGAACTAGTATGGGTTTGTTCGTGTGTGCAATTCGAATAAGGGTTATTCGAATTACTATGATGCTTTCATGCATGCCTAGTTCGAGTTGCACTAATTCAAATTACTATGTTCACATCTAATTCGAAGTTAGGTGATTCGAATTATTATTGATTGGTCTAATTCGAATTGTTCTAATTCGAACTACATAGAAATGTCCTCCTAGTAGATCCTTGTCACGTTTTCCTCTTTAGTAGAATCGTGTAAAATGTTTATCCAATTGGTTTATATGCGCGTTTTGCCTTATTTTTTATATACATGTATGGAGTGAGAAAAAATTTGTAAAATTGTAGAGGTATAGAAATATGTTATAAAAAGAGACAAAAATTTGTTTCAAGATCAAAGTTTCAATCCGATAAGTGTCATGGTGAAAACTTTATGGGAGCTGATAATACAAGATAGACTTCAACTAAAGTAAATAAAGCAAAATACCAGATTTTTGTCAAAGAGAGATGTGACGATTCCCTGATTGATGATGACAATAGTAGGAGAGTTAGGTTTAGAAGAAGGGCAAATGGTTGATTATGAAAACCTATGAATAACAAAGCGGAGATATAGAATAATCAGACCAACAAATGTGAGAAGAAATAAAGATGAGGATGTGGCGAGAAAAAAGGGGGACAACATTATTTATGAGGTGGGTGCAGTTGATGATATGTTAGTAGTTTTGTCTCGGAGTGAAGTCATGGAGAATGATAGGGGTACTCTTCTAGATATGCAAGATTTAGAACTCAGAAAGAGTATCGATAGTTCTATCTCAACTAAATACTTTAAGGAGGGCAAATATACAGATGAAGTGATACAAGAAATCAAATTGGACTTGGTTGGTGGCCCAAGTAAAAAAGTGGTCCAAAATAAAGTGAAACAGGATACTGTAGCTCATATAGTGGATGATGAGGAGTCTATATTTGCCCTCTATATCCAACGAATTTTGAAGAAGCTATTATAAATAGAGGCATGGGTTAAGTACAATTTTGGTCTCTGATGCACCACTATTTCGTGGTACATCTTGTGCTTAATTGAGTGGATTTTATCCACTATTCTCACATTTATTCATAGAATTCGCATGTTTTACACTTTCCTTCCTAATTTTGTGCTATGATTGAAAACATGCTTCTTTGGCCTTAAATTTGCTATGTTTAATCATATCTTATTACCATTCGATGCTATGATATGTTTGTTAAGTGTTTTCACAGATTACAGGGCAGGAATGGCTTAGAGGATGGAAATGAAGCATGCAAAAGTGGAAGGAATACAAGAAATTGAAGGAAATGCAAAGCTGTCAAGTCTGACCACTTCGTACTAAATCAAATATAACTTGAGCTACAGAGATCCGAATGAGATGGTTCCAGTTACGTTGGAAAGCTAAGATCTGAGGTTTCGAAATAATATATAATTTATTATAGTTGCCTTGCTGTTAGGCAACGCGTAGATAGAGCGACAGACAAGCGACGCGTACGCATGGGCGACCCGTACGCGTGACGGAGCCACGTGCTGTACGTATCAGAAATTGCTGGGGGCGATTTCTGGGCTATTTTTGGTCCAATTTCAAGCATGAAAATACTGATTAGAGGCTGCAGAGTGGAGCAGAAGGGGAACCATGGAATCATTTAATCATTATTCACATAATTTTAGGTTTTAGATGTAGTTTTCTAGAGAAAGGAAAGCCTCTCTCTAGGTTTTAGGGTTTTTAGGTTTAGTCTTTCTCAATTTCAGATTTCTATTATGCTTTAATTTAGTTCTTCTTCTACTTTTATTTATTTTGATACTTTGGTTTATTTATTTCTCTTGTTGAGTTGTTTATTTTCCCGATTTGGTTTATGAACTCCATGTTTGATTCAATTTCCTTTTAATACAATTTGAAGTATTTTATGTTTATTGCTTCTTCTATTATTTGTTATCATTGATTTTGCAATTGTTGGTTTTAGGTTTTATATTCTATTATTACTTTTTTATGCTTTTATTTTGTGCCTTCCAAGTGTTTGATGAAATGCTTGGGAGGATTTTAATTTAGACTTTTATATTCTTGGCTTGGGATGGTAACTTAGGAACTCTTGAGTTACTAATATCCATGTAATTGATGATTGGAGCCATTAACTCTAGTTCTCACTAATTGAATTAGTGGAGAGCTAGGACTTATGGACTTGGATTGATATAGCCCGTTTGACTTTCCTTTACAAAGTTAAAGGATGATTTAATGGGATTGATCCTTGCAATTATCATGTTGTGGTTAGTGATAAGGATAGAGATCCTTGACCACCAAACCTTGCCAAGACCTCGTTTCTGTCATTTGATTTCCTTTGCAATTTACTTTTCTTATTTCTTAATACAAAACCCAAAAAGATACAATCTTATAACCAATAATAAGAACACTTTCCTGCAATTCCTTGAGAGACGACCCGAGCTTTGAATACTTCGGTTTATTTTTATTGGGTTTGTTACTTGTGACAAACAATTTTTTGTACGAAAGGATTATCTGTTGGTTTAGAAACTATACTTGCAACGAGATTTTATTGTGAATTCTAAACCATCAATTTTCCGTTCATCAGTCCTTAAGGTATAGGCCAAAAATTTTATTTGCCCCTAACTCTTTTTTTCATACAAAATCATCCCTAAGGTTCAGCTTGATTTTAAAATCGTCCTTTTGGCCAAAAATACCCTTCTTTCCCAATTTATCTCAATCCCTCAACTTCTTCCTTCACTGCAACGAAAGGAGGGCAGATAGATAAAGATACTAGCAGTAGCAACGTGGGTGAGCAGAGATGCAGGTGGACAGAGACGCATGCGATAGCAATGCGGGCGAGAAGACACGCTGGCGGCAGCGAACCAGATGGGAAGAGAAGCATGCAACAGCCATGCAAACGACAGCGATGCGGGTGGGAAAAGATGCAGACGGCAGCAATGCGGGCAGGCACGGACGCAGGCAGTAGCGACTTGGGTGGGCACAGACTCTCGCGGCAACGACGTGGACAGGCACAGATGCTCACGGTGGTCTGAGTCGTCTTCTTCTCATTGCGGTGGTCAGCCCCATTTGTACTCACTCAAGTTCTATTCTTCAGCCTTTTATCACATAATTTTTTGAGTATTTGGTAATGATTTTTGTTGTTATTTGTTGCTGGTTTTTCTTCTTCACTCTCTGTTAGTTTTTTGTTCTTGTTTTTGTTGATTCTCTTTGTTCATCCTTCTCTTTTTCTAGTTCGGTCTTTAAAAAATTGTGACATTTGTATGAGAAATTGGTGTTGCTGATTCTTGAATTTTTAGAGTATATGTGAGAAATTGTGAAAATTGGGGTTGCTGAGTATGAGAACTGGTTATCCTTCAATAATGGTGGATCTGAGAGAGTGGGAGTCAATGTGTGTAAAATTGGGGAAGGGTAAGTTTGTCCAAAAATTAGAGAAATGACGATTTTAAAATTAAGCTGAACCTTAAGGACGATTTTGTATGCAAAAAAAGGTTGGGGACGAATAAAATTTTCGGCATATACCTTAGAGACCAAAATCGTACTTAACCCTAGAAGCATCCGTAATTGATAAAGTAATGACAACAAAGTCAAAAATAGTAGGGTGGATATATGTTCTAAAACTATAAATGGAGAGAAAAGAAAATGCATATCAGCGAGATCTAGTGAGATCTAGAAGAAGATTGAGAGCATATATTGTGGCTAATAAACGTGTTAAGGATAAGAAAACGATAGCGAATGACTCTAGAAACAAGAAGAGACCCGTAAAAGAAAAATCAGCAAAAAGAGAAGCTAGAAGAGTGTTCACCAAAGAGAAAAAAGAGGTTAGTTTGGTGCGAAACCTTAATAGTAAAGTTGAGGAGGTAGAGTCTGAAGATGAAGTTATCAAAATTTGGAGAGCGGAAACTCAATTGAAGTTGACCTGCAATGATGATGAAGCAGCATTAGCATAACTCAGAAAGGAACTAGCTGAAACCAAGAAGACAAATGAGATTTCATCATAACAAGTGTAAAAAGGAGAAAAACGGCAAACTGTAAGTAGTCAATGTGGAATCTTTCAAGAGCTTTTCTCTCACATTAAGAGGAGAGATCTTGCATAGTAAAATTTTTTTATAGGTGATATTAAATTACTTCGTTGATGTTTTTGTGGTATTTTGCTTAGGTATAGTGGCTAATAAGAATATAGGAATCTTTAATAATTTGTGTTTTTTATTGTTTGTCATTTTTTGATTTTGAGTTGTTGTGAACTTTTATTTATGGTTTTATTAGCACGGAATGCTAACTTTTTCTTCTGGTTCGGGTCGAGAATTTTACCGACCATTGGGGAAAAAAAAATATTTTTATGTACATATAATATCTTTTATTTTAAATTCTTTGGTTTCTTTTGGTCAATATAAGCTATCTATCTGTACTACTACCTATGTATAACTAAACTTACTGGATAATCGTATCTTTCCTAGAAGCACCCTTTTTAGACGGCAGTGGAATCCAGCATTATTATTCATCTCTCTAGAACACTTATTAACATTGTTTTATATAGATCTCTTGCACAGTTGCACCTTTTGAAACACAAGTGGAATATATTATTAAGATATGGTAATATGAGTGCTAATAAATTCTAACCCAATAATAATATTACCGTACCGTCCCATTGTCCCAACTCGCAACTTGCAAGAGTCACTTGAGGGTTGAGGCAAATCTAGCTTTTGGAGATTCTCAAGGGCCTTTTATTTAATACAATAAAATCTTTGGCAAAATCACATGCATGATTCAAGATCCTAGTCCTTGGTTACTATATTCACAACTGAGATATTGGCCAGTCATTAATTATATAACAACTCTAATTAAAGTGTTTAGATAAGATCGGTGGCATAATAATGGCATTCCCAACATCTTTTTAGTTATTTTGTCTAATTACTTTAAGTTTTTAATTATTTGATGTAATCACTATATATATGTATCATGTCATACCCATCTATGTCCAAATCCACACAACAATTGAAATCCAATCCAAACAAAGTAAACCTCATTCTCTTGGCTATTTTCTAGTTTAAAACACACACACATTAAATTTCTTAACATGGGTATGTCCAAAAATTTTTGTTCCTTATTTAAATGTGAAATAAGAATAATACAAGTCCAAAATGTTGATTCCATAAAGTCCAAGGGGAATTTATTTGCAAGATTCTATCTTCCTTCAGGGAACAACAACAAAAGGATCCAACTTAACACTAAGAAGGTTCATTCCAAATCCTTTCCCTTTTGGAATGAGTCCTTCACTCTTGATTGTTCTTGCCCCCAAGAATTCTTGGACACACTCAAGCATGAAAGCCTTGTTTTGGAGATGAGGCAAAGCAAGAAGATTTTGGGGTCAAGTCTTGTGGGAAAAGGTGAGATTCCATGGAAGGAAGTTCTTGAATCATCACCAAACATGGTGTACAAAGAGTGGGTGAAGATGGTTCCATGCAAAGAAGAAGCACCTAAAGTTGAAGTTGAGATTAAAATACAAGTGGCTAAGAGGGAAGAGGAGAAGGAGAATAATAACAAGAGCTTCAATTTCAATTGGGATGAGTGTGGATGCAAAAATGGCCATGATCATGATCATAATGCATGGTTTAGTGCAGATGATTATGATGTATTTGCACTAGGGTTGGCTTTGGAGGCTTTTTGATTTTGGACTCAAATTCAATTGGTGCATAGTGCACTAGTTTTTTTGTCTGTATTTGTTTTTATTTAATTTATATTACTGCGGAGGCAGATGCCTTTTTTCTTTGGAAGTCATGAATTTGTTGTTTTATTTGTATAAAATAATACTAACAGAATTCTGTCACAAATGTTAAATTCCCCTGTCTATGGAAAGTTTAATAATTAATATTACTATATTAGTTTTGCTCTTAAAACAACATAAATTATCAGCTAATAAAAAATATTCGTATATTAAAAATTAATTATGCTACGTATATAATAAAAATTAACTACTAAATATTCATTTGAATTGAATACATATTAAAATATAAAATATATATTAAAAATAAGCTAAATAATATATGTATTATTTGTATACAAATATATAATAATTAATTTGATAGATGATTTTTTTATATATATATATATATATATAATATTTTTGTTAAAAAAATTCAACAGTTACATATCTAAAATCTATATTAAATAATTATTGATTGATTTTTATTGTTAAATACCACTGTCATCAAGAAAGAAAGGGTTCTAAAAGAAAAAAGGTTATCCATTATATATCATTGCTAGAGAAGAAAGATACAAGAGGCCAAGTGTTATTCGAAGACCAAAACCAAAACATGAATATTCAATTGCTCATACGATAATAACCTTTTGCATATCATCCCCACCTTCAATTCATTTGGTACAGAAATTTAGCTTTTACCTACCAACCTTTTCAAAATTTATGAATAATTGTAATATTTTTAATTTAATTCTCTAAAAAAATAATTCTATCTAATTAAAACTTAAATCAAACCTAAAAGCACACAAAAGACAGCTAAAACGAACTTTGGTACAGAAATTTAGCTTTACCTACCAACCTTTTCAAAATTTATGAATAATTGTAATATTTTTAATTTAATTCTCTAAAAAAATAATTCTATCTAATTAAAACTTAAATCAAACCTAAAAGCACACAAAAGACAGCTAAAAACGAACAATGTAATTGCTAGGACAGCTGTAGATAAAACAAAACTTTTTTTAACAGGTTATTATGATTTGTGTCAAAATCTATAAAGATAATTAAAAATACTAAGCAACCAAAGTTTGTACGGAATAAAGTCTAATAAAAAATGCAACAGCAACAAAAGTTCTGTCCAGAAATCAGACTCCAAATTCAACAGAAGGGCAATTCAGAATCTAAGGATCATTATAATCAACTCCAATTTCATAAATATTGGTAACTCAGAATAAAATAACAAATTCACAAAATCAGTAACACAAATATATGAGGATCAACAACAAATTCTTTCCAGTAAATTTAACAAAATAAGCACAAGTTTCATAAACATTGGCAATTCAGAATAAAATAACAAATTCACAAAATCAGTAATACAATATCTGAGAATCAACAACAAATTCTTTCCAGAAAATTTAACAAAATAAGCACAAATTAACAAAATCAGTAACTTAGAATGACAAACCCTAAATCAGCAACTCAATTAGTAACAGTAAAACCAGCAAACAGAGAAGACAAGGAGGAGGAGGCGACACCGGCGAGCACAGTATTATCAAAATCCAAGCCACAATGCTTACCAGTGGCGAGGAGGAAAGGGAGTGACACCGGCGAAGAGAAAGAGAGCGCGCTCGAACAGAGGAGACGACGGCCATAGAGATTCCACACGACGGCGAGGAAGCTTCCTACAACGGTGACATAGCTTCCTAGGACGGCGACGGAGCTTCCTACAACGGCGACATAGCTCCTACGATGGCGACGGAGCTTCCAAATGCGACGCCTCTACCCAGAGGAGACGAGTTCGTTGATGACAATGAAGCGTGGTTCCGGGGCTCTGGGGGTTGCAGAGCGTAGTGGCTGCGGTGGCTGGAGGGCTGTGGGACGGTGAAGAGGGGCTGCTCCATCGTGGGTGGCTATGCGACGGTGGGTTTGCCCGTGGTGGCTATGGTGTCTCTTGTGACTTGTGAGAGTGTGAGAGTTGAGAGTTGAGACTGAGATTAGGGTTCGTGGCTTCGTGCGTTTAGCTTCTCTTTTTCCTTTTTTTTACCTTCAAAACGACGCCGTTTTGAAGTTTATCCAAACCAAAAACCGCTAAAAAACCGGACGGTTCTCCCGATTCACCGATTAACAGCCGGTTCAACCGATTTTCTCACTGGTTTTTTGCCAGGTGGTTTCTGACCTTACCCAGACCGGCTAGGTGACCGATTTCCAGTTTTTCTGGTTGAACCAGCCGGTCCAGTTCGGTTTTCAAAACCATGATATTAACATAGTAATAAACATATATTTGTGAGGACTGAGGGTCTTCAATAGTGTAGAGGAGGTGGTTGGAGAGGAGGGGTGTGGAAGGAAATGGAGTGGTGGTGTTGGTGTTGGTGATGGTTGAAGGAAAAATGAGGTGAGGGGGCTGGAGGTGATAGTGGAAGGGGATTGTGACGGCGGAGAAGGTTAGAGGGTAGAGATAGAGGAGGAGGGAGCGGGATTAAATTGTTAGGGTTAGAGATTGGTTGTAGAGATAAAAGAAGATAAAAGGTTAGGGGTATTTATGAAATTATGAACAAAAATTTAATAATTGGTTATTTTTGTCGAACAAAACTTATCTTATATGGGTATAACTTTAGTTTCAATTTTTTATGGTCAGTTTTGTCAGCGTCTAAATCTTTCATGGTTAGAAATGACTATTTACTCTTATGATTTGTGTCAAAATCTATAAAGATAATTAAAAATACTAAGCAACCAAATTTTGTACGAAATAAAGTCCACTAAAATTATGATAGAGTATGCGTCTTTTTCTTTTTCTTTTTTTCATTTTTTTATTTAAAATTTTTTCTTCTTTTTTCATCATTATTGTTAGTGTCACATTGTTATTTATATAGTTCACAAGTAAATAAAATCTTTTATATTGTAGTATTGTCTAGACCAGCAAATACACCAGCAACCACACCCTTTTATATATATATATATATATATATATATATATCACATATACAGTACATTAATAGAAGATTGAATCCATTCCAATTATTTTCGCTGTTCTTAGATTCAATATGGTATCAGATGCTATCATTTTTTTCTCACCTTCCGCTTTTTTCCTCCTTCAATTTTCTTTCATTTTTCTTCATTTCCTCTAATTCTTTCTCTTCTTCTTCCATTTCTTTTCTTCCTTACACTCAGAACTCTCCTAATAGAGTTGATGAGAGCCTAATTTCTCCAGATCAAACTTCATTATTTGAAGAAGTTAAGGTTCCGATCACGAGATCGAGTGTGAGAGACCGTTCTTTACTCAAGAACAAGTTTATCCATGACAGATCCATTTTTCTTGTCCTCTACGAATCAACCAGGACTCACTCTGGTTACTCAACAACTCACCGAAAAGAATTATAACTCATGGAGCAGAGCCATGAAAAAGGCCCTCAACGCTAAGCGTAAGCTTGGATTCATCAATGGTTCGGTATCGCATTCAGATCCTGAACTTGATGCCGAGCAATTCGAGACTTGGCAATGTGTGAATGACATAGTTAGCATCTGGATTCTTAATTCGGTGTCCAAAGAAATTGCAACATCCCTGATTTATACTGATTTTGCTGAAGAGCTGTGGAATGATCTCAAAGAAAGGTTTCAACATGGCAATGGTCCAAGAATTTTCGAACTCAAGCGAGACTTAGTGAACTTGTGTCAAGGTTCGATTACGGTTTCACAATAATTCACAAAAATAAAAGTTCTTTGGGAAGAACTCAACTAATATCGTCCAATCCCTTGCAATTGTGCTGATTCGCGACCGATGCAAGCTTTTCTCCAAGATGAGTACTTACACTGTTTCCTAATGGGCTTAGATGATTCCTATGCTCAGATTCGAGGATAGATTCTATTGATGAAGCCTCTACCATCAATCAACAAGGTCCTATCCCTAGTGGTCCAAGAAGAAAAGCACAGTCTGATTGGCGCTCCCTCACCCCAACTCAACTCGCTTTCCTTGCAAGAAATCAGCATGTGCCTCCACAGTCTGGAAGAGGAAGAGGAAATGCGAAAAAGGACAGGCATCTCTGTTCTCACTGTGGTATTCTCAGTCACACAATTGATAAGCGCTTCAAGCTTCATGGTTTTCCACCTAACTATAATAGAGGCAGAGGTCCATCCATGCATGGTCTGAAGCAAGCAGCACACAATGTCATTGGAGGAGAGTCTCAATTACCTCAAGATTTATCTTCAAATTTGACCTTAAATGCATCTCAAGTGCAGCAACTAATGCAGTTACTTAATAGTCAAAGACTTCAAGAAATCGCTTCAAATGCAACTACACAGGTAGTCACACCAGCAGGTATCGTTCTTAATGCCTCACTTACAAGGTCAACATTATCAAAACAAGATTGGATTCTAGATAGTGGTGCCACAATTCACATTACATGTGATTTGTCTCTCTTTCAAACTATTCACACCTCCCAAAACTATTCAATTTCTCTTCCAAACAATGAACAGTTTCAAGCTAATTTCATAGGAACAGTAGTTGTTAGTTCAAATATCACATTGAAAAATGTATTATATGTACCTGATTTTTGTATCAACCTTTTGTCTGTCTCAACCTTCCTTTCAAACACTACTCTTGACATCACTATTAGCTCATCTAATTTTACAATCCAGGATACCAAGATGTTAAAGAAGATTGGGAAGGGTGAGCTGCATGAGGGACTCTACATCCTCAGAGCAACAACTCCCTCCAATCAATTGAAATTCGAATCTCACTCTATCAATTTGTGTAATTCCAAGCTTTGGCATGCACGACTGGGTCACGCTTCAAATAAAATCACCAAACATGTAACTTCTTCTTTCAATTTGTCACAAATAAATTTTCTAGAAGAGTCTAACTCTATAGGTTGTCACATATGTCCTTTTGCAAAGTTTAGAAAACTTTCTTTTGAATCAAATAATAATTTGTCACGAAATTCTTTTGACTTTGTACATTGTGATATTTGGGGACCATATCATGTTTCTACATATAATAGAAAGAGATATTTTTTAAGCTTAGTTGATGATGCTACAAGATTTTACTGGTTATACTTGTTACAACATAAATCTGAAGCTGCAGGTTGTATAAAGGCATTTTATGCAATGATAGAAACTCAATTTAGCAAGAAGATCAAATGCTTCAGGTCCGATAATGCAAAGGAGTTGGCAGTAACTGATTTTCTACAGGAAAAGGGTGTGTTACATCAATTCTTCTATCCATACCGACCACAACAAAATGCGGTGGTAGAAAAAAAACACCAACACCTACTCAACGTTGCCCGAGCTTTATATTTCCAATTACAAGTTCCAATTACCTTTTGGGAAGAATGTGTGTCCACTGCAGCCTTTCTAATCAATAGAACACCGAGTCCACTTCTTAATATGAAATCTCCATTTGAGTTGTTATTTGAAAAGTCCCCAAACTACAAGGCAATGAAGATTTTTGGATGTCTTGCCTATGCTGCCACCAATACCAATACCAGTTTTAGATCAAAGTTTGACCCTAGAGCAGATCCAGCCGTGTTCTTGGGTTATCCACTTGGCTACAAAGGTTATAAGCTTTACAATCTACGAACCAAACAATTCTTCATATCAAGAGATGTGATATTTCATGAGGACACCATGCCTTTTGCTCAAAGCCCTCATACTCAACTCAGCAATGACATCATTTTTTACTTTGTCCTCCCCAATCCAACATTAGATTCTGAACCGTTGCCTAATGCTCTAACAATTCCAACCGTATATGAGATACCTCAACCATCAACCACAACCAATAATCAATCCTAAATTCTCCCTCTTATAGAAAACCAAATCACACCTTCTACTTCCATCCAATCTAGAAGGTCGACCAAGACTAAACGTACCCTTTCCTACCTTCATGACTACATTTGTCATACTAAATCTCCTTACCCGATTTCAAACTTCATCAACAACCATAGATTGAGCCACACTTATCATAATTTCATTTACCAAGCCAATCTTATTCCTGAACCCCAATTTTACCATCAAGCAGTTAAACATGAGAAATGGATGACTACAATAAAAGAAGTACTTGAAGCTTTGGAGGCCAACAACACTTGAAAATTGGTTCCGTTACCACCCACCAAAGTTGTCATAGGATGCAGATGGGTTTACACACAGCAAGGTTAGTAGTCAAGGGATACACACAGCAAGCAGGAATCGATTTTAAAGATACCTTTAGCCCTGTGGCTAAAGTCACCACTGTACGAGTTCTGTTAGGCATTGCAGCAGTGCGTAATGGCATTTAATCCAATTGGACATCAACAATGCATTTCTCAATGGGGATTTGGATGAAGAGGTATATATGGAAGTTCCAATGGGGCATCCCGAATGCAAGAAAGGCCTTGTATGTACGCTTACAAAGTCACTTTATGGATTCCGACAGGCTTCGAGACAATGGTTCCACAAATTCTGCTCAACTCTTAAGCAAAATAGTTTCACTCACTGCAAGAGTGACTACTCCTTGTTCTCAACAGGTTCTGGTGATTCTGAAACTTTCCTATTAGTATACGTAGACGACATCATAATTGCAGGAGCTAACCTTGATATGGTGACCAAAGTTCAATTAAAGCTGTAATCTATTTTTAAACTCAAAATATTGGGGGACTTGAAATTCTTTTTAGGCCTGGAACTTGCCAAATCTTCTCAAGGAATTTCACTCACACAGCGCAAATATACACTCTCTTTGCTCGACGACACCAACCTCTTAGACTGCAAGCCGACAACAGTTCCTATGGATGCCAATCTCAAATTAAGAGCTAAAGAAGGTGACCTGATCCCTGATGCTTCTGCGTATAGGAGGCTCATTGGTCGCCTCATGTACCTCACTATCTCCCGGCCAGACATCACCTTTGTTGTCACTAAACTGACCTAATTCATGTCTGATCTGCGGATGCCTTATTTACAAGCTGCTCACCAAGTATTAAGGTACCTTAAGAATGCACCAGGCCAAGGGATTCTATTTTCAGCTACTTCCCAACTCACCCTATCCATATATTCTGATGCTGATTGGGGTAGTTACCTCGACACAAGGCGATCAACTACAGGCTACTGTGCCTTTCTAGGTGATTCTCTCATTACTTGGAAGAACAAGAAGCAGACAGTAGTTTCCAGGAGCTCCACCGAAGCTAAATATAGGCTCATGGCTCATGCTAGCTGTGAGGTTATTTGGTTAATTGGCTTACTTCAGTTTTTTCGAGTCCAAGTCGATTCGGCCAAGTTATTTTGCGACAACATCTCTGCTCTTCAATTGTCATCAAACCCCACCTTTCATGAGAGATCTAAGCATGTTGAAATTGACTGCCACTTCATCCGTGAGAAGATTGAAGCTGGCCTGGCACTATCAGATTGATTCATGTATCTACTAAACATCAACTAGCTGATATTCTAACTAAAGCTCTCCATTCGCCTCAATTTCACTTTCTTATGTCCAAGTTAGGAACATACAATTTGTATGCTCCAACTTGAGGGGGGATGTTAGTGTTAGGTTGTTATTTATATAGTTCACAAGTGAATAAAATCTCCTATATTGTAGTGTTGCCTAGACCAGCAAATACACCCTTGTATATATATATCACATATACAGTACAATAATAGATGATTGAATTCATTCCAATTATTTTCATTATTCTTGGATTCAATAATTATTATTAGAATATTTATCTATTTTGGTTCTCAAAAAATTTCGGACCAAACACTTTAGTTTCTAACTAAAATTAATTACTTTATTGGTCCCTAACAATCAATTCCGTCAGTCACTTAGGTCATTTGCTCCGTCAACTCTAACAAAAGACAAAATAGTCCCTGACAACTTTGACAGGGGATAAAATAGTCCCTGACCTCTTCTGTTCGGAAACAATACTGTTCTCTCCCAATTTCTATTATATCTCGCATAACACTAACAATCTAACATTGTAACTTCAAGCTATACAATGCACACTCAATAACTTTAATATTCACAAGAAGAAAAATCTTTAACTTGTTTTTAACCAATTCATACTCAAAAAACTAATGACCATGTCTCCCAAGTACTTTTCGTCTTCGATGGATCCCATGAATCTAGACAGTAAATCTGATTTGTTAAGACTCGTCGTCGTTGTCGCCATCTCCCTCCTCCTCTGTCCTATTATCTCCATGACCACATTGTCCACTATTCCGATCGCTTTCTTCAGCTTCTTCTCCAAACCAATATTCAGTAATTGCTTTAGTTTTCATATGAGCGACAACAACGACATTGTTCGTTGTACTGATAATTTAGATGCGAGGTCGAAACTATCTGCCAATTTGAACTTCAAGAAAGAAGGAATAAAATACTAGAGGTCTATTCTAAATGAGAATTCGTATATAATATCTAAGAAACTTTTTTTTATAATGTCCTAATATCTAACCATCTATATTACTTATCAGAAAGGAAAAAAAAGGCGTGTGATGTGCAGCTATGGCGACGGACGCGGTATGAGGACATGCTGGAGGGCCGTTGCGAGATCAATGCCTGGGATGGGAGGAACTAAATAGGGAGAAAAAGGATATATGTGGCAGGATCGAAATATAATATGAGAAATGCACTTCTAAACTACCTCATCTGTCTTATATTTGTTACTTATATTACCTATCATTTAAATGTTGTTGTAAGGTAAAATGTCGCTGTTGACAAGCAATATGAATTCATTTATCAACCTCTCCATGTATGCATGCATCTACTCTTGAAACTTTACTATAATAAGGAGCTTAATCTTCATCTTCAATATAGGAAAATTTTCCAACATTATTCGATCACTTCACCAAACTCCACACTTTGACTTACCATATATAGAGAGAGAAAAAAAAACCCCTTGGAAATTCCAAACACGCAGCAAATAACTCTTAGTTTATAGCAAATTATTGTGATAACTGATAACAATTTAGAAGCAAAGATCTCTACCAAAAATTCAACTTCTATTGATGATGATCCGAATACATTCATTCACGCCAACTTTTATTGGTGAATTTTGAACCGAATATTAAATAATTAACTTTAATTTTCACTTATTTTAACTTATTAATTATTAAAACATTAACGAAAAGCTCACGCATAATATGAATTTTATACTCTAATAATAATAGGGAAATAATAATCTAAAGTTATTTTATTTAATATAATATTTATAATTATATGTATATAAACATTTATTATTATATATTTATTACATTTGATATTATTCAATTATTTTGATGATAATTAAAAAATATAAAATAAAAGGATACAATTAAAAAAAAAGATAAATTTAATCTATTTAAACTCATTTTATATTATCTTCTAAATATTTTTTTATCGCCGATAGCAAAAAAGTAAATTAATATATAGACTCAAACAAGAGCAATTAAATGTTATCAGTATTGTAAATTTTTTAAGGTACTACTAGATAATAAATACTATTCAAGTATTGTTCCGTTAATAATTATTAGAATTACAGTCAAATAGATGAATTTAGATCCTCTCTAAAGTAAAATTTAAACTTTATAAAATCCAAATTCCAAATAAATATATGTACTTAAATTTAAGATCTCATCTATTTAAAATCATAAACATTTAAATTTATTAGATACTTCTTTCACTTATTATTTTTAAAATTCTCAATTAATTTTTTCTAATAATACTAAAAATTCTCATTACATTCAAGTATTCAACTCACTTTCAAAACAAAATAAAGAATTCACACTCTTCTTTTCTCTCACTGTTTTTAGTTTTTTTGTCCCCTTAATTTCGTTCATAACTTTCGGATGTGCGTGAATTCTCTGATTTCATATTAATCATTTTGAATGTGCTACACTCCCCATTTTTTTCTCTCACTCGTTTTTTTTCCATGACTTAGTTTTCGGATGTGCATATGACTGCATGAATAATTTTTTGATTTTGTTAACATTTTTGCATGTGCTTTAATTTTCTTGAATATTCATCTGTGGAAATTTTTTTTTATAAAGGATTAATATTTTGAGGTCTAATTTGTTAGAGACAAAAAAAGAATTATAATAAATATATTTTATAACATTTTAAATAGATCTAATAAAATAACATCAACTTAATTAAATTAAAATAGTTATATTTTTTAAAATTTTAAATTTATTAATCACTTGTATATATTGATCGATAGTTTGTTGGCTAAAATTTTTGCATATAGATAATTTTAATATAAATTACGAAAATATTTAATTATTTTAATATTTTATATTATTATAGTGATAGTATAAAATATTAGTGACGTTTTATAATAAAAATATTTTTTTAATAATAAAATAATAAAATATTATTTTTTTGTAAAAAAGATATTTATTTTAATTGTGAAAAGACAATGACATTTTTGTAAAGACCTAGAATAGTGTATAATATTTAGTTTAAGGATTCTGCTAGAGAGACAATAGACTATTTGTATAATGTGTATAATATGTTTTGAGTTAGAAAATGAACATCCTTCATACTATCTAGAATAACCATCCGAATACTAGAGATAATAAACATCTTTTACCAATGATCAAACTCTTGACCTTTCGAATTTAAAGCTCTAATACCATGTCATGATACCACTCATCCCAAATTTAGGAAAAGGTAATATTAATGATTATATATCTAATACTCTATAAATCTCCATTGTACATATTGTATAAGTATTCCATTGGCTTCTCATACTTTCCCTTAGTTTAAATATTTTTGAAGAATTCACTCTTAAGAATCCAATAGGAAAAAAAATTTTCATAGCTAGCTTGTTAGGGTGTATTTAGCAAACCCGTTTGAGAAGAAAAAATACGTTTAAGCTGCTTTTTGAAAGCTTCACAATTTTGTTTGGCTAATTTTTAGTTTGGCAAACCCAGAAGTGATTTTGTATTTAAAACCACGTTTACCAAAAGCAACAATTTCTAGCTTCTTTGTTTCACCAACGGGCTTTTAGTCATTTACCCTCAACATCTATTTTTTCTTTACCAATTTTATCATATAGACATGTTATTATATTATTTATGGAATTCTTATTAGGTGAATTGGCCTTCTTTTCTTATTATTTTTTTTATATGAGCTCTTTTTTTCTATTATTTTTTATTTTAATTTTTTGTTAAATTTTTATTTGACATTATACATTCTTATAATTATGAATTTTGTATATTATATTTATTATTATCTTTTTATAATATGATTTATTGATTCCATTAGGTAAAGTAAATTAAACAAAAAATTAACCATAAATAATAATAATAATAGTAAAAATTTATAAAGTACTAAAAAAGAGTACTAAGAAAACTAAAAATATACTATATAAAATACATTATCAAGAATTTTTAGATTTATTTCCATTACTGTCAAGATAAATATTTAATTTTATTATTTTTAATATTCTTTTTTATAATTATAATTCTGGTATATATAGTTTTTTATTGTAATTTTTTTATAATATAGATTATGATCCTATTAAAAAAGACAAATTAAATAAAAAATTAATCATAGGTATTAATAAAATTATATACGTTAGATTCTAAAATAATATTAAGAATAAAATTATTAAAAGTATTGTTACGGTGGGTAACCGGAGATAAATGCAATGGATGGCGTTGAGGGGCCCAAATGTATGAAGGAGGAGAATTCCAGATGGGTCAGTAACTCGGGAGGCTCCGTCCGACTTGCGCGCGCGAAGGAATGGGGGGTGGTACCTGCAAAGACACTCCGATGCTTAAGTTAGCAAGAGTGTGAGCAGGTCTAGAGAGTATTGGGCTTAGAGATACCTGAGGGGTGTCAGTGTATTTGTAGTGGTGAGCCAATAACCACCGCTGGTGTAGTGCCGTATCTTTAGGATATTAACCGTCCGATTATCTTGGGGAGGTTAAGATATGGCTTTAGGAAGCGGTTAGAGAGATTTTAGGGGCGGTTACTCATTTGAATGAGTGTTTATCTGCCAGCTAATCTCATGTCCGACTTCTTTAACGCAGGTCGGGACGAACACCGACTTCTTATGTGAAGACCGGCGTTTAGTAAGGCTTAATCTATTGGATTGGGCCTTTTAATTGGACCTGGGCCCTTATCATTGGGCCAGGGTATGAACAGTGCCCCTACTTGAGCCCAAGATCCTTTTAAGGCTTGGGTTCAAGTATTCAACTCGGGTTCGTAGCCGACTTTCACGGGTTTTGGAACCGACGTGATTTTCGCGACCTTTTGTTTCTGACAGTTACGTCAATTCAAGCGTCGTGTCCGTTGAGGAAGCGTTTAGGGATTGAGGGCTTTGGTAACGGTGCAATCTCATTAATGACTGCCTCGTTTTTACCATTATGCCCCTTAGCCTATTTATAAATACTTTCCCTCTCGTTCGTTTTTTCGTTTCTGCAATCTTTCAAACTTCTCCTTTCCCTGCTTGTGCTGCATTCTTGTGCTTGAAGATTTCCGCTCTCTCCAACCTTCATTTCTTGGATAAAGGTTAGTTTTGTTTCTTCCATATCATGCCTTGTGTTTGCATGTTTTGTATTGTGAGTGGGTAGGTTGGCCTGTAGAGATTCTTGGTTTTGCATCCCTCCCCTTTAGGGACCGTGTTTTTTATTTTCTTTTTTCTTTTCTTTTTCCTTTTGTAGGTTTCTGCCACTTTTCTTTATATAAAAAATGGCTTCCGTAGATGTTCTTTCTTTGTGGGTTGATGACACTGTCCTTGGGGAGGAACCCCTGGTCGACGCTGAGTTTATTACTCATCTTCGTACTCATCACCGGCTTTGTACTTCAGAGGAGGACGAGCCAAAATATGAACTAATAATCCCGGGTCCTGAAGACCGGGTCTGTTTTGGGAGAGTCAATGAGGCGGCCCCTCATTTTTTCTTCATGTATGAATGTATGATCACCCGTTTGGGTGTTTTTCTTCCTTTCTCAGATTTCGAAATATCTGTTTTGCACCACTGTAGAGTTGCCCCTACTCAACTTCACCCAAATTCTTGGGGTTTTTTGAAGATCTATCAGTTTATTAACCACGCTCTGGACTTTCCGACCTCTTTGAGGATTTTCTTCTTTCTTTTCCATATGACCAAGCCTTTTAGTGGGCTAAACAACAAACAGCAGTGGGTATCCTTCCGAGCCATACAAGGTCGGAGGATTTTCACCCTTTTCGACGAATCCTTTCATGACTTCAAAAACTACTTTTTCAAGGTTCAAGCCGTAGAGGGTCACCACCCCTTTTTTCTTGATGAGCACTCTTCCCCTCGTTTTCCCCTTTATTGGCTGGCAGCCTCCCCTTGTGAAAAGTATGGTCTAGATGACCTTGACGAGGTGGAGGCGGCTATTGTGGGATTTTTCAAGGAAGCGTGGGGAAGGGCCCCATACTTGGATACCAGAAAAATCCTTCAGGGAACGCCGACTTTTGTTCAGTCTCAATTAGGTAGTGCATGCATTTCTGATTTCCGAGTTGTTTCTACCGACTTGAATGTTGCCGACTTATAACTGTTGGTTGTTTTTCTTGTAGATATGGCAAGGAAGAATGCTCAAGAGGCTTACCAAAGGGTCCAGGAGGCTAAGGCGAAGTCCCGTGCTAGGTCGGGGGGTGCCAGGGCGATCACCTCTCCTCCTCCTCCTCCTCCTCCTCCTAAAAATACTGGCACTCCCTCTCAACCCCTTATCATTTCTTCCTCAAGTTTGTCTCGACCACCCCTTTCTGCCCAACTACTCTCCGAGCCAGAGAAGAAGAAGCGCAAGACTGCAGAGTCTGGCTCTTCTTCTTTTGATGGTGGGGTTAAGGCGGATGCTCTGGCATTCGTCCGAAAGAACATCTATCCTTTTATAAGTATGGATGATGTTTCTGTTCGAAACCACCTCACCACCATGGCCGAGGAGAGTTTTAGGGCAGCGGGTTTTTGTGGTAAACTTTTGGACATTTTTGAGAAGACTCCCCTCAGCTCTTTGGGGGCATCCTCGAAGGTTGAGGAGTTGGAGGGGAGGCTTCTTCTTTTTGAAAAACATGAGAAGGAGTTGAAGGAGGAGAGAGATAAGTTGAGGAAGGAGAGGGATCACCTTAAGGAGGAGGAGGGTAAGTTGCGGGCTCAATGTACTTTGGAGGCGAATTTGAGGAAAACGGCACAAGACAGCTATCACAGTTTATTTTAGGATATTGTGGCCGTGAGGAAGGACTTGCTAAATTCTCGGAACGCATACGCCGAGTTGGAGGACTCTAAGGATTTATTGAGTCTCCTCCTCGAGATCCTCCGAGTTCGTCCTCCGTTCCTCCTCCTGGCCCTGGTGGTGGTGATTCCTCTGCTTCTCTGAAAAGATAACTTTATTTTTTATGGCTATATGGGGGCTCGGCTTGTGAGTCCCCCCTTTTTTTTAAACTTATTTGTTGTTGGTTGTGTGAACAATTGCCTTTTGGCCTTTTAAGGCCGTAAACAAAATATTCTGATCTGTGCCCTTTTTTGGATAAGGGTTTTTAAACAAAAGTGAATGCCCCTTTTTTGGATAAGGGTTTTGAGTTATCTTGTGCGTTTTGAGTTACCTTGTGCGTGTATGCTTTTCTGATTTCCCCTTAGCTTTTTCTTGAAAACCTTTCTTTTTCGGATTTCTCGTTTTTCGTTAAGGACTTTCGTGTCCCTTTAAACTTTTCTTGGGTTTTCCTATCTCTTTTTGTATTCCTTTGTACTCAACTTTGCTTTTATGAGTTTTTCGTGACTTAGGTTATTTTTGCGATGCGTTTTTCTTCTACTTGGTTTTATACTTCGATCTATGGATCGAAGTGTTTCCAAGTTTTCCTACTTGGGGTCTCGTTCCGACTTATGAGTCGGGTTGGTTCCCGAGTTTTTACGATCGACTCATATAACCTCTTTACACCGACTTGTACCTCGTCGTTTTATCCTGACGACCATCTAGGTCGGTTCATGGGATTTTCACGTTTTGTCGAGCTTAAGTCGGCGCGTTTCGTAGAAGGACTTAGAAAAATAAAGCAGGATATTTATAAGAGATTGCAGGATATTTATAAGAGATTATGAATGAAAAAGATCTTTATTAATTAGGGAGGTACCTTCTTTTGCTACTAAGGGTCTTGATAGCTTATTTTTCCCTTAGTCTCTACTACGATGCCTCGTTAAAAACCCTTCTCCATAAAAAACCCTTTTTGGGAAAAAATCATGAAGTTGGGAAAAGAGTACATCAGGGAGTAGAGTTCGCTTTTAACTGTAGTACCTTTTCATATTACAAGCATGCCACGACCTTGGTAGCTCAGTTCCGCTTAGGTCGATTACTTTATAATAACCTTTCCCTAATACTTCTTTGATTTTGTATGGTCCTTTCCAATTTGCGGCGAGCTTTCCTTCTCCCGATTTGTTGACTCCAATGTCGTTTCTGATTAGGACCAAGTCATCTGTAGCGAATGCTCTTCGAATGACTTTCTTGTTGTACCTTGTAGTCATTCTTTGCTTTAGCGCAGCTTCTCTTATCTGGCACTTTCTCGGACTTCGGGGAGCAGGTCAAGCTCCTCTTTGTGTCCCTGTATATTACCGACCTCGTCATGGAGAATTACCCTTGGGCTTTGCTCATTGATTTCTATTGGAATCATGGCTTCTACGCCATAGACTAGTCGGAAGGGTGTTTCTCCTGTGGCGGATTGAGGAGTTGTCCTATAGGCCCATAACACCTGAGGGAGTTCTTCAGCCCAAGCTCCCTTTGCTTCCTGTAGTCTCTTCTTGAGTCCGGCCAGTATGACCTTGTTAGCTGCCTCGGCTTGCCCGTTGGCTTGTGGGTGCTCCACCGAGGTGAATTGGTGCTTGATTTTCAGACTGGCTACTAGACTTCTGAAGGTGGCGTCGGTAAATTGAGTTCCATTGTCTGTCGTGATGGAATAAGGTATCCCATACCTTGTGATGATGTTTTTGTAGAGGAATCTGCGACTTCTTTGAGCGGTGATAGTGGCTAATGGTTCTGCTTCTATCCACTTTGTGAAGTAGTCTATTCCCACAATCAAGTATTTGACTTGTCCTGGTGCTTGGGGAAAAGGACCTAACAAATCCATTCCCCATTTTGCAAAGGGCTAGGGAGAGGTGATACTGATGAGCTCTTCTGGTGGAGCTACGTGGAAATTTGCATGCATCTGACATGATTGGCACTTTTTCACAAAGTCTGTGGCATCTTTCTGCAAGGTCGGCTAGTAGAATCCTGCTCGAATTACTTTCCTGGCGAGTGACCTTGCTCCTAGATGGTTTTCGCAGATCCCACTATGTACCTCCTCCAACACCTCGGTAGTTCTTGAGGTCGGTACGCACTTTAGTAATGGTGTTGATATCCCTCTTCTGTAAAGGACATTTCTCACCAAAGTATAATGTTGTGCTTCCCTTCGAATCTTTTTAGCTTTTTTTTCCTCTTTAGGGAGGATGTCGAATTTCAGGTATTCGACTAAGGGATTCATCCATCCGAGGTTTAATCCGACTACCTCAAGTGTCTCTTGTTTATCTTCTGTTTTTGCTACCGAAGGTTCTTGAAGGGTTTCTTGAATCAGGCTTCTGTTGTTTCCTCCTGGTTTGGTACTTGCTAACTTGGATAGGGCGTCCGCTCTGCTATTTAGATCCCGAGTTATGTGTTTGACCTCAGTTTCTGCAAAGCGTCCAAGGTGTTCCAGGGTTTTTTCCAAGTACCTTTTCATATTAGGGTCTTTTGCCTGATATTCTCCGCTTATTTGGGAGGTCACTACCTGTGAGTCGCTGTAGATCGTCACCTTTGTAGCGCCGACTTCCTCTGCTAACTTTAATCCGGCAATCAAGGCTTCATATTCTGCCTGATTGTTTGAAGCTGAAAATTCAAATTTTAAGGAGACCTCTATTTGGGTTCCTTTTTCATCTACCAATATTATGCCTGCGCCGCTCCCTGTTTTGTTGGAGGATCCGTCTACATAGAGTTCCCATGTAGTCGGCTTTTCCTCTTGTTCTCCTGCATATTCTGCAACGAAGTCGGCGAGGCATTGGGCTTTTATTGCTGTCCGAGTTTCATACCTCAAATCAAACTCGGAGAGCTCTATCGCCCACTGAACCATTCTTCCTGCAACGTCCGTCTTTTGGAGGATTTGCTTCATAGGCTGGTTTGTGTGGTCTCTTATTGTATGAGCCTGAAAGTAAGGTCGTAATCTTCGTGAGGCTATCACTAAGGAGTAGGCAAACTTCTCTAGTTTGTGGTACCTTAGTTCAGGGCCTTGTAGGACCTTACTGGTGAAGTAGACCGGGTGTTGTCCGACCTCGTCTTCTCTTATCAGGGCTGACGAGACAGCCCTGTTTGCTACGGATAGGTATAGGACGAGGTCTTTTTCCGGTATTGGTCGGGTCAAGATAGGAGGTTGGCTTAAGAACCTTTTGAACTCTTGGAATGCCTCCTCACATTCCATAGTCCAATCGAATTGGCATCCCTTCCTTAATAAGGAAAATAGTGGAAGGGATTTTAGCGCCGAGCCCGCCGAAAATCTGGAGAGGGCTGCCAGTTGGCCATTGAGCTGTTGGACCTCTCTCAAACAAGTCGGGCTCTTCATTTCTAGGATGGCTCTGCATTTATCGGGGTTGGCCTCAATCCCCCTCTGTGTTAGCATGAACCCTAGAAATTTTCCTGCCTCGACCGCGAAGGCGCACTTTGCGGGATTTAGCCTCATCCCATGCGACCTTATAGTGTCAAAGACTTGTGAGAGGTCGGTTAAGAGGTCGACTTCTTCCTTGGTTTTTACTAGCATGTCGTCGACATATACTTCCATCAAGCTCCCTAGGTGGGGAGAAAACACTTTATTCATCAATCTTTGATACGTGGCTCCTGCATTCTTTAGTCCGAATGGCATGACCACGTAGCAATAATTGGCTCTCGGCGTGATGAAAGATGTTTTCTCCTGGTCGGGTTCATGCATCGGGATTTGGTTATATCCCGAGTAAGCGTCCATGAATGATAAGTATTGATACCCCGAGCTGGAGTCCACCAGGGTATCAATACTTGGTAGGGGATAAGGGTCCTTCGGACATGCCTTATTCAAGTCGGTATAGTCGACGCACATTCTCCATTTACCATTCTATTTTTTGACTAGCACTACGTTGGCTAGCCATGTTGGGTATTTGACCTCTCTAATAAAGCCGGCTTCCAGGAGCGCCTGTACCTGCTCTTCTACTATTAGGGCTCGTTCCGGGCAAAGCTTGCGTCTTCTTTGTTGCACAGGTCGGGACCCTGGGTAAACCGAGAGTTTGTGGGACATGAGCTCGGGATCAATCCCGGGCATGTCGAAAGCCTTCCATGCGAAGAGGTCAGAATTAACTCTCAGGAGTTCACCCAACCTTTGTTTTAGGGTTTCCCCTAGGTTGGCTCCTATGTAAGTGTTTTTTCCTTCTCCTCGACTTGTATCTCCTCGGTTTTTCCTCCCGGTTGGGGTCGCAGCTCTTCTCTGGTCCTTGTACCGCCTAACTCTATGGTGTGGACTTCTTTGCCCTTTCCTCTCAGATTTAGGCTTTTGTAGCACTTCTTGCCAATTTCTGATCTCCCCTCACCGTTGCTATTCCTCCTGGGGTTGGGAATTTCATGCAAAGGTGGGGAGTAGATACCACTGCTCCAAGTCGATTAAGAGTAGTCCTGCCGATTAAGGCATTGTAGGCTGACCCCTTCATCGATGACTATGAAGTCTATGCTCAGAGTCCTTGATTTTTCCCCTTTTCCAAAAGTGGTGTGAAGGGGTAAGAAACCCAGTGGTTTTATTGGCGTATCCCCTAATCCATATAAGGTATCGGGGTAGGCCCTCAACTCTTTTTCCTCTAACCCTAGCTTGTCGAAGGCGGGCTTGAAAAGGATGTCCGCCGAGCTTCCTTGGTCTACTAGGGTTCTGTGGAGATGGGCATTGGCTAGGATCATAGTTATCACCACGGGATCATCGTGCCCGGGAATTATCCCTTGCCCATCTTCTTTTGTGAATGAGATAGTGGGGATGTCGGGTGTCTCTTCCTCGACTTGATAGACTCTTTTGAGATGTCTTTTGCGAGAGGATTTAGTGAGGCCCCCTCCCGCAAATCCTCCCGAGATCATATGAATATGTCTCTCTGGAGTCTGCGGTGGTGGATCTTTCTGTCCATATCTCGCTTTCTTTTCCCGTGGGTGTCCGACCTTTCCATGAGATATCTATCAAGCCGACCTTCTCTGGCCAGCTTTTCTATCACATTTTTGAGGTCGTAACAGTCGTTGGTGGAGTGACCATATTTTTATGGTACTCGCAGTAGTCGCTGCGGCTTCCCCTTTTTTGTTTTAATAGGTCTAGGGGGTGGCAGCCTTTCAGTGTGGCAAATCTCTCTGTATACATCCACTATAGAAGTTTTGAGAGGAGTATAAGAGTGATATTTTCTGGGCCTCTCGAGACCGAGTTCTTCCTTCTTCTTGACTTCCCTTTCCCTCTCTTTAGATGAGGGAGGGGGTCCAGGTCGCCAACTCAGGTCTCTTAATTTCACATTCTCTTCCATGTTGATGTACTTTTCGGCCCTTTCTTGTACATCGCTTAGAGAAACGGGGTGCCTTTTAGATATGGACTGTGAGAAGGGACCTTCTCTGAGCCCATTGACTAGCCCCATTATGACTGCCTCTGTGGGCAGGTCTTGGATCTCCAAACATGCCTTATTGAACCTTTCCATATAGGCTCGCAAAGACTCTCCGACCTCCTATTTTACTCCCAAGAGGCTCGGTGCATGTTTTACCTTATCTTTCTGAATTGAAAACCTCATCAAAAACTTCCTTGAGAGGTCTTCAAAGCTGGTGATTGATCTTGGTGGGAGGCTATCAAACCACTTCATTGCCGCTTTCGATAAAGTGGTAGGAAAAGCTTTGCATCTCGTAGCGTCGGAGGCATCAGCTAGATACATCCGACTTTTGAAATTGCTTAGATGATGCTTTGGGTCTGTGGTCCCATCATAGAGGTCCATATTAGGGCTTTTAAAGTTTCTTGGAACTTTTGCCCTCATTATGTCCTCGCTGAAAGGATCCTCTCCACCCGGGAATTGATCTTCTTGGTCGTCGCGGGAGTTGTGACCCTTGAGGGAGGATTCTAGCTGTAAGAGTTTTCTTTCTAACTCTTTTCGCTGTTCCATCTCCTCTTTGAGGTACCTTTCAGTTTCTTTCTGCTTCTCCCGCTCTTGCTCCAATTGTTCTAAGCGACTGTGGACTAACCCCATTAATTCAGTTATGTGGGATGGTCCACCTTTTCCCGATTCTCGCTCGTCTGAGGGCTTAGCCTTCGGGTTTTTTACCCCGGAGGTGCCCTCTCTATTCTGATCATTAACTTCCTGGTGGAGGGTTACATCCACATTGTCGTTACCTGCGTTCAGATTCTCTTCTTCGGAATCCGTTTTCGCATGTACTTCCTCGTGGGATCTATCCGCCATCGATGGATGATCTCTCGGGTCCCCGGCAACGGCGCCAATGTTACGGTGGGTAACCGGAGATAAATGCAATGGATGGCGTTGAGGGGTCCAAATGTATGAAGGAGGAGAATTCCGGATGGGTCAGTAACTCGGGAGACTCCGTCCGACTTGCGCGCGCGAAGGAATGGGGGGTGGTACCTGCAAAGACACTCCGATGCTTAAGTTAGCAAGAGTGTGAGCAGGTCTAGAGAGTATTGGGCTTAGAGATACCTGAGGGGTGTCAGTGTATTTGTAGTGGTGAGCCAATAACCACCGCTGGTGTAGTGCCGTATCTTTAGGATATTAACCGTCCCATTATCTTGGGGAGGTTAAGATATGGCTTTAGGAAGCGGTTAGAGAGATTTTAGGGGCGGTTACTCATTTGAATGAGTGTTTATCTGCCAGCTAATCTCATGTCCGACTTCTTTAACGCAGGTCGGGACGAACACCGACTTCTTATGTGAAGACCGGCGTTTAGTAAGGCTTAATCTATTGGATTGGGCCTTTTAATTGGACCTGTGCCCTTATCATTGGGTCAGGGTATGAACAAGTATTAAATCAAAAAATACGATGTAAAAAAATACTAAATTAACATTTTTACGTTAATACTTAAAATTTTAAAAAAATATAACATATTTGATTAAATACTCTTATATACAGTCACCAAAAAAACTCTTATATATATAATTTTATTTTGCTAATTTTTATATGTTAATTTTATTTAAAATAATATATATTAATTTTATTATAAAATTAATTAATAAGATTATTCAAATATCTAAATTAAAATAATAGGATAATATAAAAAATTATTTAAGTTGATATCTAATTTAGTAATTTTTTATCTAAAAATGATTTTGAGTAGTATATTTCAAATCATATTTATTTTACTATAATCTATTTTAATATAAAGATGATCAAATATAAATCACTTCAATATAAACTTACTTTTCATCAAAATCAAGTTTACAAAATCAATTCTATGCAAACTACTGTTTACAAACTGTAATCCAAACACACACTTAGAACAAGGTCTTTAGAGGCAATTTATGTACACGTGTCAGGCATATAAGGGATAAAACATTTAAAGTGTCCATGCAACATCCAAAATGGATTGGATGTGGAGAAGGACCAGTGTATTTGGATTAACTTTTACAAACAGATGTTAATATAAATATAGTTTTATAAAATTATTTTTGATTAAAATTAAATTATTGATAATGCAATTTATACTTGAATATTTTTTTGTCAAATGTAATTTAAAAAAATAAATATTATTTAAAATAACTTAAAATATAAAATTACTAAATAAAATATTCTTTTAATATAAAAAATCAAAATAAATAATTAACATCTTATTATTATTTTATTATATAAGAAATATTAGAAGGTCATCATAATTTATTGTTTTTCTTTTAATTAATTATTAATGTTTAAAAATATGAAATAAAATATGTTATTAAATTACTAAATTAAAAAAATTAAATTAAAAATATTGAATTAATGATTAAGTGATGGCTAAAAATAATAAATTCTAATAATTTATCTCTTAACATATTTTCAAAAATGAAAAGTAAAAAATTGTTAGTTCTATTTAAAATAAAATCTATATTAATTAATTAATTAATTAATTAAATACTATCCGAACACAAGAGTAAGGCAGTAATAACATTTTGATTAGTAATTTATAGGCAGAGGAGAATGGATCGGACGTGATTAGATTTTAAATTCAAATATTTATGAGTAAGTAACATCAATCTCCCACCTCTTAACATTAACATTCACATTCACTGAGAGTCACACAGAAACAAGAGAATGCAGAGAAACACGCCGGCGAGAAAACCACACTCTTCCACCTCCGATCTCCTAACATGGTCGGAAACTCCTCCTTTCGTCGTTTGCATTGTTCTTTATTTATTTGTTTGCAGCCTTCGGATAGAATAAGCAAGGTGCTCCATGGAGGCCAGCTCACGGAGGAAGAAGCTCAGGCTCTTTCAAAGAGGTAAATAAAAACGCTCTTTCTCTCAAATCAGATCTGTTTTCAGTTTTGTTTTGTTCTCTGTTTTTGATTTCTTCGTTCTCTGATCTGATTCTGTATATGTTGGTTTTGCTGCACCGATCTGTTTTTGGAAACAGAAAAAAATTAAATGAAAAGTGAAAACTCGTAGGAGCTAAGGCAGGATTTTTTTAAAAAAAAAAACAAAAAAAATGCGTTGCTTTTTAGCCTGAATTTTTGTGTGACGAAGACGATGAAGAGATAAATTAATGCCTTGCAAAATTGTTTGTTTATTATCTTAAAGCTTTGGTTAAGGGAACCTTAATATTTTTAATAAATTAAACTTATGTTCTTTTTTTTTTTCTACATACGTTGGTGTTTTCAGGGTTTAGCCATGATAGAACACCGAAAGGTTTTTTAATTCCTTGTGCATGTGTGCTGCAGTATGTAATCCAGGAACTGCAAACTGTTTTGCTGGATTTATGTTTTCTTTTTTCATTTTATTTACTAGTTTGAAAGCTTTATGAGAGGAAATTACTTTAAACAACTTTTTTCCCTCCCATGTTTTACCATTTAACTTTAAAAGAGGGAAAACAAAGTAGCAAATTTCCTTAGTTTAGAATGAAAGGGAAAGAGAAAATAAAGGGTTCCCTTAGCTATTCAGATTATGACTAAATCTAAACCCTGTTGTCAAAACTCAAAACTGACCTCACATTGTGCATCTCTCAGCAAACCATGCTCAGGGTATAAAATGAAAGAGATGACTGGAAGTGGTATTTTTTCGGGAAATGCCAGAGATTCGGCTTCAGAAGCCAGTTCTGCAAATTTGAATAACAAAACAAGCATTCGCATATATCAGGTATGCTTATATAATTTCCTTGGCCTGCGCCACAAATTTTTTCGGATCAAATTCCATAGTGACAAGAGTGTTCTTATGTTATTAAGCAAGCACTTAATGGAGTTAGTCAGATATCATTCAGCACCGAAGAAAGCATTTCACCCAAGAAGCCTACCGCTATACATGAGGTTGCAAAGCAACGGGAGCTGAGTGGGACATTGCAAAGTGAATCGGACTCTAAGATTAAGAAGCAAATATCAAATGCCAAGACCAAGGAGCTCAGTGGAAATGACATATTTGGCCCTCCTCCTGAAATTGTGCCTCGCAAAGTGGTAGCTGCACGCACTTTAGAATCAAAAGAAAGTAAAGACATGGGAGAGCCTCTTCCAAGAAATGTCCGAACATCAGTTAAAGTTTCCAATGTAAGTGTTTTTTGCTTATGAAAATGAAAAGAATAGTATTGCATGATTTTGTATTGGGTAAAATTGAAATCTAAAGAATCGTGATAAAAAGTTTAATCCCTTATTACAAAATGGTCATCAATGTGGAATGGACTAGGCTTCTCATGCAGAGATTAATTTTAGCCTTTCAAGGTGCACCAACTTTTTGCTTTTTGCTTTCCAGAAATGCAAAATTCAATTGATGATCACTTCTATAATCTAATTTTGGCAAGAATTTCAGTTTAGATTTTACTCAAGGATTGTGATTGATAATCATAATGCAGTTGTAGCTCATTAGGAATGCAACTTATTGAACTATTAAATTGGGTTGGAGTCAGATTGAACATGCATTAAACATTCGGACTTCAATCAGTTTGTCTTATTGTCGTGCGAGTTTCCATAATTCAATTACTGTTTCTAGAATATGTATTCTGACATAACTTGTAGTCAGTTTTACACGTTCCTTTCTTTTTGTGGGAGTAATTTGAGCTTACTTAATGTGCTTTTCATCAACTCATATTGCTCTATGGACCATAGTTATGAGCATGACTGCATCTTTTTAACATCCTTTTTCATTGCTCTTTTTCTGTAGCCTGCGGGTGGCCAAAGTAACATCTTATTTGGCGAAGCGCCGGTTAAGAAGACAGCAAAGAAGATACATGATCAGAAGTTTGCGGAGCTCTCAGGCAATAACATCTTCCAAGGAGATGTTCCTCCAGGATCAGCAGAAAAGCATCTGAGCAGAGCTAAACTCAGAGAAATCACTGGCAGTGACATATTTGCTGCTGGAAAAGCAGAAATCAAAGACCCTGTTCGTGGTGCACGCAAACCTCCTGGTGGAGAGAGCAGCATTGCCTTGATCTAAAATTTTTAGAAGATATTAATTTGATGTAGGTGTTGTAGAAATATTTCTGTATCTTAACTCAGGTTTTTCTGTTAGAAGGGTCAGTGTGTTTTGATCATGAAGCATTGTTGTTTGTTAGTAGGTTTCAGAGGACTTTCCAACTATTAAGTATGGATGTGAGACAAATCGTAGTTTTAATTTTCATCATTGATGAATCATGGAATTGGTCCTCATTCCCTATCGACCATTTTCCATTTTTACTTATCCCGCCTACCTAAACGCGTTATACAAAGTAAAAAAAAGATGAATATAGATTCTCTAAATTTTGAATTTTAATTTTAGAGAGTAAAGTGTGATTTTTTATTTTTGAATAATTTCTCTCGTATATTTTTTTTTTGTCTCACTAATGAAATAAATGGTAAGAGATAATATTTTACCTTTTAAAGTGAAATTTAAAATTTAGAGAATCCAAATTCAAAAAAGATAAATCCAAAAGTGGAATTGTAGTGTGTTTAAAAAAAATTAGGCTCAAATAATTTTGTGTGCATTACATACACTATCTTTATGGAAAAAAATGGATTGTTACATACATAAAGTAGAGTTCAAGCTCTCGATATTTGTTTAAGCAAATGAGCAACTAATCTAAATTAGTACCATTTTATTAAAAATATTACTACATAATATAATTTTTTATCAGAATATTAATAAATATTAATTTTATTATATATATATATATATATATATATATATATATATATAATTCATACTATGGCTTAAATAACTAAAGTCATAAGCCAAAAGAAGTCAATCCATCATTAATGTGCCTTAAAGTTGTTCTATTTTAAAAGGATCAGTCCCTAAACTAAATGGGTTAACATACGCGACTTGCTTAGGATACGAGTACTCAGACTCGTGTTCAATCCGACTTGCATGGCAAGCCAGATCTTGCTATCTATTGGTTTAGATATCATTAACAGTTCAACCCCTATTCTAACGTGGGATAACTTTTTAAATATTGAGGAAAAAACTATCCACTATTACTAGTGGAGAAATTTATGAATAATGGTCAAGTCATCATTTCACTCTATAAATATTTCATCAAATTTAGGTATTTCTCAATCCCAATTCACTAACCTACTTTAAATCCTTTCTAACTTAAGTATCGAAATTCCTTGCAGGTATCCATTACCACCGTCCAGGCGAGCACGTAGGTCAACCTACCGTTTCGGCAAACAAGTCGGAATCTTCGTCAAAAGAAGTCTGGACCTCACGTCTAGGCCTATATTTACCTTGGTTTTAAGTATTACCTCAAAACATTATTTTCGTTGTCGAATAACTGGAGTCTAATTTTTGACAATGGCAGACGAACAATAACAAGATGGACACACAACATCTGATTTAGATCTAGGAGTGAAAACCATCACAATAATGATTGAGCCCTCTCATTTTATCGAGATTGGGGAGAAATCAAAGGAAACAAGGAGGATCACGGGTGAGCTCCAAGTACATATCCCAGAAGGACAAGGAGACAGGAATGCAACAGAGATTATAGGACTAGTTCCCGACCATCAAGGTCGACTTAAACTGTTAGAAGTCGAGCTGAAGCAACAACGAAATTTGAATGGCAACTTTGGAGGGAACTACGTAACCTCCAAGAACTTAAGGAAAAACTGTGTGAGAAAATTGGAGTCTGACATCAAAGGCAAACGAAGTCGTGAGGATCATGACTCTACCTTTTCGGGAGGTGAGGATCCATTTTCAAAAGAAACCATATTGGCTAAAGTTTCCAGAAATATCAAGAGCCCGGATATGGATCTTTATCATGGTACAACAAACCCGCGACACCACCTAAGTAGAGATGGCAATACCATCCGAACTCACGGGTACTCACTCCGCTCGGGACGGATAATTACCCTCCCCGCACCGGAGCGGATTTTTAGCGGGGTGGATTTTTTAGCGAGGCAGGCGGGTTTTTGATCGGGGCGGGGTGGGGGCGGGTTTAGGTAATACCCACCCTGGTATATATATAACATATATAATTTTAATATATAATATGTGTAATATATGTAAAATAATTAGTAAAATAATTAATAATATTGTATCATATTTAAAATTTTACGTTAATTTATGTTATGTATGTGATGATGGTTATATAAATTTTAAAATTTAATTTTATTTATTGAATTTTAATAACTATAGAAGTGGGTACGGTATCCACGGAGGCAGGTTAGGGTTCAATTTTTTACTACCGATGAGTAGGAGAGGGGCGGGTTCTATATGGGTTATTATAGGGTAGGGCGAGGTCGGGTAGAGCAAAAACCCGCCCAGTTGCCACCCCTACACCTAAGTAACTTTAAAAGTCGCATGTACTTGGCAGATGCATTGGATGCAACTTGATGTAAAGCATTCCTGACCACATTAACTAAGGCAGTGATGAAGTGGTTCAATGGCCTCCCTCCAAGTCTGTAACCTGTTTGGATGACTTAGTAAAAAGCTTCCTCACACGTTTTTCGATTCAAAAAGATAAAACCAAACACGCTTCGAATTTGCTAAGGGTAAAGCAAAAAGTTGGAGAATACTTCAGGGTGTACATGAAAATATTCCATAAGGCTTGTTTGAAAATTCAAGGTTTACCAACCAAAGTAGCCATCATGGGGCTCGTTAATGGCCTTAAGGATGATCCTTTCTTCCAGTCAATCTCCAAGAGACATCCGACCTTTGTGTATGAAGTGCAGGAGAGGGCCGAGATGTATATTAATATGGAAGAGACCTCTTAGATAAAAAAAATATGTGCTTGGACAAGACAATCCCTATCATTCCTGAGACAAAGAAAAGGAATAATAGAAGAAAGAAGGCGACAATTCAGATCGACCTAGAAGGTATCACTCGTATACTCTACTTTGTGTTTACATAGTAACTCTACTAATGAATGTTATGAATTGAAGAATGTAATATAAAAGTTGGCTAAAGATGGTAGACTAAATAAATACCTTGCTGAAAGATCGGAAGAAACAAGCAAGCGGAAAGGAAATTATGATAATAGAGAGAAACTAGAATGCCCAGTAAAGACCCCTGAAAGACATGTCCATGTCATTGCTGAAGAATTTTTAGGAGGCGAAGGGGCAACCAAATCATCTCATAAGAGACATTTGAAAGAAATTTATCAAGTTAGAGAAATTGAAGAAATGCCCGACTTGCCTATGATCACCTTCACAAAAATAAAAAGATGTCAAATATATGATCCCTAGTCATGACGATCCAATGGTTATAACAATGAGTTTGGCTATTGCCAACCTCCATAGGATATTGGTAGACCAGGAAAGTTCAGTGAACATCCTATTCAAATAAGCTTTCGACAAACTTGGTTTGTTAAAAAAGAACTTGAAAACATATCCGAACAATCTCTTCCGATTAGTTGAAACTCTCATCCGACTTCTTGATTACATAACTCTCATAGTACCTTCGATAAAAATCTAAGAACATGCACTGTGAGTATCGATTACATTGTAGTGGACAGTCTATTTGCATACAATGCACTAATAGGACAAGCCATCATCAACCAACTTGCTTCCCAACTCAAGATGGAATAGCTACTATAAGAAGAGATAAAAAATTAGGGAGAATATTACAATAAAAATTTAAATCTACGAGACATCCCCATGAGTAAGGAAGTCCACTCAATATAGCTCGGAGATTTCCGGGTATGGAAAGATATGAGGCCTAAATTGGAAGGAAAAATGGAAGAAGTACAGAGAGATGATGAAGTCGGAAAAACTACCAGTGTATGTGCCAACATAGAACAAAAGCTAAAAGAAGATATAATTAGCTTACTAAGCAAAATGCCGATCTTTTTCCATGGAGAGCTTCCCACATGCCAAGCATACATCCCGATCTCACGTGTTATAAGTTAGCTGTCTATTTAGGATGACGACCTGTGCAATGATGATGATGAAATTTTAGTCCCAAAAGCTTACTCAGATCGCATAAGCTATGAAAAATGATATAAAAATCAATTCCAAAAAGTAACTTCCAAAGACTAACTTATGAGAATGATAAAAAAAGTGTCATAGAAAATAACTCAACTAAAGCAAATAGCTCAGAAAAATTGCAAAAAAAAATACAATTAAAAACCCATAACAAAAAAAGGCTAAAAGAGTATTTAAAATATTACAAATCAAATTGTTTTAAAAGACCCATAATGCAGGCCATCACATTTATAAAAAGAAATAACTAAATATATTCAGAGACAGCTTCATTAGTAGCCTTTGAGGATTCATCAACAGGGATAGCAGCAAAAGTAAAGGTCTTAAGGGTCATCTAGCTCAGGCTCTTTCAGGATCATCATGATATGGCCATCAATGACGACCATGTCTGGATCCAGATATAAATCTCAGGTGTCAAGACTTGGAATTGGGATTTTAAATTGTCCAAGCCCTTCAATGAAGCATACTCCAAGTCCTCATAGTTCCTTTATTTTCAGCATCTCAAGCTGCTTCTCTAACTCGATTTTTTCACCAAAAATTTGAACATGGCTCTTTTTAGCCTTCTTCTTCGTTGCTAATGCCAACTCACAATATGCATCCGCCTACTTGATCATTTCTCTTAGTCGGCCGACATCCGACTTCATGATGTTCCTCTCAGCCTCCCACCTAGACTTTTTCTTTTCAAATTCAGCAACTTTAGCACGAAACTCCTCTAGCTCGACTTGGAAAGCGTCAGGAGGACTTTGTCAGAGCTTTTGAATAATAGCAATGCAGACCCTTACTATTCGAGTTCCTCCTTTTACTAACATCTCAAAGTTCTTTTCCAAGTTTGCATCATCCAGGGATATCTGGCTGTCTAGCATGATGTACTCTCACTAAAATCATAGCATTATGACCAGTATTAAAAACACTTCTGTATTTATTTGAGAGGGTTTTGCACTTACGGTATGTCCTATATTTTGAGTCTTTTGAGGGCTCGAAGAAATTGGGGACAGGAGGGACTCGAGGAGAAGTCTGCTGTTAACATTGAGGAGGATGTGAAAGAGACACGACCATCTAAGAAGAAGTCGGACCCGAGTCTAATGGTAAAGTCGGGATGCCTTAAGCTGCTTGGCCAATTTGAGTTTCTTGTAGATGTCCGAACAGTTAATCATCCTCTCTACAAAAGAAGAAAATATTAGCAAAAAGCTTATATACAATTATATATCTACCACAAACAATAAAGCCATCTACCTAACTCGGTCAGAGCATAACTCGACTTGGCTATAAGAAATTTCTTAATATTAAGATTAGGAGCTCGTCCCTAACATTCTTGAAAAAGATTCACGATCATTTGCTCCTCCTCTTCAAGGTCCTCAAGTTCGTACTTGATAATTGTTGAGTCTTCCTCCCAATACAAACAAAACATGTACTCATATTTTCAATGAAATAAAAAAGTAGTGAACTCTCTTGAGATTGAATCTTAAAGTAGTAGTTTTTAAAGTCATGAAAAGACTCTTAAAAAATAGAAAACACCTTTCTATTCTAAATAGCTCAGAAAGAAATTCACTGTTGTTTCTTAGATCTAAAAGGTTTGGTAAAATAAAAGAAATAGAAGAAAACCTAAGAAAAAGAGAAAGATCAAGTGTACGATTAACAAGCTGGTAAATTTTCATAAAATCCCAAACATTCGGGTGAAGTTGAGTAGAAACAACTTAGTAAGTTAACAAAACATCTTGCTCAAAGTCAGAAAAGGAAATATTTACACCAAGCTTGAGGAAAAGAAAGTTGCACATAAAAATAAAGTGTAGGTCCGATTTGTTAAGACGAGAGTAACAAATTCTCTCTTCAGGTCAAGAAAACCTAAGATGTAATTCTCCTCGTCCTCCCTATTTTTATGGATAGGATGAGTAAGTCATAATCTTTCTAAAGTCTCTCTATCCATTATAAAAATAGCTCCTAATACAGTATTATCTTCCTAGTCAAAACTCTCAAAAATTTTAAAAGGTATTATGTTTACTACAGAATGAGACATAGAAGTCGAAATACCTATAGAATATAAATAACTAAACATGTAAAGTACAAGAAGTCGGTCAAAGAAAAAAACAAGTCATATCATCTTCAAAAGAGTATAATCAAATAACTTTTGTCATTGCTAACAATGGTAGAGGCAGAAAAAGTGGCCAAATTCACAAGTTCCTAATGGTGCTGTCATTAAGAGCGAAAACAACACCTCTAAAGGGCAAGGAAAGCCTCCAAAGACCATACACAGTAATAAAAACTCAATAAAATATATTATCTAAAATTTTATTTCAAAAAACACCAACAGTTTAGAGTTGCAAAAGGCTATCAATATGTTCTATCAATATTTCTAAAATTTTAAGGGATAAATTTTTAATAAAAAAAAGAATAAAGTCCACACGGTGTACACAGATAGGTCAAGTAAAAGAAGAGCAAGCACCAAGAAAATAAAGAAAAAAGGGTACCAACGTTAAAGCAAAAGAAGCAAGAATGTAGGAAGTGTATCTTGAAACCGTGAAAGCACCACTAGAAACAAGAGAACGAAAGAAGTTTGGAGGTAAAAAGTGAAGAAGATGAAATGACGCTTCAGAAAATAAGTATAAAGACAGGCGAAACAAAAGAAGAAAGAAACCAAATATATATAGCTATTAGTTGGGACAAAGAAGTAATTCTACTTTGTTTTGAATGATGTGCATGATTACCAAAAAAACTGAAAATTCACGTGAATAGATACGAAAAGATGAAGAACAGTTTGGTTAAATCACATCGAGTTATCTGACTGTATTGCCCCAAATCACATCAAGAATTCCTACTTATCCAAGTAAGAAGTATTGTACTTCTACGACCTATCAATGAATGAGCAAATTTCAATGGTTCGACGAGTTTCCTTGCTCGAAACTTGATTTCAATGAATTTGGTCACGAGAAAGGGGATTACTCATACTATGGCCCAAACAACTAAAGTCAAAGCCCAAAAAGAGCTTGTCCATCATTAATGGGCCTCAAATATATTCTTATCCAAAAGAATCAGTCCCTAAGGTACATCAGTTAACCTACCGGACATGCTCGGAGGTACGGGTACATAAACCTGTGCTTGACCCGTTATAACTTCTATGGTAAATCAAATTCTGTCATCCACTAATTCGGATATCATCAACAGTTCAACTACTACTCCAACGTGGGATAATTTTTTAAATATCGAGGAAGAAACTACCCATTATTACTAGTGGAGAAATTCATGAGTGTTAGCGATGTCATCATTTTCTTCTATAAATACTCCATCAAAATCAAGTATTTTCCAATTCCAATTCATTTAAACATGTTTTAAACTCTTGCTAATTTAAGTATCAGAATTTTTTGCAAGTACCAACACCGCTGTCCAAGAGAAGACGTCGGTCAACCTACCATTTCAGCGAACAAGTTGGAACCTTCATCAAAAGAAGTCTGGACTTTACCTTTAAACTCAGATGAATGAATAAGAGAAAAAGAGAAAGAGAGAGAGAAAGAGAGAGAGAAAAACGATTATTTTTTTATTTTTATCAATTTTTTAAAAATAAATTTTTGTATTGTTTTGTTTATACTTTACAAAAAATAAAAATAGAACATAAATAATATTGTTATGTTTTACTTTTTTCTTCCTCTTATATATAGGTAGAATTGTTTTTGTAAAAGACAAAAATTATAAATAATATTAAATCTAAATTGTCGATATTCAATTTATCCTAACTTAATCTTGATAGTATAAGCATAAAATTGAGATAATTTATATTATATCTAATCATTTACTGTTTATTTTAATTAATAAAGTTCAACAGAAAATATAATAACCTATGGTTGAAATCATATTTTAAATTTTCATTATTTTTTTAAAGATAAAAAAATGTTATTTATATAAATAAGTAAAAATTTATTTCTTTAAAAAATTAAAATTATAAATGACAACATGACAATTTAAAACTCCCAACTAACCATTCTATTTAAATTGAATTAATTTCTATTGATGTTTAATTTTAAAAAATCAAGAAATAATAATATTGTGAATTTTTTAACTTTATTAAAAAGTTGATTTTTTTTTCCTTCTAAAAGGAAACATGTGTTGATATAAATTTTTTTATTTTAAAGTAGTTGTAAACAATGACAGTTATTATTCTTGTTGACTTCTTGTTGATTAAAATGTTATTATCAAATAGAATTTTAGGGTCTCCAAGACCCAGTCATGACTCACGACTAAAGGGAATAAACAATGTATGACTAAAATATTAAAAGAATTCTGAACGAGAGACAATAAAAAATTTTGAGAATATATATAATAGATTGATTATTTAGTCTAATATAAATAAATAATAAAAATTATTTATAAATTATCTTAAATTTAAAAATTTATTCAATTATTTTATATTAAATTTTAAATTTTAAATTTTTCAATTTTAAATTTTAAATTTTTAAAAAATTCAGTTAGTTATTTTAAAAAAATAATCATCCGTAACTGTAATTTACTAAAGCATTTTACTCTAATATCTTCTTCTTTCTCAATTGACCGCCACTCTACCTTCATCAATAATCAATCCACTTCACTTCTAGCAAAAATTAACATCCATTTAAGGATAAAATTAATCATCCGCATACTTAATAAATTGAACATCCAACATATTTTAATTATATATAACTATATAAGAATTAAAATAATCATCCGCATACCTACTAAAATAACCACTCTAAACTAGCCATTGAAGTAAAAGAAGAAGGAGATGAATGAATAGAAGAAGCAACCATGATCAAACTGGCTGCGGGGAAGACTGCACGGCCGGCGACGGATGGGTAGCGCAAAAGAGACTGTTCGGAGCTGGTACGGCGCGATAAGACATTTGCAGAGAAACTAGGCGGCGGCGGATAATAATGTTGACGTCCATATCATATGTATTATGAGTGACACATGAAGATGGTGCAACAAATCCTCCTTTTCCATATGAACATTCCATATCAACTTCCCAACAATTTTTTTGACTCTAGCCTTCAGCAGCGGCACCCTCCCCCCTAAGACCATCTCCAGTAAAAAATTCATCCCAATTTCTGTTTATGGTCCACCTGTCATAAAAAGTAACTCCACATCAGTTTTTGCGTCATAAACAGTAAATAGGAATTCAAAACATCTCTCTCTTCTCCATTAGAAGGAACTAACTTTAGTCCCTATTGTGGTCCCACTTAATTAATTAATTAAAATACTTAAAATTAATATAATTATTTTTTTTCAATAATGGAATTTAAATTTTTAAATTTAAAAGTAATTCACTATTAAAATATATTAATATTAAATAAATTCATATATAACAATAATACACAATATATAATTCGAGATTACACTAATTTGTAAAATTTCTTAATACAAAGAAAAACATAATTAAACTCTATAGTTGACGGTAACATAGTAATAGTTAGTTTCCAACAACTAATTTTACAACCGCTACTTTTACAACGGCTAATTAAATATAATAATATAAATCATTAATTAAATAAAAATTTAATTATTTAATCTAATTAATTATTTTAATTATTAATTAAATAAAATTATAATTATTTAATATAATTATTTATTTTAATAATAACTTGCCATTTGGCAAGTTATTATTGGCTTCTCAAAGGCCCTGTTCAGAGGGCCTGGTTCCTCTAGAAATCTGTGTGGAAATCTTCTCTTCTTTTGCTCCAACGGTTAGCACCTCTCCGTATCAGAAAAAGTAAAATTGGGACTTATACATTGGACTTGCTCTAATAAATCGCGAACAGCAGCGACAGCGGGAGAACGTAGTCGCGAAACAGAAACAGCTGCAGCAGCGTTAGACTCCTGAACAGCAGCGGCGGTAGTACTGTGCTGTGGACAAGAACGGCGGTGAAAGAATGTAGTCACAATGATGGCGAAGATGTGAATTGGAGGTTACAATGAGATTAGAAATAATAGTGTAAATGCGTCTAAATATTAATTCTAATTTTTTAAATTTTAAAATTTAAATTAAATAATTAATTAATTATCTGATCTTGATTTTCTTTTTATTCCTATTGTATATATATTGTACATTAAATTTATTATCTCTTAATACTTTTTCATCTTAAAAATATCTAGTAACCATTTTTCAATAAATTGAAAAAAATTTCATAAATATATATAACTAATGTTCTTATCCAGTGAATTCAAGAGTCACAAAAGAAAATCCAGCGAATTCAACTGAATCCAGAAAAAGGTATTACATTAACATAAACATTTATTCTTTCTTACCAGAAAAGCACCGGATTAGATTTATCGATAACGCTATATGTACAAATAATTTTATTGCCATTAATTTCAATAAAATTAGCACAAGTTCAACGAACAGAAAAAACATGCGTATGTTATTATTTTATTTTTTTCACACTTTTGTAGCACGAAATCTTTTATAAAATATACAAAAATATATTGATATAGTACAAAAAATTTTGTACGTAATACAAAAAATTTATATATAATATAAATTTATTAATATACTATAAAGAAAATTTTATATAATATATAAATTTTTACTGTAAATATATTTTGAGTTAGATAAATTAATATTTTAAGTATATAATCTTAAAATTTTTGTACTACACACAAAAATTTTGTATTATGCATTAAGATTTTTGTATTGTATACTAAAATTTTAACATATTTAACTCAAAATTTAAACTGATTTTATTTTTGAGACAAAATCTATTCATTTAAATAGATAAATGGGTTGGTCGAATGGGTTTAGTCTATTTTGACAGTAAACTATTTTGTTGAGTGTCAATATTTTGGCAATGTAGTCATTTAAAAATTTCTATATTAAATACCAAAATTTTTGTAGTACGCACCAAAATTTATATGTTATACACAAAATTTTTATATTATGTATATTTTTATTGGTTGCGTATTAATGTTTTAGACATATAATTCTTTTAAAATTTTTGTGCTATGAAACAAAATTTATGTGATGTAAATCAAATTTTTAATATTCTAATTTTTTGAAGAATTAAGTATAATTTTATTTTTTATTGTTTTGGTTGAAAATTAATATTTTTTAAATTTTTTTCATTTAAAATTGTACCTAATATTAAAATTTGTTTTAAAATTATTTTTTTTCTAATTTTTGAACAAAAAATACACATATTTTCACTCATTTTTTCTTTTTCAAAAATATCCTTCTATGATATCACCTTCCTCCAAAAGAACCGGCTTTTAAAATAGAGAATTTGAATCACTTGAATCCCATGCATGCAGGAACGAAGCTAAGTAATATTTAGTAAAGGCTCAATATTTTTTTTGGAATTTTTTATTTTAAATAAAAATAATAAAAAATATATAAAAAATTAATTTAAAATAATAATTAAAATTTAAAATTGAATTAAACTCAATTAATTTTATTTTTTCAAATCAATAATATTAATATCATAATTCACAAACAATTAATAATAAAAACAAATTAAAAATATATATGCTATATTAACATCATAACTTGATAATTATCGTCTTTAAATTTTTTTCAAAAACCTAAATTACTATTATAAAATTATAAATTACATAAATAAATATATAAATTATTCCAAAAAATTAATAAAAAATAACTCAATAAAAGATGAAGACTCAGAAATGATAATAGAAGACTTGTTATTTTATGTAAACTGAGAGTATGTTTAGAATTTACGTTGGAAAAAAGATAAATCCGTGTCTTGAACGTTGTTCCATCTTTATGTTTGGTAACTTCTTAAAACTTTGAACTTAAAAGTACTTTTACTTTTGAACGTACGTTCATGGTAAAAAAAAATTCTACTTTTTGCGTTCACGTTAGGGAGAAGGCTAATTACGATGAGAAATTTATTTCTTTTCTACCAATGCAAATAACTATCACAGTAGTTCTCTGTGTATATTTTTCGTTCTAAAATTTTTTTTATCAAAATCTTTTAGATTTGTTTCGATCACTACTAAGGTAAATATTTTAATTTTTTTTATTACTTTTTGTATTTTTTCATATTTTGATTTTTATATTTTTTATTGTATCTTTTTATTTATATAATAAATGTTTTTTATATTATTTTTTGTGTTATGATGTTATTTTTTTAATCCAAAATGATACTAAATTAAAGAGTAATAACGGTACTAAAATAATTATAGAATATTTTCTTTTTTTTGACATTATAAAATGTATAGTACTCCGAGTTAAACCCCAAAATGGTCTCTGAGATTGGCGTTTTGCACTAAAATCGTCCCTGGGATTCCAATTGCACCAATTACGTCCCTGAGATTGAAAAAAATGCACCATATTAGTCCCTGACCTATTTTTCATTAACGATGTGATGACATGGCATGATGACGTGGACTGTAAGTGACATGTGTCACTTCATGATTTGGCCACGTGTAATGGTATGATAATGTGGTGACCAGTGACACGTGGCATACTGACGTGGATGGTTGTGCCACGTGTCACAATGTTATTTGGCCACGTGTCCGGTTGTACCACGTGTCGCAACAGTATTCGTCCACGTGTCATCCATTATACCATCGTTGTATATGCACCAAATTAGTCCCTCACTTTGCATTAAGTGACTCATTTTAGTTCCTAAAATTGAATGTCATGCACCAAACTAGTCCCTTCACCAGTTTTTTCTCATTTTTTTTCTATAAATTCAAAATTCTCAATATTTTTGAATGCATTAATTTCAATTCTATTTTTTCACATGTTCTTCAAATAAAAGTGTTTTTATAAAATATTTTTTCTCTTGCGAATACCCTAATCATCGACTTGGAGTTGACGTGAAGGCTTTTCAAACACCTTCACTACCATCTCCAACCTCTTTCAGTACTTTTATAAAATATTTTTTTCTTGCAAATACCTCTAATAGCTGCCGTCTTGGAATTGACGTGAAGGCATTTCAAACTTCCCTCATTATTACAATCTCCGACCTCTTTCGTCTAGACTGCAGAGGTCAAAGGTGGTAGTGAAAGTGCTTGAAGTTCCTTCAATCTAGCTCATTTATACATAATGAAAACGTGTATTTCATAAGAAAAAAATGTTTATTTTAATTATTAATTTCTTGTTAAAAACACATGTTTTTTATGAAAAAAAATGTGTCTAATCAATCATATAATTTTTTTTATAATAACATACTTATATATTACAAAATTTACCAATGTTAAGTTATTAAAAAAAACTATATAATTAAAACTAAAATCTTAAAATTTTTTATAAAAAGCACTTGTATTTAAACGATATATGAAAAAATAGAATTAAAATTAGTGTATCCAAGATATTAAAATTTTAAATTTAAAAAAAATGAGAAAAAATTTGTGAAGGGACTAGTTTGGTGCACGGCATTCAATTTCAGGGATTAAAATGAGTCACTTAATGCAAAGTGAGGGACTAATTTGGTGCATATACAACGATGGCGTAATGGATGACACGTGGACGAATACTGTTGCGACACGTGGCCAAATAACATTGTGACACGTGGCACAACCATCCACGTCAGCATGCCACGTGTCACTGGTCACCACATCATCATACTATTACACGTGGCCAAATTATGAAGTGACACGTGTCACTTACAGTCCACGTCATCATGCCATTTCATCACGTCGTTAATGAAAAATAGGTTAGGGACTAATATGGTGCATTTTTTTCAATCTCAGAGACGTAATTGGTGCAATTGAAATTTCAGGGACGATTTTAGTACAAAACGCCAATCTTAAGGACTATTTTGGGGTTTAACTCATAGTACTCCCCTTAGTGTTTTTATGTATTAAAATATATTTTGTCAATTTTTATATGTTACTTTAATTTAGTAAGTAAATATTAATTTTATTATAAAATAAATTAATAAAATTTATTCAAATATCTAAGGTAAAATGATAGAATCATATATAAATTTATTTAAATTGATATCGTTTTAGTAATTTTTTATTTAAAAGTAATTTTAAGTAGTATAATCAAAATAACATTTATTTTACTATAATTTATTTTAATATAAAAATTGTCAAATATATAACACAAATTTATTTTTTATCAAAATTAAATTTACAAAATTAATTTTATATAAATTTTTATTTGCAAACGATAATTTAAGCACACATTAAAGCGACGAGCGAAATTTCAGACTTAGTCACTCGAAGGGACGTCTGGTTTTTCTATTTGAAACAAAGAAGAAAAAAACTAACGAAATGGATCTTTTCCATGTGTATATACACATTGGGATAAAAAGAGAGCAACGATTATAGCTACAACTACGATTCTAGTTTTGAAATGACAAAATGTTTGGTTTTAAAATACAAAAATGTATGTTTTTTTGTTTGTTTGATAAAGATAGTAGTACAGAAAAGTAATTTTGGATAAGATGAAAGATTGGAGAAGATGAAGGTATTTTTATCCAAAAATTAAAAAAAGGATGATTTGAAAATAAAATTTAATGTTAGAGATGATTTTGAATGTAAAAAAATATTAAGGAACATTTTAATTTTTGGTCAAAATTATAAAGATTAAAATCGTATTTAACTATTTTTAAACATATATAGAAAAATAAGAAGATAAAAACAATTAGTATGACAACGATGATGATGATGATAACAAAGGAAAGGAAAAGTACGAGAAGAAAATAAAATATTTGTACAATGTGTACCATGGAGGTTTAGAAAGTATTAGAAATATAATTATTAGTGTTGTCTTTTATCATCAGCTGAACATTTTGGGATGAGTGGTATCATGACATAATAATAAATAGATGTAAATTATTTCAATTTACTATGGTGCAAACGTATATAAAAGGTACAATGAAAGATATATTTAATAATACCCATAATAAATACAATAAAGACTACATTCAATAATAAATTAAAAAAATATTATTATAAATATTTCCTATAAATTATTAAAAAGTTTTATTATAAATTATAAATAATTATTTATTAACTAATTTAATCAAAATATTTTTTTGCTTTTGGTAAATAAAATATAATTAATTATTAACTAATCTTAACAATATATTTTTTATAAATAACACATATAATTTATATATATTATGTATTTATTTTTATAATGTATTTTTTATTTTATAATAATAATATTTAAAAAATAAAAAAATCAGTTAAAACAATTTAAATTTATTGTTTTTTTTGTTTGGGTGATTTACATAAATTTAAGTTAACATTGATTTATTTAAGTTTTTTATCCTAAATTTATTACTTCTAAGGCGCATCCTATATTTTAGTTACAATTATAATGGTATTTAAAATTTTATAATATCATCAAAGATAATTTTAAAAAGTATGAAAGATAAATAAGTTTTAGAAAACTTTAAAAACATGATAAAAATAGTTAGATATTAAATATATTTTTTAAAAAATAAAAATTAGAATTTGATATAATTTTTTGTAAATATTTAAAAAAAAAAGAGTTTTTTATTTTTAAAATTTAGTAATTTTATATCAAATAATTTTTAAAAGATATTATAAATGACTTTTTTTTTAAAAGTAAAATATTTGAAAGATCAAATTTTGTTTTAATTTTTGTGTGTATCTTTTAAATAGTTATTTAAATATTTTTACAGAATTTAAATTAAATGTATAAATTATTTGTTAAATATAAAATTTTTTTACTTATAAAAAATATATTATTTATTAATTATTTTTATTATATTTTTAAATTATTTAATCTATCACAACATAATTTGTTTATAATGAATCAAATTGATTTTCAACCGAATTTGTAACAAATAATTTATTTTAATCATAAAATAAAAGATTGTGAACCAAAATATTTTATGTTTTTAAATTAATAATACGAAATATTTTATAATAATTTAGTGATGATAAATTTTATAATAGTGTAATATATTTTTGATTTCGTTTCTAGTTTTGAAACATCTTATGGTATTTTTACTGTCTAGTCATAATGAAATTTTTCTAATGAAAATATCACATTTCTTCCTTCATCGTCATGAAAAAAGATAATTAGGATATTTGTTAGAATATAATTAAGATTAATTAAATTTTAGCATATCTTTATCTTTGAATTTTAAAAAAGATAAAAAAAGATTTGGGTCTATTAATAAATAAGACTGTGCATCCCTTCCATCAGATAGTTTCTTCATCCATGCCCTGTTTTGCTACGATAGAAAATTGATGGTGGATTTTGCTGGATCAGCAGTCATCTGTTAATATCTTATATACCTCTGAGCATCATCTGCGATAGATAAACGCCATCTATCATTTGTGTTTTTGTTTAAATAAAGAAAGAGCTGATTTGTATTTTCACGGGAACAATGGAGAGGTACAAGTTAATTAAGGAAGTTGGTGATGGAACGTTTGGGAGTGTTTGGAGAGCTATTAATAAGCAAACTGGAGAAGTTGTGGCAATTAAGAAAATGAAGAAGAAATATTACTCTTGGGAGGAGTGTGTAAACCTGAGAGAAGTCAAGTCACTAAGAAAAATGAACCACCCAAATATTGTGAAGCTAAAGGAAGTTATTCGAGAAAGTGACATTCTGTACTTTGTTTTTGAGTACATGGAATGCAACCTGTACCAACTTATGGAAGACAGGGAGAAGATGTTTTCGGAGGGTGAAGTTAGGAATTGGTGTTTTCAAGTTTTCCAAGGTCTTGCTTATATGCACCAGCGTGGATACTTCCACCGTGATCTGAAGCCTGAGAACTTGCTGGTTACCAAGGATATCATAAAAATTGCTGATTTTGGCCTAGCACGTGAGATCAGTTCACAACCACCCTACACTGAGTATGTCTCCACACGGTGGTATCGTGCTCCTGAAGTGCTACTTCAATCTTATCTGTATAGCTCCAAAGTTGACATGTGGGCAATGGGTGCTATAATGGCTGAACTGTTATCTCTTCGTCCTCTTTTCCCTGGTGCCAATGAAGCGGATGAGATCTACAAAATATGCGGTGTGATAGGCAGCCCAACTATTGAATCATGGGCTGATGGGCTGAAACTTGCAAGGGATATAAACTATGAGTTCCCACAGCTTGCTGGTGTACATCTTTCGGCACTAATACCATCTGCGAGTGATGATGCAATCAGCCTTATCAGGTCGCTTTGCTCATGGGATCCCTGCAAGAGGCCAACAGCTGCAGAGGCCCTTCAACATCCCTTTTTCCAGACTTGTTTTTACGTTCCTCCATCCCTTCGTACTAGATCAGCCCTTGATCAGCAAGGGGTTAGGAGATATTCTAGCATGTTGCCTAATTCAAAGCTCACCAATAACTTCTCTTCTCCGAAATTGCATCCTCCTTTAGCTTTGGATACGGTGAATCAGAATGGAAGTAAGAATGAGAATTGGATTTCTGAATCTGGAAACTTCATGCTCAGAGCTGCACAGCCGATCCCCACCGGAAGAACTTTCAGTCGAAAGGTTGCTGGATGAGGATTGCGTTACCTTTACCGTGGGAGACTTCTATGATAGTCAATACTGTGACAGTTCTTAGTATCAACATTTGTGGGTTTTTCGACTTATCTGTTGACTCGTCTAATCTATAAAATTAGTCTTGTTTGTGTCTGTTTTTAATAAGGAAAGTGCTAGTTAAACAATGAGGATTTTTTTGGTGACTCAAACAATGAGGATTTTAAATAACATGAACAACCACTAATTAAATAAAAATATACTATATTTTAATTTAATGCTATTAATTAAATTTACTCTTTTAACTCTATTAGTTTACATTATTCACACATTATTTAAAAATATTGTTGATTATCTATACTTTTTCTTTTAATAATGGTTCGATATTTTTAAGTTGTTGGAATATATACAGTTGTGACGATGTTTTTTTATTTATAACAATATATAATCTATAACAATATATAATGATAATTCATGAGTTTAGTGTTCAAAATTTCTTTCTAATATTATCCTTTTTAATTAACTTTTCCGCTTAACGTCAACTCTTTAACTTAAAAATTTTTTTCCAAATTCTCTCACTTTATATTCACATTATTACTTTTTTTTTTAAGATATATCTTTTATTGCATAAAAGAACTTTATATTTGGAGTAATTATGTTCTTCTAGAGTACATTATGTCAAGACAAAGAAATTTTTCAATTGAGATGTTAAATAAAATTTATCTAATGGGTAAAGGAGAGAAAGAAAACAATTAAGAGAGGAAAAAATTTCAACGCACTAGTAATTGCTGTTCATTGAGAAGGTGGTTTGAGAAAATGATGTCGTCAGTATTCCTCCTCCAACAATGCTAGTTACTGAGGAGCTGTTCCAAATTTGAAGAACTTCTGAGCAGAAGACAATGGCATGCTTCGGTGTCTCCGGCGCCTATTGACAGCGGAGACAAAGACTGTTAACTTATGGTAATTTCTCGTTCAATTTTGCTTTAACTGCAATGTCTTCGTGGGCTAATCTCCAAGCAAATAATTTGACCTTTGGTGTTACTCTCATTTTCCATAAAGTTTTCCACATTTTTGAGTCTGCATATCGGAGATGAAGTGAATTCACTGAAGACTGAAAGAATTGGTATGCTATACTATACTCAGATTTTACTGAGTACTCCCCTGAATTGTTATGGCACCGTATAATAGAGTCTTCTTCTTCTATGATAGGAATTTGTTGAATTTGCTGAGCTGTGTTTAGTGGGAAGGCTTTCATAAGGAGTTGGTGATTCCATTCTCCCTCGGCTGATGTTCACATTATTACTTAGCAGGAACAACTTTGTACTTTTCATCTATATTGTCTTCTTTCTTGTTCCATTCTCTTCTTTTTCTTTTGTTATCTCTATATATCTTTTTTCTATTTATTAAATCAATTATATATTAAAATACTTTTTTGTCTCCAAAAAATTACAAGAGAAACTACACATAATTAAGCATGTTAAAAATTTTATTACAAATTATCAATAAAAATTCCATTTTATGATAACTATAAAAGAAAGTGATTATAATTTTTTAATAATTTATGAGTAATGTCAAGTAATATGAAACATGTTTATTTATGTTGCATTAAGTCATGATAAAAAAAATTAAGAGAAGATAGAGCATACATTTTTGTAATCATATAATTTATATAGATAATAAAAAATAAACTATTTTTTAAGAAGAAAAATATATATTTCGTAAATTTTTGACTAAAAATAAATTATTTTATCATTTGTGTGGGATCTAGAAGTGATGAAGATAAGAAAGAAATTAGTGGTAACTGTATTCTATTCAAGATGAATAATCCAACAAATAATATAAATTTTTCTTCCTCCTTCTCTTTATTATTTCGACTCTTAAAATTTACCATTCTTTTTCTCTTTTTTTTATTCTTTCATAATTATTTATTAACTATCCTGTTGTTTATGTTTCTCTTTACATAATATTTTATGTACATATTGATTCACATAAAATTTTTACATTTTTTAGTTATTTTTAAAATGTTATTTACTTTTAAGTGCAACTGAAATTAATATTTAATATGACTTGATAAATTATTTTATTTTATTCATTATAAAATTATGAAAAGTTTTTTTTCTGACACTTTAGAAAATATGGATGGATAGTTTAGGATTCAAAGATGATTTTTTAAATAAATATTGATTAGAAATAAAAAAAGTATTGTAAAAATATTATATAAATAATAAAAATAAGTGGATAATATACATGCTAATTTAGATAACTAAAATAAAATAAAATAAGTAATAAAAGAATATATAAAATTTCATCTTTTATTTTGTGGTACAAAAGATAATATATAATAATATAATAAATTGTAATATTTTGATATAAAAAAATATAAAACTTTTAAGATAAAATAAAAAGATGTGACATTTTATGCATTAGATAATTTAAAAAATACTTATTATAAAAGAAGTTAAAAATATTTTGACCTAAAAAACTATTTAATAAAATTAAGAGAGAGAGTTGAAATTTTTTAACTAAAAAAAATCACCACCATCAACTTATTAAATTTGAGTAATATCAAGTGAGGATTAAGAAATAAACCAGAATGATAAATTCAAAAGTTTTCTATCTCTTTTTTATATAGTGTTTTACTTTAAGTAATTATTTTTTATGAATGGTATTTAAATAACAAACAAAATAGTAAGATGATTCGCATTAGTTATGAAAGCTAATATCATCTTTATAGTACGATCGCATTATTTTAAAATATACAACATAAAATAATAAAATATAATTTAATTAATGTGCACAATAAAGTAAACGTAAAACTTATATAGTAGCAGTCAAATATGAAAAGCAATGACAGTAGTCTTCTGTTCTAAAGTACTATATTAAATTGTAACTTAAATTTATAATTATTAGTTAAAAATTTACAATAATATACTATTTTTATTATATTAGTTAAAAATAATATATTTTGATATCATTTTTTAGGATTACTAACATTAAATTTTGATAATTTGAACAAAAATTTTTAATGTTTTATGTCTTAAATTTTTTCTTAATAGAACAATAAAATTACTTAACACATACATCAAGAAAAAGACTATTATTTTTATACATCTAAATATTCAAAAGATAAAAAAATAAATTCTTTTAATAACACTTTAACAACTCATAAAAGTAGTTAACAGAATGAACGGTTATAGATCAAAGTGATAGACAATATATAAAATTATGATGATGATACTTGGTGATAATTAAAGAGAATATGAGAGGAGAAAAAGAAAATAAGAAAGGAAAATAAGGTAATATAACAATTGCGTATGTGTATAGAGAATAATAATAGTAAGAGAAAATAATAGTGTATGATATAATAAAAAAATATAATAAAAGTATAAATTAATAATTAAAAAAATAATAAAATTAAAAATAATCTAATAAATTGAATATAAAATTTATAATTATGCATGAAAATAAAAAATACTTTGAATATAATATTTTTTTTGCTTCAAATTAAATACTGTTAAAAATATAAATGAATAAACTTATATAATATTTATAAATAATTACTTTGTAAACATTTATCTGATTTTATTACACATGATAATAATATAATAATTTTTTTAAATATTTTATTTAATTTAAATTTATAAATTTTATATATTTTAAAATTTAAATAATTTATAAAATTTTTATATTTATTTTTAAATATTTTTATTCTTAATTTTTAAATTATTTTATGAAAATTTATAATTTTAAAAATAAAAATATAAAATTTAATTTTTAAAAATAATATAAATATAACTGAAAGTGCCAGTTGAGCTGTTAGTATATATAAATAAAATATTTTTCTTTTCCTAATTAAAAAAAAAAACACGTAATGAAGGTGACTAGAAAATAAAAAAATCGAAAAATAATATTGGAGAAAAATAAATTTTTTTTAATAAAATATTTTAATTTTACTAGATGATAAAAAATAAACTGAAATAAGATATTTTACATAAAAAATAACGTTTTAAATATTAAAAATAAAAATAAAATTTATTTTAAATATTAAAATTAAAATTACACTTTATCTTTAATAATCTATAATTATATGAGTAAAGTATTATTTTTACTCATAAAATATTTAAGTACCCATAATTCTAATATGTAAATTAAAAGGTTACCTATCAAAGATTTAGTTAGTTTGAGAAACTACTCAAAATTGATAGTTTATTGAATAATTTTGTCTAACTAACCCAATATTATTTGATATACATCATAAAAATTTATATTTTTTATGGTTAAAATTAGCAATGCTCAAATTATTTATGATTGTTTCATTAGAAATGGTACGTAAATATATTATTTTAATAAAAAAAATTATATAATTGACTAAAAATATTAAAAAATTCAAATTTATTAAGCAAAAAATAAGTGAAATTAGTTCAAAAATTAATTTAGTTTATAATTTTTAATTTGCATTGAAAGACTAAAATAAATTATTTAGTACATATAGAGAGAATAACTTAATTCAGAAAATTCTAGCAAGGTAACACTTTTAAAATAAAGATATTGAGAATTGGCTAATATTGATTCAAATATAAAAGAAAAAAAAAAGAATGTTGATCCTTGTTGTAAAATAATTAAGTAAATAAATAAGAAAGAGGTAACAAATATAAAATATAAAATATAATTAAATAATTCTAGTAGTAATATCCACCACAATTACTATCTCAATATAAAAGAGATGATACATATATATATTAAATATATATTTTACTAATATATATAGTAACATGAAAGAAAGAAAGAAGAAAATTTTATATTGCAACATGAAAGAAAGAAAGAAGAAAAAATTTATATGTAGGCAATATAAATAGAGAGAGAGAATTGTTATTAGTAATATAAGAGAGAGAAGATTTTTATTGCTCTTGTGTTCTCCTCTTTGCCTCAGCACATGTATTTATAGGCATACAAAGTTTAAATTTCAAACTTCATTTATTTCTTTCAACATAGGGAAAATGTGCCTCATAAATGGGCATCCATCACCCTTATCCATCCTCGTCATAACACTCCCCCTTGGATGACCATTTAGGATTATTGCCTCGTTAAAACCTTACTAAAGAAAACCCAATGGGAAAAAAACTTTAGTGAAGGAAAAAGAGTACAATATCCTTTGTGATGGGGACTGCCTCATTAAAAACCTTGTCAAGAAAAACCCAGTGGGAAAAAACCTGACTAAGGAAAAAAGAGTACAGTCTCCCCCTCTTGCCGACATCATTAATGTCATGAAATCGGCGCATCCCAATCTCATGTACCAATCTTTCAAAAGAGGATTTTGGGAGTGACTTTGTGAACAAATCTGCCAGATTGTCACTTGAGCGGATCTGTTGGACATCAATTGTCCCTTAATTTTGAAGATCATGAGTGAAGAAGAATTTGGGAGAAATATGCTTTGTTCTATCACCTTTGATATATCCGCATTTAAGTTGAGCAATACATGCTGTATTATCTTCAAACAGGACAGTTGGAGCTATCTTCTGATCAATCAGTCCACATGATGACATAATATATTGAATCAAACTCCTCAGCCAAAAACACTCGCGACTAGCTTCATGAATCGCCAGTATTTCAGCATGATTAGAGGATGTTGCAGCAATTGTCTGTTTCGTGGACCTCCAAGATATAGCTGTACCACCATATGTGAACAGGTATCCTGTTTGAGATCTCCCTTTATGTGGATCAGACAGGTATCCGGCATCTGCATAGCCAACTAATTGTGACTTGGATCCATAGGGATAAAACAATCCCATATCAACCGTTCCATGGAGATATCGAAAAATTTGTTTGATTCCACTCCAATGTCTTCTGGTTGGAGAGGAACTATATCTTGCTAGTAAATTCACTGCGAATGATATGTCAGGTCGCGTATTATTAGCAAGATACATTAGCGCTCCAATGGCACTAAGATATGGTACTTCAGGACCAAGGATATCTTCATTCTCTTCTTTAGGACGGAATTGATCCTTTTTCACATCTAAAGATCTTACAATCATTGGGGTACTTAATGGATGTGACTTATCCATATAAAATCTCTTCAAGATCTTTTCTGTGTATGTTGTTTGGTGAACAAAGATCCCAATTTTTATATGCTCGATCTGCAGGCCGAGACAAAACTTAGTCTTTCCAAGATCTTTCATCTCAAACTCTTCTTTTAGAGTTTTTATAATTGTTGGAATCTCTTCAGGAGTCCCAATGATATTTAAATCATCAACGTACACAGCAATTATAATGAACCCAGATGTAGTTTTCTTTATGAAAACACATGGGCAGATATCATCATTCTTGAATCCGTTTTTGGCCAGATACTCAGTAAGACGATTATACCACATTCGTCCAAATTGCTTTAGACCATATAAAGATCTTTGCAATTTGACTGAGTATAACCCTTGCGAATATTCACTAGATGGTTTAGATATCTTTAGTCCTTCAGGGACTTTCATATAGATATCCCGATCTAATGAGCCGTACAAATAGGCTGTTACCACATCCATTAAATGCATATGCAGTTTATGATATGCAGATAAACTGACCAAATAACGCAATGTTATCGCATCCACTACAGGGGAATACGTTTCTTCATAATCTATACCGGGCCTTTGTGAAAAATCTTGTGCCACAAGTCGGGCTTTATAGCGCACAACTTCATTTTTCTCATTTCGTTTTCTCACAAATACCCATTTGTATCCAACAGGTTTTACATCTGCAGGTGTACGGACTATAGGTCCAAAGACTTCATGTTTTGCAAGTGAGTCTAATTCAGCCTTCATGGCTGCTTCCCATTTTGGCCAATCATTTCTTTGTCGACATTCTTCAACTGATCTTGGCTCAAGATCCTTATTTTCATGCATGATATTCAATGCCACATTATATGCAAATATTTCATTGACAATTGTCTTATTTCGGTCCCATTTTTCTCCTGTAAAGACATAATTTATTGAGATCTCATCATTTTCACAATTTTCAGGTACCTGAACGTCTTCTGGCGTTATATCAGAATTTTGGACAACTGCCAGTGTCTTTACTATGTCTTTTTCAACAGGAATCGTATTTACCTCTTTTCTCTTTCGAGGATTTTTATCTTTGGAACCGACAGGCCTGCCACGCTTCTGGCGTGTATTTGCTTCCGTGGCTATTTGTCCTACTGGGACATCAATTCGAATTGGGGCATTTTTCGCCCTGCCACGCTTCTGGCGTGAATTTGCTTCAGTGGCTAGTTGTCCTACTGGGACGTCAATTCGAATTGAGGCATTTTTCGCTGGTATATAAGATTTGGTTATCCTTTTTGTATCGGAAAATGCATCAGGCAATTCATTTGCTATTCTTTGCAAATGTATAATCTTTTGAACTTCTAGTTCACATTGTCCTGATCGAGGATCTAAATGCATCAATGATGATGCATTCCAATTAAGTTCCTTTTCAGGAAACTTATTCTCTCCCCCTAATGTTGGAAATTTTGATTCATCAAAATGACAATCCGTAAACCGGGCTTTAAATACATCTCCAGTTTGTATTTCAAGATACCTCACTATAGAGGGAGAATCATATCCAACATATATCCCCAATTTTCTTTGGGGTCCCATTTTGGTGTGATTAGGTGGTGCAATGGGAACATATATTGCACACCCAAATATTCTTAAATGGGAAATATTTGGCTGCTGGCCAAAAGCTAATTGCATAGGAGAGAATTGATGATAACTCGTTGGCCTCAAACGAATAAGTGCTGCGGCATGTAAAATAGCATGCCCCCAAACCGAGGTTGGGAGATTTGTTCTCATAAGCAAAGGTCTAGCAATCAATTGGAGGCGTTTAATAAGTGATTCTGCTAACCCATTTTGTGTGTGAACATAAGCCACTGGATGTTCAACACTTATTCCATTAGCCATACAATAAGCATCAAAAGCTTGGGAAGTAAATTCACCAGCATTATTAAGACGAATTGCTTTAATTGGATTTTCTGGAAATTGTGCTTTTAATCGAATAATTTGAGCCAGTAATCTCGCAAACGCCAGGTTGCGAGAAGATAATAAGCACACATGTGACCATCTCGAAGATGCGTCTATCAGGACCATAAAATATCTAAAAGATCCACATGGTGGATGAATAGGTCCACATATATCACCTTGAATCCTTTCTAGGAATTCAGGGGACTCAAATCCAATCTTTACTGGTGATGGCTTTAAAATTAGCTTTCCCTGAGAACATGCAGCACAACAAAATTCACTAGTTTTAAGAATCTTCTGGTTCTTTAGTGAATGTCCATGAGAGTTTTCAATAATTCTCCTCATCATGGTTGTTTCCGGGTGACCCAATCGGTCGTGCCAAGTTATGAATTCATTTGGGCTAGTAAACTTCTGGTTTACAGTGGCATGTGATTCAATTGCACTGATCTTGGTATAATACAACCCATATGAAAGTGAGGGTAATTTTTCTAATATAACTTTCTTATTTTAATCATGAGTTGTGATACATAAATACTCATGATTTCCTTCATTCATCGTCTCAACATGATATCCATTTCGGCGAATATCTTTGAAACTCAACAAGTTTCTCAGAGACTTGGTAGATAATAGTGCATTATTTATTATAAATTTTGTTCCTCCAGGAAACAAAATTATAGCTCTTTCGGAGCCTTCTATCACATTGCCTGAGCCAATAATAGTATTAACATATTCCTCTTTTGGCACAAGATGGGTAAAATATATATCACTTTTAAGAATAGTGTGCGAACTTGCACTATCCGCAAGGCAAATATCTTCAGGATATGTCCTTACCATTTTTCTTCAAAGACAAATGATAATAAAATGAGTAGAAGTACATGCACAGTAAAATTATTCACATGAATACTTAACAAACACATACATATATCAAACTATTCCATCATTGATCAAATAGCCAATATTTCCTTTAGGATCCTCAAAGAAATCAGATACATCATAATGAGTGGTGGAATTTTCATTATTTGAAACAAAAATTGTTTCCTTTTCTTTGTCATCCTTTTTCAAGGATGCTTGATAAAGATCAACTAGGTGCCTTGGGGTACGACATGTACGTGACCAATGGCCCTTTTCACCATAACGGAAGCATTTATCCTCAATTGATTTACTTTGCCCATTGTTCCTTTCTTTATCCCACTTCTGGTGAGATCCTTTATTGTGAACATAATTCATTTTTCTTCCATAATTTTTCTTGCTACCATAGCCTTGCCATTTACCTCTTTTGGGGTTATAATTTGCCGCATTTGCTTCAGGAAATGGGACGGCACCAGCTGGGCGCGCTTTATGATTTCTCAAAAGTAACTCATTGTTGTGTTCAGTAACAAGAAAGCAAGAAATTAACTCAGAATATTTTTAAATTCTTTTTCTCGATACTGCTGCTACAGGAGCACATTCGAGACATAGAAGGTCGAGAAAATTATCTCTAACATATCAGGCTTGAGGAAGTATCACCGTCTTTTGATGATTGTACCTTTTTTTTTAAGGTCTTTCCACAGATCTGCAAGATCTTTTAATGTGGGATATTCATTTTTCAATCATACTTCAAGATGACGACAAAAGAAAAATATGGCTTTCTCTTTATCCTTCTGGGATATATTATTTTCAGTCTCAATGGTATCTTCAAGATCCATTGAATCAAGATGGATTTCAATATCTATATCCATGATAAATAATTATTTTCAAATATATCAAGAGTATTATATTCAAGAAGAAAGAGTTTCGACATAATAAAAATTTGTTACCTGAAGTCTTCCTAAAACTTCGCTAGAGCTTTGTGCTGATAACGTGTTGTAAAATAACTAAGTAAATAAATAAGAAAGAGGTAACAAATATAAAATATAAAATATAATTAAATAATTCTAGTAGTAATATCCACCACAATTACTATCTCAATATAAAAGAGATGATACATATATATATTAAATATATATTTTACTAATATATATAGTAACATGAAAGAAAGAAAGAAGAAAATTTTATATTGCAACATGAAAGAAAGAAAGAAGAAAAAATTTATATGTAGGCAATATAAATAGAGAGAGAGAATTGTTATTAGTAATATAAGAGAGAGAAGATTTTTATTGCTCTTGTATTCTCCTCTTTGCCTCAGCACATGTATTTATAGGCATACAAAGTTTACATTTCAAACTTCATTTATTTCTTTCAACATAGGGAAAATGTGCCCTCATAAATGGGCATCCATCACCCTTATCCATCCTCGTCATAACAATCCTAACATTTTTCATTTGGGATTAACTTGAAAGGATAACATGCAGGAGGAGACGTGGAGAAACAAGAGTGTGACACAAAGGACCATACTACAAACACGTCACCACTTGATTATATATTACCATCGGAAAAGTATATAGAATAAAAAAATCAATCAAAAAATAAACAAAATCACATTAATTTTAATTAATTTAATTTTATTTAATTTTTAATATTTATTATTAATTGCCGTACTAAATGAAATTATTTCTTAACTAATATGTTTCAAAAACTCAAAAACCACTCTTGTGATCATGGAGCACAAAATCAATTCAAACTTCCGTTTTTCTTTGGTCAAACTCGATTCAAACTTCCTCTTCCATTTAGTGGCGTAATGCATGGTTTTTTCTAGATATTATTGACAGTGCCAACCTCCTCCGTCGGACCATCCAAGCGTCGCTCCATTTTCAAGTGAAGTATACGTTCCCGATTATTCACCCTATCACGACGGCTACGGTGTATGGTTCAGTATTGGTTACATCAGCGATGCCAACCTCATCCAGTCAAACAATCAAAGACAAGGCTACGTTGCAACACTTCCGAAAGAGAGAATCTTTCATGGCGTTTTCACCCCCTGAAGGAGGATCGATTAGTACATTGATCAATCCAACACAAGGCGATGAACAATTCAGTGTGGGTGAATTAGACATTCAAGAGCAAGAAGGGTGGAAGGTATGTTGCAGAAGTTTTTCCTTGGTTGTTAGAAATTTTGTAACAATGTGGTATTTAAAGCATTGTTATTCATGCTAATTAGATATTTTTTACTTCAAAAAGTATATTTATTTGAAAAATTCTGGCACAGTTATATATTGAGCTGAGCAAAGTATGCTTGAAAATTGCTACTAAATACTTACCCAGCATGTGTGAATCATTAGAATTGCCATCATTAAAGTATGCTTGACTCCCAGATTTATGATGCAATTTTTTTATGGTTTTTATTGGACTCATTCATTATATAGTAAGGAATGTTCTTAACTTGACAATGATTTTTTTTCGATTTCTTTAATTGAAGGTCGACGAAATTACCGATGTCGTTGTGACTAGAAAGAATGAGCTGGACAACGGACACGAGATTTAAATGTGCTATATTGATGTTTCTAGTTCATGCTAATTAGACGTTTTTTAAGCGACATTAGACCTTTCACTGTGTTAATTTTGTATTATTGATTAGAAAAGAACATGTGCTCTTTTTGGTAGTATTTATGCCTTGGCAAGGTTTTTATGAGAATATGCTTTGATTTTACTCTTCATTTACTTCCTTAGGGTAGGATACATCAATTCGGCACATGCTCTTTTCAGTATATAAACAGATGTTTTTCTCGTAGTGTGTCTGGATGTTTTTTTAATTTATTTTATCAATGAGTTAGAAGTGAGGTCATCATGTTGTTTATAAGCGGCACTCTTATGCATTTGTTTTTTTTTTTTTGGGCAGACCTTTACGCGAATCAACGGCAGTGGGTTCTAATATTCTTCAAGAGTGAATTTTGGGCAGACATGAGGAGTACACAGCGTAGTGAAAGTATGCACGCATTTTATGGTGGATACCTGCATTGTAAGAGTAGGTTGGTTCAGTTCGTCCATGAATACGACAATGTTCTTGGAACCAAGGAGCAAAAGGAGCTGGAAGATGATGCTGCGGATTTGAAAGGAGTCATCCCATTTATAGGGAGCACGGGCATTGAGAGACAGTTTCAGCAGGAATACACTAGTAGTATATTCAGGATTCTTCAACTGGAGATAAGAAAAAAAACCAATTGCGTGGTTCGATCAATTGAACAAAAGAGAGATACAATTTCTATTACAGTGGACGAGCAGAAGGTATTCTGGAGAAAGCCTGTCTACCATACTTTCAGAGTCGAAAGGGCAAGTGCAAGTGCAACAAGTTTAAAGCCTGTCTACCATACTTTCATCATTAACACGATTGTTGTTATCTTTTCCCCATTTATTGTTTATTAAGGTTTTAAATAAACGAATTGTCACATAGTTGTTCGCAAAAATTAAATGGTTTAAATCCGCCGTGAAAATGGACCAAGAGAATTTAAAAAAAAGGAACAAAACGCATTGATATATAAATGAAGTGCACGCAGTCGCTAATGCGTAACACATGAAACAAAGAAATCATATACAAAATCATTCATTTTACAATGAGAAGAAACATCTGAGTCCATACCAAAGACACCATCCACTTAAAATCCTACCTATTGTAGCCTGATCACGACCGAAGTCCGTGCAATGCGTTAATTTCCAGCAACTTTACAATTCCAGCATTAGAAAACAATGATAAAAAAATAAAGAACACCTCCATTTAGTAAACACCATGCGAGTTAATGCACAGAAGTGCCAGTTAAGCATAGACATGACCAAAAGGGTTATATACACAGATCAGAGTTCACTCAATATTATCAATATGCAATGAATTGCTTAATCAACTACTGACATCACTAACTTGGAAAAAAATTGCTTGAGAATCCTAAAATAACTAATATATGAAATCTGCTGACGAGTATCTAACAAAACACGAGCCACTCACTCATCAACGAAGTACTAACAAGTTTACATGCTTTAAACATGCCAAAACATAAAATAGATCCAGAACCATCCAATTTACAAAGTAAAAGAAACATCCTAATTTCTAGCTCAAGCACCATCCACTCAGAGGTTTACGATTGATTGTCACCATTAACTTGGAAAAATCAGCAACATGAGATGATAAACTTGCAGCGAAAACAGGATTTATCAGGCTCCACGAAACTAGTTTAAGCCGGAAGGGTAAACATCATTTTACCTTTTTTCCTATGTTGGATGGGTTTCACTTCAAATCAATCCTGCTGAGGTCTCGCAAGAAACAACCCCTCAAAATTGCAAATAGAAAAACAGCAACAATTTTACCATTTAAATTACAGTCATTTCAAAAAATAAATGAAGAAAAAATAGCTACTTAAATAGTGATTATTCAATTCTTAATTGAAGTTGATGTGCTTAGAATTATGGATATTCTCTAGTAATTAACAAGGCCTTCAAAGGCTGAAAAAGTAAGCAAAATGAAACCAATAATACATAAATAAAAAAAAAAAGAGGAAGAAAAAGAAAACAGTAGTGCCAATTTCAAAACCAAACCCATCTGCAACCCCCAATCAAAGCATAAACATATAGAGATGCTGAGAAAGGAACTCTTTTTTTCATCCCTTTGATAATCGAAACATGATGCAACATAACATCACCATCTTATGACAAATCAGAAGTAATAAAATTTTCATACTTTCAAAAACTTGTCAAAATCTGAATTAAAGCAGAAACACTCTATTTATAATAAAATTGATCTCATCTCATTAATTATCTCTAATGTAAAATTAAATTTAAGATCATTTTACTCTATTTCAACAACCAACCCCACATTTAAATTCACAATGTATTTTTATAGACTCAAGGAAGACTCAAGTCAATTGGTGATCCCGTAAAAGGATGAGAACAAGAAAATTACATTGCATAGATAGTTTGTGAGAAGTCAAAAAGACCAAATTAATGTTATTTCTTCTCTTTTATTTTTTCTTTCTTCCAAAAAAGCAGTGTATTCTTTTAATAACAAATCATTCACACAAATATCCAAAATTATACACTCAAATAAACATTAACAAATCATACACTCAAATATTCAAAATTATTCCACATAAACGTCCCTTAATTTAGCATTATCAAAGAACATCTCATATGAACACCATTCCTAGTCTCTAAACCATAGAGCAAAATAGAAACATCTAGCCTTTAACAACTACAATTATAATATCCAATCCAGATAAAAGCAACATCCAATCTGTACCAATTGCAACATCCATGACCCTTGCCCCTTTACTTTTGTATTTTTCTATCTTTCCTTTTTGAGAGATTAATTAGAATCCACCCAAATTCAATTAGGAATCAATAAACATACTTACTTGTGATCAAGATTTTGCAACACTCCAAAAATATGAAAAACATGCAGCTACTATATTTGCCAAGGACCAGTGATGCCCCAAAATTGTGTTACCTAAGCTGTACAACCTGGAAAAGAACATCCATCGAATTAGAACTCACACGAACCACTACAACAAAACCCTGTCCAAATCCCTTTTCAAAACATGCATAGGAAGTCAAAGAGAACATCTACCATACTTACCAATTAGTGAGACGAACGGGGGATTTCCAGGATGGAGAAGTGGAGGTCCACCGGCGGGTAGCGCAGCTGCACCACGTAGCTTCGGCGGCGCTGGAAAAATTCACATGCAACAGCAGAGCGGCGTCGCTCTTGTTCCGATTTTGGAGGCGCGATGGTCGGGGAGGCTAGGCACGGCGTCGAAGCGTCTAGAGAAGTGAGAGAAGAGGGTTGCACTCAGGTAGCTTCAGTGGAGTCGCGAAGGCCAGAACCGTTAGGAACACCGTTGCGGTGTCCGGAGAAGAGAGGGAAGAGAGTTGTGCGATAGTTCCGGAGGCGTGGTGCGGGTATAGATGATTTTCAAATCATGTGTGGTAAAACAGTGAAAAGAGGTAGAATTTTTGAGGAGGATGAATATGATTTACCTTGGGTCATTTTTGGATGGTGCTGATGTGCATTGGATTATTGGGTCCCAATCCAGACACATTTGACTGGATTTTGGTTGATGTGCTTTTGGTTCCCTAGCAATTCGAAATCATACGGTAAGGCATGATAATAATTGTCTACATCAAAATAACCATAGGACTCATTGGCTAGTTGTCGGAATATTTTTGGTACAATTAAAATTTTTCAAATAATTTTGATATAAGGGTCTAGAAGTAAAAGCCCAAAGTAACTACTTAGAACAATTTTAAAATAGTATTTTTCGGATATCAATTTTTAAATTTATAAGAAGTGGACCGCTTTAAAAATAAAAATTGCTTAAAGAAATGACAATATTTTAATATTTTAATAGAAAATCAATTAAATTGTTTTACCTTTTATAACTATTTTTGAAATAATTAAAATAATACAAAATTTAAATTTATTACGGATTAAGTATTGAAATGATAAATTTTATATTTAATCTCAAAATACTATTTATTATATATGATTTTACGAATATTAATATAGTATTTTATAAGATTTAAAATAAAATTAAAATAAAAATCAATATTAGAGATCCTCATATGTTTTATTATAACTTTTTTTTTCTTTTCATGATGAGATAATATTAGTTTTAGTTTTTAAATTAAAATACAATGAATAAAATTATTTCTTAAAACCACCACTGTCTCTTTTATAAAAACAGAATTTTCTTTTTATAATAAGTAAATAGTCATTTATAAAAACAGAAAACCACAGCGATGAATATTTGAACACATATTTTTTTTATAGAACAAAGTTGTTTTTTTGTTACATGTCTCTTTCTTTTTTCATATGTTTCCTTATTAAAAAAAAATAACATAATGTGTGGTGTACTTTTAAGTAGAAAATGCAACATTTCAGATAAAATAATAAGAATAACATTTTTTAGAAAATATTATGAGGTAAAACAAAGTAGCATGTTATAAATTTTAATTTTTTTTTTTTGGTTTTTCTGTTGGTAGAAAAATATAGGTAGCCCATTTGAGAATTAAAAAAATTATGATTAGCGTAAATTAGTAGATCACACTTTTAGATATCAACCATTACTTATAATAAAATTTGTTTAACGATGAACCGACAAAAATCATTACACAAAACCCACTACTATATTTTTTTAATAACTATTTTGCTATTTTTGTTCTCATTATATTTAACATCTCATGTTGTAAGACAAAAAAGAGTATTGAGGAGACCCAAAAGAAAAAGGGGGAAAAAATTCCTTGTTAAAGTTTACTGAAAAATTTCAACTTCAACTTAAAATGTAAAACTGCGACTCCACTGGGGATCGAACCCAGAATCTCTGGTTCCGTAGACCAGCGCCTTATCCATTGGGCCATGGAGTCTTTTCATAATTACGTCCATTCAATATTTAAATATTCTAAGAAGTTTAGCCGATTCAGCTGGTTCAGCCATGGCGTGCAATTCAATATAGTGTATTTGAAGTTGGGTCAATCCCCATTGAAGCTTCTGCTGCATATCCTAGTCTTCATCATCCATAGTTTGGTAACACTAGAACTTCAAAGCCAGCACCCCATCACCACCATAACCAACAAAAGCAACAACATTATTATTATTATTATTATTGTAGAAGCAGCTACAGGGAATGAATCAGAATCCGAAATTATTCCAATTCTATACATAAGAAAAAGGAAAAAAAAAAAAAGAATGGGAAAGAAGCAATCTTTGCGTAGCAAAGCTACCCAGATTGTATCTGTTATCCTGAATCCAATATCTGACTCTGACACTCTCAAACACCCTCCTCCAACACCTTCTGTAAGTTCCCCCTTTTCATTAATTATTGTTTTCTGATGTTTGTCTTAGCTTCTTGGCTTTGATGCATGCTAAAATTCAGGTCTCCAAGTACGAGGTTTATGTTTTTTAGTTATTGTTCCTTTTCTTGCCCCTTAATTAAGTTTTGAAGGTTATTTTTCGTTTTTTGTTTTTTTGGCTTAAGAGTAAAGTTGAAGATGATTGATTGTTTTTCCTTCTCAGGATGAGGTAGGGGGATTAGGAGGAACAACAAGTGAATCAGAGAAAACTGAAGAGGGTAGCAATGATTTAGTTGATGGCCCTGATACCTCATCTTTCAGTGCATTTCTATATTCTTTCTTGTCTTCATCAGATGCTGGAGGAGATAATGCAAAGGTGCATGGACAGAGTGATGGTAAAGGTGCTTCAGGTGATGGTAATAACTCTTTACCCGATTCATCGTTGAAGGAGAATAATGGTGGAAAGAAAAGCTTGTTCTCTAGGAGTAAGCAATCACTTGGTAGAGTTATTCGCCAAGCCGCTAGGATCGGCGGATTTCGCCATCAGGGGCGGAAGGATAATAATTCTGAAATGAATTCTGATTGTCTAAATGGTTCTGGATTGAATGGTGTTGAGATGAATCATCTTTCAACTGTGAAAGGGAAAGAATCAGAGTCTGTGTCTTTGGTTGACATGCCAGAAATTTCTGAGCCGTCGATGCTCCTTTCGGACGCGATGAGAAGTACTCTCTATGCTTCTCTTCCTGCTCTTGTTCATGGAAGGAAGTGGCTGTTGCTGTACAGGTATGAAGAGGTGAAGATTCATTCCAAAGCTATTGATATTTTATTATGATTTTGATTTCTTGTGTGACATTTTTTCCTGCAGCACTTGGAGGAACGGTATATCACTTTCAACCCTTTATCGAAGAAGCATGCTTTGGCCTGGATTGAGTTTGCTGGTACCCTATAACTTTCCCTGAGCAAATTTTAATCATAAGCACACACTTCTGTATGGAGTTTGTAATGTATACTATACTGTATATGGAGTTTCAACACTAGCATTAGTTGTAGAATGGGATAGTTCATGTTTTCTACAAATTCAAGTCCCAGTTTGTGGAAGCCTGCAAGTCCTACATGACATTTGAGTTCTTTGCTATGGATTGAAAACTATTAACACGTTTTGAATTATCAGAGATATATTCAGTATTGGAATCTTTTATTTGTAACTTGTAAGGTTAATTTCTCTTCATTTCTATCATGGATTGGTTCCAAATCTTAGTTATTCCATTTCAGGTTGTCGGAGACCGAAGAGGAGCAGTGTTTGGAAGCTTAGTTGAAGCACCTCTTAGACCATCCAACAAGAAATACCAGGTCAAACCAAAATTCATTTATCCAAAGATTATCTGATAGATTGTATCTGTTATTGTATTATCGATGACAAATATTTGGTACAGGGAACAAACAGTACATTTGTTTTCACAAGTATTTCTGGCCATCCTGTTATATATCGTCCAACAGGTATCTTCTTCCGTCCGAGTTTGAACATGTTACTCTTTCATCCTTTTTGCTGTCATAATTATATGATGCTTAGCTAGCAATCAAAATCCAAGATTAATGAATCGGTGTTAGTATTTCTTGTTATGTGGTGCATTGACATTTGAATCTATGGTGCAAACCTGAGAAATGATGCCCATGAAGATCATTAAAAGGTTAAATTTCAGGAATTGTGTGACATATGGTGAACATAATGTCATCTTTCAACTATATATAAGAACCATTTCCTATGAGCCAATGAGGAATGCTTGAGTTTACTTTTATTCAGAAATGTGAGAATGTTGTCTGCTACATTCAATGATTAGTTTGTCAATGAGAGTTGAATTTGCTCCATCATAATTTCACATTCATCCAAATATCTATGAATTGTTAAAAATAATAAAAAACACTATCATGTTCAATAGTTGCCTCTAGTAGAATCTTGGAACCTTGAAATCTATTGCTAAGTCTTCAGCCTCAGCATGAGGCTTCCCTCAAATTTTGGAATACTTCTGTTTGTTTGGTTTTTCTTTTCTCTCTTTTTTCCCCTTTCTGTTCTTTTGTTTGGTTTAGAATTCTAAATGCTAAACCCTAAACTAACCACAACATTGCAGGGTTAAACCGCTATTTCACACTATGCAACACTGAGTTCTTAGCAATTGGAGGGGGAAGTCATTTTGCGCTTTATTTGGATGGTGATCTGTAAGAACTTTCTACTTCCGTCACTATCTCTTTGCTTAAATTGTTACTTTCACACTGCCAGAAAAAAATTGAAAAATATAAAAAGGAAGAAATGTGAACATGTCTTCAATCATGTATCATTACCTTGTGTTTTGTTTTAATCCCTTTCAAACTCTTGCAATATACTTGAAGATTGAATGGCTCAAGCTCGGTCTCGGAAACCTACGGAAATCCTTGCCTTGCGAATTCTCAAGATTTCGAAGTGAAGGAAGTAGAGGTGCTCATGCAACTTCTTCGATTCTTCTCACTTACACACAACGTTACACACTCCTTCATCCTTTCTTTTTCATCTTTTCTTGTTGCTACTTTCAAGAGACATTTATAGCTGAAGAAAACTAACTGGTCTTTCTCTCATACACAGTTATGGGGCTTTGTGTATGCTTCAAAATATGATGAAGTACTTGCATTTAGCAGAACAGAGGCACCTGGCATCTGTCGATGGTAAATCTCGCGGAATATTTACCTGATGTGAATAAATCAAAGAGGTTTGGACTTTGGAGCTGCATTTCATGGTGGAATAATGTTCACTTTCCCTCTTGAGCAATGCGAAGTTCGTGTACAAAGATAAAATGTTGAAGCATTATGTATCCAATTATGTTAAAACTAACCATGTTAAAAGAAAATGTTATAACTAAGGAACGCATGTAAATACCAAAGCCTGTATATATGGAGTCCGTACACATGAAAAAGTCAGTCAATTTTGTTCAGGGTACAAATTGGAGAAAATTTATGTTTATGAGCAATTTTCAAGTAAAAATGGATCCTTTCATTTTTGTTTTCTTCAATTGATTTTGTAAAGGGTGCAAGGGTGATTTTGCACGTACAAAATTTTCTCTTACATGTTTTTTTCTTTTCCCACTTAAATCTTGTGTGGTGTGTGGGATTGAAATTACACTATACAACATCAATTAAGATTAAAAAAAAATTGAGAAAATCTATTGATCTAACAAATAGTATTGCACAAAGAGAATAGCATATAGGAGTAAGTTGATGTTCCAAAGAATTGAGTCTTGTTTTTTAATTTTTGGAAGAGGAACACGTTAAAATATTAAATAACCAAAATAGAAAAGAATCAATAGTGTGCTTCTCAAAGGCAAGGTGACCTGAGAAAGTTTATTTATTTATTTTGCATGATGTCCCAAGTTGAAAGACTATTGAGAGTTGAGACACAGAACGCCATCAAAGTGCCCTTGGCAGCTTGAGGGTACCCTCAGAGCCTCAAGTATTATAGCAAACCAAAGAGCAAAGTTCTTATCTTTTGTTCACTTTGCAGGAATTCTTCATTGTTGTTATTTATGAATTTGAGTTGCCATTGCAACTCCAGTTAAAGGACTCTTACTCAAACACAATGTAAGAAAGATTGCTAACAGTATACATTAAACGTTATCTTACTCTGCTAGTGTCAAAACAGCTTAAAATGTTGTGCCAACCGTGCGAAATACAAATGACAATCTTCCTCAAGAGTTTAATTTTTCATCTACCTGAAAATAAGCCTCACAAGACAATGCTTTGCATTTTTTTGTTCTTCGAAGTCAGAATAAAGGGCCTTTAGAGGGTCCCGTTTTTAGGCTAGGCTGTTTTTGCATCTGCTGCAGCCTCATATGCTGCTGCATGAACACCAAGAGCAGCACGGCCAGAAGGGTCAGGATTCTTTGACCATTCGGCATCCCATTCCACAGCTTTTGCGGTGCTGCACGCAACACTAGGACCTCCTGGAACGGTTGACCTTGCAGCATTCTGTTAAAATGGTTGCAACATAATTAGAGATGGATTTCGGCAAGATATAAGTTTGTAACCAAAGTCAAAAGCTAGCTCCATAACAAAAACTACTTAAGTGTTTATAACCGCCATTTCAGCTATATCTTTATGCTATGTCGGACGGAAATTTGAAGAACAATAATAAAAATGCCATAACTTTTACTATTTTCCACAATATTATCAGTTCCTATTATTCTCAATACTTATCAGTTATCACACTGCTAACTGCTTTCGTTAACATGCATTATTTTCAACAAGATTTCATGAGCACAAAAAAAGAAATGGGGGGATGTTTATTTTAAAAAGAAACTTAGAAAACCCACCTTTGGAAAGTGCTTCTCAAAAATTGTCCTGTAGAGGTATGCTTCTTTTGTTGTGGGAGTGTTTTCAGGGTAAACATAGTTAGCATGCAACAGCATTCCATCTGTGACCTGTCAGTTTGTAAAGTGAAAAAGAGCAGAAACCATGGGATGGCATCAATGGAACTCTATAAAAGTTAATTACTGATAGTTTGCAACATAAGAAGAAGTAAATTTGAAGCTGCAAGTAAGAGCTTACTTGTTGGTTAGCATGCTCCTTCAAGCCATCAATCCAGCTGTACCCTACACCATCACTGAACTGTTCCTTCTGCCTGTACAAAATGTGCTAAAAATGGCAAAGCAATACAATGTTTCAGATAGCCTTCACCATGTGAGATGATAACAATCAGTGTGAGCCGGAAATTTTTTACAAACCTTTGGTAAATATGGATTTGTTTCGTCATCAAATGCATTGCGCAATACCCACTTCTCTATCCTTCCGAGATCAGGTCGTATCTGTGAAATGGTCATATATCTCATTATGTGATTAAAAAACTTAGCTAAAAAGATTAACTTCACAGGACCATTGGATCAAATTCACAAAGGTTTCTTGTTAGTAGTGTCAAGACATGCCTTATCCAGTAAGCTACACCATAACACCTTAAAGAGTAGATAAGAAGTTGATGCAACAGAAGAGTTATGATGATGAACAATGATCAAAATAATAAGACCTTAACAGTTAAATCGAAGCAAGAGAAATTCAATCAACATTGCAGGCGATCAAACCAAGAGGAACACAGAAAAAAGTGAACATAAAATACCATTTTCCACTCTGGATCAATACTCATGGCTGTGTTGATAAATTCTTTATCCAAGAATGGTACACGTGCCTCTATACCCCATGCTGAAGTTGATTTATTGGCTCTCAGGCAGTCATAAAGATGAAGAGCTTTGATCTGTGAGATCAGGAAACCAAAATCTTCAATGAAAAGGTAAAGTACACTAGGAATGAAGAGGAAGAAAATTTAATAGGTTAAGTGCATAAAATTTTCAAATTGCATTGAATAAAACATGACGATGTAACAATTTGCTATTACTTTTCGACATGTTTCTTCATGAAACTCTTCCTTATTAGGTGCTTTATGGAAATATAGGTAACCTCCAAATATTTCATCTGAACCTTCTCCCGAAAGAACCATTTTCACTCCCATGGATTTGATTTTTCTGGACATAAGGAACATTGGAGTACTTGCTCTGATGGTTGTTACATCATATGTTTCAATGTGGTAAATGACTTCCTCAAGTGCATCTATACCTTCCTGTTATGAAACAAAAGTACAAAAGAAAAAAGAACAAAAAATTTGAGAAGCTAGGACAAGATTAATGTTTTTCAAAAATAGAGCAATGATGATAAACAACCACCTGAACTGTGAAATAAAGTTCATAATGTCGAGTACCAAGATAATCTGCTACCTCTTTTGCAAATTTCAAATCTGGAGAGCCCTGAACGGTGGCAAAATTCAAATGAAGCATGTACAATCTAATATGCCAATTTATTCTTTTAAAGAAGGATAATGAGGCTTATTTTCACCTATATTGAAGAACGAATTCTGACCTTTAAACCAATACAGAAAGTATGCAACTGTGATCCCCACTGTTGTGCAGCTGCAGATTGAGCCACAAAACGATTGGTCACGGCAGCGACAAGCGATGAGTCAAGTCCTCCCGACAAAAGAACTCCAAAAGGTACATCAGTCATCAACCTCTTAAGCACAGCCTAAATGATAGCATAGTATACCAAGGACAAGAAGTAAAATTAACAGGAAAGAATTATTTTCCTTCACAAATAAGCACATTGGAAAAATCAATCCTGACTCTCAATTATTGTCCATGCAACACACACATTAGTAGTGTATCAAATAATTTAATGTTTGACATCTTCCTTAACTAGATCCTGTAACCCCATAATTTGGTATCAGGACATTGGATTCAACATATCAGTGATGCAATATATTTTTCCATAGGGTAATTATATCGGGTGCATCTGAACTCGAATAAACTTTTAAAGTGTACTTCTCAGAAACAAAAAATAAAAAGAAGTAACTCGATTCCACCTTGATTTAACTCTATCTGCTAAAATAAAATAACAATAATAATAACTAAAAAAATAATTAATATCCACTTGAGTTCATAAGTTTATTCAAACTGATGCATCCATTTCCTAAGAAAGCACATACTTCCATTTGACAGTCCATTTTCAATTTCTTTGATTTTCGCCCAAAATTTACTGTCAGGCTTCTTCCACCTAAGCAGTTTGCCGATCGAAACAAATGGTTTCAGATTCCTAAGCAAAGCGTACAATAGTCACAGATACGCATGCAAGGCTATCTAAAGTTTTGAAGAGTATCTGAACCACTCTCTAATAATATATATGCAGAATAATTGATATTTTAAAATGAGGAAGAATCATCTCAAAGTGGTAAATGAATTACATTGTGACGACCAAATAGTAGCACACCTTCTCAAAGGCTTGACGTAAGATCTGAGGATCATAGGGTGTTGATGGAATTTGCTCTGTGAACCATGGTGGATTGTACCATCTTCTTAATCCTCCTACAAGTACAACATATTTTAACAATGTTCATGAATTACATAATATAAAAAAATGTATAATTTAAAGAACAAGAGTACAAGGCATGAACACGTCTATACCCTGTTTGTTGGAATATATATGCCCTGGTGGAAAAGATATGAATCTCTCACAATCATCACTTAAAGCTTTCATTTCAGACGCAAACCATGTCGATCCTGCAAATAAATCATTCCTTCCATAGGTAAAACATTTGATTCATTAATGTGACACAAAAGCATGAACAAACAAGCCAAATACTGAGGATTAAACTGTGTTTGAAAACCAATATGTTATGCAGTGTTAATTATACTTAAAACACAAGGGTATGTATTGTTTTAGACACTCAAAATGTTTCAAGTGCTGGAAACACTGAGAGGGCAACCAGCTTGTGATTTATTTCACTTTTTGGAGCCACTGAAACCATTCTGTAAATATCTTGAATTGACTTAAATTGGACTATAGATAGCTCACCAGCATTTGGTTCGTACCAAGAGACAAGGATGATAGAGACAAGTCTCCAACATCCCTTCTTTTAGAAGGTACACAAATTAGTTCAAAAATATTCCTAAGACATGCCTCTTGTGTCTCTCTATTTTAGAAGTAGAGAAAATATCTAAAGATCTGTCCTGGGACAGAGAGGATTTTCAAGTTTTTGTCTTTGTTCCCTTCTACAAATTTATTTCTATCCCCGGTGTCTGTGTTTCCTTTATCTCAGAATAATAACCAAACACAACCTTTGAGATGTTGGACATCATCCAGCTCGAGGTGAAATTTTCAAAAATATCCCAACAATATCAAAAACAACAAGAAGAAGGGGAAGCCACAAACCATCAAGGCCCCATCCCAAGTAAAGAGGGGTAATGCCAATAGCATCACGAGCAGCAATGAAGCTTTTATCTCTTGTGTCAAGAAGGACAAAGGAGAACATCCCATCCAGCATATCAATAAATTCTTCTCCATACTCTTCGTACTGCATGATAACCATGTTGTTATGATGAAGATGAAATGAAACAAGACTACATTGGAAAGATAATACATATTGATCAATAATCAGTAAATATAAAAGATTCCTCAACACTTACAAGATGAGCAATGACTTCACAGTCGCTTCCAGTTCGAAACTGGTGGGAACTCAATTTCTGTCTCAGTTCCTTATGGTTATATATCTCCCCATTTACCTAATGGCACAGTTTCAACAAGAAAAGAAAATATATAAGGCTAAACAAACATCTGGAAACTTTACTAAGCATACATATCATCAAAATTAATTCAATAAAAAGGACTGCACACATGAGTGTATTTGGGCTCCATTTTCATTCGGACAACTGATTTTTAATGTCATACTCTTATACATGCTCAAAAAAGTACACGTTACTAGAGCCTCATGTTTAAATAGTGTAACACACAACACCTCTTTATTTGTAAATCATATATACTTACATCTTTCAGAATTAGATTATATGACACAATGCATATTTGTATTATGTCATGTGCAATATCACCTAATTCAAAAATTATTGGGAGGAAAAAGAAATAGAAATATGCATTTACTATCAATAGGCATTGACTGTAGACTTAAAGCTCCATATTACCATATTCATCTGACTTCCAGAATTAAAGTGAAATAAATAAAGCATTCTTCTAAGGAACATTCAAATGATGCAAATATATAATTATAATAATAATGTAATCATAGATGACAGGTGCATACTGTGACAACAACAGTCTTGTCTTCGTTATAAAGAGGTTGATCCCCTGAAGTGGGGTCAACAATAGCAAGCCTTTGATGAGCAAGATAACAATCTCCATGGCAATGCAATCCACTCCAATCAGGTCCTCTATGCTTCAATCTGCATTCTCCAACTCCATTTCACAATCAATCAGAACCAAATCACAAAAATAATTAAAAAAATGACTGAACTCCTATGTCGCCTAAAAACCAAGCATCAAGAAATCTTTCAAAAGCGCGTACACTAACGCAATTAGAAAATTGCAATTTTCAATGTGTTTGTTAAATAAATGGAAAGCATTTAAAGTTTGCTACCAATTAAAATACAATGAAACAATTTTCGAGAAATGTGACTGCATGATGGAAAATTGAACCTGCGAGATAGCTCGATGATACGAGCGCGCTTGGCCTGAGAGTTGTCAACACAACCCAACACTGCAAGGATTCCGCACATGGCGGCTGCAAAGGGAAGAAGAAGAAGAGAAGGAAGCAGAAGAGAGTACGGAAGAGAACACAATAAGGTAAAAAAAATTAAAATGTGAATATGACGTATCACTAATTTACGAAGATATCACTAAGTTTATTACTCCTTTTATAAATTACTAATGTTTTATTATTATTTTCTTCCTTTTTATAATATGATGATTCACACGTGATGTCTGAAGATACTCATGTAAAATAATACAATAATAGCAAAAATTGAAAAAGTGGGTATTTGATTGATTGAATATTCCGCGAGGGTTGGTGTCAGAACCAGATTCCACTCCCAACTCCGAAGATTCGCTTTTGGTTTTGCTGTATCCTGTATGCTTTATGCTTTGCTTTTTATTGTAGAGTCAATTTTGGTGGGGGACAACCCCAGGACACTGCCCACTGTATAGTGTATACATAAAAGTCCTGAAAATCGAACCAAATATCGAATCATTTTAATTATTAATTTAATCAATTTAATTGTAATTTAACTAAAATAATTATTTTATAATAAAATAATAAATAATATATATAATAAATTTTAAAATATAATTATAATTTAATATAAATTTTAAAATATTATCTAAATATAAAATATTGTATAAAAATCAAAATCTTATATGATTATTAATGTATAAATTATATAAAAAACATGAACTAACGAAAAAAAGAACAATTATAAATTTATAGATAAAGTATAATTTTTTATTTTTTAAATTTTTGAAAAATTTTAAAGATATCTTTAAATTTTAATTTATTTTAATTTTATTCTTAATATTTTAAATATGTTTCAATTATATCTTTTTATTAATTTTTTGACAGTAATAATCAACTTTTATTTTCAATTTTATCCCCTAATTCTAACCGTGTTTGGTACACTCCCTAACCCATTTCAACGTCTTCACCTTTCTTCTTAACCTTATACCATTCCGACACCTCCACCTTTCTTCCCAACCATCACCCATACTCTCTCTATCTCTCTCGTTGCAACTGTCGGCGCCATCACCATCCACCACCATCACCAATCTCCATCTTCGTCTCCAACGTCATTTATCCATCTTCCTCACCACTCATTCATCTCCATTTTCATGATCATAAAGTAGCAAAAGACAGAGTCCAAATACCGATCACTCATCACATTTCTTTTCTTCCAGTCCCACACACTCAAGTCTCACACAACATCACCATTCACGGCGCCTCAAGCTCGTGCTCCATCATCCACAATTAACTGCGCCTGGAGGTCCATCGCTCGCGATTCACCACGCCTAGAGCTCCACCGTCCATGTTTCACTGTGCCTCGAGGCCCGCTGTTATGTGCGCTAGCTATGGCTTCCCTCCCTGATAACCTCAACTCCCCCTCTTCCTGTGCCCATGTCCAGACCTTGAACATTAACTGATTTCAGAAACAGCCTAATGAAAACAACGAGGTTTAATTTCTTGTTCAGATCTACAATTAGGGTGTAGTTGTCCAAATGATTTTGTTATTAGTTTGTCAATATCACTCTTTTATATTCAATTTTGGTGTTTTCAACTCGTTGCTATTGTTGTAGCTTTGGCACTTCATTTTGCAATTGAGTTAAATGTGTGAATTGATAAAATTTGCCCACACTTGGGATACTGAAATTAGGGGTATGCATGGCCCGACCCGGCCCGGCCCCGAGTATTTTAGGGACTAATTTGGTGTGATTTCATCGGGCCTAGGGCCGGATAAGGGTCTCAAAAATAGACTCGATCATTATTTCGGGTCGGGTCCGGGCCATGGCTCGAGTCGTCCGAAGTCGGTCCGGTGGCCCGATCATCATACACAATTAATATTTTGTGTTATTAGTAATGGATGATGGCTATTTTTATGTGAAATTTAAGTATTGTAAACCTTAATATTTTGTGTTATTAGTTATTATAAGACTATAAGTTAATATTTTATGTTTAAAATGCATAAGATTTTAGACTAATGCATAATATTATGTTATTTGTATTAATTTAAATATTTGGTGTTATTATACAATATTAGTATTGATTATGGTTATGCTTTAATTTTAGAGGAGTTGGTTCTTGTTATATTTTTCTAAGTGAATTTTACCATGTCAAATAATAGTTGGAGCCTTAGAAATTTGGATATTTTCACATGCTAGCTTATAAGAAGGTATCAAGGTAATGTAATATTAACGGCCCGATTTTCACCCAGTTTTACCCGGTATAATCGTGGCTCGAAAGTGTATAGGTTTCATCGGGTCTAGAGCCGGATTCGGGTCTAATAAATAGGCCCGGTATATATTTCGGGTCGGGTCTGGATCACATCAAACCCGATTTTACCCGACCCATGCACACCCCTAACTGAAATAGTAAACATATGTGGCTGTGATTAGCAATATAAATATATAGTCAATGTTTTATTGTCTAATATAAAGGTTTATGATGAATTAGGGATATTTTATTATTGAATTTTTTGAATATTGCCTTGTAGAATATAGATAAATTTGAAAATTGTAACTTTACAAGTGCGGCAGCACAACGAAGAGAAGAAGGGATGAGTGGCAGTGGCTGTGCATGATGGTTGGTGAGACAATAAGAAGCAAGGAAGAATGAAAGTTGGCATGAGAGAAAAGAGAGTGGGAGACGGAGATAGATATTGGTGGTGGTGGTTGGTTGTGGCGCCGGTGGTTGCAGCGAGAGAAATGGATGAAAGGATGAGCGATGGTTGGGAAGAAAAGTGGAGGTGTTGGAATGGGACGAAGTTGGGAAGAAAGGGGGAGGCGTTGGAATGTATTATGCAGTGTGCCAAACACTGTTAGGATTAGGGGTAAAATTGGAAACAAAAAGTTGACTATAAAAAAAATTAACAAAAAAAATATAATCGAAGAATATTTAAAATATCAAAGATAAAATTAAAACATATTAAAATTTTAAAGGTATTTTAAAAATTTTTCAAAAACTTCATAGATAAAAAATATATTTTATTCTAAATTTATAACCCAACAAGTTAACAAATTAACAAATTATATCAAATTATAAGATAGAAATAATCAAAAAGTTATAGTAAATTATAATAATACAAGAACATGAACATGGACTAAAATTTACAATAACAACAAGAACAATTAAAACACAGCAACAATACTTAATAAGAATAATTGAAACAATAACAAAGTGAGATATATTTAAAAATCACCGCTGTCAAAAACTTAATACATATTTGCTCAAAGAATAAAAAACTAATATATACAAATTGATAAAATTAAAAACTTAATATAATATATAATTTTAAAGGGAATCACTCACATAAAGACGCTTAAAACGTCTTTTTTTATAGATGTTTTTTTAATAATTAAAATTCAACCTATATAATCGATCAAACTGTGTTATTTTTGTCAAAATTAGATGAAATAAATCGGTTTAACCGAAAAATTAATAAACCAAATCTTGAACCAATTTAAATTAATATTTTTTATAAAAATGACTATAATACCCCTATCATGAAAAATGACTTAAAATATTTCTATTATATATTTTAAAAACTCTAAATCCTAATCTTTCTCTTCTATCTATGCCACCATTGAATTAGAATTTAGAATCTTCAAAATTAATATATATAATAAGAATATTTTAGTCATTTTTTATAATAAGAGTATTATAGCCATTTTCTATAAAAAAAATATTAATTTAGATCGATTCAAGATTTGATTTATTGATTTTTCGGTCAAATCAATTTATTTGGTCTAATTTTCACAAAAATAACACAGTTTAATTGATTATATAGGTTAAATTTTAATTATTAAAAAATGTCTTAAAAATACGTTTTAAACATCTTTACGTGAGTGGCTTCCAATCTCAAAATATATCTAAAATAACATTATAACAAATAAAATACTATCTAAATCTCACTTTTTCTATTTTCATGCCGCATCCAAATTATATTAATGTATCAGATCCCAAATCAAGCAAAATAATAAAAGAAATAAAAAACACAAATACATCCAAAACCAAAATATATAACTGAACATTGAACAACAAAAGATTTTTTTGTCTATTCTCATGACACATCCAAAAATAGATGGAGATTAAACATATCAAATTATTCAAAAGGAAGGAAGGCTGGGATAGGGGCAAGAACTGTACCGACGCTATGCGGGGAGATTCGGGACCAAGAGCGGCGCGAACGACGCACGATTCCAATGCAGAGGAAGCACGGGGGTGGGTCGTCTAGTGCACGACTGGGAGGCGGTTTGAAGGAGATGCCGAAGAGATCATAGGAGACGCGCTGCGGAGGAGTGTAAATGAGACGATTCAGACGAGTTGCGATGGCAGAGACGAGTTGCGACAGCGATGGGACGGCTGCGGTGACATAGCTTTGAAGAAAAGGGAAGGCTCTGAAGGAAAGGAGCATGTGAGATTGTGAGGTAAGGAGAATGTAGGGTAGCAACACTATTCGAACTCGCGGGTACTACTCCATCTCTACTCGTTTGGGGCGGGTAATTATCCGCCCCCGCACCAGAGCGGGTTTTAACAGGACGGTTCTTAGGTGGGGTAGGACGGGTCGGGTTTAGGTTAAACCCGCTCATACCCGCCCTGGTATATATATCATTAAAAATCTTCCAATCTCCTTACTGAGAAAGTTGCTCGTCCTGAGGAACTTTCCCCCAAACACAATATCTTTGAAGAAGAAGTCTGCTTCGAAGATATCAATCAAGTAATTGACAATTGGGAAATACCCAAGATCCCTCAAGATGAGTTATATGTCCCTGATGACAATAAAAGAAAATCAGACTATATCATTAAAACTGCTGAGAACAACATTCCTCTAGGACCAGATTCTGGTGAGGAATTCTATCTTCTGACCAAACAATCTGTTAGAGAACATGCTCGACACTATAGATATCTTCATATAGGGTGTGTCCAAGTTGCAGTCAAACCACTCATACGAGAAGGTTTGAATGCCTCTATCCTCATGTGTCTGAGAGATATTAGACACAATGACTTTCAAGATTCCTTAATCAGAACTGTTGAAACAAGTCTAGGACATGGTCCGGTTTACTTCAACTGTTTTCCAAACAAAATGGTCAGCTTGTTAAACCTTAACATTCTTGACTCTCTTTTCCTAAACATCCGAAGTCATGGTCTCAACATGAAAGAAGGATCCATTCCAGCCACTCTAATTTATAGGATTTAATACAAGGTCATGAACACTTGTAATTCAAGAGTCCTTCTTAAGTCCTAAGATCGTGAAACTACTTTATTTGTCACAGACATGACAAAGGCCAACGTCATGATCCCAAGGCTCATAAGATGGGATGAAATTGACCTCCCCCAGTCATGGTCAATTGACCGAGCCATCCCAACGCAACCTAGGCAAGCACCTCTCTTGCGAGAAATAAAACAGGATGAATCAGGAAAAGTAGAGATTTTCTTCGACAGACGGAACTCTTTTTCCTCTAGATCTGAAGCAAGAACATCTAATAATTTTGCTTCAGCAAGAAGATCTTTTTTAGTGACTTCTCAATCACATTTTTCAAAAATTTTGAGACCAGTAAATTCTGAAATGCATATCTCTGGTTTACAAAATAATTCAAACATTTCTCAAGCAGTTTATCAAACCGATGGAAAGCATTCAGATGATGATGTTGAAATAGAATCTTCTATTCAATCTCCACATACTCATCTATGGCTAATTGTAACAACCACCCCTTTTAGAAACAAAAATTAAATTCGAAATTCGAAAGTCAGTTGGGAGTTGGGCTTAGAATTTTGAATTTATGGATAGGAATCTAGTAACCGCCTTCCGTTTGAATTTAAAATTATCCCAACCACTCTATCACCAAATGTATATAAATAGGGGTGCACCTATAGGTAGAAAATCACTTCTCTCAAACACTAATCCTCTCCCTTCTCTATCTACAAAAATATATTCTGTGTGCAAACACAAGGAACACAAGAGGCAAGCTCATAGCCAACAAGGAAGCGTTAGAAAAAGTGTAGGGAATTATGTTTTTTTAAAATGCTTGGCATGTGTTATGTTCCATTTTTATTTTCTTCCATTCACAAATGTTATCATGGCATTAATTATCTTTCACTCATCCTTAATTCATGTTGATCATGTCTGTCCACCATGTCATTCATGTCTTCTTGAATCGTTAGTATATGTCTCTTTGTGATGTTCATTCAATTATTCACTATACTCATTTTGTGCTCTTTCATATGATTATATTGTTAATATTCTCTTAGATCGAGAGTACATGCCTTCTTATAATGCTTATTCAATCTCCTATATTATTATATTAATATTCCCTTAGGGCCGAGAGTACATGCCTTCTTATACTATCTTGTTCAACATACCATATTCTATTATATGCATATGTGTGATCTCTTACATTATTATATTACTATTTATATTATTTTATTCAAATATTTTACGTGCATATCATTATGTTATTATTATTCCTTTAAAGTCAAGAGTACATGCTTTCTTAAGTATTTTATTCAAAAATTTAATATACCCTATTCTATTATGTGCATCTATGTGACATGTTATATTATTATGTCATTATTACTCATTTAAAGCTAAGAGTACATGCTTTCTTAAATATTTTATTCAAACATCTAATATACCCTATTCTACTGTGTGCATATCATTATGTTATTATTACTCTTTTAAAGTCAAGAATACATGCTTTCTTAAGTATTTTATTCAAAAATTTAATATACCCTATTCTATTATGTGCATCTATGTGACCTGTTATATTATTATGTCATTATTACTCCTTTAAAGCCAAGAGTACTTGTTTTCTTAAATATTTTATTCAAATATCTAATATACCCTATTCTACTATGTACATATCATTATGTCATTATTACTCTTTTAAAGTCAAGAGTACATGCTTTCTTAAATATTTTATTCAAATATTTAATATACCCTATTCTATTATGTGCATATCATTATTATTACTCCTTCAAAGTCAAGAGTACATGCTTTCTTAAATGTTTTATTCAAATATATAATATACTCTATTCTTATTATATGATCGTTGCACCATTATATTACTCCTTTAGGATTGAGAATACATAATTTCTTTAATATTTTGTGCAATTATTTAAAATGCCCTATTTTCTACACTTTGATATGACCTCTTTCAATCCATACTATTATATTACCAAGATCTTTTAATTAGAAAATCTATACACATGCTAGAGTCTCATGATTTTCATATATCCCTTTATTATCACAATTGTTCCTTTTCTTCCATGATCTCTTCTTATATGATTTTTCTCTCGTGTATGTTTAAACAACCTAATTGTAAATTGAACTGAGGGAATGATCCTTCGGTAAGGGAAGGTGACCCCCAAAGACAAGATAATCGAGATGATCCTTCGGTAAGGGAAGGTGATCGAATCGAGATGATCCTTCGGTAAGGGAAGGTGATCGGCAAACCTTTGGGAACCTTCGGTAAGGGAAAGAAACTCCCATCAATTTTTTATAATAAGATATCTTTGTTGATATAACTCTTTTCTTGTGTATGTCTAAATAACCTTGATTGTAAATTGAACTGAGGGAGTGATCTTTCGGTAAGGGAAGGTGACCCCCAAAGACAAGATATCGAGATGATCCCTCGGTAAGGGAGGGTGATCGATGAAGATGATCCTTCGGTAAGGGAAGGTGATCGCCAAGACACTCGAGATAAGAACCTTCGGTAAGGGAAGGGGATTCTCATTTATACCGGTTTGAGCTCAATACCTTCCATAAAAGTTAAAAGTTAAGAAAGAAGAAAGCATGAATGAAAGTTTGATGTTTATGTTTTTTTTTTCTTTAGATTTAATTATGATTATGTTGATGTTACTTAAGATGTTATCCTTCTATTTTCCTATATGCTTTCCTTTTTGCACACATGTTTTACAAGAAAGATACATATTACATGCCACGTTATACGCTCCTTTTAAAAATCCCGCACGTGGGTTGGAGATGGATATGGAGGTGTTGCATAGCACTCCTACTGAGACGTTAGGTTCTCACTCCCTTTCTTTTCCCATACTGTCTCCAGAGGAACATGGCACAACGGATAGAGACGACGCAGTGTCCCCCGAAGGTAACTTCTGAGTATGACCCCTCGAAGCACGCGTGGGTAGTTGCGACCACTACTACCGTGCTCCAAACTATCTACTTAGATCGAGAGTTCGTGGAAGAAGAACCCCAGCTGCCCGTCGTAACCTTCCTAGATAGGAACGCTTCAGCATCTAAGAAGCGGTCATCTAAGGTGGTACACCTCGAGTCTGACTCTGAAACCGAGGAAGAGGAATCCGACAACCCGAACCAAGGATAGGACATGACACAAGGATGGAAGTTTCTTCGATGAAACTAGTTAGGATGCGTTAGTTTCCTTTTCGTCATAGTTACCTTTAAGCACTATCTCCTTTAGAACCGTGTTCATGGAAATTCTTTTATGTTTGCTTGAACCCCTTTGAGTTTTGTTCAATTTCATCCTTTTAGTACTACTCGATTTCCACCCAAAGTTTCGCGCGTGTTTTCCTTATTTTCTTAACTAACGATTTAGTTCTTTGCTTTTTCATATTAAGTGTGACACCCTACTTAAAGGCCTTTAAAGGTAGAATATTAACTTAGGATGTTACATTATTGGTATCAGAGCAAAGTCGATCCTAAAGATCCTGTTTTAGAAGGTACGACTGATAGAACTTCTCCTTATAGTTACCCATGAACAGGAAACCTATGGCAAGCCAAAGGAGCCCACCAGTCAGAAGATTGAATCAAGGGTAAGTGCACAGTTAATGGAGTTCCTTTAACTATTCTTTACGATACTGGTGCTTCTCATCCATTTATATCTCTCTCTGCTACTAGTAGAATCAGTTTACCCATGACCAAACTACCATATGTCCTACTGGTGACTACCCTAGCCGGTAAGAGTGTTAAAACTCAGCAGGCAGGTTTGTCAGGGGACTTGCATCCTCATTTCAGATAGGTCATACCTTACTGACCTAGTGTGCCTCCCTTTAGTAGGACTAGACATCATCCTAGGAATGGATTGGCTCAACAAAAATCGAGTCTTGTTAGAGAGAAAAGTCATCTTTCTTTCTCCATCCATACATGACACAAGTGATAAATGACACAAGTGACCTTCCAAGATCCTCCAAAGGTACAAGTACGAGACAAGAATGTGCCTTGCTAAATTCGGTAAAAGCAGATCCCAATCAGGAGTTGTGTGAGATACCAGTAGTACGAGACTTTTCAGATATCTTTCCCGAAGATATACCCTATTTTCCCCAACACGAGAAGTCGAGTTCTCCAAAGAATTGGTGCCTGGGATAGGGCCAATCTCTATAGCCCCTTACCGGATGGCTCCGTTGGAGCTCACTGAACTAAAGAACCAACTAGAAGAACTGCTGCAAAAGGGATTCATCAGACCAAGCGTCTCTCCCTGGGGAGCTCCAGTATTGTTCAAAAATGATGGCAGTATGCGTCTCTGCGTAGACTATAGACAACTCAACAAAATCACGGTGAAGAACAAGTATCCCCTCCTAAGAATAGATGACTTAATGGACCAACTACAAGGTGCAACGGCATTTTCAAAAATTGACTTGAGATCAGGGTATCATCAAATAAGGGTAAAAGAAGAAGACATTCCGAAGATGGCTTTTCGAACGAAGTTTACAGTAATGTCTTTTGGGTTGCGTACTAATGCAATGCAAGAAGGTAGTGGCGTATGCGTCAAGGAAACTAAAGACCCACGAAGCCAACTATCCAATTCACGACCTTGAACTAGCCGCAATAGTATTTGCACTGAAGACATGGAGACACCATTTGTACGGAGTTGGGTTTCAAGTATTCTCCGATCATAAGAACTTAAAGTACCTATTCGACTAGAAGGAACTCAACATGCGACAAGGGAGGTGGATGGAGTTTCTTAAAGACTACGACTTTGTTCTAAACTACCACCCGGGGAAGGCTAACTTGGTGGCTGACGCTCCAAGTCGGAAGGTACTCAAGGCATCATGGCTGATGATAAAAGAGGCAGAGTTGATAAAGAATTTCAGAGACATGAACTTACAAGTCACCCTCGCTCCAGAAAGCATACATTTGAGCCACCTAACAGTGACAAGTCAATTCAAGGAACAAATAACTAAGGCACAGAGCTCCGACCCCGACTTTCAAGAAATCATGCGCCTTGTCAAGGAAAGAAAATTGAAAGGTTTCACCAAAGGAGAGGATAAAGTATGGAGATACCAGGTCAAATCTGTGTCCCAAGAGAAGGCGATCTTCAAAACAAGATTGTGGAAGAAGCCCATAAAGGAGACTTTACCATTCACCCAGGCATGATAAAGATGTACCATGATTTGAAGAAGATGTTCTGGTGGCCAGGGATGAAAAAGGATTTGGCTACAGTCGTGAATAAATGTCTGGTTTGTCAGAAGGTAAAAATCGAGCATCAAAAACCATCGAGGGTATTGCAACCTCTTGGCATCCCAGAATGGAAGTGGGAGAACATATCGATAGATTTCGTCATGGGACTACCTCGTACTCAAGCAGGACGTGACGCCATATGGGTCATTGTGGACCGGCTTACCAAGACTGCCCATTTTCTACCAATCAAGGCGACCGACTCGTTAGAAAGACTAGCCACGCTATATATCAAAGAGATCCTGGGGTTACACGGGGTACCATCAACCATAGTCTCGGACAGAGACCCCGGATTTACCTCCAGGTTTTGGAACGCATTGCAGAAGGCGTTCGGGACAAAATTGTGCTTAAGCACGTCATACCACCCGCAAACAGATCGACAAATGGAAAGGACCATCCAGTCGTTGGAAGATATGTTACGAGCTTGTGTCCTAGACAGACTAGGAGAGCGGAAAAGTCACTTACCACTGATCGAGTTTGCTTATAACAACAGTTACCATAATAGCATCGGGATGGCACCATATGAGGCACTTTACGGGCGAAAGTGCCAATCTCCTTTATGCTGGTATAGACCAGAAGAGAAAGGCTACTTAGGACCCGAATTAGTAAGACAGACCACAGAAGATATCAAAAGGATAAGGGAAAGAATACGTACCGCCCAAAGTCGATAAAAGAGCTATGCAGATCAACGAAGAAAACCCCTCGAATTTCAGGAGGGCGATCACGTGTTCCAAAAAAATCACCCCTACCACCGGGGTAGGAATGGCCCTTAAGGTACGGAAACTAAGCCCCCGGTACCTGGGCCCATTCCAAATCCTCCGGCGTATAGGAAAGTCGACATACCAACTCGCCCTACCACCGAATCTATCGAGACTACACAACGTGTTCCATGTGTCCCAGCTCCAAAAAAAAAAAAATACCAGTACAATCCAAGCCATGTGTTGTCGCAAGAGGATGTAACACTCAAAGACGACCTGACCTTTGAACTACCAGCCGTGAAGATTGTAGACAGAAGCATGAAGCAACTAAGGAGCAAGACGATACGACTGGTAAAAGTGGCATGGGGTTGTTGCAATTCACGGGACTACACATGGAAAAAGAGATGCTGACATAAGACAGAAGTTCCCGGAATTATTTACAGGTAACGATCATGGTGAAGATTTCCTTTCCAACAGTAGGAGATTACAATAAGACCCCTAAGTTATTTAACAATCCTCATCGACCAATTTCGGATATGGAATTTGGGGACAAATTCTTTTTTACGGGGGTGATAATGTAACAACCACCCCTTTTAGAAACAAAAATTAAATTCGAAATTCGAAAGTCAGTTGGGAGTTGGGTTTAGAATTTTGAATTTATGGATAGGAATCTAGTAACCGCCTTCCGTTTGAATTTAAAATTATCCCAACCACTCTATCACCAAATGTATATAAATAGGGGTGCACCTATAGGTAGAAAATCACTTCTCTCAAACACTAATCCTCTCCCTTCTCTCTCTACAAAAATATATTCTGTGTGCAAACACAAGGAACACAAGAGGCAACCTCATAGCCAACAAGGAAGCGTTAGAAAAAGTGTAGGGAATTATGTTTTTTTAAAATGCTTGGCATGTGTTATGTTCCATTTTTATTTTCTTCCATTCACAAATGTTATCATGGCATTAATTATCTTTCACTCATCCTTTATTCATGTTGATCATGTCTGTCCACCATGTCATTCATGTCTTCTTGAATCGTTAGTATATGTCTCATTGTGATGTTCATTCAATTATTCACTATACTCATTTTGTGCTCTTTCATATGATTATATTGTTAATATTCTCTTAGATCGAGAGTACATGCCTTCTTATAATGCTTATTCAATCTCCTATATTATTATATTAATATTCCCTTAGGGCCGAGAGTACATGCCTTCTTATACTGTCTTGTTCAACATACTATATTCTATTATATGCATATGTGTGATCTCTTACATTATTATATTACTATTTATATTATTTTATTCAAATATTTTACGTGCATATCATTATGTTATTATTACTCCTTTAAAGTCAAGAGTACATACTTTCTTAAGTATTTTATTCAAAAATTTAATATACCCTATTCTATTATGTGCATCTATGTGACATGTTATATTATTATGTCATTATTACTCATTTAAAGCTAAGAGTACATGCTTTCTTAAATATTTTATTCAAACATCTAATATACCCTATTCTACTGTGTGCATATCATTATGTTATTATTACTCCTTTAAAGTCAAGAATACATACTTTCTTAAGTATTTTATTCAAAAATTTAATATACCCTATTCTATTATGTGCATCTATGTGACCTGTTATATTATTATGTCATTATTACTCCTTTAAAGCCAAGAGTACTTGCTTTCTTAAATATTTTATTCAAATATCTAATATACCCTATTCTACTATGTACATATCATTATGTCATTATTACTCTTTTAAAGTCAAGAGTACATGCTTTCTTAAATATTTTATTCAAATATTTAATATACCCTATTCTATTATGTGCATATCATTATTATTACTCCTTCAAAGTCAAGAGTACATGCTTTCTTAAATGTTTTATTCAAATATATAATATACTCTATTCTTATTATATGATCGTTGCACCATTATATTACTCCTTTAGGATCGAAAATACATAATTTCTTTAATATTTTGTGCAATTATTTAAAATGCCCTATTTTCTGCACTTTGATATGACCTCTTTCAATCCATACTATTATATTACCAAGATCTTTTAATTAGAAAATCTATACACATGCTAGAGTCTCATGATTTTCATATATCCCTTTATTATCACAATTGTTCCTTTTCTTCCATGATCTCTTCTTATATGATTTTTCTCTCGTGTATGTTTAAACAACCTAATTGTAAATTGAACTGAGGGAATGATCCTTCGGTAAGGGAAGGTGACCCCCAAAGACAAGATAATCGAGATGATCCTTCGGTAAGGGAAGGTGATCGAATCGAGATGATCCTTCGGTAAGGGAAGGTGATCGGCAAACCTTTGGGAACCTTCGGTAAGGGAAGGGAACTCCCATCAATTTTTTATAATAAGATATCTTTGTTGATATAACTCTTTTCTTGTGTATGTCTAAATAACCTTGATTGTAAATTGAACTGAGGGAGTGATCTTTCGGTAAGGGAAGGTGACCCCCAAAGACAAGATATCGAGATGATCCCTCGGTAAGGGAGGGTGATCGATCGAGATGATCCTTCGGTAAGGGAAGGTGATCGCCAAGACACTCGAGATAAGAACCTTCGGTAAGGGAAGGGGATTCTCATTTATACCGGTTTGAGCTCAATACCTTCCATAAAAGTTAAAAGTTAAGAAAGAAGAAAGCATGAATGAAAGTTTGATGTTTATGTTTTTTTTCTTTAGATTTAATTATGATTATGTTGATGTTACTTAAGATGTTATCATTCTATTTTCCTATATGCTTTCCTTTTTGCACACATGTTTTACAAGAAAGATACATATTACATGCCACGTTATACGCTCCTTTTAAAAATCCCGCACGTGGGTTGGAGATGGATATGGAGGTGTTGCATAGCACTCCTACTGAGACGTTAGGTTCTCACTCCCTTTCTTTTCCCATACTGTCTCCAGAGGAACATGGCACAACGGATAGAGACGACGCAGTGTCCCCCAAAGGTAACTTCTGAGTATGACCCCTCGAAGCACGCGTGGGTAGTTGCGACCACTACTACCGTGCTCCAAACTATCTACTTAGATCGAGAGTTCGTGGAAGAAGAACCCCCAGCTGCCCGTCGTAACCTTCCTAGATAGGAACGCTTCAGCATCTAAGAAGCGGTCATCTAAGGTGGTACACCTCGAGTCTGACTCTGAAACCGAGGAAGAGGAATCCGACAACCCGAGCCAAGGATAGGACATGACACAAGGATGGAAGTTTCTTCGATGAAACTAGTTAGGATGCGTTAGTTTCCTTTTCGTCATAGTTACCTTTAAGCACTATCTCCTTTAGAACCGTGTTCATGGAAATTCTTTTATGTTTGCTTGAACCCCTTTGAGTTTTGTTCAATTTCATCCTTTTAGTACTACTCGATTTCCACCCAAAGTTTCGCGCGTGTTTTCCTTATTTTCTTAACTAACGATTTAGTTCTTTGCTTTTTCATATTAAGTGTGACACCCTACTTAAAGGCCTTTAAAGGTAGAATATTAACTTAGGATGTTACACTAATGCCCAATACTCTTCTAGGAATGATGCCCAATGAGTAATACAGAATTTGTTATAAATAGAGAAGCTTTACGTAAAAACCTTTATTCTGAAGAGTATGACCTCCAAAGAGAATGGTATTTACGTACTTACACAGCTGCTCAAATCTCATCATTCAAAGAAAAGTACTACAATTATTTAAATGAAGTTAGAATGCATATTCCCTTTTTTGAATGGTTTCATGCTTATTCCATCAAAAACAACATTGATTATCCTTTCAAAACTAAACAAATTTCGCTTTCAGCAAATGTTATTTCAACTTGGAAAGTCAAAGATGGGAACTTAGTCAGATATGAGTTTCCTCCAAAAGGAGCTTTTATTATTTCAAATACGGAAGGACATAACCCTGTTATGGCTTCTCTCTTTAAGTCAAAGAATGTGGATGAAGCTGTCACCCCTAAAAATATTAAAAATCTCATTGAGCAATCAAATTATACCAATAGATTTTTACAATGCTTGGGTGACAAGCTTTCATCTTCAGGATCTACTTTCTCTTTGAAAAACGTTTCTGAAGCCTCTACTTCTAAAAGTATTGAGAAACCCCTTTTTAAACCTTTCAAAATAAGTAGCAGGGCAAAGCAAAGTCTTAAAACCTCCATTTTAAAACAACAATCTGCTGATTTAGAAGTTATTCAAAAGATTGACCAACATTTAAATCGTTTTACCACTGTCCCTGAAACTCCTACAAACTCTGGTGAGTCTACTTCTCGTATTCAAACACGCTCATCTAAAGCCATTAATGCCCTCGGCCATGAGTCCAATGAATCTTGCTCCGAGCAAAGCGATGATTCTGGCAAGTCATCCCTCAAGGTTAGCCCTATTATGACCAACTCTCTAACCAAGTGGAAGGGTTTAACCAAACTCTCTGCGTATGGTTATAATCAAGTATCCGCTCTGGATCTAGCTCTCGAAGAAAGATAACTAGGTTTTGTCAGCTTCAATGCCAATAATGTCTATGAATGGAACATAGACGGCAAAATGGAATATAATATCATGAGTATGCTTCAGCATATGACAATGGTAGGCACAACCTATCAAGCAACCCATGAAACCTCTGAAGAAGCTATAGCCAATGTTATTGTTTCTGAGTTCAGTGGGCAACTAAAGGGATGGTGGGATAACTACCTCTCTGATAACCAAAAACACTCTATCTTTTCCGCCATAAAAGTCAATGATCAGAACGAACCCATCATTGGAGACGACGGAGAACCTATCCCCGATGCTGTCAATACCTTAATCTTTACCATAGCAAGCCACTTCATAGGTGATCCATCTCTTTGGAAAGACCGATCTGCTGAGCTACTTTTCAATCTCAGATGCAAAACTTTGTCTAATTTTCGATGGTATAAGGACACCTTTCTTACTAGGGTCTATACCAGAGAAGACAGTCAACAACCTTTCTGGAAAGAAAAGTTCTTTGCTGGACACCCCAAATCCCTGGGAGATAAAGTAAGGGACAAAATTCGGAGCTTAACCCCAGACGGAATAATACCCTATGATGAGTTAAGTTATGGCCAACTCATTTCTTTCATCTAAAAGGTTGCCCTAAAGATTTGTCAAGATGATAAAATTCAAAAGCAACTTGCTCGTGAGAAAACCCAAAATCGTATCGATCTGGGAACTTTCTGTGAACAATTTGGTCTTCCTGCTTGTGATCCAAGGAAATCTAAAAGACCATCCAATCGAAAAATTTTTAAACCTAATCCTGAAAATAATTTCAGAAGATCCAAAAAAGGTTTTCAAAAACCTAAAAATGAAACAGGTTTCAAAAGAATTTCCAAAAGTATCCCCAGAAAAACCCCATTATTTGTTATACATGTAAAAAATCTGGACATGTTAGCAGATATTGTCGGTTAAAAGGAAAGATTAATAATCTGAACCTTGATCCTCAGATTGAGGAACAGATTAATAATCTTATGATCGATAGTTCAGATGATAACTCTGGACCAGAATCTTCGGATGATAATATCAACAACATCCAAGTTGATGATGTTAAGTCATCCTCAGATTCAGATATCAAGCAAATTAATGTTTTTTCCAAAGATCAAGATCTCTTATTTGATGCTATAGAGGCTATTAACAATCCAGAACAAAAGAAAGACTTCCTTTTGAAACTAAAAAGATCTTTACAAAATGAGAAAAAAACCCAAAGATTTGGTCCTTAGCAATAAATATGATGTCAAACCTATTTTCAAAAAATTAGAAAAATAAGTTATTCGTCCCATAACCATTCATGACCTCCAAACTGAGGTTAACAATCTTAAGAGAGAAATCCAGGAAATCAAAAGAAATCAAGACAATCATCATCTCATTCTCTCGCAATTAATACAAGAGGAAGAATCTGGTGATGAAGAACTTGGTTCTCTTTTAAACTAAACTGAATGCTCTAAGGAATAAGAAAATAAGATTTCTAACGACAATGAGGGAAAAGAAATTTTGAGAATAATAAATGTGTTCTCTTTCATGAAGCATCGCGTTAATGTCCGAATTGTCGTTAAAGATTTTGTTTTCGACACCATAGCACTCTTTGACTTAGGTGCAGATTCAAACTGTATTAAGGAATGTCTGATCCCCACAAAATATTTCGAAAAAACTACTGAACGTCTTAGCTCAATAACGGGCGAAAGGCTAAGTATCAATGTTAAAATAACCAATGTCTTTATTGAAAAGGGAAATATCAGAATTCCCACCGATTTCATTATAGCAAAAAATATAAAAAAATGATGTAGTTTTGGGGACACCTTTCATAAATCTTTTTGTTTCCATATCTGGTAGATTTTCCTGGACTTACCTCTTTTGTGGGAAGACAGGTAACTTTCTTTGAGTTCTTAGACTCGCCAAAATAAAGATCTCTAAACCTAATTGAATCCAAAACCAAACAGATTTATTTTTTAAAAGAAGAAATCTCTTTCAAAACCCTTGAATCACAACTTACTCAACCAAAGATTCAAGAAAAGATAAAAAATCTTTCAAATCAAATTGAAAAGTCTATTTGTTCTGATTTGCCTCATGCCTTCTGGAATAGGAAAGAACACATTGTTGATCTTCCCTATGAAAAGGATTTCAAAGAATCAAAAATCCCTACAAAAGCCCGCCCCATTCAAATGAATGAGCAGCTTTTGCAGCATTGTCAAAAAGAAATTAAAGATCTTTTGGATAAAGGGTTAATTCGTCCTAGCAAGAGTCCTTGGTCTTGCTCTGCTTTTTATGTTAATAAACAAGCTGAGATAGAATGAGAAACTTCCAGGCTTGTCATCAATTACAAACCTTTGAATCAAGCTTTACAATGGATTCGTTACCCATCCCAAACAAAAAGGATTTGCTTAATATGTTAAACTCAGCAAACATTTTTTCAAATTTGATATGAAGTCCGATTTTTGGCAAATCCAAATCACTAAATCAGACCGATATAAAACGGCATTCACAGTTCCATTTGGGCAATATGAATGGAATGTAATGCCTTTGGGTCTGAAAAATGCCCCTTCCGAATTTCAGAAAATCATGAACGATATTTTCAACCCATACTCAAACTTTGTAATCGTTTATATTGATGATGTCTTAATCTTCTCCCAAAATATGGATGATCATTTCAAACATGTTAAAACTTTTATGTACATCATCCAAAAAAATGGACTTGCTGTTTCTAAATAAAAAATTGTTCTTTTTCAGACGAAAATCCGCTTTCTTGGTCATATGATTTTTCAAGGAACAATAACTCCTATTGAAAGATCAATTTTGTTTGTAGAAAAGTTTTCAGATTATATCCTTAATAAACCTCAGCTCCAGAGGTTCCTAGGATGTCTCAATTATGTTTCAGATTTCATCCCGAATCTTAACAATCTCATTAAGCCCCTCCATGATAGGCTTAAGAAGAATCCTCCACCTTGGACGGAAAAATATTATGATATTATCAGATTTCTTAAAATCAAAGTCCGCAATCTTCCTTGTCTATACCTACCTGTTCCTCATGCATTCAAAATAGTGAAAACTGATGCATCAGATTTAGGATATGGTGGTATCTTAAAACAAAAATTGCATGATAAAAAATGTATCATTGCATTTACATCAAAACATTGGAATACTACTCAACAAAAATATTCCACTATAAAAAAAGAAATTTTAGCCATTGTCTTATGCATCACAAAATTTCAATCTGACTTACTCAATCAAAAATTTTTAGTCCGAGTTGACTGTAAATCGGCTAAAGATGTTTTACAAAATGATGTTAAAAATCTTGCATCAAAACAAGTTTTTGCCAGATGGCAAGCTATATTAACCGTTTTTTATTTTGATATTGAGTACATCAAGGACAACTCAAACTCTCTCCCTGACTTTCTCACACGTGAATATTTGCAGGGAGACAAGCAAAGAAACGATGCCTAAAAAGGCAACTTTAGCCTCAGCAAGAGGCAGAGGCGTTCGCCTAGCCCTACCCGGGCCAATCAGAAGATCTGGGTCTAGCACCCCAACAAGGTCATCTACCCAACAGCCTACTCAACAATCTGGGTCATCTATCCAACAACCCATTCATCAATCCATTGAACCGACAAACAACCAAGCCAAACAAACTAAGACAGACTATGCCTTCCCAATTGAAACCCTCTTGGCCTTACAAGACCAGGGTCTCAGTAAACTCAACAAAAAGTCTTGGGCTGACATTTGCAGCGAGTCAGATGAAGAAATTGACTTAGATCAATTGATATCCCAAATGGCCAATCATAAAGCAGCCATAAAAATACTAAAAAAAAGGCTATTGTCCAAACACCCCAAAAATCCTCAACCTCTATCAAAACACAAAAGCCCAAACTAATTACATGTCTACAAACAAAACCTCAAACATTATCCATATAGAGCCTGAATTCTGGGATAGCTCACCAAACAAAGTCATCCCAAAGATTTTTCCTACTGGGTTCCACTTCAGGCCTATAGCACCCAACAAAACCCGCCAATTTTACGAATTCATCTTAATAGATACTGACTCAATAGATATTAAACATTACAAGGATAAAATCAATCCTGAATTTATAACCCATTCAACTATCCAAATCCTCATAATTTTGTCCCCAAAATAATTTGGGAACAACCTAAACAAAATTCAAAATTTTTCTCAAAATTATGACCCAATAGGTTTTAATTATTGGGACTACATGGAAGCCTGGACTAAAGTATTTTGGTTTCAAAATACTCAGTACAGATATTCATGGTTAATCTATTTTAAAAGAAAAACCAATTATATTTTTTCAAATTGGTTCTACCAATGGTGGGACTTCTTTGGGCCAATTCCAGAAATTCTACCCTCACCAACAAATGAAGGGTATAAACTTTTTCAATCAAAATTTAATAGTCAGGAATCATGTATTCCTGTAATGTTAAAATTTTTCTCAAATTTTTTACTAGCATGGGTATTTTCCTGGTAATACAAATATGCAAAATCAGACCACTGCAAATCACTTCCAATCCTACAAAGGCATGGTTACGTAAAATGGTGGTCTCAATTTGATTCATCAATTTCCTATCCAGATAAGGTCAGAGAATGGTTCAAAAACAATCCACATAGTCAGAAGATTTCAGATCCGGAAACGGCTTCGTTTCTCAATCAGAAAGCTCAAATAGCTGCAGCCCTTGCAGGAGCTCAATCAAAAGAATCCTTGGCAAAACACCTTCAGCAAATCATGCAGATGATTGAAGAAGATGAAAAACACAAAGAAAATCCTACTTCGTCAGCAGAATCCTCAAGCGGTTATAATCAAAATGAAAATGACTGCTTTGGAATTGACCTCGGAGAGGATTAGCCTTTAATCTCAAAATTTATGTAATCACTAAATTCAAAATCATATCAACCTGTACTGTAGAAATAATACCGATCATTTTCACCTGTACTGTAGAAACAGTAGTATCTTCAATTATAAAAGGAGGCCTTGTTCTCATTGTAAGGCACCCTTTAGTTTACAAACACATAGAGAGAAGTTAGTGAGAGAAGCTTTGAGAGTTCCCTTGTAAGCTCTCCAGCTCTTCTTCTTCCTTCTTCTTTCTTTTCCAATCATTCAATAAAACTTCAGTTATTCATTTTCTTGTTTTCATATTTACTCTTCTGCATCTGCATATGTGTGCGGACTACCGCCACATCTAACCTCATACCTAACCTGCATATGCATGCGGACTACCGCCGCATCTAACTTCATATTTATTTCCTTGCTCTTGCATCTGCATTCATTTTTATGACATTTGCTTTTGCCACCTTCTTCTCCTTTTCCCTCCTAGATCCCCCACATCTAAACTGATATATATAATTAATAATATTGTATTATATTTAAATTTTTACTTTAATTTATGTTATGTATGTAAATGATGGTTATATAATTTTTAAAATTTGATTTTATTTGTTGGATTAAATAATTATAAGGGCAGGTTAGGGTTTAACATTTTACTATCCGGTCGAGACGGATTTGATGCAGGTTTTTGTAGGGCGAGACGGGTCGAGTAGAGTAAAAACCTGCCCCTACCCATTCCGTTGCCACCCTTAGGAAAAGGGGCTGGGCAAAAAGCCAAAAGTTCTATTTTTTTAGTTGTTTATAATTTTATAATATTTTTAATTAGGTTTTATATTTTTCTTTTAAATTTTAAATTTGTAATTAAATATTTTTTAATGTAAAAAATATTTAGAGTTAATTGAGTATTTTTTTATAAATTAAAAGTATTTATAATTTAAAATCTACATAGATATTTGACTGTATGTATTTTGAGAGAAATATTCAATTGAGTTTAATGGTTTTAATATAAAAAAATCTAATTATAAAATTAAAAATAGTTTAGAGATCCAACTAAAAAAATACAAAAAAATAATTAAAAAAAAGTAAAACTATAAAGAACAAGAGTAATTAAATTTTTTTTAACTTTAATCCAAAACAATGTTGTTTCATACAAACACGGTTCGGACAAAAGATAAAATCGCCAAATTCAAGAACCGAAGTTGAACTGCCAAGAATCGGTAGGTTGAACCGAATCGTGGCTCGGTCGATTTTCTAAATTTTGCCAAAAACGCTGCGTTTTGACAACAGATCCAGAAACGAGCCCGAGCCTTCAGTCTTCAGTCTTTAGTTCACTCAGACTGTCAGACACCACTCTCGAGCCTCCACCCTGCAGCCCTCCACTCTCACCTCTCGCACTCAGTGGCCACGCCTGCAGTCTCCACCTCGTGCTTCCGGCGCAACCTCCGTCCAGCCACCGCCGCCGTCGCAACACCTCCGTCGAAGTCACTCACCGTCGCAAGTTCGTGGAGCCAGCTTGGAGATTGCGCATCCCTTTCCATCGCGAAGTCAGCCGTGGAAATCGCAGCCACCGCCACCACTCCTTGCCGTCGCGCAGTGTCGTCCTGAGTGACCTGAAGCCCTTGCCCCCCTCTCGAGCCCCATTCCTGATTCCTCAGTCTCATACATACTCTCATTATTTCTCCCCAAAACAAAACCCTAGTCTCATCGCGCCGCTGTTGGTCGCACTGTCGCCGCCTGGTTCCTCGTGGTCGTTCTTCAATCCTCCTGTTTCGTCGTACTCGAAGGCCCTTCCATTCCCCCAACGCCAATCCTCCTACTGATTGATGATAAATTGATACCGATAAATTGTTACTGGTTTGTACATGCTCTTATTTTTTTGCTGTTGTTAAATTTTGTTAAAGTTTCTTGATGATAAATTTTGTGCTCATTGCCTAAAGGAATACTTGTATCACATAGCTCACTACTAGTGCCTGCTGTTCGTGTTTGTTTTTTAGTTCATAAATTATCAAATTAGATTGATTATTGAATGGCTCTGCTCACTACTGCTATGCTTTGTTGTACTCTGGTTTGTGTCTTCTTTGCTGCTGTGCTGTGTTTTTTTTGCTCTCTGTTGTTCACTGCTGAGCATTTTTGTGTTTTATTAAGTCAATTAAAACTATGCTTTGGGCTTAATTGTGCTTAGATTTTTAAGTTAGTTAATCCAGCATATGTTCTGCTGTGCTGTTATTGTGCTGATGTTTTGTGTTTTGTGATTTCTTTGCGTAGTGATGTGCTGATGGAAACTGAATTGCTGCTGTTTTGTGTGTGTTTGTGTTTGTTTTACTGTTTTGTGATTTAATTATGCTTAGATGGTGCTGTCTTCATGATTATTTATTTCAGTTAAGTAGGATTTTGTGATTTCTTTGCATAGTGATGTGCTGCTGGAGATTGAATTACTGCTGTTTGTGTTTGTGTTTTACTGTTTTGAGACATAATTATACCTAGATGGTGACTGTCTTCATGATTTATTGATTTCAGTTTTCTAGGATTTTGGTGTTTTTTGCATGGTGATGTGCTGCTGGAGACTGTATTGCTGCTGTTTTGTGTTTGTGTTTGTGTTTGTGTTTTACTGTTTTTGTGACTTAGTTATGCTTACATGGTGACTATCTACATGATATATTGATTTTAGTTATATAGTGTTTTGTGATTCTTTACTTAGTGATGTACTGCTGGAGACCGAATTGCTGCTGTTTTGTTTTTGTGGGTTTCAATTTTGAGTTTGTATTTAAATAAGTTCATAGACTTTGGTTGATGATATTTGTGCAGTGTTTTAAATTTAGAAGACATCTTAAGATTTATATTAGACTAAAATTATGTTTTAGGATATTTATTTATAATTTATTTATTATTTTATTATAACAATTTTTCCGGTTGGACCACGATTTAACCGGTTAGACCAATAAACCAATGAACCAATGATTAGAACGGTTCAATGACCGGTTCGGTTTTTAGAACCTTAGATTTTTCAGTTTATTAAGGTAGTTAAGAACAGTACTATAGTTTTTCAGTTCATAAATGACTTGTATGTGAACAAAGATATTAAGGTTTATATTAGACTATAATTATGATTTAGGATGTTTATTTATAATTTATTTATTATTTTATTATAAAACAGTTCTTCCGGTTGAACCACGGTTAGACCGATTGGACCAGTAAATCAGTGAACCAATGACTAGAGCGGTTCGATGACCGGTCCGATTTTAAAACCTTGCTCCCTCACTCCTCAGTCCTCGCCCAGCCCCTCTCTGGGTCACTGCACTGCTGCCTGCTTGAGTACCTGACTCTGCCTTACTCTTCCGCGGTGCCGCTGGCCGCCGCCTCTACCTCGCTGCTGCATTGCTGCCTGCCTCTGCCTTGCTCTTCTGCGACGCCACTGCCCCTGCTTCTCTCTGCCCGAAGCCAGCCATCTCAGCCTTTAAGGTTTGCAATTTTTAATATTTACATTTACAACGCAGAAGTGAGTACAAATATTATCTAATTTATTTATATTTACATTTGCCTAAACCCTAAACTCTAATATTACAGTCGAGTCTATAGATGTTTTTATATCATTCTTTTTAATTTTGTGCCTGTCAGCTTGTTGAATATCATGTAGCATAGACAAGGATGAGTCGTGATAGCTAAAATGAAATAGTGCACATAAGAAAGTATATTATTTAATCCTTGAAACTTAGGGTTTGGAAATCAGATGAATGGGAGGTTCAAGTGCCTGCCAATGGGATGATTATTAAGAACCATCTAGGTAATTGTTTTCGTGCTGTGTCCAACACTGCAAAATTTAGAATTGAAGGCTTGAAGGGATTTATGCAGATTCAGGAAAGAGAAATATAGGTATTAAGGAAAACAATCTGAGCGATATGTAGGCAAGTAAGCAATTATTCGTGATAAAATTTAAATTAAATGGATTGAAAAAGATGACAAGTTATCTGACGTTGCTTGGGTCTACACCTTAGAATTTCTTATGGTTAATTGGTATCAGGTTATGGATTTTAATTTTCATTTTAATTATCCCAATGACAATACCTTTGCATTTTTTGCAAGTTTATTTGTATGGAAATATTTTAGTTTATCAAATGACGTCGTTCCAGGGAAACACAACTGCACAAGTTCCTTTCTTCTTCATAGCTCGCAGCCGCCGCTCCTGCAACTTCTTGTTTACACGCGCTGCCGTCAACACTATTGTCAAAGCCACTGGAATCAAAAGTCCCCTTTAAAACCCTACTCCAAAGATGCAGCATGATGAGGTTATATGGCACGTTATTAGGCACAACCATTGTAGTTTCATGGCCAAGTAAAGAAACACTACCATTCTCTACTTCAATTATTTTCATTACTCTCACGGTTCTTTCTCCTTGTTTTTGTCTAAAGTTCCAAATTTTCACAGCTTTTTGGTTTATTTTTCTTTTTGTGTAGAATTACAACGGGGAATTTTTGTAGAAACCCTTACAATGTTACTGGACTTTGCAATCGAAGCTCCTGCCCCTTAGCTAACAGTCGCTATGCTACTATACGAGAGGAAAATGGTAACTTTGCTCATAAACCATATTTGCTTTTTATTAAGCTCTTCTTTTTTATTTGTTCTCTTGGATTTTTTAAATTTATTTTTTGGTTGAGTTTTTTTTTCTTGAAATTAGTGCATAGTGAATGATATTATGCTTGTGGGGTTTGTGTTTGTCAAGCATATTCTAAGTTGATGTTAAACTTTGTTTCCTTTGGAAAGCACACTATATTACTATAAGAAGATGGCATATTGAGACCATGCTTTACAGCGAGTTTGATATGATACCTTGATGTGGAACTTGTTTTCCATATTTCAATATAGTATAGGAGTTTACTTTTGATGCATTGAGAATGTAAAGGCTTTTTGCACAATGAATCCATCATATTAGTTTATTTTGCATGATTATTCAAGTAGTAGTGGGTGTGGGACTTGAACCATATTTTGTGATATAGTCATGTGATTGAATGATAGTATAAGTTTTGGACCATTTGTGCATCAAAATTAATTTCATAGGGTAGGAGAAATTCATTATGGTTGGTGCATAGTATGTTAGTTATTAAATGGTGACCTTGCAATAAGTTGAGTTTGGTGATGAATATGTAGATAGTAATCGAATTATGTTGGGTACTGCAGGTGTGTTTTACCTTTACATGAAAACTATAGAAAGAGCTCATATGCCAAACAAGTTGTGGGAAAGAGTTAAGCTGCCAAGGAATTATGAAAAGTCACTTGAAGTCATTGACAAACATCTGGTACTGCAGATCCATGCGTGTTTTTATGTTTGAAAATTTGAATATTCGATGTTTTTACTCGTAATTTTCAGAATTGGTTCTCACCTTTTTGCACTGATTCATTGATAGATGTATTGGCCTAAGCTTCTTATACACAAAACAAAGCAACGATTGACCAAAATGACCCAGATGCGGATACGTATGAGGAAACTTGCGTTGAAGACAAGGTATGAACTATGAAGTTGAATTGTTGGTTATTTATCGTCTTTTAATGTCAAGGAATGCCTAATTTCTTCATAGTAAGGTCATCTCTTTGGTGCTCTAAATTGTTTATTAATTGATTTCTGCTTGTGGTTTGGAAGATATAGGGTCAGTTTGGATTGATTTTTGAAAAAAGTTCTTATTTTTTTTCATCTTTTTTTAATAGACAAAAGCTATTTCACATTTGGATAGGTTTTTTTTAATTGTTTTCAAGTATTAAAAACATCTTTTGCTTTTGTTTTTTTTTTTAAAGCAAGGTATTGTTAGCTTTTAGAAAAAGCAAATAATTTTCTTTTTTTAATAAAAGTACTTCTTTAAAGAGATGTATCCAAATAGGTTTAAAGTTGAATAAAAGTACTTTATTTTTGAAAAAAAGTACTTTTTTAACTCAAAAAAGCCAATCCAAACCAATACAAATTATGATTAGTCAAGATCTGTATGTGGGAGGAAAACATATAATTAGTTAGGATTTATGAAGAAATGAAATTTTGTTGGAATGAATTTACCATTTAAATTCAATCTTGTGGACATATCAATTAAATCTAAGTGACGAAGATTTTCTACTAACAGTGAGTTTGGGTTTGCATCATAGAATAATAAAATTGTAATCTGATGCTTCATTTAGATCCGAGCTATCAATATAGTGTGATATATATGTTTAAGCAGACATCAAGTATGTGCGTGTTTTTTTGTTTTTAACTTTAAAAAAATTGTGTGGGGGTGGGTTTTGTGTTTTTTTTTGTTTTTTTTCCCAAAAAGAAAAGGGGGGGGGGGGGGGGGTGTAGATGACATATCTCAAGCCCTCAGGGTTAGTGTATCACAGACCAAATTAATGGCATGTTTGATTTTTGTTTGAACTACTAGACATCATTGTGGGGAAACCAGATAAGCCAAATAGATGTTTGGCTGCTACCAACATGCTTAATTCTGTGTTACAATCTCATGTATTGTGTCTGGAGTCTACCCCACCTGTTCCACCCCAGGAGAGGTTAAGATAGTATAGGATATACAAGTTTGATAATCATTGAAGATGTGAGAAACTTGAAAATATATTTGTGCATATATGTAGCTTGTGTCTTCCTTGGGCTAATATTGTTTGTGATTTTAGGGATTCATCGGATTTTTGCTAATTGATCTGTTTTCCTACAATTACAAAATTACATACATATAACAAATTTTCTTCTCCTTCATCAATTATTTATTTACTTTTTGTGTGCTCTCGTTGAAAGTTAATTTCAGTTTCTCCATATTACTGATCTAATTTATCATGTTTATAATGGTTGTCTTAAAGGGAGAAAATAATGACAACTCCAAGGAAGGAGATAAAGAGAGAGGCTAGAAGAGAAGAGAAGGCTGAAAAGGCAGCTTTGCTAGAAAAGGTTATAGTTAATACTAGTGTTTCCTGTACACATGAATTTTGTGTTGTATTTGGTTTCCTCACCAGTGCTTATATTTTACTTAGTCTATTGAGAAAGAGCTACTGGAGCGCCTTCAAAAAGGAGTTTATCAACAAAGTGACATTTACAATTATCCTATTGAACAATACAATAAAGTTCTTGATATGGACAACCTTCAACCTGCTGAGGAAGAGGAGGAGGTATGCATCTGCATTTTCTGTTGTCATATATGTTCCATGCAAAACTGTTTGAAATTTTACTTGAACAATATGTTGCGTTGTATTTAATTTCTTTATTCGTTTTTGGTTATTAAACAGGAAGCAGAGATTGAATATGTGGAAGGTTATGATGAACTTGAAGAGGAAGATGACATGGAGGATTTTGTTAATTTTAGAATTGATGATGCTGGTGGTGATGACAATGATGAAAATGGTATGGATTAGACAGTTAAGTTTAGAGAATAGATCTTAAAGCAATTTCAAAAAATATTCTTTAATGGAAAAATTTTTTTATTTTGCATTGTTCAAACCCAGTTGCATGGATTTTGGATAGGATATGATTGTGTGATGGCTGCAACAGTGATTTCAGCAAAATATATTCCTCAATGTTTAATTGAGACCTGAAAACCAAGTCATATATAAATCCAATACCAATATGCAGAATTACAAGAGTGATAAGAAAGTTTAGGAAGTTGTAGAGAAGTATTTGTGGGGTTTTCTATGATTGTATGTATAAAGTACGAGTGAAGGGATACAGAGAAGTAAAGATGTGAACTAACCAGAAGTAGAATTGGAGGATATATTCAGGAACAAAACTGAGCTATACTACATTTGAGGCATCTCTTAGCTTGGAGTTGGTTATTTTGGCTGAGACCTTTGCCCATTTCTACTACTTGTGAATTTACAGCTATGTGTTCCTCAGTATTTTGCTGGTTGTTTCTGTTATTGGCCTTTTGTATCACAACAGATTGATATTTTAGTGAGTCGAGTGATTCATTTCACCTGAGCTGGATAAACATCATAATCACATATCAGATAGTGGTATTTTCTCATCAAATATACTGTAATTTTGATGCCATTTGTTGTACATTCCAACATATTTGTTGGCTTCTAGCAAATAAAATAAAATGTCATATAACAGTTACCATGATACAATACATTTTTTTTTTTTTTGAGTCTATTATTTTTCTTATATGTTGGAGGAAAAAAGTTGTGCATGTGGAGTTGGAGCTCTGTGGTTGAGTTTAGAAAAATGAAATAAACTAGGAAATGAACGCATTTGCAAATCAAAAGCATAACACAGTTTTCTAATGCAGCTGGAAGCTCTGAAGATGAAGAGGCAGAAGCAGCTGCTCAGAGAAGGGTAAAACGGAAGAATAAATTAGCTTCAATGAAATCTGAGAAGGATTCTGTTGATCTTAAATCAAAGAAGGCAAAGGTCCTTGTTGAGGTAAATATATATTGCTCCCTTCAATTGAAAAAATTATGTCATTTCTCTTTTAAACGCTGGTTTTTGTTCTGATATGAATTAATTTCTGTAAACGAAAACTTGTCCAGAAGTTAACCACTTCTTAATGGTGCTTTAGGGTATAGGGATTCCAAAATTAATAAATAGATGATGTCATAGACTAGATCTTTGATTGATCTGCCTGTATGTATATACTCAATGTTGCAGAATGCATAATTTTCCTTAACATTTTGGGATTGAAAAAAGAATTGAATGCTCCACTTAAGGAAACTATTTACAAAACCCGATTGCTTCAGCTTTCAGATTTATGTTATTTGTACGTCCATTATCCATGTACTAACAATGATTTGTGACTGGTCAAATCCTTACTCGTACAATCCCACTCGTGATTGATATATAAACTTCTGGTTATGTTTTGCTTATAACAAGAACATACCAATTGTGTTTCTTTGCAACCTGATATTACAACCATGATTTCTCATTTCAGGTTGAGCGTGATGATGCCGATGAAAGACAAAGGGAGGTATCCGTACGGTAGTTGCACTTGGTGACTCGGCACTGGTCATTGATAGGAGAGGAATCAGGAAACGAGAGGCGCGATAGGAGAAACAAAATTTTGGTTCAGTTTTATTAGTTTGTTTTGTACCCAGACGAGAAGAAAGCGCAGAAATTCATTTTTTTTTATTTCCAACTTTTGAAGGGCAGTGTTGTCAAATTTCATAACACGAGTCTAGGTTGGTTGGAAATTGAAATGGTATGGAGCATCAGCATCTCAATCCAATGTTAGTCTCCGTTATATGACGGAGAGTAATGATGTGTACTAAAATCTTGGATAACATGTAAGATGGTGTTTGACTGTTTGCTATATTTAGATCCCTTAAGAAAGCTGAGACTCCTTAAGCTAAGACATGTTATATTTTACTAATATGAATGAATACAAACTCTCTCTATCCAACAAGCAGAATATTTATATCCCCGAGTAGTCTTTTTGTATTATTGCTTTTTGATGGAAACAATTGTTTACTTTAGTTGTAGATATGGTTAGGATATTATTTTATAAGATATTGTTGTAAGAGGAAGTTACTTTATTTTACAAGATTACGTTTATGTATATAACTTTTATCCTTTTCTACTATTTCTTTGTACCAATGAGGACGTAGTACGTAACAATTTAAGTAAGTACCGTAAGAATTTAAGTAATGAGGACGTAGTACCGTAGCAATTTAAGTAAGGAAAGTTTTATGGTGTGGATGGAAAAAAAAAAATTTATATCTGTAGATATTATGTGGCAAGCTTGTTAGATGAACATGTTTTGGTTAGTCATAGACAGTAGTTCAGTTGATGGGACACTAGGTCAGGAAGAAGCAACTGCACATTATAAAAAAATTAATAAATGTAATTAGATGTTAATTATTTTTGACAAGTTTAGACTATTGGACAAGTTTTATTTTTTTTCTGTGTATGTGGTCATGAATAGATTTTGGGTTTGGGTCACATTTATTTATTATGCAAGTGAATAAAAATTAGTCAAAGATAACATTAAAAAGGAAATGGACTAAAATTTTTTTTTGGACTTATCTAGGTTAACCGGTTTTTTAATTTCTATGAAATGTGGCTAACTCATTATAAACCCATTTTATATACCATCCATGTAAGATACATCCCCACACAACTTGTACCCACATCTCATATGAGTGTTCACTGCTGATCATAATAATATAGTAACTGTTAATATTAAAAACATTAATAAAAATAAGAACAATAAGAAAAAAATTTACAAATTGATATCTTTATTCGGATGAATAAAAATATTAACGAGAAAAAATGTTAAATATCTGTATTTATTTATTCTTTTAACGCCTTTCATAAATATTATAATAAATTGCGTACTCATAACGATTTCATTTACATTATTAATATGAGATACGTAATGTTTAAAAGGAATTCTTTATTTTTATAGTTCACTGAAACTATGCAAATTTATGCTATATAAATAATTACTAACAACACACTAATAAAGGATAACATTCAAAAAATAATAAAAATATTATTTTTCTATTTTAAATATTATTTTATTGTCTTATTAGTAACATACGTCACATATTTCTTTCTTTATTTATTTAATTTTTTAGGTTAACTATCAAAACAATGCAATACACTACATCCTTTTGTTTTCTTTCTCCATTTAATAATATACAATCCCTTCTATTTTATGAGAACACCATAACAAAACAACAGTTACAGAAGCTTAGCCACATTCCTTGGAAATTAAAAAACCGGTTAACCCAGACAAGTCCAAAAAAATTTTTAGCCCATTTTTTTTAATGTTATCTTTGACTAATTTTTATCGACAAGAAAACTTATTTCTGCACACTTGCATAAAAAAAATGTGACCCAAACCCAAAACCCATTCATAGCCACATACACAGAAAAAAAATAAAACTTGCCCAATAGCCCCAACTTGCCAAAAATAATTAGCATCTAATTACATTTATTAATTTTTTTACAATGTGCGCAAAACTGCTGCTTCTCCCTGACCTAGTGTCCCATCAGCTGAACTTGTGTCTATGGCGGCCAACCAAAATGTGTTCATCTAACATGCTTGCCACATAATATTCACAGTTGTGGATTTTTTTTCCATCCACACCATAGAACTTCCCTTTAAGTAATACGATTTTTTATGAAGATTTTTTATTGAGCAATCCTACATTGTAGAATTGCTAGTAAATATTATTTTTGACTAGTATTTAATTAGCAATAATTTGTACCTATATTTATAAGGATTTTACCCACAAGTTTATTATTTACACTTATATTTATCAGAATTTGCACACATGAATCAATATGTTTGCACTCACATCTTTTAGAATTTGAACACATAAATTAGTAAAATTTTATTTGTTAAACTTCGACTACTATCGAAAGATTCGAGACTTCGAGGTAAAAGAAGGCTCTAAAGCAGATGAAAAATGGCAAGGCATTCGGACTTGATAATATTCTGATTAAAGTTTGAAAAGGTCTTGGAGAGAAAGACATCAGTTGGTTAACCAAGCTTTTTAATGAGATTTTAAGGTAAAAAAAAGATGTCAGATGAGTGGAGAAAGAGTACCTTAGTATCTATCTACAAGAATAAGGGGTGTATATAGAGTTGCAAAAACTATAAAAGAATCAAACTCATGAGTCATACCATGAAATTCTGGAAAAGGATGATAGAACAGAGGTTGAGACAAGAGACACAAGTAATAAAGAACCAATTTAGTTTTATGCCAGACAGATCCACCACTGAAGCTACATACCTGTTTAGAAGGATGATGAAGAAGTATCGAAGTAATAAATGGAATCTAGATATGGTATTTATTGATTTGGAAAAAGCGTATGATAGGGTGCCAAGGGAGGTCTTATGAAAGGTTTTAGAAAGGAAGAGAGTAATGATCACAAATATTCGTGTAAGAGGTAAATATCAAATTGGTACCCGAAAGATTCTAGCGTTAACAAAATGGTACCTGACTTTTGTTATTGACAAAATGATCCCGGAAAGATTTTAAAATTTGACAAAAACCCCAAACGTGAAAAGCATGACATCACATTGAACAAAAAACACTGATCTGGTCATCGGAAGAGCTTCAGTAATGGTGACAGAGAGCTCCAATGACGTTTTCGACGAATAGGGAAGCTTGATTCGCTAATCTCTTCCCTCACCTCCTCACCCTACCCGAAATCCTAATCCCTTCCCTCACCTCCTCCGCTTTCTTTTCTTCCTCCAAGCTTGATTTGCTTCACCATACATGGTCATAATCCAATCTCCAAGTTCATGAAAGTTGATGGTCTCAACCTTCACATTGTTAAAATCGGAACAGGTCATAATCCATTGTGCTTACATGCATTCCATTTTCTTATGGTTTTGATTTCTTAACCCTGTCACCTTCAAACTTTGTCTATAGTTTCTTATTTTTAGGTCAAAACGTTGTCGTATTCCTGCATGGGTTTCCTAAGATATGGTACTCGTGGCTCCACCAGATGATTGCCCTCACCAATGTGGGTTTCAGAGCCATTGCCCTCGATTTCAAAGGCTAGGGTCTCCCTCGCCAAACGCCACCTTCTCTCATCTTCTCGCTGACCTCTTTGTAATTCTCGGTTCTCTTGCTATTCCCAAGGTAATGCATGGTGATCTTAGTGCAAAAGCAGAGGAGGTGAAGGAAGAGATTAGAGAATCAAGCTCCCCTCTCACCGAAAATGCCATCGGAGCTCTCTGCCACCATCACTGAAGCTCTTCCGATAGCCAAGTCAACATTTTTCGTTCAATGTGATGTTATGCTTTTTACGTTTGGGTACTTTTTGTCAAATTTTAAAATCTTTTAGGGATCATTTTATCAATAACAAAGGTTAGGTACCATTTTGTTAGCCCCAGAATTTTTTGGGTACCAATTTGGTATTTACCTTTTCGTGCAATTAAAGACATGTATGATGGGGCTACAACTGGTGTGAAGATTCAAGGTGGTGTAACAGAAAAAATTTCTATTAGTATAGGATTACACCAGGGATCATCCTTAAGTCCATACCTTTTCACATTAGTCTTGGAAGTACTTACAGAGCATATCCAAGAGCCTGTGCCATGGTGCATACTTTTTTCTGATGGTATCGTTTTTATGGAAAAGTAAAGGGAAGACCTAAATAAGAAGTTGGATTTATGGAGAGAAGCTCCAGAAGTGTATGGTCTGTGCATAAGCCGTAGTGATAAACCCCATTTGTAGGGTTTATCTTGTGCTTGATTTAAGGGATTTTATGACCTTTTACCCACATTTATTCAATGAAATAGCATGGTTTTATAACTTCTCCCTTAATTGTGCTTAAGAGTGAAAACATGCTTTTTAGGACTTAAAATAGCTAAATCTAATTCTCCTTGATTCCATTAGATGCCTTGATATGTTTGTTAAGTGATTTAAGGTTTAGGAGGCAAAGATTGGATCAAGGGAATGAAGAAAGAAGCATGAAAAGTTGGAGAACTCATGAAGAAATGAAAGAACCGGAAAGCTGTCAAGTCGACCTCTTCGCACTTAAATGACCATAACTTGAGCTATAGAGGTCCAAATGATGCGGTTCCAGTTGGGTTGGAAAGTTAACATCCGGGGCTTCGAAACGATATAAGATTTGCCATATTTGCTACACGTATGGTGGCACGCACGCGCATAGTACGCGCACGCGCCGTTGCTGCCACCTGGTTCACTTAAAGCAAAACGTGGCCAGCGATTTTAGAAGCCTTGTAGGCCCAATCCAACTCATTTCTGATGCTATTTAAGCCAAGAATTGAAGGGGAATCAACATACTTAACATACTTTTCATACTTTAGATGTTAGTTACCATTAGTCATAGTTTAGTTTTAGAAGTAGTTTCTAGAGAGAGAAGCTCTCACTTCTCTCTAGGATTAGGATTAGGATTAGGTTTAGTTCTTAGATCTAGATTTTAATTCATCTTCTTCTACTTCTATTCTCTCAATTCCTTGTTGTTACATTCATTCTTCTTCCATTCTTTTGTTGTCATTTTCTTTATGTTGTTCTTATGTTTTGTTGTAGATCTACTATTGTTCCTTCCATTTTCTTTCAATTCAATAAGAGGTCATTCATGTAGATCTTGTTTCCTTTAATTGTTGTTGTTAATTCTTTACATTTGATTGTTGTTAGAATTCATTCTTGTTGTTATTTACTATGCTTTCCTTTTATGCCTTCCAAGTGTTTGATGAAATGCTTGGTTGGATTTTAGAGTAGAATTTTATACTCTTGGCTTTGAAAGGTAACTAGGGAACTCTTGAGTTACTAATATCCAAGTAATTGATGATTGGGATCCATTGACTCTAGTTCTCACTAATTGAATTAGTGGAGAGTTAGGACTTATGGACTAGGATTGATATAGCTCATTTGAATTTCCTTTACTACTAGTTAGAGGATGATTTAATGAGATTAATCCTTGCCAATTCTCATATTGTGGTTAGTGATTAGGATGGAGATCCTTGACCACCAACCCTTGCCAAGACCTTTTTAGGCCTTAGTTTACTTTCTTGCCATTTATCTTTCATGTTTCTTATTAAAACCCCAAAAATAACTCACAACCAATAACAAAACACTTCATTACAATTCCTAGGGAGAACGACCCGAGGTTCAATACTTCGGTTTATAAATTTTAGGGGTTTGTTTTAGTGACAAACAACTTTTTGTATGAAAGGATTAGTGATTGGTTTAGAAACTATACTTGCAACGAGAATTCATTTGTGAATTCTAAACCGTCAAAAATCCAATCATCAAAAAATGGCGCCGTTGCTGGGGATTTGCAATGGTGTTGTGTTATTGGTTATTGTACATATGTGAATAGTGTAAATAGTTTGTCTTTTGCTTGTTTACTAGATTTTGTTAGTTTTATTTTGTTTTTCCATAATGAATTCTCACTTTGGCTATGAGTTTGGCTCTAATTGTATTGTAGGAAATGTGAACTTCAATGCTAACATGTACCAAGGATGGAACACTCCAAGATGGGAGGAGCCTCAAGGAATTGATCACTCCTATTGGCATCAACCTCCGGACACTTATAGGTATAATTCTCATCCTAATGCATGTCAATTCAATGGTTATAGTGACTCCTTTTATGACAATCAACCACCACCATATGCCTATGAATCTTATCCTCAGCATGATGCTCAATCATACTCACAAGCCCCTTTCTACTAAGTACCTTTATGTGACCCTTATCCATCATATAACCAATCATCCATACCACATCCTTGTGATTATTATGAGCAAGAACCTTTAGAACCACCACAACCCTATCAAGATTACTACCATGAACCACCTCAATACACACAATCTCCACAACTTTACCAAGAAGAACCACCTTCCTACTATGAACCCTCTCTCCAAAATGATGAACCCTCTTATCTACCCCAAGCCCCAATAGATGATTCTCTTACCTTGCTACTTCAAGGACAAGCGGATATGCAAAGGAATACCTTAGAGTTTGTGACTAACTTGACCAAGGTAATGCATACTTTAGCCTACAAATGTTTGAACACTCAAGGTGCTTCCATAGCCACATATGGAGAATTAATTGAAGAGCGTAGCATGAAGGAGAGATTGGAAAATCCGGTGGGGGATGAGGGAGGCTATTTTGTGTTGGAACAATTAGAGGAGCCTTTGATCATTGAAGAAAAGGAAGAGGTTGTTGAAGATTTAGGAGATGTTAAAAGTCCATGGGAATGTAGCATCATGGAGGACTCTTCCAAGAAGCTTGATGTCGATGTTGAGGAGGGTGCGCAACCTCCAAGGCATATCATCGTTGGAGACTTGGAAGAGGCTTATCAAGAAATGGATTCAATCATGGATGAATTTCTCTCTATAATAGAATCCTCTCCCATTGGACATGGAGTTGAAATTATAGAAGAGTGTGCACAACCTCCCATACCCTTGGTGAGCAATGAGAGAGAGAGCTACCAAGAGGAAAAAGATGGCATGGTGTATATTGAGATTGAAGACTATGAAGAGGTTGATCAAGAGATGGATTCATTCATCAATGAATTCCTATCCAAAATTGAATCACCTCCCATTGGGCAAGATGAAGTTCTTGAAGACAACACCAAGCCAAGTGAAAAAGGGGTAAAGGTTGAAATTGAAGAAGCTTGCGAAGAGGTGGAAACAACTAAAGAAGAGCCTAAAGAAGTAGACCTTACATTGTCTAAGTGTGGGGAGGTCTCCCTCCCCAAGTCACCATCCAACACAACATTCGAGTGGGTAAAACTCTTATCCCTAAGCCTGACTTTCTCACTTGAATATGGTTTAATTGAAAATGATGGTCAACTTAGAGCTCTTTGTGGAGTCAAAAGTATAAAAGAGCTGTGTAGTGGTTGAAAATATCATTTTAAGCTCATGACGGTTGTAAGCTCAAAATTCAAGAGCAATGTTGGTGTGGAACCAAATGGCATGGGTCTAGGAAGTTGTTTGGAAGCTTCTTTGAGAATTCCAAGGCCATACCACCCGGATGGAATAATGACGATCAGTCTAAGGACGGGTGTCAAAACAAAGTGTGGGATCCCGGATCGCACAATGAAAATCAAATTTGGGAGCTCATGGTTTGTGGAGAACTCCATCTAAGCTTGAAGATATTGAAATTGAAGAATGGAGCTTATTGGAGATTCAAGCATTGGTGGAAGTTCCAAGATGAGTACAAGCACAAGCCACCTTGAGAGGAGCCCCCATAAGTCCAACTTAAGGACAATAAATAAAAATGCTAGGAGGGAGACACCCCACCATGGTAAAATCCTTTCATTTTCTCTTTTGTACATATTGGTAGAACTAGTTTAATTTCATGTTTAGATTAGTTGGTTGAGTTTAATTAGTATTTTAACATGTTAAATAAGGTTTTAGGGTGTTTTGGTAGTAGCTTGGAGGTTTGGAATGCTTGGATTGGTGCAAAAACATAGCAAAAAAAATTTTGAAAAACAGAACACCATCCACGCGTTCGCACACGTGACGCGTACGCGCACCTGAGCATTTTTCGACCACCCACGCGGACGCGCACTGTACGCGTACGCGTGGATGCAAAATTTCACCTCCAGCCAAAAAACCCGAGAGTTAGGCCTGCACTCTGCGAACATTGGGCCTAAGGCACAAGTCTATGCACGCGTGCGCGCACTTGGCGCGTACGCGCACATGATCTTAAATTGGCAATGCACGTGCATGCACATTGTGCGCGCGCGCGTCGATTGCACGATCCACACTCCTGGTACTTTTACCCGAGAGTTGTGCCAGACTTGGGCCGACATTATGCCTCCGGCCTAACTCGATGCGCGCGTGCGCGCACCTGGCGCGTACGCGTCCTTCAACCAATATGCACATCGACGCGTAAGCACGCATGACGCGCACGCGTCGGTAAAAAAAAGAGTTTTTTTTCTCATCTTCCATTTTCTTTTGTTCACTGCATTCGCATACTTCTACTCTTTCTATTTTCATTTTGTTTCTATAGCATGTTTTCAGATTTTTTTCTAAGTGTCATTTCAATAATGGTGTTGGATTCTTACACTCAATTGTTGAGAAATTCTTGCATTATTTTGGTGCTTCTTGACTTGTTTGATATTGTTGGGTGATGAAACTTTTAAATCAATGCTTCATCTTGTATGACTCTTATGTCTTTGTGCATTGATATGACCTCATATTGTCTTTCATGACCCACTTCTTCTTATGTGAACTTGATGTGCTATATGCTCTTCATGCTTCGATTTTACTCTTGCATCAGGTATTAGTTAATATGCCATTGGCTTATATTGTTTTCGCACCTGCATGCGTAGCTAACATGTAGTGAGAACCTTACTCTTATTTGGCATTAGCCCAGGCCTACGCTATACTTGTTTTGATATCTTTGTTGTAGGCCTAATTGTCGTTCTTCTTTCCTCCCCTTTTAGGTTGGCCACCAAGGAGGGAGAAAGGAAAAGCTTTTAAATGGGGCAACAAACAAGTCATCCGCACTACCATTTGAGGAGCTCATCAATTGTAGCAACCCATCCACTCTGCTCTTCTTTGCGTGCACCGAGGACGGTGCAATCTTCAAGTGTGGGGAGGTCGTTCGACCGATCTCCATGGGTAACAATTTTCTTTTTCAACACCAATGTTAGTTAGTTATTGCATTTGCATGATAGGTTGCATGTTAGATAGAATTTGTACATATTTTACTACCTTCTTCTTATTAGGACTACTTGGTGAGGGTGATGATTTCTTTTCCAAGAAACCGTTTTAGGGCACCCTACCAATTTGAAAATTTTTTGTTGAACTTGCTTGAAAGAATGTATTTTGTAACATGGTTTTTGAGCTAAGAACACAAGCTTGCGAGATTCGAGCCTAATGGTGTGGTTACATCTTATAACCACTTATTCTTCCTTCTTGTGTGCATTATTCTCTTCCTATGATTGTAATCTTTGATTTGTTTGATTCTTTATGTCCATTATTTTGTGTATTCATGCATTTATATGATTGAGGCCATCATTTCATTAGCTCACTTACCCAAATGGCCTTACCTTTTATCTTCCTTTGTTAGCCAAATTGAGCCTACGATTAACCCACTTTGTTCTTAATTTAGCACATTACAAGCCTTAAAGCAAAAAAACAATAAATGTCCTTAATTTGGATCTTTGATTGGCTTAGGCTAGTGTGTGTGAGTATCATTCAAGTGTGGGAACCTTGGGACATTGGGTGAATAAAAGGGTAGTTTTGTATTATTAGTGTAAATATTGGGAATTGGTACATACTCATGTATTGATCAAATGTAAAACCTTATGCATTGATACTCTTGTATATAAAAAAAATGAGAAAAACAAAAGAAAAAGAAAAGAAAAATAATATGGAAAAGAAAAAAATATAGAGAAAAAAATAGAAAAGAAAGAAAAATAAAAACAATAAAAAAGGGGACAAAATGCCCCAACGCGAAGCTCAAACAATAAAGAATCAATGCATATGGAATGTGAATCAAAAAGAAAATGCATGAGTATGTGAAAAAGTGAGGAATGGGTAGTTAGATTAGTACTTAATTGTATAGGTCATTATATAGGTTAGGTGGAAAAGTTTCAGTTAATCAAAGATTCAAATCCTAAGTCCACTAGCCATATATGATCCTACCTTGACCCTAGCCCCATTACAACCTAAAGAAAAGACCTCATGATACATGTATGTGTGCATTGAATAATTGTTGATTGTTAGATGAAAAACAAATCTTGGAAAGCATGATTAGGGGAGAATTGAGTGAATCAATCCCAAACACCGAGTGACTAGAGTGCAAACACTTCCGGTGAGGGTTTGATGCTCAATTCCTTGATTCCCGGCTTTCACGAGCGTTCTTCTTGCAAGTCTATTTGAACTTCAATTTTTATATTTGAATTGGTAGGATTCATGAATCGTTATATGATCTTGACCCTACTTGTGCATGTATGACTTGGAGGATTGATTTATTTTTAACCAAGTAGGTACAACAATTTTGCATCTAGTTGCATTCATGTAGATAGGATGCATATAGATAGGTTACATTGAATAAATGTTGACGCCCTTTGCTTTCTCTTGGCTTAAGCATGAGGACATGCTTGGTTTAAGTGTGGAGAGGTTGATAAACCCCATTTGTAGGGTTTATCTTGTGCTTGATTTAAGGGATTTTATGACCTTTTACCCACATTTATTCAATGAAATAGCATGGTTTTATAACTTCTCCCTTAATTGTGCTTAAGAGTGAAAACATGCTTTTTAGGACTTAAAATAGCTAAATCTAATTCTCCTTGATTCCATTAGATGCCTTGATATGTTTGTTAAGTGATTTAAGGTTTAGGAGGTAAAGATTGGATCAAGGGAATGAAGAAAGAAGCATGAAAAGTTGGAGAACTCATGAAGAAATGAAAGAACCGGAAAGCTGTCAAGCCGACCTCTTCGCACTTAAATGACCATAACTTGAGCTACAGAGGTTCAAATGATGCGGTTCCAATTGGGTTGGAAAGCTAACATCCGGGGCTTCAAAATGATATAAGATTTGCCATAGTAGCTACACGTATGGTGGCGCGCACGCGCATAGTACCCGCACGCGCCGTTGCTGCCACCTGGTTCACTTAAAGCAAAACGTGGCCAGCGATTTTAGAAGCCTTGTGGGCCCAATCCAACTCATTTCTGATGCTATTTAAGCCGAGAATTGAAGGGGAATCAACATACTTAACATACTTTTCATACTTTAGATGTTAGTTACCATTAGTCATAGTTTAGTTTTAGAAGTAGTTTCTAGAGAGAGAAGCTCTCACTTCTCTCTAGGATTAGGATTAGGATTAGGTTTAGTTCTTAGATCTAGATTTTAATTCATCTTCTTCTACTTCTATTCTCTCAATTCCTTGTTGTTACATTCATTCTTCTTCCATTCTTTTGTTGTCATTTTCTTTATGTTGTTCTTATGTTTTGTTGTAGATCTACTATTGTTCCTTCCATTTTCTTTCAATTCAATAAGAGGTCATTCATGTAGATCTTGTTTCCTTTAATTGTTGTTGTTAATTCTTTACATTTGATTGTTGTTAGAATTCATTCTTGTTGTGATTTACTATGCTTTCTTTTTATGCCTTCCAAGTGTTTGATGAAATGCTTGGTTGGATTTTAGAGTAGAATTTTATACTCTTGGCTTTGAAAGGTAACTAGGGAACTCTTGAGTTACTAATGTCCAAGTAATTGATGATTGGGATCCATTGACTCTAGTTCTCACTAATTGAATTAGTGGAGAGTGATAAACCCCATTTGTAGGGTTTATCTTGTGCTTGATTTAATGGATTTTATGACCTTTTACCCACATTTATTCAATGAAATAGCATGGTTTTATAACTTCTCCCTTAATTATGCTTAAGAGTGAAAACATACTTTTTAGGACATAAAATAGCTAAATCTAATTCTCCTTGATTCCATTAGATGCCTTGATATGTTTGTTAAGTGATTTAAGGTTTAGGAGGCAAAGATTGGATCAAGGGAATGAAGAAAGAAGCATAAAAAGTTGGAGAACTCATGAAGAAATGAAAGAACCGGAAAGCTGTCAAGCCGACCTCTTCGCACTTAAACGACCATAACTTGAGCTACAGAGGTTTAAATGATGCGGTTCAAGTTGGGTTAGAAAGCTAATATCCGGGGCTTCGAAACGATATAAGATTTGTCATAGTTGCTAAACGTATAGTGGCGCGTACGCGCATAGTACGCGCACGCGCCGTTGCTGCCACCTGGTTCACTTAAAGCAAAATGTGGCCAGCGAATTCTAAAGCCTTGTGGGCCCAATCCAACTCATTTCTGATGCTATTTAACCCAAGAAATGAAGAGAGAAACACATGTGTTAGTTACCATTAGTCATAGTTTAGTTTTAGAAGTAGTTAGAAGTAGTTTCTAGAGAGAGAAGCTCTCACTTCTCTCTAGGATTAGGATTAGGCTTAGTTCTTAGATCTAGATTTTAATTCACCTTCTTCTACTTCTATCTTCTCAATTCCTTGTTGTTACATTCATCATTCTTCTACTCCTTGTTGTAATTTCCTTTATGTTGTTCTTATACTTTGTTGTAGATCTACTTTTGTTCCTTCCTTTCTCTTTCAATTCAACTCAAGGTAAATCATAATAATTGTGTTCCTTTTGATTTGTTGTTATTAATTCTTTGCAATAATTGTTGTTAGATTCTATTCTTGTAATCAATTTACTATGCTTTCCTTTTATGCCTTCCAAGTGTTTGATGAAATGCTTGGTTGGATTTTAGTGTAGGTTTTGTTCCTCTTGGCCTAGGTAGAGTAATTAGTGACTCTTGAGTTATCTAATTCCTTTGTTGATTGATAATTAGAAGTTGCTAATTAATTTGAATGCCTCTAGAGCTAGTCTTTCCTTTAGGAGTTGATTAGGACTTGAGGAATCAAATTGATTCATCCACTTGACTTTCCTCCATGGTTAGAGGTTAACTAAGTGGGAGCAATGGACAATTTGTTATCACAATTGAAGAGGATAACTAGGATAGGACTTCTAATTCTCATATCTTGCCAAGAGCTTTGTTAGTTGTTAGTTTATTTTTTTGCCATTTATATTTCTTGTCCAAAATCTTAAAAACCCCAATTATAACTCACAATCAATAACAAGACACTTCATTACAATTCCTAGGGAGAACGACCCGAGGTTCCAATACTTCGGTTTATAAATTTTAGGGGTTTGTACTAGTGACAAACAACTTTTTGTATGAAAGGATTATTGTTTGGTTTAGAAACTATACTTTACAACGAGATTTCATTTGGAAAATTCTAAACCGTCAAAATTTCATTCATCAAAATGGCGCCGTTGCCGGGGAATTGCAATGGTGTTATATTATTGGTTATTGTATATATGTGAATAGTGTGAATATGTTTGCTTTTGTTAGCTCTTACTAGTTTTAGGATTTAATTTTCTTGCTTCTTATTTGATTTTGTTTTCATTTTCCTCTTGCTATCATGAATTCTCACCTTGGCTATGAGTTTGGTTATCAACATGTTGTAGGAAATGAGGACTATAATGAAGATGTGCATCAAGAATGGGACAATCAAAGGTGGGTGGAACCATATGCATATGATCAATCTTCATGGCAACAACCTCCACCAATGCACTATGAAGAAGAGCCATTCTATGATGCATATCAATCCAATGGCTATAGTGAATCACCTTGTGACTTTCAAGAACCACCACCATATGCCTATGAACCATATCCTCAACATAAATCTCAACCATACTCACAAGCCTCTTTTCACCAACCACCTTCATATGACCCTAATCCATATCCATCCTACCAACAACCATATGAGCCATATGAACCACACATAGAGCTACCACCATCCCAACATCAACATTTTCAAGAGCCACCCCCTCCATATTATTACCAAGATGAACCACCTCCAATATACGAAAATTTTCAACCACAAGATGAATACTACTTTCCACCACAACCTCCCATGGAAGAATACTCATATCCATTGATCCAAGAGCCACATGATCTTAATCATATTATCCAAGAGGAACAAGAGTCAAGGGATTATCTCAAGGAAGCATTGGATCAATTTCAAGCAACCATGGAGTGTGTTGTGCAACAAGTGGAAAGAATGGAAAACATTGAACCACCACAACTCTACCAAGAAGAACCACCTTCTTACTATGAACCCTTCTCCCAAAATGATGAATCCTTCCAACCACCCCAATCTCTAATGGATGAAACCCTTGGTGTTCTTGTTCAAGGGCAAGAAGAGATGAAAAGGGATGTGCAAAATTTCATGTAACAAATCAATTAGCCTCCCAATGCTTGAACACTCAAGGAACTCCCACGGCTACATGTGAAGAATCAAATGAAGAACATAGCATGAAGGAGAGATTGGAAACTTCGGTGGGAAATGAGGGAAGTTGCTTTGTATTGGAACAATTGGAGGAAGCTTTAATTGTTGAAGACAAGGAAGAAGTGGTAGAAGACTTAGGAGATGCGGAGCCTCCATGGGAACATAGAGTTGAAGAAAACCCCCCTAAGATGATTGAAATTGATGCTAGGGAGGAAAGTGCACACCTTCCAAGGCATATTCCATATGAAGACTTGGATGGGATAGAGAAAGAATTGAGTTCCCTTGGTGATGAAGATCAAGCATCAAGTCTTAGTGGTAAAGAATCCTTTGAGCATGAAGAACCTTCTCCGGTTGGATTTGAAAGCGTTGAGGAGGTAAATTTTTCTCATCCTCCCTATTATGATTTGAGTAAAGGAAAAGGTTTAGATAAAAAAAGGTTTAGATAAAATTGTTAACAAAGGATTGAGATTAAGAGATCTTGTGAAGAGGTGGAAGTCCTAGAAATGGAAAACGAGGGTTGGCTATGCTTTGTCAAGATCTTTGGAAGCATCTTTGCCTAGGTTGCCATCCACACCTTCATTTGAGTGGGTGAAATTCATTTCTATTAGCTTTATTATCCCACTTGAATATGGTTTGCTTGAAACGGATGGCCAACTTAGGGAAGTTAGTGGGATGAAGCGTAAGCGAAAAAGGTTTTGTGGTGGGCGTTGCAAATCGAGGCTCATCATGGTTGATGCATCAAACATGAGATATAAAGGTTGGAGTAGTGCTCAAATAGATGGGTCCAGGAGGATTGTTGGCCACTATATAGAGAATTCACTTTACTTACCACCCGGATGGACTAATAATGATAATCAACTTCAAGACGGGTGTGAAAATAAAGTGTGGGATCCTGGATTAGAAGAAGAGGATCAACTTTGGGAGCCCCAAGCTTGTGAAGAACTCCATCAACACTTGGCTCTATCCATGAGAAATCTTGGGGCACAATGGAGAACCAAGCATTGGTGGGAGTTCCAAGATGAGTACAAGCACAAGCCACCTTGATGAGGAGCTCCCCATAAGTCCAACTTAAGGACAATAAACAAAAGAGCTAGGTGGGAGACACTCCACCATGGTAAAATCCTTTCATTTTCTCTTTTGTACATATTAGTAGAACTAGTTTAATTTCATGTTTAGATTAGTTGGTTGAGTTTAATTAGTATTTTAACATGTTAAATAAGGTTTTAGGGTGTTTTGGTAGTAGCTTGGAGGTTTGGAATGCTTGGATTGGTGCAAAAACATAGCAAAAATTTTTGAAAAACAGAACACCATCCATGCGTTCGCGCACATGACGCGTACGCGCACCTGAGCATTTTTTGACCACCCATGTGGACGCGCACTGTACGCGTACGCGTGGATGCAAAAATTCTACCCCAGCCAAAAACCCGAGAGTTAGGCCTGCGTTGTGCGAACATTGGGCCTAAGGCACAAGTTTATGCACGCGTGCGCGCACCTGGCGCGTACGCGCACATGATCTTAAATTCGCAATGCACGCGCACGCACACTTTGCGCGCAAGCGTCGATTGCACAATCTGCACCCCCGGTACTTTTACCCGAGAGTTGTGCCAGACTTGGGCCGACACTATGCCTCCAGCCTAACTCGACGCACGCGTGCGTGCACCTGGCGCATACGCGTCCTTCAACCAATTTGCCCATTGATGCGCACGCGTCGGTAAAAAAAAAAAGAGTTTTTTTTCTCATCTTCCATTTTCTTTTGTTCACTGCATTCGCATACTTTTATTCTTTCCATTTTCATTTTGTTTCTATAACATGTTTTCAGTTTTTTTTCTAAGTGTCATTTCAATAATGGTGTTGGATTCTTACACTCAATTGTTAAGAAATTCTTGCATTATTTTGGTGCTTCTTGATTTGTTTGATATTGTTGGGTGATGAAACTTTTAAATCAATGCTTCATCTTGTATGACTCTTATGTCTTTGTGCATTGATGTGACCTCATATTGTCTTTCATGACCCACCTCTTCTTATGTGAACTTGATGTGCCATATGCTCTTCATGCTTCGATTTTACTCTTGCATCAAGTATTAGTTAATATGCCATTAGCTTATATTGTTTTCTCACCTACATGCATAGCTAACATGTCGTGAGAACCCTACTCTTATTTGGCATTAGCCCCGGCCTACGTTCTACTTGTTTTGATATCTTTGTTGTAGGCCTAATTGTCGTTCTTCTTTCCTTCCCTTTTAGGTTTGCCACCAAGTAGGGAGAAATGAATAGCTTTAAATGGGGCAACAAACAAGTCATCCGCACAATCTTTTGATAGAGCTCATCAATTGTAGCAACCCGTCCACAGTGCTCTTCTTTGCATGCACCGAGGATGGTGTAAACTTTTAAGTGTGGGGAGGTCGTCCGACCGTTCGGCAATCTTGGGTGACAAGTTTCTAATCCCAACACTTTTGCATTTCATTCTAGGATTTTAGAATTTTTGTTGCATTTTCTTAATTTTGCATATATAGACAAAATAAGCTTAGTTAAAATAATGAAATTTTTCGAGAAAATTATCTATAGGGCATCTCAATTGATTTGAGTGAAAACTTTTCATAGAACTTGCTTGAATTATATATCTTGTGGATCATGTTTTTGAGCTAAGAACACAAGCAAGTGAGACTTGAGCCTAATGGTGTGGTTACATCTTATAACCACTTATTTTTCCTTCTTGTGTGCATTATTCTCTTTCTATGATTGTAATCTTTGATTTGTTTGATTCTTTATGTCCATTATTTTGTGTATTCATAAATTTATATGATTGAGGCCATCATTTCATTTAGCTTACTTACCCAAAAAGCCTTACCTTTTATCATCCATTGTTAGCCAATTTGAGCCTACGCTTAACCCACTTGTTCTTAATTTTAGCACATTACAAGCTTAAAGTGGAAAACAATAAATGTCCTTAATTTGGATCTTTGATTAGCTTAGGCTAGAGTGTGTGAGAATCATTCAAGTGTGGGAACTTTGGGACATTGGGTGAATAAAAGGGTAGTTTTGTATTGTTATTGGAAACATTGAGAATTGGGTACATACTCATGTATTGATCAAATGTAAAACCTTATGCATTGATGCTCTTGTATATAAAAAAAATGAGAAAAACAAAAGAAAAAAAGAAAAGAAAAGAAAAAAAATAATATGGAAAAGAAAAAAAAATAGAAATAAAAGAAAGAAAAAGAAGAAAAAAAAGAAAGAAATAAAAAAGGGGACAAAATGCCCCAAAGTAAAGTCCAATAAGGGTCAATGCATAAGTGTTGTAAAGTAAAAAGAAGATGCATGAGTATGTGAAAAAGTGAGTAGGATGGGTAGTTAGGTTAGGACTTAAATTGCATAGGTTGTCATAGGTTAGGTGGGAAGTTTAAACTTATCAAAGATTCAAATTTCAAGTCCACTTGACCAAATATGCATCCTACCTTGACCCTAACCCCATTACAACCAAAGAAAAGACCTCATGATAGATGTATGCATGCATGAGATATATGTTGATTGTTAGAAGAATAACAAATCTTGGAAAGCATGATTAGAGGAGAATTGAGTGAATCAACCCTAAACACTTGAGCGAATAGAGTGCAAACACTTCCGGTGAGGGTTCGATGCTCAATTACATGTTTTCACCTACAATCATCACTCTTCATGCAAGTTTGTAAAAATATTTAATAGCTCAACTCAATTGTGGATTAGACTTGCTAGTCCTTAGCCCTTGTGCATATATGCTTCTTGGGAATTGATTTATTTTGACTAAGCAAATTGCATTCATTTAGATAGTTGCATATAGGTAGATTGCATTTAGTTAGTTCCCATTGAATAAATTCCATACCCTTACTTCATTCTTGGTTTTAGCATGAGGACATGCTTGGTTTAAGTGTGGGGAGGTTGATAAACCCCATTTGTAGGGTTTATCTTGTGCTTGATTTAATTGATTTTATGACCTTTTACCCACATTTATTCAATGAAATAGCATGGTTTTATAACTTCTCCCTTAATTGTGCTTAAAAGTGAAAAACATGCTTTTTAGGATTTAAAATCATGAAAAGTTGGAGAACTCATGAAGAAATGAAAACCGGAAAGCTGTCAAGCCGACCTCTTCGCACTTAAACGATCATAACTTGAGCTACAGAGGTCCAAATGATGCGGTTCCAGTTGGGTTAGAAAGATAACATCCGAGGCTTCGAAGCGATATAAGATTTGCCATAGTTGCTACACGTATGGTGGCGCATACGCGCATAGTACACGCACACGCTGTTGCTGCCACCTGGTTCACTTAAAGCAAAACGTGGCCAGCAAATTTTAAAGCCTTGTGGGCCCAATCCAACTCATTTCTGATGCTATTTAACCCATGAAAAGTTGGAGAACTCATGAAGAAATGAAAACCGGAAAGCTGTCAAGCCGACCTCTTCGCACTTAAACGATCATAACTTGAGCTACAGAGGTCCAAATGATGCGGTTCCAGTTGGGTTAGAAAGATAACATCCGAGGCTTCGAAGCGATATAAGATTTGCCATAGTTGCTACAGTATGGTGGCGCATACGCGCATAGTACACGCACACGCTGTTGCTGCCACTGGTTCACTTAAAGCAAAACCCAAGGAATGAAGAGGGAAACACATGTGTTAGTTACCATTAGTCATAGTTTAGTTTTAGAAGTAGTTAGAAGTAGTTTCTAGAGAGAGAAGCTCTCACTTCTCTCTAGGATTAGGATTAGGCTTAGTTCTTAGATCTAGATTTTAATTCACCTTCTTCTACTTCTATCTTCTCAATTCCTTGTTGTTACATTCATCATTCTTCTACTCCTTGTTGTAATTTCCTTTATGTTGTTCTTATACTTTGTTGTAGATCTACTTTTGTTCCTTCCTTTCTCTTTCAATTCAACTCAAGGTAAATCATAATAATTGTGTTCCTTTTGATTTGTTGTTATTAATTCTTTGCAATAATTGTTGTTAGATTCTATTCTTGTTATCAATTTACTATGCTTTTCTTTTATGCCTTCCAAGTGTTTGATGAAATGCTTGGTTGGATTTTAGTGTAGGTTTTGTTCCTCTTGGCCTAGGTAGAGTAATTAGTGACTCTTGAGTTATCTAATTCCTTTGTTGATTGATAATTAGAAGTTGCTAATTAATTTGAATGCCTCTAAAGCTAGTCTTTCCTTTAGGAGTTGATTAGGACTTAAGGAATCAAATTGATTCATCCACTTGACTTTCCTCCATGGTTAGAGGTTAACTAAGTGGGAGCAATGGACAATTTGTTATCACAATTGAAGAGGATAACTAGGATAGGACTTCTAATTCTCATATCTTGCCAAGAGCTTTGTTAGTTATTAGTTTATTTTCTTTGCCATTTATATTTCTTGTCCAAAATCTTAAAAACCCCAATTATAACTCACAACCAATAACAAGACACTTCATTACAATTCCTAGGGAGAACGACCCGAGGTTCCAATACTTTGGTTTATAAATTTTAGGGGTTTGTACTAGTGACAAACAACTTTTTGTATGAAAGGATTATTGTTTGGTTTAGAAACTATACTTTACAACGAGATTTCATTTGGAAAATTCTAAACCGTCAAAAATCCATTCATCAGAGAGTTAGGACTTATGGACTAGGATTGATATAGCTCATTTGAATTTCCTTTACTACTAGTTAGAGGATGATTTAATGAGATTAATCCTTGCCAATTCTCATATTGTGGTTAGTGATTAGGATGGAGATCCTTGACCACCAACCCTTGCCAAGACCTTTTTAGGCCTTAGTTTACTTTCTTGCCATTTATCTTTCATGTTTCTTATTAAAACCCCAAAAATAACTCACAACTAATAAAAAAACACTTCATTACAATTCCTAGGTAGAACGACCCGAGGTTCAATACTTCGGTTTATAAATTTTAGGGGTTTGTTTTAGTGACAGACAACTTTTTGTATGAAAGGATTAGTGATTGGTTTAGAAACTATACTTGCAACGAGAATTCATTTGTGAATTCTAAACCGTCAAAAATCCAATCATCACGTAGCAAGACGGAATATATGGAATGTAAATTCGGCCGCCGAAGAAAAAATCCTAATACAGAAGTGAAGATTGGAGAAAATATCATACAAAAAGTTAAAAGTTTTAAGTATCTTGGGTGCATCATATAGGAAAATGGAGAGATTGAACATGATGTAAATCATAGGATTCAAGCAGGTTGGTCAAAATAGCTGAGTGTGTCTAGTTTTATGTGACAAAAAAGTACTTTTAAAACTTAAAGGTAAATTCTATCGCACTGCTTTCAAACCGTCTATGCTTTATGATACAGAGTGTTAGGTGGCCAAAGGGGAGTACGAACATAAGTTAAGTGTGGTAGAGATGAAGATGTTAAGATGGATGAGTGTCATACACGATTGGATAGAATAAGGAACAAACATATAAGAGAGAGAATTGGAGTTGCACCTATTGTGGAAAAGATTGTAGAATTGTATCTCAGATTGTTTGGACATTTAAGAAGAAGATCAACAGAGCACCCAGTTAAGAGGGTAGATGAGATGGAAGACGGATAAGGAGTGAAAGACAGAGTAAGACCATCCATGAGGCAGTTAAAGGAGATCTATATGTAAACGGTCTCTTTGTAGACATGATACATGATAGAGCTCAATGGTATCATTTGATCCATATAGCCAACCCACCTAGTGGAACAAGCCTTTGTTGTTGTTATAAAGACAATTTAATGATTATGCTGATCAAATGATAGAAAAAAATACTAAAAATTGCTAGCCTCAAAAAATTTTTCTTTTTTTATTTTCATTTATATTTTTGTTGAACATTAACGATATGCTCACATGACATCATGAGAAAAAGAAAATTGAACAAATCTAAAAACAAGACTAAGTAGGTAAAGGAAAAAAATAAAAGAAAAAAACATCCAATCTCGAGTGTAATGATCGCATAGTAACCCATTAAAAGAAAGTTTAATTATTCTATTGATCTTTATAATTTTATCAAATTTTTAATTAGATTTTTATACTTTTTTTCCTTTTAATTGGGTCTTTACACCGTTTTTAATTTTATAATTAGGTCATTCATAGTGTAAAAGATGTTAGATAAACTAATTATTGCTAATTTCATACCTGTATAGTTAGTGAATGTTAGATAAATAAAAAAATAAAACAACTCACACTATTGTTAAAAATATAAAACATGTACATGATTGGATATTGATTTTATAGATGAGTCAATGTGTTGTTACTGCGAGGAGGCAGCAGAATATGCCATTACACGATTGCATCATCCATTATCTTTAGGCTGTTGAATTGTATCATGTTGCTAGGATTCACAATTACTAGTTTAAGCTTGATGAGACTCTTGTTAGTGCATTTATAGAGTGATGACATCCAGAGACCCATACCTTCCATATGCATTTTAGAGAGTGCACAATTACATTGCAAGATGTTGTCTACCAGTTTGGACTTCCAACAAATGGTGTGGTTGTGAGTGGTTGTTTGTCAGAGTTTGAGTTGTACATGTTCAAAAGAAGACCAACATGGGTATGGTTTCAGGATCGGAGTTATTTGGTGACTTTTCTCCTTATCAATATATTCACAAGCACACTGTCTATCATGCTTGGTTCCAGCAGAGATTTATGGTTCTCCCGCTGGATGCCAGTAAGAATACTGTTAGAATTTATGCTCAAGCGTACATTATGGTGCTCTTGTCACTGGTTGTCCTGTGTTGCAAAGATGGATGAGTTGAAAAAATATAGCTAGTGCTCCGCCACGTTGACATGGTTGTACCACTGCATGTGTCGTGTTGCCATTCAGAATGTGGTGTAGTTAGCTGGTCCATTGACCCTTCTGTAGTCATAAATATTTTGGCATTTTTCTATATTCAACCCTCATGGTTATGATTCATTTGTCTAGCCATTGGTCTCGAGGTAATTTTCTTCATTCAAATTTCCTATTTAATATAATTGTTCATTTTCTTTATATTTCATTCATAATGGTAAGATAATTGCATTACAGGTGGAAGCGATTTAGTCCTCCGTATCATGAGAGAGCGCCTAGGTTTATTCACACTAAGTTGAGGCTGGATATGTTGCGATCTATTAGGTCAGTATCTTCTTTGTCATTTATATAATGATATCGTAGAGTTAAACATTATATAGTTGTAACATAAACAATCTTTGTTATAATAGTTTCTGTACAGGCCATATGATGTTTTAGAGGTACAAGTTGCTGTGAATCCCGCTATCCTAAAGCATTGACCTCAAATATTATGGCGTTCTATTACTGCCCTGATCTACTTTACTGTTATTGAGTAGCATCAGTGATAAACCACTATTTTATGGTATATTTTGGATTGAATTGAGTAGATTTTGTAAATTATTCTCCCACTTATTTATATAAATTGCATGTTTTTAAGTTTCCTTCCTAATTTTGTGCTATGATTGAAACATCCTTCTTTTGCCTTAAAATTGATCATTTTTAATCCTCTTTTATTATTATTCGATGCCGTGATATGTGAGTTAAGTGATTTCAGAGTTTATAGGGCAGGAATGACTTAAAGTATGGAAAAGGAGCATGCAAAAGTGGAAGGAACACAAGAAATTGAAGGTTTGAGAAGCTAAAACTGACGCGCGCGCGTGGCTGAAGTGCACGTGTGATCACATCATCCTACAACCGACACGTACGCGTACGCGTGACCAGGAATTCGTCCATGCGACGCGTGCGCGTGACTGACACGTACGCGTGACGAGCGTCATGTGCTGCAATAAGTAGAATTCGCTGGGGGCGATTTTTGGGCTGCTTTTGACCCAGTTTCAGGTCCGAAAATAAAGACAAGAGGCCAGGGAGTGGAGCTGGAGAATGATCGAATCATTCATTCACACACATTAGGTTTTAGATGTAGGTTTCTAGAGAGAGAGGCTCTCTCATCTCTCTAGATTTTAGGGTTTTTAGTCTTATTTCTTCTTAACTTCAGAATTTTATCTTGCTTTAATTTAGTTTTCTTCTACTTTTATTGTTCTAGTATCTTAGTTTATCTTCTCTTGTTGATTCCTTTATTTCTCCAATTTAGTTTATGAACTCTTCTTGTTAGATTCAATTTCCTTTTAATGCAATTTGAGGTATTTCATGTTTATTGCTTCTTTTTATAATTGTTGGTTATTGATTCATTGCATTTGTTAAGCTTAGATTTTACTATTTCTTGTTATTTTTCTATGCTTTTATTTTGTGCATTTCAAGTGTTTGATAAAATGCTTGGTTGGATTTTAAAATAAATTTTTGTGTTCTTGACTTAGATTGATTAATTAGAGACTCTTGAGTTATCAAAATTCTTTTGTTAATTGGTAATTGAAAGTTGCTAGTTTGCTTGAGTCACACTAAATCTAGTTTTTTATTAGAACTTATGAACTTAAGTCGATTTTGCTCGCTTGACTTTCCTTCATTTGTTAGAGGATGACTAAGTGAAAGCGATTTGCACCTACCATCACAATTGATGATGATAATGAGGATAAGAATTCCAATTTTCAATCCTTGCTAGGACCTTTCTTAGTTGTTAGTTTATTTTTCTCGTAATTTATATTTTTTTGTTTTCAAACCCAAAACCTAAAGATATACAAAACTATAACCAATAAGAAGTACACTTCTTTGCAATTCTTTTGAGAGATGACCGAAGTTTGAATACTTCAGTTATTTTATTAGGTTTGCTTAAGTGACAAACAAATTAAACATTGACCGAAAATTGCTTGTCAATTTAAAACTATACTTGCAACAAAGTTATTTTGAGAAATTATTTACCGACAAAAATCCTCTGTCAATCAGCTCCTTTACAAAATGATAATCCAAGAACATGTGCTTCATTTTAGATTAAAAGTAGGATTAAAAGTATGTTATGTTAGGATATGTGGTAAGCTTGGTTATCTTGTTGATTAAGCATCCTTGGTTAAAATAAGATCAATGAGCCTAGGGATACTTTTGAGTTTTGAAACAGGAACAAAATGCGTGGTCCCTTGTAACGTAATTTTTCTCACACTGAGTACTCATTCTCTCAGTATAATGTTTGGTTTTTGTCATTTTGATTTTTCAAATACTTTTGTCAATACCTAAATTACTAAATTTTCAAAAAAGGTCTTATTTTCTTAATCTGTTTGAAATAATTACATCAAAATTTCATCTTTAAAGCCTTTTTAGAATATATATATATTTTTTTAATTTTTATTTACTTATTTTAATTTTTTCATGTCATTTTCGTTTTGATCTTTCTATATTCTTTTGTGGGTGGCTACATTTTCTATAATATCTTTGGTTTACTCTCATTTTTTTTCTCAACGCCATTTTTGGTTAACTCGAAGGGCCAATAATAAAATGCATGGATAGATGGATTATGCTACGTGTATACTAAAATCAGTCACTAAAATTAGTCACCTGTATAAAATATATGTTAAAATACAAATATATATATTTAAAATAAATTAAATCATACATATATTTATATATAAATATATTGGTGGCTGATTTTAGTGACTGATTTTAGTGTACAAATCACATTTTTGTGGATAAATAGATACAAAGTAATTAGAGTTACCACCTAGTGAACTCAAAATACGAGAGCATATCAAATATTGCAGTTTTGTGTAGTTAAAGGCCAACATTAATTGTCTTTTTAAGGTACCTTAGAAGCCTCTTTAGCTTATGCAGTTGAGACGAAAGAAATCAAAGAATATATATAAGTTGGAAAACACTCCACGCAACATAGTGAGTGACCCTCAATGTGAATACATTATAATCATTTTGACTCTTGGCTTTCCACTTTGGCAAAGAAAAATTCTTATTTTTTGTTCTTTTTGGTTTTCCTTTGTTAGTTGACTTGGTTTGCATGTTCTATATAAGGGTTTGGAATTGCATACCAAATTATCCACACTCTTCATCTTCACTAAAGTCTCTGCTCCTTTGTTTCATTTGAGTGATGACTAACTCAAAAGCCTGTTTTTCTTTTGTTCTTATTTTTGCATTCTTCGTCTCTTCTCATCATGTCTTAGCTCGTGAATTTCCCAATGGTGAGTCTTCTCTTTGTTGTTTTCATTCAAATGATACAAAATTCCAATATTTCATTTCTGTTAATTACGCTACATGAAACAAATGTTAGTTGCATTGTTGATGGTTTTATTTATTTTAGAATCAAATTTTGTTAAAAGGTGTTATTTTAAATAATTTGATTATAAATAGAAGCTATTTATTTTTGAATTGTAACATATTCAGTAAATGGTTAAATAAGTTTTGGAGTCCTATACAACTGTTTTTTTTTTTTAATAAAAAAATGAATTTTCATCTTATATACAAATCATCTTTAATCCATAAGTATGAAGCTAAATTGTATGCGGATAATGGTAAGGACTAGTTTCTTTCTTTTCTATTTTTTTTAATTAAAATCACATAAAATTATACAAGGACTAAAGCCATAAACCATAAACCATAAACCATTTAGTTTTGATCTAGTGGTAAGTTGATTGGAATCCTTAATCAACATATGAGGGTTCAAAATTTCAAATGCCATATTGAACATGGAGATTATCCCATGGTCGTCATTCTTATTTTTAAGGTTTTGAGAACTAGATTAAATATTAAAATTAGAGGTCTAAAAATTTAAAAGCTCAATTGAAATTCAATTGAAAATGAACTAGATGTAATAAAATATTTTTTATATTATTTTTACAAGAACTAACAATTTATTTAACACATTATCTAAACATATAATAAACACTACAAACAAAATTTTCATACCCGATATCAATAATTTACAAAATGTTGAAAATCTTACATAAACTAAACTAGACACATTATCTTAAATTTGTTTTTTGTTAAAGAATCCATTCATGAAGTTGATTTTATCATATAATTAAACATACATAAAATTAATCATTTTTGTACTTATCATTGAAAACATTTTAATTTCACATTTGTTCAATATGATGTCTAGGTAATAATAAAAGATGCTATCTATAGGAGTGTCCATGGATCGGATCGTATCCGCAAATTCGCGGTAAATATCTGCATCCGATCTGAAAATTGCGGATACGATCCGATCCGCAAATTGATTGGATCGGATCCACACCCTTTGTGGATCGGATCGCGGATATCTGCTCTACATCCGCGGATCTGCAGATCTGCACAATAATAATTAAAAAATAAATATATATGTTTGGTATTATATTTACTTGTTTGTATGTTTTAGTTAGTAATTATTATTCATATATTGTATTATTTTATTTTTGTTATTTAAAAAGAGTTTGATTAAAAATATTTTAAGAATAAATAAATTTAAAAGTATGAAAAAAATATTTTTATTGAATTTTTTTACATAGAAATATGATTAAAAAGAGAAAGTTTAATCATGCGGATATATCCGATATCCGATATCCGATCCGATCTGCACATTTGCGGATCGAATCGGATCGGATCCGTCACTAAAAAGTGTGGATATCATATCCGATCCGATCCGATAAAAATTGTGCGGATCGAATCGAATTTTCGATCCGATCCGATCCGATCTGCAGACACCCCTAATATATACATAAAAAATCAATGAATAAATCAGTCATTATATATCTTGTGTATTTTTATATGTGATGTTTTAGGCATTTTTAATGTATATTTTATATATATTTTATACGAATAGTTAATTACTGATTAATTTTTAGTGTATTTGGACGAAGTATGATTGGTTTACAATACTCAATTCCAAAAAAAACTCATCTTAGACTTTCTTATTATTTTAAGGTTTTTGATATTTAATTTAAAATTTTAAAGATTATACATAATTTCTAGCAGATAATGTGGAAGTTGATGACTTAAAAGGTTCAAGAAACAACAACATTCTATGGACTATTCCATTAACACCAACTAAAACTGAAGAGGATCATTATACTACTCCTTCAGTTGGATACTATTCTAGAAGCCCTCATCAGGGTAATGATCCTGTTCTTCCTATGTTATTCTTTAGAAGAAACAAAAATAAGAAACCACCAGAGACTAGTACACATACTCCACCAAAACCACAACCAGAACAACACATTCATAACCCAAATACCCATCCACATAATCCACATCCACATTATCCAAATGATCCACCCACACATCCATATTATCCAGATGATCCACCCACTAATTATCAACGACCAAATCCATTAATGGGTGTTATACCTCTTTTGGAACCATTAATACGTGGTCAAAATGGAGAAGGTCCAGAATCAGAGAAAGTTGATCCAGAATCAAAGAAGATTCCTCCACCAGATGATGGAGAAGAAGACTCAATGGATAATATTGCTCATCATTCCATTGGTTACAATCCATATAGCAGTTATCAATACCAATCCTCAGGTTTTCAAAATATTGGTAAGGCACACTACTTTATGAAATTTTTTTTTTTTTTCACTTTTAACATTTTAGTTAACTAATCAAACAAGCAGTATTTACTACTAGTTAATACTTAAACAATCTCACTAGATGAACAATAAAAGATGCAAACAACGTGAACAACAGACTACATTTTAGGTCTATTTAACAGAGGTTATATTTAATTAATTTAAAAAAATTAAATTTTAAAATTAAAATTAACTTTTTTTAACCTATTATTTATATTATTAAAAAAAGTGTTATTCTCCTGTACTTTTTCGTATTTAAATCTTACGTTAACCAGTAGTCTCATAAATTTTCTACATACGAAAACCTTCTATCTATATAAACAATGTGAAGAATGAGTTATAGAATTGACCCAATAAAAGAAAAAAACACTCCCCCCAAATTACCACTTAAATTTTAACATTAAAAAAATTATCTACACACCTAGTGAATTGAACATCCAGTTATTGTTATCGAATCAAAAGAAATAACCATCTAATTAAAAATAATCCACATAATCATCTGTATATCTATTGAATTGAACATTCGACATATTCATTGTTCACATTGTTATATTTTCATTACCCACCTATACTTTTCTATAATATATAACCAGAGAACCATATATAACAATATAATTATTAACCAGACCAGTGTGATGCAGTGGTAGATTTTACAAAATAAAAAAAAAATATTAGTAACTAAACCTCAGATAATAAAATACTGTAAACAAAATTTCCATACTCATATTTGTAATTTATTATATGTTGGAATTTTACATACAAACCAAAAGAAATACATTATCTTAAAAATGTTTTCTAGTTAATGAATGATTTTATCATAATTAATCACATAATGTTTATATCTAATAATTGAGAATATTTTAATTTCACATCTAATACAATATGATATATATAATTAATAATTCTCCATTGCAAAAAAAAAAAAAAAATTTCCATCTATCTTAGACTTTCTTGTTATGCAGGAGAGAAGGGTTGTTCCTTTTTTTTTAAAGAAAAAATGTTTACTTTAAAATCTTAATTAAGAATATTACTAATGGTGACAATTTTGCTCTTTATATTTTAGGAAAGAGACTTTCAGCATATAATATGGAAGAGGTTGATGAGTTAAAAGGCTCAAACAACAACCTTGAATGGACTATTCCATTAAAACCAACTAAAATTGAAAAGGATCATTATACTAATCCTTCAATTGGAAACTATCATAGGGACTCGTATCGGAGTAACACTCTTATTCTTCCTATGTTACGAAAAAGAAGACGTATAAGACGGAAACCTGATCCACCTCAAGGTACCAATACTAATCCAAAAAATGGTTCACAATCACATGATCCACCTCATGATCCCACTCATGGTCCACCTCATGATCCCCTTCAGGGTCCACCTCAAGGTCAACCTCATGATCCACCTCATGGTCCATATCATGATCCACCTCATGGTCCAAATTCTGGTCCATATAATCCATATAATGATCCAAATACTGGTCGATATAATCCATATAATGGTCCAGATTATTATGGAGACGGATCAGGGATGGATTATCCGAGTGATCCATCTACTATATCGCAAATATGGAACATGTTTAAGAATTGGAAAAGGAGATTTACGAATTGGTATAATTCAAATCCAAATAATCATCCAGATGAAGAGAGTCCTCCAGTTGATGAAGACGAGCCCTCATCAGATCGTCCTCATTCTTCAATTGGTTACAATCCTTATAGGAGTTACCAATATTATGTTCTGTCTGCACTACCCCAAACTCCAAGCAACAATTACTATACTCTTCCCTTTAACTACAATCCAAATCACTACTTACAATGGAATCATCATCATGTGTCACCGAAAATCTTAAATGCTGGTTACTCTGCTAATTTTGCTGCCTATCAACCCTCACCTTTTCAACATATTGGTAAGGCACAATACTTCTCTAAACATTAATTCTATATATTTTCTTCCCCTAGCTTAATTACCTATATACATTCCATAAGATAGGTTTAATTATTCTGTCAGTCCTTACAGTTTTATCGAATTTTCAATAGGTTCCAATACTTTTTTTTTTCAATTAGATCCTTATACCATATCAGATTTTATAACTAAATCCCTACCGTGACAAAATATTAAAATTAAACTATATATAATATTCAATTAAGTATTAGGCATATTCGTTTTACTTAACGGAAGATTCTGTTAATTCTAACGTTTTTATTACAGTAAGAACTTAATTACAAAATTTAATATGATATAGAGACTCAATTGAAAAAAAAATTATAGAGACTTAATTAAAAATTCAATAAAACTATAAAGATTGACAGAGTAATTAAACCCATAAAATAAAATAACTTAGAGGATTGCCCAAAATAATATCTTAGCCGTATGTTTAGCTATTGTGACGGTTACCAAAAAAAAGTTTTAAAACTTTGATTTTTTTTTTTCAATTATTTGACCACTAAAATAATTATGTTAGGTATACATTAAAATCAGATACTAATATAAAATAATAAAATATATGTGAGAATATAAAATATACATTAAAAATAAGTTAAACAGTACATGTATTTAAACAAAAATACATAGTGACTGATTTTAATAGTTGATTTTAATGTATAAATAATATTTGTATCTACTAAATAAATAGTTATTTTAACCGTCTCATAAGTTTTCTAATATGATAAAATTAAAGTCTTCTAATAGCTATGATACAAATGAAAATGCAGAAGCAGAGAACTACAAAGATGGAAATGTAGTCTGGAATCACAGAATGAAGAGCCCTTCAGAAACTGGCTGGAGCACAAATTATGGAGATAATGAAAAGGAACGAATGAACTAATTTCGACTCTGAGTCAGCTATGGCAAATACATAAATAGAATATATTATGGTAGTGCTGTGTCATACTACTTATCCTAAACATACTAAATAATACTTTGCGCAACGTTGGTCTTTAGCTATCATGTGCCATATGTTGCAAAGCTGGGTTTGTTGTTAGTGTTTTATATGAAATATGTATTGTTAATGATTTTACAAAGGGAGTTTTGTATTTTCGTAGAACTTTTTCACTTGTTTGTTAATAATATAATTAAAAAATATTTTACTATAATCTTTATATTTTCACAAGTTAGTATGAAGTCATAAAAATTATAGCATGAAGTGGATGATTATAAAAGTATAATAAATAGAGTATGAAATAATCATGTATGGTTGTATAGTATATCTATTATATATTATTTTATAATTAAAATATATTAGATGTTATTTTTTATTGTAATTAAAATTAATTTTTTTTATAAAATTAGAATGTTTTCTCTTTTTTTATTTCTCTTATTTTTTACCCACTTATATATTTTATATATATTATTATTGTCAATAACTAATTACAAATTGGAGAATCAAAATATACAACATCACATTCTTTAATTGTAATTAAAAAATTAAAATTAAAATATAGTTATATTGTATTACTAATTTAATAATCAAAATATATCACATGACACTCTCTCATTAAAATTGAAATAAAATATTTTCTTCTAAAATTAATAAACTCGCTTCTTCTATCCTCTTATCTACCTCTCTTCCTTCTCTATTTCTCTCTCTCCTTTCGTTCTATATATAATTTATAATTTATATTTTATATTACTAATTTGACAAATCAAAATATGTAATAAAATATTCTTTAATTATAATTAAAATAAAATATTTTTTCCAAAATTAACAAACTATCTCTCTCCCTCTTTCTTCCTTATTTTTCTCTCTTTTTTCTCTCATTTTCTATTTCTCTCTACATTTCTGTTCTACAAAAAATAAAATTAATAAAATAATATAATTCAAATAAATTTATAAAATTATAAAAAAATATATTAAATTTATAATTAAACATAATTAAATATAACTAAAAAATAATCCTGTAATATTATTTACATAAAAATATGTTGTTGTTGTTGTTGTTATATGCATATTTTTTTAATTTTAAATTTTTATCATTTATTTTTTTAATATATATTTTCACATCTCTTTCTTCAAATATTTATTACATATAATTTGGAGAGAATATTAATATTGTAATTAATAATTAATTAATTTAGAATCAAGATTCAATTGTTTAAAAAAATTAATTTCGAATTAATTTATAACTATCAATATAAATTTTTATACTAAAATCTAATTATATTTTTATATATAGAGAGAAAATATATTATTTTTAAATAACAAGCTTAAAAATTAATTATTTTTATTTGTCCAACAAACTTAATATCTAATTAAATGTAAAAATATACACATTAAATTCTTTCAAGTTTTAGATAGTAAATATTAACATTAATTATTAGGAAAAAATTAAACTCTTTCACATAAAAATAATAATTAAAAAATTTATTATTTAATTTTTTATTTACAGAGACTGATGCGGACCAAATGTCCATTAAAAATTTTCTTAAAAAAGAATCTCGTTGTAAGTATAGTTTCCAACCAACAAATGATTGGTATCAGAATTTAGTTTGTTGTCACAAATTCAAATCAACAAAATCGGGAGTTTTAAATTCTGGGTTGTCTCTCAAAAAAATTGCAAAGGTGTGCGTATCATTGGCTATGAGAAAAAGGGGTTTTAAAAATAATTGACAGGAAATTTGGTACGAATTTTGCAATCCACAACTTACCGGCAAGTGCACTGAGTCGTACCAAGTAATAAACTCAGGTGAGTGAGTATCGATCCACGAGAATTAACGGATTAAGCAAATAATAGTCAATTGATTATTCTAGTCAGACAATCAAAATTTAGGGTTTCACTAGTATAAAAACAGAGAATTAAATAAAGACAAATTAAAATTGGTTAAGAAAATGATGTGATAAAGATAGTTAAGGTGTCATAGATATTTAAATTTCCGAATTAATATTCAATATTAACTACCTTGATCGTATAAAAATTATGTTTATGGCAAACCTCAAGTGATTAAATTTCTATTCCTAGGCAATCAAATCTCCTCTAATATAACTGACCGTCAATTCTTTGATTACTCAATTATATTAGAGGGTTAAGTTCAAATTCCGATTTATAAGCCACACAACCCTAAAAATCCCAAAGCAAAATGTAGTTATATGTCACGTACCACATTAAATCCAAATAATTAGGAATTGTGAAAATTTGGTTTCAAGTTGTAATTCTAATAATATAACTTTTTCAAGACTCAAATAGAATTTAAGTAGAATTAGAGTTATTTTTCAATATTCACTAATTCCTAGGATGAAGAACGAAACCAATTTTTAAACAATAATTAAAGCATTAATCAAAAGTAGAAGAACAATGGAGGATTAGTGGCCCATAGTGCAGAAAATTCCAAATCCTACTCTAATATAAAACCTAAAATTAATGAGGAGTATAAGATGGAAGAGATGGAGAGTAAGTGCCTCTTTGCGGAGGAAGGAAATCCCCTTTTTATAGTAAAACCTTTAAAACTAAACCTAGAATTCAAATTCAAAATAAATCAAAACAAAATCAAATCAAATCAAATCTTTTCTTAATGATTCTTTGGTTAACTAGTGATCTTCCTTGTAATTTAAGCTTAGTATATTCAAATCTTCTTTAATTACGAATATTTCTCGAATATGGGGCTAATGTAGGCGTTTGGCGCCATTTTGGTGGCATTTGGTGCCTCTTTTTACGCAATTTTGTGCTTCCTTGCTGCTTGTCGAGTGGCCTTTAGTGGCGGGAGTCCTGAGAAGAATTACTGCTGGACGCGGTTTGGTGCTAAACGTCAATGTCGCGGTATTTAGCGCCATGATGCTAGTGAAAAAGTATAGACTATTATATATTGTTGAAAAGCTCTAGAAGTTGGCTTTCTAATGCCACTGAAACCGTGTCAAGTAGAACTCTATAGCTCAAGTTATGCTCGTTGTAGTGTGAAGAGGTCAGGGTTGATAACATCCACAAATTCTCTTTGCACTTGTCTTTAATTCTTCGTTCCTCGTTCCTTTTTTTTTGCTTTTCTTTTCCTAATATTTTTCTACAAGAATCATGAAATCAAAAGAATTAAAGTACTAATATAAAAATTTTGAAAATCATATAATTATTAAACAAAAGTCACAACTTTTCTATAAGAAATGCTAATAAAAAGTGCTTAAGATGCTCATGCATCAAAATTAAATGACAAGAAAATAAAGAGCAAACAAAGAGTTTAAATGCTAAAAGACATCTTGGAAAGGATTGAGAGTCAAGATTTTCTATCTAAGTCATTGACCACAAACATGGTAATTAAGAAGAGTTAATTTCACTTCGTCATTTCCAAACATTGAGAGAAAGTCAAATAGGCATAATTGATCTTAATCTACAAGTCCTAGTCAACTCACTAATTATTAGACTTAATGAAAGACTAGCGTAAGTAGAAAAAATCAACTAAGAATCCTAAATTACCAATCAATATTGGATATCAATAACTCAATGTCACCTAAGTTTTCAATTCCAAGTTTAGAATGCAAAATTCTACTCTAAAACTAAAAAATGTATTTTAACAAACACTTGAAAAGTATAAAAGTATAAATGGTAAATTGCAAGAATTAATAAAAATCTATAACTACCAAATTTAAGAAAACAATAATAGCAACTCAAAGAAACAACAATAAACATGAAAACATGAAATTGCATTAAAAGAAAATTAGAATTCAAACAAGTATTCATAAACTAAAATTGACAAAATAAAGAAACAAATAAATAAAAATAAACAAATTAAGATACTAGAGTAAGACATTGTAAAGAAAACTACATTAAAACAAGAATTAAAACCTAAATCTAAGAGACTAAACTAAAATTTCTAAAATCCTACAGAAAAGTTTCTCTTTTTAGGAATTAACCTAAAACATGGTTCTACACTACTATGACTACTTCGTTGATCTCCCTTGAGTCTCGTCTCTATATGCATCGGAAATGAGTTGGATTAGGTCAAAATTGGGCCTGAAATTGCGATCCACGTGTTTACTTAAGTAAATCATGTGTTGCTACTCGTGCGTACGCATCTGTTATGGTATGCACAATTGGACAGATTTCTAACACTTCATTTCTTCCTAATTCTTCCACTTTTGCATGCTTTTTTTTTCCATTTCTTCGAACTATTCTTGTCTTCTAAACCTTAAATCACTTAAACAAACATATCAATACATCGAATGGGATAAATGTAAATTAAATTTAACAATTTTAAAGCATCAAAAATATATTTTTCACAATTAAGCACAATTAGAAGAAATTCACAAAACTATGTATTTTCTATGAATAAATATATGATAAGTTGATAAATTTTACTCTTTTCAATCCAAAATTCATTATACAATATAGGTTTATCAGAGACTCTGATCTTTTTAGTTGACAAAGACTTTGATCCCTTACAACTTTTTTTATAAAAGTAATTTGATTTTATTAAAATATTTTTTTTGTCATAATATATAATATCAGGACAAAATCGACATAATTTTTAAAAATTTATATTTTCATAATGTTATTACGGGTAAAAAGTACTAGTATGATACTAAACGTTCAATTGTTCCACACATATATGTATATCAAAATATTTTTTATTTAATTCACATAATTTAAAATTTTAAATTATAATATTTTTAATTTAAATAGATATAATTTAAATTAATAATTAATTATGTTTATTCAATTTCAAAAAAATTAACCATTTAAAATTAATAATTTTAAATTAAAAGATCAATATACTAGTATTATTTTAAATTAAAAATAAAATTATAAATAAAAACACTCTTTCAATAGATTAGGCGCTTAATTCTCGAATAATTAAATCAACAATTTGAATCTTTAAAAAATATAATAAATTAATTACATGCTTTTATAGAGAGACAAATGGACAGCTTTAAAAATATTATATTAAAATAGACAGCTTATATAAAGATGGATCTTAGGCTCATTTTAAAAGTTAATAAAATTTTTAAAATATATAACATTGAACTCAAGATGGAAGTTAAAGTAAATAAGATATAAATATTATAATATTTAATGTATTATTAAAATATTTTACTTGTTAAATATCAAATTAATTTGAGAGAGTAAATTAAGTTAATTTATTTGAAATCAAATAAACATAATTAATCACATGAGTATAATAATATAATTTCGTTTATTTTTATTAAATTAAATTAAATTATTAATTTAAATTATATTTATTTAAATTAAAAATTTTATAATTTTAAATTTTAAATTATGTAAATTAATTAAAAAAATATATATCAATACGATCTAAATGGTATAAAAAATTAAAAATAAGAGCAAATTTGTCATATAAATGGACGAACTTGCTTCAATTCTTTTTTAAAAAAATATATTTTAAAAATTAAAGATAAAATTATTTGTTTTAAAAAATAATTATTTTTTAATTTTATTTCAAAAAAATTTTCGCATACAAAAAGCTGCGGAAAATGAATACCCGTTTTTATTAAGTATTGATCTCATAATTTCGAGGAAATACTTTGTGTGAATATTTGTTTCGAGCAAATACTTTGTCTGAATATTTGTTTCATTATTATAGCCATAGATATGTGCATATGGATTAGAAGAATGACCTTTTAATTTTTAAATATATGTAAGTATTATAATAATATTCCCATAAATTATACATACAAGTTTTATAATGATATTTTTATAAGATGTTTGATTCCAAAAAATCTTAAAAGATTATTATTTTGTTTAAATTGTTTAATATAACTATTAATAAAATTTGTAAAGTTCTCAGAAAAAGTGAAACTAATAATTAAATAAAATAGCTATTTTATGTTTTTTTTAACTCGTTTTACCTCACTCATTGAAAATGACTCAACTCAAATAAAGTATTGAACATTTAAATATAACATGTATTTATTAAAAATTAAAAATGTTTTATATTTATTTATTTTATTTTATTTTTGCTATACTTTATATTTATTTTTCACTTGACTTTTTGTTTATTCTTTTTTGATTTGGCTTTAATTTTTTCGACATTCAGTTTAGCTTTTCTAAAAAATTGTTGAAGTAACTGTGTTCCTTATAATTTTTGCTATTATCAAACAACCCATATATTATGAACTTCAAAAACCATAAGCCTTTTATATTAGTACAGTATAAGTACAAAAATAATGCCAAAAACATATTTTATATTTAAGCATGGCAAACTTGCATTATTGCTATAGTAGCTAGAATTTCGATTTAACTCTTAAAATCTTTTGATATTACGATTTTAAATGAGTCTATCGATCTTACGAAATTTATATTAAATCTGACTATTTTATGATTTAAATCTTATTAAAATTTTACGTTTTACGTTCTTAATTTATTTGTTCGATTTAATGTAAAATCTCAATTTTCTCTACTTTAATTACAACATAAACCCAGGATCAAGGTAACTATGTTGCATAAAGCAGGCTAAAACTTACCTTATCTTGATAGAATCTTCGATACATCTGAGCCAAGTATAATGGGTTACATTAGAATATCGTTTCTCTATGTTACAATTATACCCAAAATATAATTAATAGATAAATAATATACATAATATTTTATATATAAATTATAATTTATTAATAAAAAATTATAAATTATATTCATGTTATTTGAGTCATTTTTTTAAATTTTGATAAAGTAAATTTAAATTTTACAAATAGATTCAATTTTAATGAGTCAAACTGTAAACTAAACTTGAGTTTAGTATGGTTTGACTCAATTGGACTCTCTTCCAACCTTGTAGAGTTATATATGTCCAGGCATAATTAAATACATGTATACATTTTTTTGTATTATCAATATAAAATTAAATTCTTTATTTTATTAACTACATTTAAAAGAATTATTACGATGACTCGTATTATTTTACTTTATACATTGTTTATTTGCCACTTTATTTTTCTCATAATATTTATCATTCCTTTATACAAAAATTATTATTAAATATCAATTATATACTTAAAATTATTGAAGATTTTTCTAATATTTTTTATTAGTTAAAGATTATTAATATTTATCGTAATACCTTTGTATTTAGCCAAAATAACAAATAGAAAGACACGAACTGAATATTTCTAGTAACTTAGTAATAGAGTTAGACTGCCCTGCTTCTTTGCTTCCATTTTGGTTGCTTCAATTAAGGGAAGGGATATAACTTATAAGTACCCAAATGTAAGAAGGAAGGGGCAAAATTTGTCAAAATAAATAAACTAAAGAATAATAAGACACATTTAAATTTTTGTTATGAATAAAATTTAACTAAATTAAAAAATAAAATTTAAAATAATACTACACATAATTAATTTTCATTATGTTAGATATTTTAGTTGGACTTAATTAAAAAAATTTAATGTGTATTATTATTCTTAATTAAAATAATAAAAAGAAAATGGCGGTGACACGGTCCTCTTCGTCGTGGTTGGCGCTCTCCACAGCCATATATAAAGCCATCAAACTTTGAATTGCGACCCTCCGGTCGTCGTCAACAATTTTCTGTCCCTTTCTTCTCTCTCTCTCTCTCTCTCTCTCTCTCTCTCTCTCTCTCTCTGAGAGAGGTTCAGATCCAGATCTGAAACCTAATCTCACTCTCCGTTACTCGCATTCGCGTAAACGATACATTTCCAAATCGATCATTCAAAAAGAAAAAGATGGCGACGGTGTCACCTCTCGCCAAGTATAAGCTCGTTTTCTTAGGCGATCAATCGGTTGGAAAAACCAGTATCATCACACGTTTCATGTATGACAAATTCGACACTACCTATCAGGTCCTTCACCATATTCTCGATCTTTTCAGGTTTTGGTTTTGTTTGATCATTCTTCAATGGTTTTCGTTGATCGGTTCTCAATTCAATTTGATCGGTTTATCAAACGTGAATGGTTTTGGTTTTGGTTTTGCTTTTGAATTTCCCGTTGATCTCTTCTTCTTTGCGTAGTTTTGTGCGGATCAACCTGAATTAGAATAGTGTTTCCGTTTTCAAAAATTAGCCATTTCTGTGTATGCTCTGTTAGGAGTTAAGAATTAAGATCAGAATAAGTTCAGGCTATTCATTGATCACTTAATACTGTATTTAATTGGAAAATAAGTATCAGAATGACTTTTGCTATGATTTTTAAGACCTGTTTATCTCACGTGATTAACTGTGATATCTTGAATCGTAAGTTTAAGAGTTGTGAATTAGTACAAGTTAAGAAGTACATCCAAAACAAGAAACATAATTATGTTGTATGCATCATACATGATTCCCTGCCTAAAATATAAACAAGTTTCTTGAACCTCATACATGAAATCTTAAACTTTAAATATCAATAAACAAATATAGAACTCCAAATAATACGGTAAAGCAGTTAGGCATTAGTTATAAGTAAACTCGTATATTTTGACTGTTCGTGCAAACTTGTGGTACATCCTAATAAAAATTCAGTGTAATACTCGTATATCTTGAACACATATTATCTGCTGAGAACAGTGCAATACTCTTAGTTAACTTTCTTTTCTCCCTTTGGAACCATGTTAGTACTCCGAATATTCTGTTTGATAAGAATAATAGAGCAATGAAACATTTGGATATGATGCATATTTCGTGAGTGGGTGAATGCAAGTTCTTGTTATGTCAAATTGACAACAAAGTAGTAGAGAACTCAGGGTGCATTCAATAACATCCCCTTAGTTCCTTTTATCTAATAATTAAAGTTTCTTCAACTTCTCAGTTTCTCTTATGAGAATTGGTCAAAAGTACTGGAAAAATAAAATCCTGAACTGCAAAATCCAGAAAAAAATTTCCCCAGCCTTAAGATGTGCTTTGCTGGCCTGCTCAGTTTTCTCAAATCAAGAAATTCTAATTATGTATCATCCAATTTAAACAACTAGGAATTATGGATATTCTGCAATTGTAACTTGTACTTTTCCCTGGCTCTTCCCCCTCGCCCTTACCAGGGGCAAAACACATTGTTGTTTGATATCGTTTTGATATAATCGAAGATTGATTTTAGCTGGGAGTTAGACCAGTTGCTTACAGATTGATATTGCATTAGCAATGCACGTATTGAAGTTTGAGTTAGACAAGTGCTGAAGTAGAGTAGAACTGCAAAAGAGACTGTATGTAGTTGTAAAAATGTTTGAATTGTTATTATTTCACTTGAAAACAGATTTACAGGGGTTGTTTTTATGTGTAGTATATTTTGTGATGCTTCTTGTTTATATTAGTTATCTGAGATAGAATTTTGTCTTCCCTTTCATGCTATTTTCATTTCAACACCTTCATTTCCCTTGTCCTGCTATGACCTACTAGGCTCTTGACAAATTTCTTGATCATCTGATTTTCAGGCTACTATTGGCATTGACTTCTTGTCGAAAACAATGTACCTTGAAGATCGAACGGTTCGTTTACAGCTTTGGTAGGCTATGTTCCTCTTAAACTTGTTAGACAAGATCGTCCACTTTTGTTTTTCTCATTTTACCTATTCTTTGCATGTCTCTCAGTGTAGTGCATTTTAACTTCACAGGGATACTGCAGGGCAAGAAAGATTTAGAAGTCTAATTCCAAGCTACATAAGAGATTCTTCTGTTGCAGTTATTGTATATGATGTAGCCAGTGAGTAATGGTTTTTTTTTTTCTTTTCCTCTTTGGTACTAGGATAAAGTCTAATTAACGAGGTCCTTTATGGATCATACATATTTTATTATGACGTAATTTCTTCTTGTTATTTATGTATTTGAATTTTGAAGAAAAGATATTGTAGCAAATGAATACATTCTTAAGCCTGGTTTTTAACTGACTGTTCTGTTCTTATTTTACAAAAAGCATGTGGTATGGAAACATCAGCTTTCTGTGTGTCTTTTGTTTTCTCTTTCTCCGTTAAGTTTGCATGTGGATCTGACGTGTATAAACAATCTATCAAGATTCAAATTAAATTATAAATATTAAATTCCTTAGCAAGTTGTTCTATGCAGACCGGCAATCATTTCTGAACACTAACAAGTGGGTTGAGGAGGTACGTCAAGAACGAGGCAGTGATGTTATTATTGTCTTAGTTGGAAACAAAACTGATCTTGTTGATAAAAGGTTAGCAGTAAGATTCTAAATTTGGTCAATACTATGTTGCAATGACTATTGTTCCATAAAAATATTGATAATTCACATGTTGTCTTTGCATACTATGATGTGATATAAGTTTTCATTTATTACCTAATTTACTTGGGTAACTGGGTAATTATGTTACAAAAAATTATTGGTAATAGGTTAGATTATATTGTTGGTGGTGGTGGAGGAGTAGGCCAAACAGTGCTATTTTTGCAAATCAACAAATTTCTGTTTCAATTTATAGTGTCATTTTTTTTTATACTTGAACAGGCAAGTTTCTATAGAGGAAGGAGACGCCAAGTCTCGTGATAGTGGAGTCATGTTTATAGAAACCAGTGCTAAAGCAGGCTTCAATATCAAGGTAAAAATCAACGAATTCTCCCTGTAACCCTCATTTTTTTTTATAAAAGAAAAATATGAGCAACATACTTCTGATTATAATGTCTATGATCTTTACCATATCAATCTGGAAGAAAGATGGCATGTTTCCACTACTATTTTTTACGTAGAATAGGCCAGTCTAGAGATTTCAGTCGAGTTCAACTATGTTATTTCCTTTTTACATGTTCATTCCTTTGAGTTTTTATTATTATTATTATTATTATTATTTATTTTTATCAGTTATTCATGTATGTTACGTGAATCCCAAACTTTCAGCCTTTGTTTCGAAAGATTGCTGCAGCATTGCCGGGGATGGATAGCATGTCTTCTACAAAACAAGAAGACATGGTTGACGTAAATTTGAAACCCACTGTGAATTCATCGCAGTCAGATCAACAAGGAGGAGGTTGTGCGTGCTAAAGAAACTCTGTTAACGAAGGTGCTAATATAAATCTATTAACTTGGCACAATTATTGGTTTGTATGCTTGTGCTGGTGGAAATGTTAAACGTGCATGATTATATTGGTGAGGGGGCAAATCGCAATATACACAAATCTGGTAGTTATTTATTTGATTTTATTTATTATTTATTATACAGTTAGACCCTAGATGTAAGAGCACAGGTAATAAAGTACTAGTATAGAAATTTTGTTAGTGGTAGACATGAAGGAAGCACCGTTAGTTCTGACGGCTTATGCGTGAAGAGAAAGCTTCAAAGTTCAAACTGAAGGTTTGGTTAGAATTTCTAGAAAATGGTTACATGCTTAAATAGGGGAACGCTATATGTTCCACCAAAGCTAGTTCATATACGAGGGTAAAATGCACTTTTATTCTTGATGTTCAGTCAATGTGCATTTTATCCTCTAAATTTTAGAAACAATGCATCAAACCCCTTGTGTTTATTAAGTGCACACCCCCACTGACAAACTATTGGAGAAGTGGTTGCAAAATGAAAATTTGACAATTTGGATGTAGTGCACAAAATTTAAGGGGTTAGAATGCATGTGTTCCAAATCAAAAGGATACAATGTACAATGCACATTGATTAAACTTTTGGACGTAAGCATGCATTTTCCCCTATAATAAAATAAGGACCTGTTAATTTTGATGAATTTCCAATTTTTTCTCAAGTTTAGATCCCCTAAACAAATAATATTTGAACATAATCGTATGAGATCTATAGATGCATATCATGCTAACGTGATCGAGCATAAAAGATAAGTAAGATGTTCACAACTATTATTTTACTCTTGTATATTGAGATTTTCATGCCTTGTTTTTACCATCTTTGCGGAAGACTTGTTCCATGGAAAAATAAATTTTCTCATTTTTTTTCTCAATTGATCTTGTAAAATATAATCTCGCACCATTCAGTCATACAAAATTTAACAATTGAGAAAAAAGTTGAGAGAATATTCCCTTTCAGGCAACTATAATTTTCGGCGGATGATTCAATTAAAACTGGGGTTTTAGGAAAACGTAGACCTCAATCATCAAATCTTATCCCGAACAACATTTTCAATATAACTTGAGTATCATAAGCACCCCTACTACAATTCAAAGTTCATATTAAACAGCCATGGAAGTTTACACACACTTAAAGGCACCGAATATCAGAGCATCAAATAAGAAAGCCTTCAGCCTTCTGCCTAACCCTCAACGTCAGATATATCAAAACCAATGTTCCAAAGCTTGACCTGCAGGATAATTGATCATTATGGTTAATGTTCATATAGAATAGACAACAATTTGCATTAAATCTGTGTTTCGGCTCAATCGGACCAAGTCCCGACACATTGTACTGCTGTATCAAACACAAGCCAACTGTACACCGTACTAAAATAATGCTAATTAATGTTCTTTCAGTGGTGGGTGTTTTGTTTTCATTCTTATCAGCCTCCTGGAAACATCAACATTTATTTTCATAAATTCACAACAGAATGCTACATGTATAGCTTTAAAATATTTTCTGTTACAACTATGGGGAAAAAAAAAGAAACGTTTTACCAGGAAATGGAAAAAAAAAATCAGATAATAATAGATGAATTTATATCAACTGGTAAGTCTATTTTATTATTTTACGGCAATTTTTATTTGAGCATGTCAAATAATCACACTGGTACATAATAATATCCATCAATTAAATACTATGTAAGATATAAATTTACAGGGCAAGTAGATAACTTATTCTTTCATTGTCTAATCTGTTAGAACTTACAATATTGAAAACAGAAGAGCAACTTTTCTGGAATCAAATGAAGCTGCACGCTTATATCTTCTCCATCTGTTACTTGGTAAATCATGTAACTTCTCACTGACTGGTTTATCTGTTAATTAGAGATATAAAAGTTAAAAATGTATAGAAATCACCTATCTAGTTGATGTTGGAGAACATAAGCACATAAACACACTTGGTAGTTTAAACATCACAAAAAGGATTAGGATAAAAACATGCAAACTACGCTTTACCGAACTATGAAGGCTTCTCAATGTGATTAATCAGGAAATGCACAAGGATTATAAGTAACTTATCCTTATCTTCAAGTTCAGATCAACCAAATGTTATTACCAGAGTCTTTAATATGTTTGATTAAATGCAAATGCAATGGGGCAATACCAACCTATCCATGTTTACCACCTTGCAAAAGTTAACTATATGGTTAATCAATACTCTATAGCACATGTCATTGTCATCCAGATCCAATCAGAAAAGAACATGTTTCAATAGTAAAGAGGGCATCTGTTCTTTGAGATGTGAGAGGATACATCTATTTATCTTGCTGCTTCTAGCACACATTTTTGTTATCATGCCACTGATTTGTATCACTTGGACAATATTTCTTTTCAGATCTATCTATTCCAATCGTCTGCTTACTTATTGTGTGCAAACTATGTAATCATCTCCAGTAAAGAAAAACTATCATCTTATCTGAATTAAAATATTATGGTGACCAAGAATGTCAAACATACCTCTTGAATTGAAGCTCATCAGACTTTGCAGTTGCTTTCCACCTGATTTCAAACTTGATTCTCTCCACAGTACACTCTGCAATGTTGTGAAATATCAGTCCTGATACTCATAAAATTTGTGTCCTTGGTATATATATGCCAAGAGATTCAAAATAGTAATAAACAGAAATGAATGACAAAAGAATGATCACTGCTCAAATATATCTGGAATTAATTGAACCCATCTATTCATTTATATTTTAGAGAACATCGAACAAGAACATAAGTTTATGAGAATTGACTTACAGTTGGGGAGTTCCCGGTTTTAAAAGTTTCAACGCCCTCTTCATGGGATTCAGGTGAAACTGAGTTTCCATTCACACTAGGTATATCAATTACGCACTCAGAATACTCATCGCCTTTCATTTGAAAATCAAAGCAGTTTTGGCAATCTAGGTCAACATCTAAACAAGCCGAGCTTTTAGCTTGATCAGGAACCTGTAGGATGCTTAAGAAAGCTAGCGGCGAAGCATAATTTGCAGTTTCACCTTCCTCATGCAACATTGAAATGCTGTAAACATCTTGACCCTGTATTTATACAAGGACTTCACTTTTCAGAACATTGAATCATATCCATCATTAATAACATAAAATTAATGAAGCACTTCAAATTAGAAAAACATGCAGCACATTGGAAACTCATTCGATTTATACCGCTTCCTTTCCCCTTTCCTTTTGGTCCTTGTATTTTAACAGTTTTAATTAAAAAAATTAAAAAAATGCAGGTGGAATCGGCTTCATGGATCAAATGATCAAATGATGCCATTGTGCTGTCCCTATCCACTACTTGGATCAAGGAAGATAACAGTAACCCAAAAAATAAAAAAGTGAAACATCACTGCATATATTTTGTAACGTTTGTTGCTCTGTTTTCAATCTTACTGTTCTAATACTCTAACATAGTGAATCATCTCAAACCCATGAACCATCAACAATGAAATGCCAAAATGTAACAGTTTGGTTTTGTTTCTACTTTCTACTCACTGGCATGCCTTTTATATAAAGCCTAACATTCAGTGTTTTTTTTTCCGTCAATGTCATGCTTACCAACTAATAAGTAATAACTGTTCAGTCACATAAAGTTCACTTCGTTAACTAAAAAATTAGAAGGGAAAAAAAGAAGGAACATTTAAATCACTCTAAACAGAAGAACCAACATGTGAACCGTGCAATCTGGCTGCATGTGAAGTCTCTTCAACCCGAATCGGCGGAACCTCTGAAATAAATTTAGAAAAAATAACAATAATAATAATAAAAAAGAATCGTTTCTGCAATTGCAACATTGTAAAGTTATATTATGAATCTAGTAGAGTAAATTACCTAAAGGAAGCTGACGATTAAGGTCATCAACACCTGCTTTGAGTAACTTCAAACAAGAACAACCCACAGGTACATTCCCATTCACATTCCCTTCTCGAATTTGATGCTCTTTCTGCAAAACAAAATTCAACCATAAAAAAAAAAAAAAAAAAACAAAAAAGCAATGTCGGTTACGAATGCAATTGAACAATGTGACTCATCAGTTTAACCTTGAGTACGCGATCCGTTCAGTCAAAGTAAGACATTCAGCAAATCCAACTTAATGTACTCGAATTTTACAAAAAATGGCGAAAATCAATTAACATAATAACCTACAACATCAAATCGCGTCGTTTTCAGTTCACTTTCACACACAAAAAACGCACGCGCGTGCGTGCAGAGACTTCACCAGCTTTCGTTTTCGAATTAAAGCTGGAAAGTACCGCAACGCAACTCAACTTAACTCAACTTGCTCTTAGAAAGTAGTAGAAACGGAAACAAGTTGAGGTTGAGGCTCCGATTTAGTTCAAACGACGTGTCGTTTAGCTGGTGAACTCAAAATGCAGGTTGAAATTAGAGACATAAACGACAGAGGAAATGAAGGAGCGTTTACCGCGGTTGACGAATCGAGAGCCATTAGTGAAGTGCGGGTACCGTTTTGTTGTGTTTTTAGTGGCGGTTTGAGGAGAAGAGTAGAAGAGAACAAAATGTGAGTGTGATGGGTGAGGAAGTGAAGGTTACATTGGGAATGAGAGTGAAGAAGAGAAGGGAAGAAGGAAGGGAAATGGGTGTGTGAGTAGAAGACATGTAATGTAAGTAAGGAACGGTAAGAGAGGCTCTTGAATGCGACGTCTACTATAACGACAAAGAAAGATCAAACACACCCTTCAATCCTTCGTTGAATCTTCTCTCTCTCTCTCGGCAGCACCGAGTGGGAGAGTGTCACCATTGTCGTGCCCATTATGCCCCCCGTGCTATTGTGCCTTTCCTTTTAGGTCTAATTTCCAATTTTATAATAATTATTAAAATTATATTTTGTATATTTAATTATTTATAATTATATGGGGAAAAAGCATAGTGATACCTAATTGGCAGGAGAAGTTATTAATATCATTTCCAGTAGAAAATTCATCCCAATTCTTATTTATGATACACCTGTTATAAAAAATAATTTCATATCAATTTTTGTATTATAAATAGTAAATTAATTAAATGGAACTATAACAGGAACTAAAATTAGTTCCTTTTAATGGAGAAGAGAAATACTTTGAATTCTTATTTACTGTTTATGATGCAAAAGCTGATGTGGAGTTACTTTTTATGATAAGTAGGCCATAAACAAAAACTGAGATAAGTTTCCTATTGGAGATGGTCTAAAAAAATTTGTTTATCTGCTTCTCCAACGAATGAAACCAAAATTTGTCAGAAAAAGAAAATGAAACTTCACCGTTGGAGTTGGTCTAACAATGGTCTATTTACAAACGGCTTGGATAATATTGAATTGGATTTAACTAACATATATCTGCTTAGAACACCTAATAAAATTATTATTAATATTTTTTAATTTTTTTAATAAATACAAAATAAATATATTAAAAATTTTATTTTTTATATTTTTAATAGAAAATTTTTAAATTTATAATTTTTCATATATTTTTAAAATACAAGTTACAAACACGGAATACTAAAACAGATATACGAAGATACAAAATTATATTTAAAAAATAAGATATGAATATAAAAACTATGTTTTGAGATATTGAATTAGTATATTTTGTATTATTTTTAATAGAATGGATACAAAGATATTAGTAAAAAATATTTTTTTAATTTTTTCATTGTTCCTATCTTTTTTATAATTACATGCTTTATCATTATATATATTTTTTAAACTTTTGTGTGAAAAAAATAGAGTAAATTAGATTTCTATAATTTATTTTTTATATTTAATTTATTATTAATAAAAAAATACTAATTCTTATGTCTCAATTAATATATTTTTTGTATCTTATTTTTAGTATTTTAATTTGTTCTGTTCTTAAAATTAAACATAATTTTAAAATCAATTCTAGAAGTGACAATAGATTTTAAAAAAAATTTAAAGTTGAAAGTAAATTTACTATAAATTTAAAAAGAAACTAAGATTGAACTGTAGCAGTAAATATTTCACCAAACCCATATTTTACAATTTATAATTATTAAAAAATTTCTTTAGTTTTTATTTTTCTATTTATCATCATTTTAATTCTTAAAATTTTAATGTCTATTCACTATTCTGTATTTATTATTCTAGTATTATCTTATTATTTGTGCATAATTCTACTTTGACGTGTGAATACAGAATATTAAATGACAGACATTAAAATTTTAAGTGTTAAAATGATGATAAATAAAAAAATAAAAACTATAGAATTTTTTTAATAATTATGTCGAAGATATTCTTTCATATGCAAATTGCAAAATATGGGTTTGATGAAATATTTACTGCTACAGTTCATGTGCTTAAAAAAGTTTGCTTGTCATTTCCCTCTCACAAGGATGACCGCAAGTCAGAAAGCATTATACATTTGGTTAATATTTAAATTAATTTTTAAAATAGTAAATGTTGTAATTTAATTCTTAGAAAATATTAATATGAATTAAATTAGTGAATTTTTTATTGACGTGGTGTGTTATGTGACCATAATATACTCTACCTTAAGTCCTTAAAAGCTTCGGGTGGAAAATATTAAAAAGACTAAGTTGACTTATGCAGCTATTTTTCAGAGACAAATTGAGACTTTGGCCATTAACTTATAAATTACTTTACCAAAGATAATAAAATCTCTCATTTAATAGTTTACTTAAAGGAGTTCTAATAAATATCTTATCTAATAAGAAAAAATAAAACGACATTTAATAGTACAAAGTGAACAAATTTATTTAAAAAGTAAAAATGTAAAACTTTGAAATTTCAGTAATATTAAATATATAAAAAAATTTATTACTGTATTATTAAAAAAATACCCTTAAGACAATCTTAAATTATTTTAAAGCTTCTCAACTGCTTATTAGCTATTGCTCAGCTTCTCTAGTTATATTTTTTAGATTGACCGAGTCCAATTGGAGAACGCCTCAATTGCATTAAGAATTTTCTTAATTAATGTCCTTTTTGTATCAATTATGAAAACTCCCTTTTCATTAAAGAAAATTCTTAATTTATGATAGTGTTGTTGTCAAATGTTTTCCAAAAGCTCATTCATATATATCATGGACCGCTAACAACTGAACTTTATATATCACAATCAATCATTCAATTGTGTTAACATCATCATTTTCTAACAGATCTTAGTTTTCTACTAACATAAGGACACAACTATCCCCTAAGACATTGCCATCATTCCATCATAAAACAATTACAACATAACCCAGTTCATCACCATCATAAAATGAAAACTTATTAAATGTTCTCAAATGTCACATAAAATTGTGCCTACTTTTCTTATAAAATGGCATTTTGACAATTTGACTCGCTGATAAAATAGCATTTAATTACTTTTCATTTTCGCGTCCACACAAAATCATCTTAAATTAATTTTGAAATTCATTTGATAAAAATTTAATGACAGTCCTTGATATTATACTAAGATGACATTTTCTCTGAATTGATTTTTTATATATATTAAAAGATCAATTTTGTTGACAATTACCCCAGTTGATATTATTATTGTGAAAATTTCATGTTGAAAAACTAAAAAAAGAATAAATATTCAATATATTTATCATTTAAAAATTTTAAATAATTTATATCTTGAATAACCTTAACCAAACCGTCAAGAAATTTAGATCTAAAGACAAAATTATAATTAGAAACTAAAAGAAATTTTTGAGTGTTTGTTAGACAAAAGGGGAAGTGGCAGAATTGAAGAATTGGAGTGGATGTTGGGGTGATGATGAAAATAGAAGATGGTGAGGGCTGTAATGCATGTGAGTGAAGTTGTTAGGTGTGTAGCTGAAAAAGGTAGCCTTCGATGCCACGGACAACGAGACAAAAGTCAGTAACTATTAACTAATATAAAGAGGGTCACGGGTTGCTTCACTGTCCATAATGTTTAGTATTTCACTATTACTCCTATCTTCTTACTCCTTTCGTCCTCTTCTTAATTTATTTTATTCTATCTTTGTTCACTTTAATAAAGAAATTAATTAATGGAATGTACTAATTTATCGACCCTAAATATATGTATAATCAACAACTATGACATTCACGGATTAAATATGTGAAGAGATATGTCTGTGTAGATAATACATTAGTGCAAAATATGTATTTTGTCTTTGAAAAATTTGAAGAAAATAACTATAATGTCTATATGTATAGTGATTACCGTAGCTATAAAATTATAATAATATTTAAAAAATATTACTACTACAACAACAATAAAACCTTATCTCACTAGATAGGATCGACTACATGAATCAAACGATGTCATTAAATTTTATTATGTATCATGTCTACAAAGATTATTTATATGTAAATCTTATTTGACCACCTCATGGATGATCATCCTACATCTTCTTATGTCTTTCATCCCTTATCCATTTTTCATCTCATCCATTCTTCTGATTGGATATTCTGGCGGTATTTTTTTCACATGTCTAAACCACCTGAGATACAATTCTACCATCTTTTTCACAATAGATGCTACTCCAACTTTCTCTCTTATATCTTCGTTCTTTATTTTATCCAATCGCGTATGACCACTCATCCATCTCAACATATTCATTTCAACCACACTTAACTTATGTTTGTGCTCCCTTTAGCCATCTAACACTTTGTACCATAAAACATAGCCGGTCTGATAGTAGTGCGATAGAATTTACCTTTAATTTTTCAAGGCATTTTTTTGTCACATATAAAACCAGACGTACAACAATCCAACTTTTGACATCTCATGACCAATGTCGATTGCTAGGTGTTACTTGTCATATTGACCTACTTAGTTCTAGGCTTAGAATTTCTTTTCAAATATTTCTATAAGTTTTTTATCGGATAATGTGATAAAAACTGTTTTCAAAGTTAGTGAGCTAGTCACCTTCCCATCAGCATATTTAATTGGTTAAACATGGTATTGATCTAAAATTTAAACTGGAGGTTATAGACATACAAAACTTTAAATTGTCATTGCTTTTAACTTAATCACTTATCAGAATTAGAAGTTAACTGGATTAGAAGTTGATGCTTCTGCAGGAAAATAATAGAATTTTCTAAAATTCATATCTCAACCTACTTAACGATAAATTCTGAAATTTTTACGAGACATTCAAGACACACCAAGATTTTATAGAAAAAAGTTTCATCCAAAGTGGTGGTCTAGATTGTTCCCGAAATCTATTACAAGTTGCTGCCAAACATGTAGAAATTCTACATTGAACAATTTAACAACCTTACACCCCAAATTTTGTATCTAAGCTTTGGACTCTTCCAAAGTCACAATTCCAACTTCTATTTAATTAAACAAAGTTGTTAGAATCAGTAGTACAGTCCCAAGAACTCAGAATCAATAATTCACAAATTTACACATACATATTAATAATAGTTCATCAACTTCCAACAAAATTTTCAAGCATACCCTCATCATCATCAAATCACATAACCAACAGAAATCATTATTCTCAAACACAGCCACAAATTAATACCTAACTATCCTAACCCTTATTTTTGTCGTTGATCAAGCACAAGAACTTGTCCCTGCTGCCCCCTTGAACCGGAGCCCTAATCACAACAATAACTAGAATTATTTTTTGTCATACACAAGGCCATTCGGCCGAATCAAGTACAAGCAAGAAAAAATCATTTACCTTTCTTTACTTGTGGGTGGCTGTTCAAAATTCGAACAAGTTAAAGGAATGGAGCTACGGATGAGTCAGAAATTTGAATTGGAGGAGAAAAGAAGAAGACGAAGCCGTTGTCGTTACCTAATAGAGAATTCGATGGATCAACTAGGTGGGTAGCATGCAACTCTTACCTCAACTTCAATCGTCCTCCTCTTTGCTCTCTTTTCTATTTCTGTCGTTGGTCCTCCCTCCCTCTTCTTCGTTTGGGTATATATGATGAAGAACAAATGATGCTACTCATCTATACATGTACTGAAGAAAAGAAAGTCTGAGGTGTTGAAGAAGGCTTTGTGGCTTCTCCTCTCTTCAACACGGCAGTAATACATTGATGGAGAGGTGAAACTGTGGTTTGTGTCTGAATTCCTAATGGTACAAATAGAATAAGTATCAGGGTTTGGTTTGATTGGATGAGAAGTGGTTTGGTTGGAAAAAAAAATCAATTCGGTTTAAAGTTTGGTTGATCAAAATAGTGTGGTTCAATGATTCACTAATCAATTTTTTTATTAAAGAGATTATAAAAATTTTATAGAAATAATTATTCCACAGAATAATCGGAATGGTAATTTTTTAAATTACCAAATCTTGTCGTTAATTAAAACGTAATAAAATAATATTGAACTTGGCGATATAAGTTAAATTATATTCCTCTGCCTTAATATCTATCAATCACACATACATATATCAATTTACGAAAATTATTATTTTTAGAAAACAGATGAAATTTTCTTGGTAGAAAAATTAGGTTCTTACAAGACGCACTCTGCCATTTTGGCCAACCTGCTTAGATCCTATGATTTACATCATGTTCAATCTCTCCATTATTCTGTATGATGCACCAAACATACTTAAACTTTTAACTTTTCGTATGATATTTTCTCCAATATTCACCTTTGTATTAGGATTTTCCCTTCGACGGCCGAACTTACATTCCATATATTCCGTCTTGATACGGCTTATGTGCAGACCATTCACTTCTAGAGCTTCTCTCCATAAATCCAACTTCTTATTTAGGTCTTTCCTTGACTCTCCCATAAGGATGATATCATCGACAAAAAGCATGCACCATAGCACAGACTCTTGGATATGCTCTGTGAGTCTTCCAAGACTAATGTGAAAATGTATGGACTTAAGGATGATCCCTAGTTTAATCCTATACCAATAGAAATTTTTTCTTTCACACCATGTTGAGTTTTCTCACTAGTTGTACCCCATCATATATGTCTTTAATTGCACGAATATATGTGATTCTTACTCTCTTCCTTTCTAAAACCTTCCATAAGACCTCCCTTGGCATCATATCGTACGCTTTTTCCAAATCAATAAACACTATATGTAGATCACTTTTATTATTACGATACCTCTCTATCATCCTTCTTAACAGGTATATAGCTTCAGTGATGGACCTGCCTAATATAAAACCAAATTCGTTCTCTGTTACTTGTGTCTCTTGTCTCAACCTCCATTCTATCACCTTTTTCCATAATTTCATGGTATGGCTCATAAGCTTGATCCCTCTATAGTTTTTATAACTTTGTATATCTCCCTTATTCTTGTAGATAGGTACCAAGGTGCTCTTTCTACACTCATCTGACATATTCTTTGACCTTAAAATCTCATTAAAAAATTTGGTTAATCAACTGATGCCTTTATTTCCAAGGCCCTTCCAAACTTCAATCAGAATATTATCGAGTCCTACTACCCTACCATTTTTCATCTGCTTTAGAGCCTCTTTTACCTCCAAATCTCAAATCCTTCGACAGTAGTCGAAATTTTGATCTTCTTCCCTCGTGCATAACCGACCAAGGCTCGGAAGAGTCTTCTGCCCTTCATCAAATAACTTGTAGAAGCAGCTCTTTCACCTTTCATTGATCTTCTCATCTTGAGCCAAAACCTCTCCATCTTTATCCTTTATAAACTTAACCTGATCCAAGTCTCTTGTTCTTCTTTGACGGCTCTTTGTGATTTTATATATACAATTTTCTCCTTCCTTCATGCCTAAAGACGGCTAGAAACCCCCATATGCTCTTGTTCTTACTTCACTTACAACCACTTTTGTCTCTTTCTTAGCCGCCTTATATCTTTTCCAATTATCTGCATTGTGGCATAAAGATCACTCTTTAAAACACTCCCTTTTTGCTTTTATCTTTTCTTGTACACTCACATTTCACCACCAGGACTCCTTGTCTCTTGGTCCTATCCCTCTAGATTCACCAAAACTTTCTTTTGATGTTCTTCTAATAACTTCTGTCATCTCCTTCCACATCTCTTCTGCGCTTCCATCCCTTCCCACTTTGCCTCTTCTCCTACCCGTCTTAGGAAACTTCTTTGTTCTTTATATTTCCTCCGTCACCACCTCGTCCTTGGCTTCTCGTATGATGTCTTTATCTCAACTTTTGCTCAATATGAAAATTCATAACGAGCATCTTGTGTTATGTTGTTAAACTCTCTCCCGAAATAATTTTACAATTATTGCAAAATTTTCTGTCGACTCTCCTTAACAAGAAGAAGTCAATTTGAGAGCTTGTCATGCCACTCCTATAGGTTATAAGATGTTTGTCTCTCTTTTTTAAAACATGTATTTGCAATGAGAATGTCAAAGGTTGATGAAAAGTCCAAAATAGTTTTACCTTCGGTATTGACCACCCCTAAACCATGGACTCCGTGAATACTTCCATACATAGTCACTTCTCTTCCAACATGGTCATTTAAATCGCCTCCTAAGAAAATCTTATCTTCTGAAGGTATGTCTTGGACTAAACTCTCTAGATCCTCCCAAAACCTTATCTTGTATTGCTCGTCTAAACCCACTTGTGGTGCATAGGCGCTAATCACATGAAAAGTACCTCCTTCCACCACAAATTTGATAGAGATGATCCGATCATCCACCCTCTTGACATCCACTACGTTCTTCTTCCACTTCTCATCCACGATAATACCTACTCCATTCCTATTCTTCATCTTTTTTGTATACCAAAGTTTGAACTCGGAGGTATCCAACTCCTTAGCCTTCGCGCCGTTCTATTGTGTTTCTTGCAGGCACATGATGTTAATCTTCTTCCTTGTCATGGTATTCACCACCTCCGTAGATTTTTCTGTTAAAGTGCTATGTTCCATATCCCAAATCTCAACATTATGTCGCTTCGACCTTTACCTTTACTTTTTTTGTAAACTAGTTTATTTACCCTCGTCTGCTCACAAAAATACAGAAATCCTTACTCATTTAACACTACATCCGAGCATCAATGCAACAACTCTTGCTCATTTGACATTGTACGCAAGCCATACAGCGCGTTGCTTCCGAACAACGACCTAGTTTTAGTGCAATAACGTCTTTGATCCATATTATGAAGATTCAACTAAATTTTTATGTTGGCTGTCGAAGGCCTAATGCAATCCTCCTCCTTTATCCAGACTTGGAACCGGCTATGTACCGTAGGTATAGCATAAGCAGAGTTATTTAAAAAATATTACTAACATTAAATTAATATTTTTATTATTTAATATTTTTTAATTTAAAATAAAAATAAAAATATTATTAAAATATAAAAATATTATTTTAATTTTAACAATATTTTAAGTATTACTAAAGTTATTTACCTACCGTAGTAATAGGCTCATAGATAGTAACTTTTTTCACTTCGATGACACTCTTTTACTTTTTATTTCTTTTGTATATTTTTCTTTTCCCTTCTTGATTCATTCTTGTAGGGGTGAACGCGAATCATATCGAATCTGATCGGATATGACTAAAATCTCGATCTAATCTGCACTAAAATCAATGGATCAGATTGGATTCAATATCTGTAATTTTTAAACTTATATCTGATCCGATTTGATCCACAAATTTGTGAATCGGATCCGCACATTTGCAGATCGGATCAGATATATGCGCAAAACATAAAAATATTTTTAAAAATGTATTTTTATTAAAAATATCAATATTTTTTTTACTTTTTTAAACATGTTTATTCTTAAAATATTATTAAACAAACTTTTCTTAAATAATGAAAATAAAATAATACAACATATATAATAATTATTAGTTAAAATAAAATATAAAAGAATATTTACTTATTTATTTATTATTTTTATGAATCTACGGATATGCGAATACCTACCTAAAATCCGCTATCTGATTCCATTAGTGTGTGGATCAGATTCGATCTAATAGTCTTTTGGATCAGATTTGGATAAACATAGTAGATATATAGATTAAATCCGATCCATGAATATTCCTACATTCTTGTCTATCTAAACATTCATTCATTGTCTTTCTCTCTTTTTTTTTCTCTATCTCACCTATAAGTAGCAATGATATCACATTAAAGAGTGAAAGTATAAAATCTACAATATATGCAAGTTGTGACAACTATCACCTTAGCCTCGGAAGATTGTGTAGCAAGAATAGTTGTAGGAGAAGAGTGAGGCGGAAAGAACTTAGTATGAGAAGGGGGATTGTGCAAGTTTAATTTTTTCTGAAGTAAGAAAATTTTATATATTTATCAAGTCTTTTAACTTGTATGCAGTGGATAATATCATCATTAAATTCAAGATATTCTTTAACATGTTGATTTAAAACAAAAAGATTAAACAAATCAATATAGTTATTTTAGCATCAGTTGTTTTAGATAATATGTTAGTATACAACTAAAAGATTTATCTAAGATACATTAGATTGTAGAAAAGTTTTTAAAAATAGAAGACTTTAGATAGTAGCTATATGTATAAGTTAGTCAATATAGTTTTGATGAATAATAAACCTAAAAAAAATGATTGTTGAAGATGTACGCAAACATAGGAAAGTAATTGAAAAAACGTGAAGATCAAGATTAAAAAGCGACAAATGCTTTAATTTTAGGTCTAGTTTATTCATGTAAGAACCAAACTTGTATATCTCTCTCTCACACACATTTGAAAATGATTTCAAAGAGTTTGTTTTATGAAAATCATAATAGAAATTGATTAAGATCAAAAGATTTTATTAAATATTAGCCAAAACATTTTAAAAACATGATTTATACCAAATACAGAGGATAAAATCGATTCTTTAACCATAGAATTGATTTTTTGATTGCTTTATTGATTTAAACAACTCACACGAAAAAAGAATCGATTATTTTGAGTACAAAATCAATTTTTTTCAGCAAAGAATCGATTCTCCAACATTATAGAATTGAAGTTTGATTCTGTAAAGTCTTAAAATTGATTCTACGGTCTAAAGAATCAATTCTCTAGCACATAGAATCAATTCCATCATTTGAAATTTTAAATTTTCTCTTACAATGACTAGTAAAATCAATTTTCTTGTAAAAAAATCTATTCTTTCACTGATAAAAAGTTTGTGACGACTAGTTTTGACAAAATGACTCCATTTTACCTAACTTACAACATTCTAATATTTCGAAAATGCTATTATAAATAGGCATATTAAAGCCTCATTTGAGATACAAGACTTTTTCTAAGCTTTCTTGAGTTCATATATCAATCTCTATACGATTTCAAAGTGATTTGTACACAATTTGAGAGATATACAAGTTTATGTTCATTAAAACTTGATTTGCATTCATTCACTCTTCTTCAGAGTATTCAATTTCTGTTTTCTTAAGTTGTGAAAGGAGAGTTTTATAGCTCTTTTTATTGAGTGATTTGGAGTGTAATTCTCCTAGTTGTGAGGCTTGTTTATACACTATATTTGGTGAGGATACCAAAAATGTATATTAAGAACTCAAGAGAATTCTTAAAAGTGGTATCTCTAAGTGAAGTGGTCGAATATACCAGTGGTGATCATATATCATGAGATATATATCAAGTACTCGTTGTAGTGGTTTGTCAAGCACCTTAGAAGCTTGGTGATATAGTAAAAATCTTTGACACTTTAGTGGAGAGGACAGAATATGGACAAAGAGGTTACACCAAACTAGAATATATTACCATTTGTAATCTCTCTAAACTCAATCTCTTTTATTTTCATAGTTATTTACATTTTGATAAGTAGTGTAGAAAGTAGAAACTCCTTGTAAGTACTTGAGAAGTACTTAAGAAGTGACTTAAATCCTTGAAAAAAATACTAGTACAAACCCATTTGTGCATTTTACTTCAAGTTCATTTAAATTTCACAAAAACTTATCATTATGTTTTAATACTCAATTCACCTTCCTTCTTGAGTTTGTGTGCTTAGTGACCAATACAAACCCAATTAGATAGAAATCTGAGATATCAACAGATTGTGATATAACTATAATTTAAGATCTTTTTACTGAAATAAATGTAAAGTGTGAAAAATAGTTAAGATATCATAAGATATACATATAAAAATGACAAAATTAAGTTCTAAAAAATACTTAAAAATTTTACTATTAGAATAAGTGTGCAAAAGGTATTTTTTTGCATAAGATTTTTCCTGGCAATAACTTTGACTCAAATTGCCCCATAGCACAATCTTAAAAACTTTAAGTATTATTCCTCAAGCCTTATCAAGGCTACGAAATAACTCATATTGAATCGCAATACAATCTAAAAATCTTAGATATTTTACTGGCATTTTTAGGCAAGATTTAAATTAGACCATAGTCTAACATAAAAACCTCAAGCTTTCTCAGGCTAAAAAGTGGCTTGATTGGATACCCTACTAACCAGAACCTTAGATATTCTCTTGACCTTTATAGGCAAAACTCATATTAAACTGTAAGTTAACCTAAGAACTATAGATACTATTATCCCAAGCCTTCTCAGGCTAAGAAGTGACTTGATTGGATATTCCACCAACCAAAAACTTTAGATATTCTCCTGACTTTCTCAAACAAGACTCAAACCAAACTGCAACTTGACCTAAGAATCTTAGATAGTCATCTTTCCTTAAGACATCTCAGGACTAGGAATCACATGATGATCAAATTCAAGTGAAATCTAGAAATTTATAAGGTAAACTAGTAGAAAGACATTCTCAATTTCTGCAATTGAGTTGATGAATTCTTTTGAGGGTCTTTAGAGATAGTTATGAAATTTTGTTTATAAAGAATCAATATATCTCTGATGTTGACATATACTAATGAGTAATCGGATTCACAATAATACAAGAGTGTTGTAAAAGTTTTTAACTTCACAACTTCTAATGCAAATCTTATCCTATTTTGAGATGTAGCATAATATATTTGTTTTATTTCAAGCAACGCTATCTCATATTTATACATGCGTAATCTACAACTAATGTACAATACACATTTGAATTACACCTATATTTTAAAATTTTCATAAGTCTAGGACTTACGATTAAACTTATGCATGAAGATGAGAAGTTCCTTTAAAAGCAAACTCTTTAAATTGTAATCTTCTCAAAGATATTTATCAATTTGCAAAAGTTCCAAAATTATTCTATTTATATACTCTTAAGGTGAAAAAGAATAATTGAAAATACTTTCGGATCATTGTCCTTGCATACCCATTAAGATGAGTGAAGGTTGACTTTCTTCTTGTTTGTGTTAGTGCTTCTTGTCTACTTTTAAGTGTTTTTTGTGTACGTTGTAGCAAATAGAATATGAAGCTTCTTCAAAAGTGTTTGGCTTGTTGGGGATATTCTAATTTAAATTGTTGAAGTCAAAATAATTAGTTCCATGAATAACTTTTTAAGAAGAGCAGTTTTGTACATTCTCTTAGAGATAAATGTGTATGTCCAATAAAATATTATCATGAATTATTATTATTATTATTATTATTATTATTATTATTATTTATAAGATAAATTTTTATAATTTATGATAGTGTCTTAATTAAAATTATAAACAAATAATTACGATAGGGATCGTAATAATAAAATACACATTTTTAGGTACTTTTAATGTAAATGATTCTTAATCGTAGAGTCACTAAAATTAGCTTATTAGTGATTTGGGTATGTATATATATAGAGATATGACCATTGAACTGACTCACTTTGAGAATTTCTAATGGTTATAGTTACGTATATTTGTCAATAGGATATTCTTATGATGAATATAATATTAGAATTCTCCTTTGACCTGTGACTATCATAATAATTGATAATGTATTTATTATACTTTGATTCCAGACACCTAATACCCTACAATGCTAATTGAATAGATTTTGGGTATGATTTAAATATTTGTAGAATTAATGATTAGTCAATATGGAATCCATCAACTATGGTAATGAGTCTGAGCTCTACGATTATAATAAATGAAATAAACAATGCATTGGCTAAGAGATTTGAATGAACTAAGAAGTAAGTTTCTTAGGTCATTCATAAGTCATTACAATTATGGTAACAAGTTAGAGTTTGACAATCAAACTGTACTCTAAAAGTAGGGATGACAAAAATCCCTGGCAAGGCGGGTATCCGCGAGAATTTACCCGTCGGGGAGCAGATATGGAAAAAGTTTTGTACCCGCTTTATTATACGGGACAGAGGCAGGATGGGCGGAGACCTGTTTAATCGCCGTATATATAAAATTACTTAAATACCCCTGTGATATATGTGAAAGAGCCCAGCAGCAGAAATATCACAAATATCCAACACAAGAATAATATAGAAGCACTCACAACACAATATGGCAGCAACTATAACAAGCAAATATAGCAAGTAAAGCAATAACAAGAACAAACCGAGATTTTAACGTGGAAAACCCCCTCAATGTGAAAGGTAAAAATTACGGGTCGTCCAATCCAATGAAATAGCTTCACTATAATAAAATAAGGTACAAGAGAGTCTCAAACAAAGTATAAAAACGTGCATATAGCCAGCCAAAACATCAAAGCACTAATGCTTACAAATGAGAAGCAAGAAGATGAAAAAATATCCAAAAATATAGAGCTGCTGTCGAAGCCAATTTTTTCCTCTTTCGATCTTTAATTAAAATCTTCACCATTCAGACTGAAGAACAAGATGAGAAGAATCTACAGTCCAAATTATACGTCGATCCAAAGGTGAAAAAATGAGAAACGACTGTTCAAAGAATGATGCTCTGTGTAAAACTGAAAAACCTATTTTCTCTCTTGCGAAGCCAATTTCTCCCACTTTAGACTTCCCATAAACATGTCCACCGTCCAAAATGAATAAAAGGATGAGAGGAACATGTCGTTTAAATTTTAAACCGATCTAACGGTGAACGAATGAGAAACTGCCATTTAAAATTTGCTACTTTACATAAAAACGGGAATTCTATTTTTTCCTCTTCTCTCTCACTTTGTGGCTACACTCTCTACCTCACAATGACCCCAAAATCTAATTAGAGTTGTGGCACAATGGGTGCAAAGAAACACCCTCAAAATTTTGGGCTTGGGTCTCACAAAGGAGAGAAAAAAATCAACAAATCTCCCCCTTCTTGACTAGGTGGAGGCTCTCGCCATTCCGGCGATCAAACAACATGTTTCAAACTTTTATCTTGACAGTATTTTTGTCATCATATCAGTACCATTGTCATCAGTGTGAACTTTCTCAAGTTCCAACAACTTGGAATCTAACACATCCTGTATCCAGTGATACCTAACATCAATATGTTTAGATTTTGCATGAAAAGTAGAATTCTTGGCAAGATTAATAGCACTTTGACTATCACACAACAACACATAACAGTCTTGTTTAAAGCCAAGCGCTACAAAAAACTTCTTCATCCACAACAACTCTTTACATGCTTCAGTTGCTGCAATAAACTGCCTCTGTGGTAGAAAGTGCAACACACTTCTGTAGCCTTGATTGCCATGAAATAGCTCCCCCTGTAAACTTGACTACTTCAAAGAATCAATATCTCATACTATGTCTGCATCAGTAAAGCCAACTAGCAAAGGTTTTTCACCACCAAAACTCAAACTCAAGTTAGTCGTACCTTTGAGATATCTCATAATCCATTTAACAGCATTCCAATGTTCTTTACCTGGATTAGAGAGAAAGCGGCTCACAGTACCAACCGCATGAGCAATGTCTGGTCTAGTACACACCATAGCATACATCAAGCTTGCAATAGTTGAGGCATAAGGAATTTCATCCATTACTTGTTTCTCCTTATCAGTACTTAAAATGAGAAGTAAAAGAACTAGCAACATATTTGGCATCATTCATGGCAGACCTTTGAAGCACCTTCTTTATGTACTTCTCCTGTGACAAATAAAGCTTTTTAGAATCTCTATAATGAGTAATAGTCATGCCTAAAATCTGTTTGGTAGGACCCAAGTCCTTCATAGCAAAGAACTTACTCAACTGTTTCTTCAATTCGTTAATTCTCAAAGCATTCTTGCCCACAATCAAAATATAATCAATATAAAGCAAAAGAATGATAAAATCATCATCAAAAAATTTTTGCACAAATACACAATGATCTGAAGTTGTCTTACGGTAACCATGCTCTCCCATAACAGATTCAAACTTCTTGTACCACTATCTTGGAGCTTGCTTCAATCCATAAAGACTATTCTTAAGCTTGCACACAAAATCTTCCTTTCCTTTAACAACAAAGTCCTTCGGTTGCTCCATGTAGATCTCCTTGTCTAAATCACCGTGAAGAAAAGATGTCTTCATATCCTTTTGCTCAATCTCCAAATCAAGAGACGCTGCTAATTCAAGCACAGAATGAATGGATGACATCCTCACAACAGGAGAAAAAATCTCTTCATAATCAACACTTGCTCTCTGGCTAAAGCCTCTAACAACCAATCTAGCCTTATACCAAGGCTTAGAATTGTGTTCTTCATTCTCGATTTTGAATATCCATTTGTTCTTTAAAACTTGCATACCCTTCAGTAGCTTCACCAACTCATAGGTATCAGTGTCAAGTAAGGACTTCATTTCTTCTTGCATAGCTTCAAGCCATTGAGCTTTGCTTTCATCTTCAATAGCCTCTCCAAAGCATTCAGGTTCTTCCCCATCAGTCAACAAAACAAACTCATGTGGAGAATACCTTGACAAAGGCTTTCTCTCTCTTGTAGACCTTCTGAGTGCATTTGCAGGAATTTTCAAAGCTAGTTGTTCATTTGGATTATCATCACCAACTTCATCAAGTATCGAATCAACTGTTCCATCTTCACCTGCACTTGTATCATGCTCATTAATTTGAGCTTCAACTCTACCATCTTCCACCATAGGCATAGAGGGAGTAATATCTAAGTCAGAAAAATCATCACCAGACTAAACCATTGGCTTTTATGCACTATCAATATCCTTCAATGTTTGGTCTTCAACATAGACAATATATCTACTCCGAATCACCTTCTTGTTAACAGGATCATAAAACATGTAACCAAACTCATCCATGCCATAGCCAATAAAAAGACACTGTTTAGTCTTTACATCAAGCTTGGATCTCTCATTTTTAGGAATATGAACAAAGGCTTTACATCTAAAGACTCTTAAATGATCATAAGAAACATCTTTACCTGACCATACCTTCTCTGGAACTTTAAATTGCAAGGGAACACATGGTGTCTAGTTCAAGACATGAACAACAGTGCTCCAAGCTTCATCCCAAAAGGATTTTGCCAATCCAGATTGTGATAATAAGCACCTAACTCTTTCAACCAATGTTCTGTTCATCCTTTCAGCCAAGCCATTCAACTGAGGAGTCTTCAAAGGAGTCTTTTGATGTCTTATACCATTCTCTTTACAATAAGCATCAAATAGACCTGAGTACTCACCACCATTATTAGTACGAATGCATTTCAACTTCTTCCCAGTTTCTCTTTCAACAGAAGCTTGAAATTGCTTGAACACATTCGAAATTTGATCTTTGATCTTCAAAGTGTAAACCTATAATGTCCTAGAATGATCATCAATAAAGGTTATAAAATATATAAATCATCCAAGTGTTCTTGTCTTCATCGACCCACATATATCAGAATGTAGCAAGTCAAGTATCTCCGGCTTCTTTGAAGGTGGATGACTCTTGAAAGAAACCCTGTTTTATTTTCCAGCAAAGCAATGGTTGCACTTTTGCAAAGTAACCTTGCAACCAGATAAAAGATTCCTCTTGGATAACATAGTCATGCCTTTCTCACTCATATGGCATAATCTCTTATGCCGTAAATCAGTTCCATCAATAAACTCATCAGTATTAACAACATCTTTCAGAATCTTTGCTTGAGTTAAATAAAGAGTAGAGTATTGTGTACCTCTAGCAACAACTATGGAACCCTTGGTGAGCTTCCAACTATCACGAGAGAATGAACAAGATTTTTACTGCTACTATTATTTCAACCTAGTGGGATGGACAAGATTTTTACTACTATTATCATCTTCACTTCGATCAGTGATCTCTCCACCTATTCGCTTTCTATCTCTGCTAGAGTCCTTTTGCTCATGATGATAATTGCGATGGGATCGCAACAATTCCCCTCCAGTCCTCAATTCCTACAAGAAAAAATGATAAAATAGTGATAAATGAGAATCAGATTATAGTAATGCTGAATCATCTTGCTTTTGCTCTCCAATTATGTATAATGCAGAGTTCAAGAAAGGGAAAAAACATACATCACGGAATAGGATCTCGTCGGCCTCAAGCATGTGGATTATGTGTCCAATTTTATGTCTTTTTGTGGCATCTGGATCAACACATTTAAGAGCAACCAACAGACAAAGCTTAAGGGCCTTTGAAAATAGCTTTTCAAGAAGGTTCATATCGATGAGTTCCTCTGATTTTTTATTGCCAACCGTAATTTTCAATCACTCAATTAAATTAACCTGCAAGTATATCAAATTCTAGTTAGAAAAACAGCAAAAGAGAGAAAATAATCAACATAGAACAGTATAAGAAGATTAAAACCAAAATTGTATACTATTATTGGTTATAGCCTCTAACCTCTCCTTGGGGTTTACTATAATCAACAGGACTTCTTCTGGTAATTATTTCCATAATAAGTATCCGAAAGTTATAAATATCACTCTTCTTAGTCAGCATTCCAGTACATGCATACTCCGGTGCAACATAACTACAGAACAAGAAAAGAGAGAACATGAACTTTGAAACTTGAAATATTTGAGTATAGAAAGTGAAACTAACTAATAAAGGATAATGTTTGGTTAACTCATACTAACCCAAATGTCCCCATCATACAAGACACCATGTATTGTATTTTAGTTCTTCATAACTATTGTCCTACTTCTACAAAAAAGTAGGAACCTTATTCAATTAGAAATCAAAAGAGTTACTACCAACCAAATTACAACAATCAAATTCAATCATTTAAGAATAATCAAGGACTCCAAATCCATTTTGAAACTTTTCACTAGTTTATTATCAAATTCATTTAAAATTAAAACAACATTCAATATTCTGTCAAACGAAGAACATTTAAATTCACATAAAATTTTTATAGAAAAAAATAAAGTACAATAAAAATAAAAACAAAATGAAACCTTAAAGAAGTAGGTCGCAGAGGTAGAGGTGGAAGGAGAATGACAGAAATCAGAGTCGCTGAGGAAAAAGAGGAATAGAGAGGCGACAGAAAACAATGAAGTGGTGGACCCGAGTTAGCGACGGCGGCGGTAGCGTGTTGCAGCGTCGAGGATCAGAGAACAAGAACGATGCAGGAGAGAACGAGCAATCTTGCGGATGGAGAAGATCAGATAACGACCATGGCGCAGGGAGAAGATCAGAGAGAGAGCTACCGCGGAGGGGGAGGAACAAAGAACGAGCGACGTTGATGGGAAGCAGAGGGGGGAGGGGGGGCAAAAGCCCTAGCAAAGCTCTGAATTCTTCTCTTTGAAACTCATATTAAAGAAAATAGGAAGAATGTGTAAAACAAAAATATCAGAGGACAAATGTTTAATTATTAATTCTTTTAAAAATAAAAAATGGGATTTATTTTGTAAATATTTTAATGGTGGTTAATCATACTCCCACATAAAAGTAGGAGTAAGAAATCCATGGCCTAAAAAATAAAATAAAATTCATCGTACAAATAATAAAGGACACAATTGTGATATAGAAAATAAATTTTAGTTCAAAGTCAAAAAGTAAACGCAAAAGTTAAAATTTGTTGCTTTTATTAAATGTGGATTTCAGGCTACAATCAGATTTGTGTTTAGAGAAAGAAAAAATAGCCAAATAAACAAGCGAAGCTTTTAAAAAAATAAAACCAAGTTTGATACTACATCTTAAAATTTTCTTTAACATTAATCCCACTCCTACTCTCGCTCATTTTAATAAAAATATTTAACCACAATGTTACACCTTTTTTTTCTCTCCTATCTCATCAGCATCAGGATTTTTTATTTAAATTAAAAAATATAATATTTACCGATTTAAATCAACGTATAAATATTTACCAAATTACATTTAGAGTCATATCTCGAATGTAGTAGAAAAAAACCAAAAATCAAATATATCTCGGATGCAGTGATTCCGTTTTATGATACGGAACGCGCTGGTCATATCTCAAGTTCACCCGAGATATGCTCATATTCTGATATGAGGCACTGCATCTGAGATGCGTGTAAGGAAACAAAACAGGGACACTGTATTCGAAATATAGTGAATAAATCTTCTTTTAAGTTATAAAATATATTTTTTACACAATAAATAAATAAATAAATAAATAAATAAATAAAATATTTTTATATTGTTATACCTAAATATAATTAATAGGTAAAAAAATTTATATAAAATATCTAAACATAAAATTATTTTTATTTTTTAAAATTTTTTAAAAAACCAGATCATTCAAAAAAAAATGTTAAAACTCGCCTAAACAAATTATAAGTCTCAAGTATTATCATTTCTGTCGCATTAACCTCTCCCATAGACAAAATTAACAATGCAAAACTTTATTTTAAATTATAATAGTACGTTTCAAAGATAAACTCAAAATAATTAAAAAGGATTGACAAAGTTTACGTTATTTATAACCTAGACAAATGAAAAGGAAGTTTAGTAATGTTTAGTGTATTTTTCTGTTTTAGTTAAAACTTAAAAGTTTAATTTTTTTTCTTTTTAATTATACTATATAAACACTAAATGCCGATCATTAATCAACTACTCATACAAAAATATTGAATGACTTTGTGTATAATAATAAAACTTCATACATAATATTTGAGACTTATAATTTGTTTGGGCAAGCTTTAACATTTTTTTAATGGTCCGTTTTTTTTTTTAAAAAAAAATTAAAATAATAAAAATAATTTTATATTTAAATATTTTATATAAATTTTTTTTATCTATTAATTATATTTACGTATAATAATATAAAATTATTTATTTATTTATTTATTGTATAAAAAGATACTTTTAAAGTAAAAAAGATTTTTTAAAAAAAAATATAAATTATAACTTAAAAAAAATACAATGTATCTAATATGCTCTTTTGTTCATATCTCAGGTGCACATGAAATATGACCAGCGCGTTCCGTATTATAAAATAGGATCACTACATTTGAAATACAATTTTTTAAAATACGATTTTTCGGTTTCTTCCACTATATCTAAAATATGACTCTAAATATAATTTAGTAAATACTTATATATTTATCTAAATCGGTAGATATTATTTTTTTTAATTTAAACAAAAAAAATCCCATCAGCATCAATTTTGTATGAGAGATGAATAAATTGGTCCCTGAAACCCTTTTATATTGCTTCAGTGCCCAATTCGCAGCCATCATTACTGGGTTGGGCCAATTTGCAGTTGCCTACAGAGGTGCTCCATTTCGCTGGCGCTGCAAGTGAGTTGCTCTCGAACTCCGTCACGTAGGCCTCCATTTTGTGGCTGCAGGTGAGTTAAAATTTTGTTAGATCCACACGATGTAGAGGAGGTTAACCTCATTACAAAATGAATAATTAGTTAATTACAATGATATGAATATTTTATATATAATAAATGTAAAACAATTCAAAAAAAATTAAAAGAAATATATTGTTTTGTTAACGCATTATCCACAAGAAGCGGTGGAGCTGAATTGCTATTATAGTGATTAACAACGTCTTGCAATATCCGAAGCAAAATGGAAAAATGATAAAGTTTTTGTTTGGATTAGGTTTTTTGGGCCGTAAGAGAAAATATATTTTTGAAACACTGAAGGGAAAACCAAAAAAGACCAACAAGAAGTTAAGAACATAATATTTTCGTACTAAACTGGTTGGGGTGCGCCAAGCCCAGGCGATAGTGTAAGGCCTAGGCGACGCACAATGAGCCCAGTAGCAAGCTACTGTAGAGGCCATCCCTCAAAAAATAAATTTAATATCGTGTGGGCCAATGGCCCACATATCAGATATTAAACTGATAAGAACAGATACTACACTTGATCTTAGCCAAAAGGCCGAGAAAGGTATGAGTTGGTTAGCATAAAAAAGTTCCTTTTATATTAAAGAGCCTTCAGCGTTGCGTCGTGTTCTCTACGAGGTGGTACTTTTTAACAATACCAGTAATCGAATCATGTTCAGATATTATAGATAAGGATAAATGAATGAATGCAAGAGAATAAATGCAGAACGTTTTGAGTATTGTGATTGGAATCTATGATGGTACAAGCAATTATACATTTATACATATTCGAAACAGCTTCCATAAAACTTGCTCTGCAGTTTGGACTCTGGAGCATGATAACAAGGTCTAATTAATAAGAGGGCTCCATGGCAATTTTAATTAAGTTCTTAAATACATGCCTCGTCAAAAGAAAATAGAAAATAAATAAGTTTACAATTTTGTTCCTTATACGTAGTGGCACCTAAACATGTCAACCCAGAAAAAGATTTTTCTGCTGAAATCTTTTACTACATGTCTAATTGCCTATGTTATATACAAATTAGAATAAAATAATAATATTGTAACAAAAAATAAAATAAAAATAATTATAGAAAATTCGAAATGTTTTATTAATATTTATATTATTTATTAATTTTAATAATTAAAAACTAAAATAACATAATAATGTTAAAACAGAAAATAACAAAACTACTACAGAAAACTCGGACAATTTTTTATTTATATTTATATTATTTATTAATTTTAATAATTAAAACGAATATAAAATATTATATACCAAAAAATAAAAGATTAGAACATGTCCAAAAATATATTTAATAATAATTAATAACATAATAATAGAAAAAAAAAGTAATAACAAAAAATTCAAAAAATTCAAAAAATAATAACAATATTATCATCACAAAAAATCCTAAAAAATGAAAATAAATGACTAACTATAGTAATATTGCTAACAATAATATTAACTAAAATAATTGCAAGATATTAATCAAATAAACAACTTTAAATTAGTAAAAATAATATATTTACATAATTATGTGAACAATTTACATAAATAAAATAAATGGGAGAAAGTGTTACGTAGATACAATAATCCGAAAAATAAGACGTAAATGCAATAAATCTATCTATATGTAATCCGCTACATCCTATCATGGATTACGTTCAAAGGCTGAAACACATAAACCGGTACAGCGGTTTATGAAGAGATAGACTCAGTATATTCCGCGATACCCTGTAGTGGATTATGAAAGAGTTGGCTCACTATATAAACTGCGGTACTCTAGCATGTTCATGTGAAACTAAAATTTGTTGCTTGTGCGTTCATATTCATGGTGGCTGGTTACTGTTGAGAAATTAGATGAGAAATTTAGTTCATATAATATATGTTGTTGGTTTTATAAAATTTTTATTCTTTATTATCTGAATGAGTTTTTTTTTCTATTCTTTGATGTACTCTATTTTTGTTTTGTACAAAAAAATTTTATTTTTTATTCGACTTTTTAGAATTTGTAATTGTAATTATTATATTTTAGAAAATATTCTATAATTTTTTTAGTACTACTAGTAATCTGTAATTTAATATTATTTTAAACTATAAATTTTTATTATTTATGATTCTATTGTTACTTATAATTAGTTTTTGGGGTAAGTATGGTTTTGGTCCCTAACGTTGAGGGCCAGAATCGAAACCGTCCCTCATCTAATTTTTTATTTACAATCGTCCTTAATGTTGCATTTCTATTTAACATCGTCCTTTCTATTTTTTTTGGACATAAATGTCTTTTCATCGTAAGGGGTAGTTATCACATCAGTTTAATATAAAAAAGGAAAAGCATTATAAATATGTATGTAAACGAAAAAAAAGGGCAAAGTGGTTTGAATCTCCCACTGCTGCAGATTCCACCGTCGCAGACCTCGTGGAGGGAGAACGCCATGGCTGCCGAAAGCTCAGTCTCGTCTCGAAGCAAATCTTCCTTGCATGGTAGGTTGCTGCTTTGTTCCCATGGTGAGAAGTCGGTGCTGCAAACCATGGAGACGAAGGAAAACTATGGTCGCAGATTCTGGGGCTGTGTTTACTATGAGGTTTGTTTTTTTTTCTTTTCTTCTGAATTAAGCTGTTTGGGTTGAGGATTGGAAAGTGAAGACGGTGATACTGTGTAGGTGCATGAAGGCTGCAACTTCTTTCGTTGGACAGAGCCAGAGACAGAGGTGGAAAATCCAGAAATTGCAAGAATGATGAGGAAGGTTGCCTCGCTGAAATCAAGAACGAAAGCGGCAGAGTGGAAGTTAATGGTCGTTGCTGTGTTAGGGTTTTTTTGGGTGGGTTGGGTTCCTATATTTGCTGCTGCAGAATTTTTCTATGTCTGGGCCTAAGTGTGTAATTCCATTGAACCTGGAATGAAAAGGGTGTTTGGGTATGATGCTGTTGTTGTTGTTGGTAAATTGTGTTAGGATTTAGTTATTAGGTGACTTCCCTGAATGTGTTATGTTGAAATGGTTTTCAACATGTATGAATGACAATTATGTAAGCATGGTTGGTTCTTGAAATGTGAGTATAATTTCTGGTTGGCAAATACCTGGTTTTCATTACTGAATAATTCTATAACAATATCATATACTTGAAACAAAGACAAGATTAAGTCAATATGGTAAATGTCATACTAACATACATAATAAAAAATATTTCACATTCATAGGTAATCCCAAAAGGGTTGGCTGGTCCAAGCCAGCAATTAAGTACAACACATAGATGCTCATAGACAAAATATCACCAACAAAAAATAGTTAACAAGTCACACTAAAAATACCAGAAAATTAACACAAACATAAATTAAAATAAGCCAACATGCATCATATACAATCATGACAATAGGATGCTAAGTTTTCCATTTCCATAAAGCAATCCCCATTTTCTTGGAGGCGACTTTGCCATTAACTTCAGTTTCTTTGGAGAAATGTGAGGTGCTCCAGAAAGCCTGGCAGAGAAGTGAGCAACAGGTTGGCTTGAAGATGTGGCAAGGGTAGGCTGAGATGAAGGAAGAGTTCTGGTGGCTGGCTGTGATGAGGATGAAGGAGGTGCTGAACTTGTTGGGCTGGCAACCTATTTTCTGCCCACCTAGTCATTAGTTTAACCCTGATCTCCTCTAACATCGTAACTATAGGCTTCTCTCTAGCATCAACTATGGCAGAATTAAAGCTCTCAAACATGTTATTAACCAGTGTATCTACTTTAGAGTTATAGGTGAACCTAGATCTAGACCAATACATAGGAGGGATAACATTTAGGTACCTAAAAGCTTCCTGATTCACAGCTTTCAACTCGGCCATGTGCCTCTCCCAATCCTTCCAGTGAGTTGCCTTAGCACACTTCTACATCAGTTTCTTCAATTGTAACCCTGAAAACCTTTTCCTAAAGTTGTTGTACAAGTGTCTCACACCGAACCGATTATCCACTCCTGGTATAACCTCATCATATGCTGGCAACAAACCCTGCACTCATGAAATCAAAGAGGTTATAGTTAGGGAGAATTGAGTTGTCATAATTCATGTCTTAAATGAAGTGAAGTATGCTTACCTTCTGTTGGTCAGACATGAAGGTAGATCTTTCCATCTTCTCAAGCCCAACATCAAATGCAAGATGACTTAGAAACCAAGTCCATGAGTCTTTCGTCTCGGCCTCTACAACCGCATATGCAATGGGCAGTATTTGATCATTCGGATCCCAACCAATTGCAGTGAACAATTGTCCTCCCTGGGGTGTCTTCAAAAAGCAACCATCTAGACCAATGAAGGACCTGCAATGCTGGAAGCTCTGTTTGCATGCTTCCAAGCACACATAGATCCTCTGAAAGATGCAGTAATTGGTCATGGATGATGCTGGTGCTTCATTATCAAGATCTGGGGACCTCTGCACTTGTATGTGAATAAAGGATCCTGGATTTACCCTCATGATCTCCTGTCCATAGTCATAAATTCTTTTATACTGCTCTCGTAAGGTTCCCTGAATTTCATCCAGTATAATCTGCTTGGTCTTACTTGCCAATGACTTAGTGACAGTCAAGTTCCACTCTTTTTGTGCCTTTGAAATCAACTCCCTTATCTTCACTTTGGGATTTGCTTCAACTTTCTTCTTAAACGCCTTGCTGAGCCATTTCGAGTGTAATATCCCCACCCTGTGTGCTTGTGTATATGTGTGAGTCAAGTTCATGCTGCGTAGCTGCCAAGTTTCCTCATCTCCGATTTTTGCAGCATACACCCAAAAAGGACAATCACCCGAACAAACAGCCCTAACTCTCTTCAAATCACACTTCCTAAACCTGATTGCCCTTGCGGTATGCACAGCATAAGCAGTCACAGTTTTCTTGAACTCCTCCCGAGATGCGTACACCGTGCCAACTTCTCATTCGTATTGATTCATATCTTTTTGTGCCTTGTGAACTCGAAACCTCACTCCCTGATGCTCTGAATCAGACCCCTCAGTCCCAACCTCGTGTTCTAAATCTAAGTCATCACTGTTTTCTCCCTCTTCATCTTCAAAGTCCTCATTTGCTACAGCATTCTTTTTCACATCCCTGCATTTTTTACTCATGACATTCACATCTTGAAACCCACTTACATCATGATCAAGGTCATCATCACTATCAGTAAAGTGCAGATCATCTTCACTATCGTCCTCTTTTCCAGATGGTTTATACTCTGAATCGAGACTGTCACTGTCACTAGAATTACCATACTCAACTCCATTGTCGTCCTCTGCCCTAGAGTCAGCAGCACCTAGTTCAGATTGGTTTCGCCCCCTCATCTACTCCACCATACAGAACCAGCTCTTGCCTCTCACTAATGTCACCCATCCTATCTTTCTCCCCAATATCAATGTAGCCAGCATCAGGAAACACCTCTTCCTCCTCAACCTTGTGGACAACATACAACTCTACATAGTCTCTCAACTCTGCTATTCTACACATGGCAATGAAATCCGCATCACTTTTAAACAATTTCAGATTTTTCTCCATGTCTTCATATGTTGGATCCTTGAACCATAACGATGGGATATTCTCCTCCACGTAACCGAATTGCTTTAGCTCCACATAGGCTTCAAATACAGAGCACCGATCACCATCAATCTCTTCTATCACAGTTGTTTCTCCTCCCACATATTGTAATGGCCCGTTCTTATAAGTAAACCATCCTCCATAGTAGACCTTCACTTTAAAATAACCCATTGTCTTCTACAATACCCTGAATAATTACTATTAGAATACAACAACACAAAGAAATTAATTAAAAAGATGAAACACACAGACCTTCCTATTTCATAGCGATGCTAATCCCTAGTCTCCACACACATGACCTCATTTCAACCATAAACAGACCACCAAAACCTAAACCATCTAACTCTGAAACTAACTACTGCAAGGAGAGCTACCATAGTCAAAAGAATGAGGAAAATCATACCTACGCAAACCCTATCAGTACTGCTTGAGCGACTCGTCACGTCCCTTCCTTCCAGTTGCTTGATCTCACCTCCTCTCTTCAGTTTCAGTCCATCAATAGCTTCGGTCCTTTCCGATTCTAGGTTAGGGCACAATGTAATCGGTTTAGTTTATGAAGCGTTGTGAATAAAGGGTGTTGTAATTAATGTTTAGGGTTTTCATCCAATTGAAGACATCAAGTGTTTCATGCGAAACACAAACGTTGAAAAGGGTAGATTCGTCATTAAAAAAAATTATTAGAAAGGACGATGTTAAATAGCAATGCAACATTAAGGACAATTGTAAATCAAAAATTAGATGAGAGAGGGTTTCGATTCTGGCCCTCAACGTTAGGGACCAAAACTATACTTATCCCTTAGTTTTTTATTTATTTTATACTTTTTGATAGGATCATAATTTATATTATGCAAAATTTTGATAATAAACGTATTATATATTAAGTACAATTACAAATTTTACAAACTCGAATAAAAAATAATGTTTTTTATACAAAACGAAAATAGAGTACATCAAAGAATAGAAAAAAATTCATATAGATAAGAAAGAATAAAAATTCCATAAAACCAATCACATATATCATATGAACAAAATAATATAAAAATTAAAATATGAAAGAGAGTACTCAAAATAATAAAAAAAATCAAAATATTCACCTTGCTAGTGATTGAAACAAATTTAAAAGATATTGATGAAAAAAAGAAATTGGAACGAAGAAAATTTCTCATCTAATTCCTAACCGTAACCAGTAACCAGCTACCATGAACATGAACGCAGAAATAACAAATTTTAGTTTCACGTGAACGTGCGTTCAGAGGTGGAATCACTTCTCTTTTCTCCAATTCGTATCCTAAACACACACATATACATTTTCCAACCAGCTACATTGTGAAGAAACCGCGGTTTATATAGTGATCCAACTCCTTCATAAATTGCGTTAGGGTATCGCGGATCACGTGTAATTAGAAATCGCGTTAGGGTGTTGTGGATTACATATAGATAGGTTTGTTGCATTTGCGTCTGGTTTTTCGAATTGTTGTATTTGCGTAACACTTTCTCCCATTTATTTTATTTATGTAAATTGCCTTAATTATGTTGTCCCAAATAGTTGATAATATTTTCTGTCGCTGACTTATAATCACGTATCATTTTTATTAAACACACCTTTATAATTTTTAATGTATAAATTTCACACTAAATAAGCTAAATATTCTCAATAAAATGTTGAGAGTTTTCTTCACTCTCTATACTCTCTGAACTCTATTCACTCTTTTAACTCTCTTCTGAATATTAATCAACTAGTTTGAGAGAGGAGAGAAGCTCGAGTGGAGGATTTATAAAGCCAACTTTTGTTGCTTCGCGCGTTCTATCTCGGAGTAGGCATGCTTCTTGCATGTAGATATACTAACAATACACATACAGTGTGTTGGTCAAAAAGCAAAAAAAAAAATCTCTAAAAAATTGCACAGATTTTTTGAAAAAGCGCAAAATTTTTTAAGCCACCTGCTGCAAGAGCAACTCCAATGGTAATTATCCCAAGTTCCTCCTCTGACATAAGGGCACTTTTCCCCTTTGGAGTGTGAACTCAAATGAGTTCCTTCACATGGATCGATGAGGAGAGTTCCTGTCATCCTCCAACAAAAATTTGACACGTGAAATGCATGTCAATAAATAAAATTAAATTAAAACATATATATAAAATGATAATTGTATTGTATACATATATTTTATAATTATTCCATATATACGTATAAATGAATTAAAAAATGTTACATATAAATAAATTAAAATATATATTACATACCTATTATATGTATGTTAATTAATTTTACAAATTAGTTTAATTATTTTTTTATATTAAGTAATTTTATAAATTAATTTAAATTAATTAATAGTTATAATAATTAAATAGACAGCAGTATAGACAGTTAAAAGAGAATTTAATTGAACATATATGACAATTTCACAATATTTATCGTAAACTATAAAATTTAACTATGTTTTTTTGGGTATTAAGTAATTTTATAAATTAATGTAATCTCGAATTATATATGGTGTATTATTGTTATATATGATTTTTTTAATATTAATATCTTTTAATAGTGAATTATTTTTGAATTTATAAATTTAAATAATATTATTAAAAAATAATAATTATATTAATTTTAATTATTTTAATTAATTAATTAAGTGGGACCACAACAGGAACTAAAGTTAGTTCCTCCTAATGGAAAAGAGAGAAATGTTTTGAATTCCTATTTACTGTTTATGACGCAAAAACTGATGTGGAGTTATTTTTATGGCAGGTGAGTCATAAATAGAAATTGGGATGAGTTCCCTACTGGAGATAGTCCAACAGGCATCTTTCATTTTGGTAGTAATTCGTCACACATCCTACTTCACTGAAAAAGCTGCTTCCACTTACAGTAACATGCAACTTGTGTGTTGATGGGCTCACCACGCGTTCTTCTTTCCTGCAAAAGCTGGTTCGAGTTAAAGTGTGTGTTAGCTCAAACAATGTTGTAGATTTACAGTTCTACATTATAACATAACACACTAGGATAAAATATAGCTGCATAACACACAAATATTATTCATATTAAATCTCTTTTCCTTTCTTACCTTTTTTTCGTCCCTAGAAATCACTATCCACGGACACCGCCAACATTATAATCATAATATTTCGTCAATAAAAAAAGGTAAAAAAAAAAAAAGAAGATTTATAGCCTTTATACATATTTTATAATTTCATTGTTTCAAACACAAATGAAACTTATAGACTTGCGTTACGTATCAAATTGGACAAACAAGAAAAACTTAGCATAAGCACAAATTAAAATAGGCTTTGTATTATTTACCACACATATAATATAAAAAGTTGTATGATACACCATATAGCCTATCTGCCAAAATAACAGAGCTATATATATAGTTAATAAACTAATGTTTATTATATATTGTCTTCTTGTCACTGTCTCCAAAACTTGTTCTAACACCATTCATCAAGGAAGAAATTTTGGTCGGCAACAAATGGATATACCTCCAATTGATATCTGAAGGGATGATCAATGATCATCATTTTGTGATGCCATGGCACATTTTCATCATCGGTATAGTTCCGGTTCTGCACTTTCATTTGTAATCATATATATATATATATATATATATAGTTATAACAGATTTGCAGTGAGGATAATCAATTTGTGTGTTAAAGCAAGAGATATATAATCATTAAAAGGGTATATAAGAATTTGGAGAGAAGGTAGAGTAGAATATGTCTTACCAATTCTTTAAAGCCTGATTAGGATTGGTATAGAAGCCAACAAAATTTGTATAGTAGGAATATATGATTCTCTCCAATTTGTATAGTGAATATAATAACTTTTATGGTTCTAATTTCTATACGTATATTTTCATTTGTATAGTTAGAAAGAAAGACATTTGTATGTCCAAATTTATCAGATTATTAAATATACAACTATACTAAATATATATATTAAAATTAGTTACTGATATAAAATATATTAAAATTGAATTAAATAATACATATATTTATATATAAATATATTAGTGTCTGATTTTGATATAAATATTATATTTCTGTTAAATATACAAAAAAACAATTGAGAGCTTAATTTATTTTATTAATTATTTTTAATACATAAATAAAAAATTTTGAACTTTTTATTTTTTAATATTATTAAAATATAACATATATTTTTAAATTTTACTCATTTAAAAATTAAAAAATAATGAGGTTTATCCATTACTATTCTAGTACATATATATAACTAAGGATTTTGTTAGGTAGACAATTATTTTTGTAAATAATGTGAATAATAGGTTCTAGAATTGACCCAATAAAGTAAAAAATACTCTACTTCAAATTACCTTCTAAATTTTAACATTAGAATAACTATATGCACATTTAGTGAATTGAACATTCAGGTTATTGTTAACTGTGTATGAGTAAATTGAATAAAAAAAAATAACCATCCAATTAAAAATAATGAACATAATCATCTACATATTTATTGAATTGAACATCTAACATATCCATTATTCACATTGTTTAATATTTTCATTATCTACCTATATTTTTTCTATAACTATTAACTTTTTTGACTGGTGAAATGATTGGTAAACATGAAAAATAACATTATAATTTGCGAGTTTGTTAACTCCCACGATAGCCAAATATATTGAGGACTTTATTGTCACTTATTAAAAGATAAATTAGATCAAGGTATAGAAAGTAGTGTGCCTTACCCATTTCTTCAAAACCTGAGGGTTGTTAGCCAAGAAAATTAGTAAAGTAGTGATCCTTTCGAATTTTAGGTGACACATGATGATTCCATTGCAAATCATTTTGATGGTAGCCAAACAAAGGAGTATAGTAGTAATAGCTGCTTTTAGTTTCAGGTAGTTTTTGTTGCACTAAAGGAAAGAATAATGTATACTTTGAATCTCTATATTGGGATGGATACGATCCCTTATCCCTGTAAGGAGGATCAGTGGGATCTATCCACCGTGGTTCTTCTTTAGAACGTGGTGGAGTAGCCTTTGGATTTGAATTTAGATTTTGATTTGGTTCTTGTTGTTGTGGTGGTTGTTTAGGTTTTTTAGGAAATGGAATAACTATACCCAAAATTGGAAGAATAGGAATATCACCACCTGAATCATAGTTGGTAGGATAATTATAATCCTTTTGAAATTTCATTCGAATATCATTGAGATTAGGATTATAGTCAACCGGCCAGCTGCTGCTTCTTCTTGACCCTTTTAACTCATTATCCTCCACATTGTATGCTTGAATTTTCTTTTCTAATGGATAAATTAATGGTCATGATTGGTATACAATAATATTTAAGATTTTAGGTTAAACATAAATTAAAAAGAATGAAATTGTAAAGTTCACTCTAAAGTCCAAAATAACAAGAAGCTATAATTATTAAGGTCTAAAATGATTAGATACATTATTATATGTATGCGTACAATAATAGCTAGGGATCAATTTCTCATTTATTTATTTATTTTGATAATTTTAGACCAAAACTATATAAAAAAAAAACTTGCATGATGGATCAAAACCTAAATCACTAGCTAGTTTTATAAAGACCAAAACTTTTTCAATCATTTATTGAATATATTATAATTCTAAAATAAGTATAGATTCTATTTATAATCAAATTATTTAATAAAAATAAACCATTACTTTGGACTTAATGAGAATCATTAACAATGTAATTAATTCATCTTGTGATATGATGATGTCCTTGACAAAAATGAAAGATTGGAATTATATCGTTAGAGTAAAAGAAGCAAAGACTTACCATTGAAAAGTTCACGAGCAAAGACACGAATAGATAAGAAAAATGAAAAAAGAAAAGCAGAGAAAAAATAGGCTTTTGAGTTGGCCATCACTACTATAGGTGAAAATTTGGAATGCGAAATGCAATTTCATTGTTACATATATATTGAGAAGCAGCAATAATAAGAGATTAAATATTGTCATTTTTAAATTGATGATGTCATTATCAATTTAAAAGATATTATGTTCAATATAAAAAAATATTTATAATAAGATTATATTTTGCGACGACGACGACGATAATAGCCATGATAGCTACGTAGAAAGGATTATGCTTCTAACTTTGCCAGTATGGAAAACCAAGAGTCAAGCAATAAAGATTATACTATACACCAAGAGTCAAGAGTCGGTTGTGACAAAGCATTTTCCAATATTCCTCAGTTCTATAGCTCTGTGGAGGCGTTGGGAGCTTATTATTTATAGGGTTAAATATGGCCTAAGGAAATTTTGTATCGAACGTTATCATTCAAAAAAAAAAAAAAATACTTTGAGGTTCCTAAATTTTAAGAAAATAGGATATATATATATATATATTTATTATATTTTTGAGAACATATTTATTCAAATAAAAATAATAAAAAATTTCACTAAAATAAAAAATTATATGTATTATTTTTAAAAAGTTTAGAGATTTTAATGTAATAAAAAAATTTTTAAGAATGAAAACGTTTGATACAAAATTTTTTATGAATATATTTGAGTATATATTTTAGAAGAATTTTAAATGTATCAAATATATCGATATTCTAAAAATTTTAATCATTGATCTCAATTATAAAAAATATATAAAATATATACTTGTTCATACCCTGGCCCAATGATAAGGGCCCAGGTCCAATTTAAAAGCCTAATCCAATAGATTAAGCCTTACTAAACGCCGGCCTTCACATACGAAGTCGGTGTTCATCCCGACCTGCGCTGAAGAAGTCGGACATGAGATTGGCTGGCAGATAAACACTCATTCAAATGAGTAACCGCCCCTAAAATCTCTCTAACCGCTTCCTAAAGCCATATCTTAACCTCCCCAAGATAATGGGACGGTTAATATCCTAAAGATACGGCACTACACCAGCGGTGGTTATTGGCTCACCACTATAAGTACACTGACGCCTATCAGGTATTTCTAAGCCCAATACTCTCTAGACCTGCTCACACCCTTGCTAACTTAAGCATCGGAGTGTCTTTGCAGGTACCACCCCCCATTCCTTCGCGCGCGCAAGTCGGACGGAGCCTCCCGAGTTGCTGACCCATCCGGAGTTCTCCTCCTTCATACATTTGGGCCCCTCAACGCCATCCATTGCATTTATCTCCGGTTACCCACCGTAACATTGGCGCCGTTGCCGGGGACCCGAGAGATCATCCATCGATGGCGGATAGATCCCACGAGAAAGTACATGCGGAAACGGATTCCGAAGAAGAGAATCTGAACGCAGGTAACGACAATGTGGATGTAACCCTCCACCACGAAGTTAATGATCAGAATAGAGAGGGTACCTCCGGGGTAAAAAACCCGAAGGCTAACCCCTCAGACGAGCGAGAATCGGGAAAAGGTGGACCATCCCACATAACTGAATTAATGGGGTTAGTCCACAGTCGCTTAGAACAATTGGAGCAAGAGCGGGAGAAGCAGAAAGAAACTGAAAGGTACCTCAAAGAGGAGATGGAACAGCGAAAAGAGTTAGAAAGAAAACTCTTACAGCTAGAATCCTCCCTCAAGGGTCACAACTCCCGCGACGACCAAGAAGATCAATTCCCAGGTGGAGAGGATCCTTTCAGCGAGGACATAATGAGGGCAAAAGTTCCAAGAAACTTTAAAAGCCCTGATATGGACCTCTATGATGGGACCACAGACCCAAAGCATCATCTAAGCAACTTCAAAAGTCAGATGTATCTAGCTGATGCCTCCGACGCTACGAGATGCAAAGCTTTCCCGACCACTTTATCGAAAGCGGCAATGAAATGGTTCGATAGCCTCCCACCAAGATCAATCACTAGCTTCGAAGACCTCTCAAGGAAGTTTTTGATGAGGTTCTCAATTCAGAAAGATAAAGTAAAACATGCACCGAGCCTCTTGGGAATAAAACAGGAGGTCGGAGAGTCTTTACGAGCCTATATGGAAAGGTTCAATAAGGCATGTTTGGAAATCCAAGACCTGCCCACAGAGGCAGTCATAATGGGGTTAGTCAATGGACTCAGAGAAGGTCCCTTCTCACAGTCCATATCTAAAAGGCACCCCGTCTCTCTAAGCGATGTACAAGAAAGGGCGGAAAAGTACATCAATATGGAAGAGAATGCAAAGTTAAGAGACCTGAGTTGGCGACCTGGATCCCATCTCTCATCTAAAGAGAGGGAAAGGGAAGCCAAGAAGAAGGAAGAACTCGGTCTCGAGAGGCCCAGAAAATATCACTCTTATACTCCTCTCAAAACTTCTATAGTGGATGTATACAGAGAGATTTGCCACACTGAAAGGCTGCCACCCCCTAGACCTATTAAAAACAAAAAAGGGGGAAGCCGCAGCGACTACTGCGAGTACCATAAAATATATGGTCACTCCACCAACGACTGTTACGACCTCAAAAATGTGATAGAAAAGCTGGCCAGAGAAGGTCGGCTTGATAGATATCTCATGGAAAGGTCGGACACTCACGGGAAAAGAAAACGAGATGATATGGATAGAAGAGATCCACCACCGCAGACTCCAGAGAGACATATTCATATGATCTCGGGAGGATTTGCGGGAGGGGGCCTCACTAAATCCTCTCGCAAAAGACATCTCAAAAGAGTCTATCAAGTCGAGGAAGAGACACCCGACTTCCCCACTATCTCATTCACAAAAGAAGATGGGCAAGGGATAATTCCCGGGCATGATGATCCCGTGGTGATAACTATGATCCTAGCCAATGCCCATCTCCACAGAACCCTAGTAGACCAAGGAAGCTCGGCGGACATCTTTTTCAAGCCCGCCTTCGACAAGCTAGGGTTAGAAGAAAAAGAGTTGAGAGCCTACCCCGATACCTTATATGGATTAGGGGATACGCCAATAAAACCACTGGGTTTCTTACCCCTTCACACCACTTTTGGAAAAGGGGAAAAATCAAGAACTCTGAGCATAGACTTCATAGTCATCGATGAAGGGTCAGCCTACAATGCCTTAATCGGCAGGACTACTCTTAATCACCTTGGAGCAGTGGTATCTACTCCCCACCTTTGCATGAAATTCCCAACCCCAGGAGGAATAGCAACGGTGAGGGGAGATCAGAAATTGGCAAGAAAGTGCTACAACGAAAGCCTAAATCTGAGGGGAAAGGGCAAAGAAGTCCACACCATAGAGTTAGGCGGCACAAGGACCAGAGAAGAGCTGCGACCCCAACCGGGAGGAAAAACCGAGGAGATACAAGTCGGAGAGGAGGAAGGAAAAAACACTCACATAGGAGCCAACCTAGGGGAAACCCTAAAACAAAGGTTGGGTGAACTCCTGAGAGTTAATTCTGACCTCTTCGCATGGAAGGCTTCCGACATGCCCGGGATTGATCCCGAGCTCATGTCCCACAAACTCTCGGTTTACCCAGGATCCCGACCTGTGCAACAAAGAAGATGCAAGCTCGGCCCAGAACGAGCCCTAATAGTAGAAGAGCAAGTACAGGCGCTCCTGGAAGCCGGCTCTATTAGGGAGGTCAAATATCCAACATGGCTAGCCAATGTAGTGCTAGTCAAAAAACAGAATGGTAAATGGAGAATGTGCGTCGACTATACCGACTTGAATAAGGCATGTCCTAAGGACCCTTACCCCCTACCAAGTATTGACACCCTGGTGGACGCCAGCTCGGGGTATCAATACCTATCATTCATGGATGCATACTCGGGGTACAACCAAATCCCGATGTATGAACCAGACCAGGAAAAAACATCTTTCATCACGCCAAAAGCCAATTATTGCTACGTGGTCATGCCATTCGGACTAAAGAATGCAGGAGCCACATATCAAAGGCTGATGAATAAAGTGTTTTCCCCCCATCTAGGGAGCCTAATGGAAGTATACGTCGACGACATGTTAGTAAAAACCAAACAAGAAGCCGACCTCTTATCCGACCTCTCACAAGTCTTCAACACTATAAGGTCGCATGGGATGAGACTAAATCCCGCGAAATGCGCCTTCGCGGTGGAGGCAGGAAAATTTCTAGGGTTTATGCTAACGCAAAGAGGGATTGAGGCCAATCCCGACAAATGCAGAGCCATCTTAGAAATGAAAAGCCCGACTTGTTTGAGAGAGGTTCAACAGCTCAATGGCAGACTTGCAGCCCTCTCCAGATTTTTGGCAGGCTCGGCACTTAAATCCCTTCCACTATTTTCCTTATTAAGGAAGGGATGCCAGTTCAAATGGACTCCAGAATGCGAGGAGGCGTTCCAAGAGTTCAAAAAGTTCTTAAGCCAACCTCCTATCTTGACTCGACCAATACCGGGAAAAGACCTCGTCCTATACCTATCCGTAGCAAACAGGGCTGTGTCGTCAGCCCTGATAAGAGAAGACGAGGTCGGACAACACCCGGTCTACTTCATCAGTAAGGTCCTGCAAGGCCCTGAACTAAGATACCACAAACTAGAGAAGTTTGTCTACTCCTTGGTGATAGCCTCACGAAGGTTACGACCTTACTTTCAGGCTCATACAATAAGAGTCCGCACAAACCAGCCTATGAAGCAAATCCTCCAAAAGACGGATGTTGCAGGAAGAATGGTTCAGTGGGCGATAGAGCTCTCCGAGTTTGATTTGAGGTATGAAACTCGGACGGCAATTAAAGCCCAATGCCTCGCCGACTTTGTTGCAGAATATGCAGGAGAGCAAGAGGAAAAGTCGACTACATGGGAACTCTATGTAGACGGATCCTCCAACAAAACAGGGAGCGGCGCAGGCATAATATTGGTAGATGAAAAAGGAACCCAAATAGAGGTCTCCTTAAAATTTGAATTTTCAGCTTCAAACAATCAGGCAGAATATGAAGCCTTGATTGCCGGATTAAAGTTAGCAGAGGAAGTTGGTGCCACAAAGGTGACGATCTACAGCGACTCACAGGTGGTGACCTCCCAAATAAGCGGAGAATATCAGGCAAAAGACCCTAATATGAAGAGGTACTTGGAAAAAACCCTGGAGCATCTTGGACGCTTTGCAGAAACCGAGGTCAAACACATAACTCGGGATCTAAATAGCAGAGCGGATGCCCTATCCAAGTTAGCAAGTACCAAACCAGGAGGGAACAACAGAAGCCTGATTCAAGAAACCCTTCAAGAACCCTCGGTAGCAAAAACAGAAGATAAACAAGAGACCCTTGAGGTAGTCGGTTTAAACCTCGGATGGATGAATCCCTTAGTCGAATACCTGAAATTCGACATCCTCCCTAAAGAGGAAAAAGAAGCTAAAAAGATCCGAAGGGAAGCACAACACTATACTTTGGTGAGAAATGTCCTTTACAGAAGAGGGATATCAACGCCATTACTAAAGTGCGTACCGACCTCAAGAACCACCGAGGTGTTAGAGGAGGTACATAGTGGGATCTGCGGAAACCATCTAGGAGCAAGGTCACTCGCCAGGAAAGTAATCCGAGCAGGATTCTATTGGCCGAACTTGCAAAAAGATGCCACAGACTTTGTGAAAAAGTGCCAGCCATGTCAGATGCATGCAAATTTCCACGTAGCTCCACCAGAAGAGCTCATCAGTATCACTTCTCCCTGGCCCTTCGCAAAATGGGGAATGGATTTGTTAGGTCCTTTTCCCTAAGCACCAGGACAAGTTAAATACTTGATCGTGGGAATAGACTACTTCACAAAGTGGATAGAAGCAGAACCATTAGCTACTATCACCGCCCAAAGAAGTCGCAGATTCCTCTACAAAAACATCATCACAAGGTATGGGATACCTTATTCCATCACCACAGACAATGGTACTCAATTTACCGACGCTACCTTCAGAAGTCTAGTAGCCAGTCTGAAAATCAAGCATCAATTCACCTCGGTTGAACACCCACAAGCCAATGGGCAAGCCGAGGCAGCTAACAAGGTCATACTGGCAGGACTCAAGAAGAGACTCCAGGAAGCAAAGGGAGCTTGGGCAGAAGAGCTCCCTCAAGTGTTATGGGCTTATAGGACAACTCCTCAATCCGCCACAGGAGAAACACCCTTCCGACTAGTCTATGGCGTAGAAGCCATGATTCCAATAGAAATCAATGAGCAAAGCCCAAGGGTAATTCTCCACGACGAGGTCGGTAATATGCGAGGACACAAAGAGGAGCTCGACCTGCTCCCCGAAGTCCGAGAAAGTGCCCAGATAAGAGAAGCTGCGCTAAAGCAAAGGATGACTACAAGGTACAACAAGAAAGTCATTCGAAGAACATTTGCCCTAGACAACTTGGTCCTAATCAGAAACGACATTGGAGTTAACAAATCAGGGGAAGGAAAGCTCGCCGCAAATTGGAAGGGGCCATACAAAATCAAGGAAGTGTTAGGGAAAGGTTATTATAAAATAACCGACCTGAATGGCACTGAGCTACCAAGGTCGTGGCATGCTTGTAATTTAAAAAGGTACTATAGTTAAAAGCGAACTCTACTCCCTGATGTACTCTTTTCCCAACTTCATGATTTTTTTCCAAAAGGGTTTTTTCTAGAGAAGGGTTTTTAACGAGGCATCATAGTAGAGACTAAGGGAACAGACTATCAAAACCCTTAGTAGCGAAAGAAGGTACCTCCCCAATCAATAAAGATCTTTTTCATTTATAATATCTCTTACAATATCCTCCTTTATTTTTCTAAGTCTTTCTACGAAACGCGCCGACTTAAGCTCGACAAAACGTGAAAATCCCATGAATCGACCTAGATGGTCGTCAGGATAAAACGACGAGGTACAAGTCGGTGTAAAGAGGTTATATGAGTTGATCGTAAAAACTCGGGAACCAACCCGACTCATAAGTCGGAACGAGACCCCGAGTATGAAAACTTGGAAACACTTCGATCCATAGATCGGAGTGTAAAACCGAGTAGAAGAAAAACGCATCGCAAAAATAACCTAAGTCATGAGAACTCGCTAAAACAAAAGTTGAGTATGAAGAATAACAAAAAGAGATAGGAAAACCTAAGGAGAAGTTTCAAGGACGCCTCGAAAGTCCTCAACGAAAAACAAACAATCCAAAAAGAAAGGTTTTCAAGAAAAAGCTAAGGGGAATTCAGGAAAATCAGGAAAGCATACACGCAAAAGGTAACTTAAAACCCTTATCCAAAAAAGGGGCATTCACCTTTGTTTAAAAAGCCCTTATCCAAAAAAGGGCACCGAGCAGAATATTTTGTTTACGGCCTTAAAAGGCCAAAAATTGTTCACACAAACCAACAACAATGAATAAGTTTAAAAAAGGGGGGACTCACAGGCCGAGCCCCCATATAGCCATAAAAATAAAGTTATTTTTTCAGAGGAATAGAGGAATCACCACCGCCAGGACCAGGAGGAGGAGCTGAAGAGAAAGTCGGAGGAACGGAGGACGAACTCGGAGGATCTCGAGGAGGAGACTCAATAATCCTCTGCCCCCGAGTCTTCAAATCTGACTCGGAAACAACCTCGGGGGCAGGAGGATAAACGATGGCGCCATCAATAACTACCTTGTCAGGATGTAGAGGAGAAAGATCCAAGTCGGGAGCGATAACTCTGACTTGTTCCAAGAAAATTCTCCAAGACTCCTCGGCACCATCGGCAATAGAGTCCTCCAACTCGGCGTATGCGTTCCGAGAATTCAGTAAGTCCTTCCTCACGGCCACAATATCCTGAAATAAACTATGATAGCTGTCTTGTGCCGTTTTCCTCAAATTCGCCTCCAAAGTACATTGAGCCCGCAGCTTACCCTCCTCCTCCTTAAGGTGATCCCTCTCCTTCTTCAACTTATCTCTCTCCTCTTTCAACTCCTTCTCATGTTTTTCAAAAAGAAGAAGCCTCCCCTCCAACTCCTCAACCTTCGAGGATGCCCCCAAAGAGCTGAGGGGAGTCTTCTCAAAAATGTCCAAAAGTTTGCCACAAACACCCGCTGTCCTAAAACTCTCCTCGGCCATGGTGGTGAGGTGGTTGCGAACAGAAACATCATCCATACTTATAAAAGGATAGATGTTCTTTCGGACGAATGCCAGAGCATCCGCCTTAACCCCACCATCAAAAGAAGAAGAGCCAGACTCTGAAGTCTTGCGCTTCTTCTTCTCTGGCTCGGAGAGAATTTGGGCAGAAACGGGTGGTCGAGACAAACTTGAGGAAGAAATGACAATAGGTTGAGAGGGAGTCCCAGTATTTTTAGGAGGAGGAGGAAGAGGAGGAGGGGAGGTGATCGCCCTGGCACCCCCGGACCTAGCCCGGGACTTCGCCTTAGCCTCCTGGACCCTTTGGTAAGCCTCCTGAGCATTCTTCTTAGCCATATCTACAAGAAAAACAACCAACAGTTATAAGTCGGCAACATTCAAGTCGGTAGAAACAACTCAGGAATGCATGCACTACCTAATTGAGTTTGAACAAAGGTCGGCGTTCCTTGAAGGATTTTCCTAGTATCCAAGTACGGGGACCTCCCCCACGCTTCTCGGAAAAACCCCACAATGGCCGCTTCCACCTCGTCCAGGTCATCTGGACCATACTTTTCACAAGGGGAGGCCGGCAACCAATAAAGGGGAAAGCGAGGGGAGGAATGCTCATCCAAGAAAAAGGGGTGGTGACCCTCTACGGCTTGAACTTTGAAAAAGTAGTTTTTGAAATCATGAAAAGACTCGTCAAAAAGGGTGAAAATCCTCCGACCTTGTATGGCTCGGAAGGATACCCACTGCTGTTTGTTGTTTAGCCCACTAAAGGGCTTAGTCATATGGAAAAGAAAGAAGAAAATCCTCAAAGAGGTCGGAAAGTCCAGAGCGTGGCTAATAAACTGGTAGATCTTCAAAAAACCCCAAGAATTGGGGTGAAGTTGAGTAGGGGCAACTCTACAGTGGTGCAAAACAGATATCTCGAAATCCGAGAAAGGAAGAAAAACACCCAAACGGGTGATCATACATTCGTACATGAAGAAAAAATGAGGGGCCGCCTCATTAACCCTCCCAAAACAGACCCGGTCTTCATGACCTGGGATTATCAATTCATATTTTGGCTCGTCCTCCTCCGAAGTACAGAGCCGGTGATGAGTACGAAGATGAGTGATAAACTCAGCATCGACCAGGGGTTCCTCCCCAAGGACAGTGTCATCAACCCACAGAGAAAGAACATCTACGGAAGCCATTTTTTTTATATAAAGAAAAGTGGCAGAAACCTACAAAAGGAAAAAGAAAAAAGAAAATCAAAAACACGGTCCCTAAAGGGGAGGGATGCGAAACCAAGAATCTACAGGCCAACCTATCCACTCACAATACAAAACATGCAAACACAAGGCATGATATGGAAGAAACAAAACTAACCTTTATCCAAGAAATGAAGGTTGGAGAGAGCGGAAATCTTCAAGCACAAGAATACAGCACAAGCAGGGAAAGGAGAAGTTTGAAAGATTGCAGAAACGGAAAAACGAAAGAGAGGGAAAGTATTTGTAAATAGGCTGAGGGGCATAATGGTAAAAACGAGGCAGTCATTAATGAGACTGCACCGTTACCAAAGCCCTCAATCCCTAAATGATCCCTCAACGGACACGACGCTTGAATTGACGTAACTGTCAGAAACAAAAGGTCGCGAAAATCACATCGGTTCCAAAACCCGTGAAAGTCGGCTACGAACCCGAGTTGAATACTTGAACCCAAGCCTTAAAAGGATCTTGGGCTCAAGTAGGGGCACTGTTCATATCCTGGCCCAATGATAAGGGCCCAGGTCCAATTTAAAGGCCTAATCCAATAGATTAAGCCTTACTAAACGCCGGCCTTCACATACGAAGTCGGTGTTCATCCCGACCTGCGCTGAAGAAGTCGGACATGAGATTGGCTGGCAGATAAACACTCATTCAAATGAGTAACCGCCCCTAAAATCTCTCTAACCGCTTCCTAAAGCCATATCTTAACCTCCCCAAGATAATGGGACGGTTAATATCCTAAAGATACGGCACTACACCAGCGGTGGTTATTGGCTCACCACTATAAGTACACTAACGCCTATCAGGTATTTCTAAGCCCAATACTCTCTAGACCTGCTCACACCCTTGCTAACTTAAGCATCGGAGTGTCTTTGCAGGTACCACCCCCCATTCCTTCGCGCGCGCAAGTCGGACGGAGCCTCCCGAGTTGCTGACCCATCCGGAGTTCTCCTCCTTCATACATTTGGGCCCCTCAACGCCATCCATTGCATTTATCTCCGGTTACCCACCGTAACAATACTAATTAAAATTAACGATACAAATTATTGAAATACTGATGTTTTAAGTATATTTGAAATTTTTTTTATATTTTTATTTCTATTTGGGAGCATTGAATAAAAAATGTTACTTATCTTTTAAAATTTAGTTTTTAGTTATTTTTTTTAAATTAATTATTATTTAATTAATTTAAATACTCACTTTTATATATCAGTTATTTAAAAAGTCAAAAAAATTATTTATTATTTATTTTTTTTCTAAAACTTGAATAAAAAATATTTAAAAAATATCTAATTGTAATGGCTCTTAAATTTGTTTAGTCTCAAAATGATTTTAACATTTCAATTAATTCGTATCCTCAAATTCTGATGTGTGACTAATAATGTTAGTCATTAGATTTATCTCTATGGGTAGTGTTAGGGAGCTAATGGCCTAAGCGTATAATGTGTACAATAGGTTAAATTTTTTATTCATAAATAAAATGAACATCACCCATATTATCCAGAATAACCATTCGGATACCAGGGATAATAAACTTCTCATGTCATAAAATCACTCATCTCAAAAACTTAAGTTGATTTTGGAGTTTACCAAAGATCAAACCCTTGACCTTTCGGATCTAGAACTCTAATATTATATCATGAACCCACTCATCCCAAAAGCATAACCTAACAGGATAATGTAACACTAATGGTCATATCTCTAATACTTCTTAAATTTCTATTGTACATATTATACGCTTAGGCGATTGACTCCCTTATATTTTCTCTATCTCCATTAGCCACGTACCAAACACAGTAAATTGTCACAATGGACAATCCAAATGACACTGATTTTGTAATAGATACAAATTAATGAAACAAACGACATCATTTTATTACCAAATTAACAAATAATGAATCTAAGGGCTCACGTGAGTGAAGTGATGAATCGAAATTTGAGAATTCAAATTGGATTCATTGAAATTTCTTAGGTCATTTTGAGGTGTGATGCAAATTTTTAAAAATTTTTGTGACTTTACCTAAATAAATCTCATAAATTGTGTACCTTTTTAATATTTTAAACTTGTTTGAGGATGTTTTATAGAACTAAAATCATCGATTATAGTTTTATTTTTCTTGAATCACCTTAATTTATAAATAGATTAGCTTATTATTTTTGTTTTAGTCCAACTCATATTAAAACTAAAAATTTATTACATATTTAATTATTTATATATTTATACTCTTTTATTTAAAAAAAACACTACTTGTTACTGTTAGAATAAATTGTTTAATAATTCAAATCATCCATATTGAATTATCAAAAGTTATATATTATAGTGTAGAAACATATCTTTAATTTACTCATAAAAATTAAAAATTAGAAATTACTAGAAGAGTTGTCTCAATCTTTTTTAACCAAAACTTTCTGTATCCTTAATAAGGCAATTGAATGAAAGAGTTGTCTCAATCTTTTTCAACCAAAACTTTCTGTATCCTTAATAGGGCGGTTGAATTGCAATCCCTTTGATGAGAACATAGTTGTTAAGGCAGTTTTGGTATATTGGGAACTTAACCCTAAAATCACTATTTATATTTGAGCATGACACCAATTAAACTCTAAAACCAAAATAAAATTAGTATCTAAAACCCATAAAGATATTATCTGATTTTATTCTCATTTAATTTCAAATCAAAAGTAATTATGACTTATTCAATTTAGCATTTATAACAATAAATGAGATCACCATTATATAAGTCATTTATTTTGAAAGAGCATAATTTGTGATTATAATTAATATATATATTGTTCACAAACAAATTAAAAAATTAAACAATTTCTTAACAATTTTTCACTTGAGCTATACATTCTTTCTTGAGATAATTACATCTTATAAACTTTATGCGTGCATCTGAATGCTATTTCCTATATTGCTTTACCAATATGGCCCGTCTCATATATTAGATATAGAATTAACGCAGCTTTTTAATTATCACATTAATATCGTGACTGAACCACGATAATCATTATCCTAATATACTTAACGACATAGATCGAATTTGGATGAGTAATATAGAAATTGCATGCCAAGTGATCTCATGTATGTCTATTTCCAGCTGGTCCAGTTTTAAAACTTTATTGAGATCCAACACAAAACAAATATTGCAAAATGATTATTTCACATAACATAAAATAAACCATCAACTTAATTCTGCAGAAAGATAATTCAATATCTGTTATAGGACATATAACATAAAATAAACTCTCACTAAATTAAGGCATCACATGTATTGACACCCATCCGAGCAATGTGCTCATGAAAGACTTTAGGGATCAATCCCTTGGTTAATGGGTCTGCTAGCATATACTATGTTCCTATATGTTCTATGGAAATATGTTTTTCTTGAACTTTCTGCTTGACAACCAAGAACTTGATGTCTATATGCTTCGATTTCGTCGAGCTCTTATTGTTGTTAGAGTATAGTAATGCTGACTTATTGTCACAAAATATTTTCAATGACCTTTCAATGTTATCTACTATACGAAGCTCAGTGACAAAGTTTCGCAACCATATGCCATATTTGGATACCTCAAAGCAAGCAACATACTCAGCCTCCATTGTTGAAGAAGCTACAAGAGTCTGTTTGTTAGACTTTCATGCAATAGGTCCTCCAGCCAACATGAAGACACAACCTGAAGTAGAGCGTCTACTATCTTGATATCCTGCAAAATCAAAATCAGAGTACCCAATGATCTCCAATTTTTTTATCTTCAATAAGTAAGCATGTAATCCTTTGTTCTCTTCAGATAACGCATTACGCGTTTAACAGCTATCCAATGATCCGTGCTCGGATTGCTCAAGTATCTATCAAATACTCCCACTATGAATGATATATCGAGATGTGTGCAGACTTGAGCATACATTAAGCTCCCTAGTGCTGATGCATAAGGTTATCATGCATTGCTTTCCTCTCAAGATCATTTTTGGGATATTGCTTGAGACTGAACTTGTCTCCTTTAGCTATGGGTGTGTCCATTGATCTACAACTTTCCATGCCATATCTACTTAGAATCTTTTCAGTATAGTTCTTTTGTGATAATCCAAGAATACTTTGAGAGTGATCTCTTAGTATCTCGATTCCTAATATAAAAAAGGCATCAGTAAGATCTTTCTTTTCGAATTTGTTCGATCAAAATTTCTTAGTTTCATGCAACAAGTCTATATTGTTACTGGCAAGTAGAATATCATCAACATATAAAACCAAAAAATATGTATTTACTCCCACTGAACTTGTGATATACACGTTCATCTATGATATTTACCTCAAAACCATATGAGGTAATGATTTGATAAAACTTGTGATAAGCTTGTTTGAGACCATAAATGAATTTCTTTATCTTACAAACCATAGATTTTGAATCGTCTGATACAAAATTTTCTAGTTGTACTATATATATCATTTTATATATGTCACCATTGAGAAATGCTTTCTTCACATCCATCTTGTGTACCTCCAAGTCAAAATGAGCTACTAGTGCCATTATGGTTCTAGAAGAGTCTTTTGATGATATCGGAGAGAAAGTCTCTTTATAGTCTATGCCTTCCTTTTGAGTAAACCCTTTAGTGACTAGACGAGTTTTATATCTCTTGACATTACCCTTAGAATCCCTTTTGGTTTTAAATATCCATTTACAGCCAATTGGTTTCACACCTTCAGGTAATTCTACGAGGTCCTAAACGTCATTGTCTTTTATAGACTTCATCCCTTCTTTCATGGCATCAATACACTTTTCAGAGTTAGAACTTTACACGAGTTGAAGAAAATTGATTGGGTCATTTTCTGTCAAACCAACGCCATCCTCATGTTCTTGGGGATAGACTACATAATCATCTGAAATTGCACTTCTCCTTACTCTGTTAAATCTCCTTAATGGCACTTCTTGAGGCTGTTGAGCTTGCTGTATGGGTTAGAATTGAAGAGGATTCTCATTATTTTCCTATAATGTAGTAGTATCTTGAGCAACAACAATATTCTCATTGTTCTCTTGTACTGTAACTGAATCTACAGTAGGATTCTCATTGTACTTCTGTACTATAACTGCATCTTGAACAATAATAGGTACAAAGACCTGATCATTATCAATTACAGAATCCTCATCAAAAGCAACATTCCTAATATTTTCTCCCCCCTCCTCCTCAAACTCAACATCTTCAAGAAATTTCGCATTTCCCGTTTTAAAAATCGACCTTGATATAGGATTGTAAAATGTGTATCCCCGCAAACGCTCAGCATAACCAACAAAGTAGCAACTAATTATTCTTGAGTCCAATTTTCTTTTATGAGGTATATAAGGTTGCGCCTCAACTAGACATCCCCAAATGTATAAATGATTTATACTGGGTCTTTTCCCAGTCCAAATTTCATAAGGAATTTTATTAACTTCTTTGTTTGGTACTCTATTAAGGATGCACATTACGATCTTTAAGGTTTCTCCACAAAGTGATTTAGGTAAAGAAGAATGACTAATCATACCACTCACCATGTCCTTAAGAGTTCGGTTCCTTCGCTCTGTAATACCAAGCTTGGCACGGTGTATTGCGAAACAATACCCCACTCTTTTAGGAAAGCACACCCGGGACGTTGCTCACCTGAACCGTCATAACTTCCATAGTATTCACCACCACGATCAGATTTAACAACTTTAATTTTCTTCCCAAGTTGAAGTTCAACTTCAGTTTTGAAAGACTTGAAAACATCCAAGGCTTGAGACTTTTCATGAATCAAATATAAATACCCATAACGAGAGTAATCATCTATGAACGTAATAAAATACCGTTGTCTATTCTAAGAGATAGTATAAAATGGGACACATATATCGGTATGTATTAGTTCTAAGACATCTTTAGCTCTCTCAGTACCTAATTTTCTTTCGTTTGTCTTTTCCCCTTTATGCACTCAATGTAGACTTCAAAGTCTGCCAAATTTAGGGGTCCAAGAATCCCATTCAACATGAGCTTCTGGATTCTTTGTTTAGAGATATGACCTAGGCGTTTGTGCCATAATGATGCCGAATTATCATTTAGCTTTTGTTTTGTACCTATTTGCAGTATTTCATTATTATAGAAATTTAAATCAAGCCTATATAGATTATCCATCAAACGACCAGAGCAAATATTATTTGAATTATAAAAGAGACTGACTTTATTATTTCTGAACAAACAAAAATAACCTAATTTGTCTAAACAAAAAAACAGAAACTAAATTCCGCCTAAACGACGGTACATAAAATGTCTCAAATAAATCCAAGAAAAATCCACTCGTGAAACATAATCTAAAGGTTCCTATAGCTTCGACTGCAACTATATTGCTGTCTGCCACATAGATGTATCTTTCGGCATCACTTGCCGGTCGACTTCACAGGCAACCCTGCATAGTAACACTTACATGAGTAGCAGTAGCAGAATCTACCTACCAACTATCAACAGGTGCATAACTTAAACTAGTCTCAAAATAAACAAAAGTAAGAATCATACCCTACTTTACATGCCAAGTGGCATATTTAGTACAATCTTTCTTTATCTGTCCCACCTTCTTATAGAAGAAATAGGTTAAAGCTTGATCCTATTTCTTAACATTTTTCTACTAAGAAGGCGCATCCGCAATAGTATCACGCTTTCTTTTATATTAAGAAGATGAAACCATATGAGCACTTTCAATCTTATCTTGTTGTAGCCTCTATTCTTCTTGCATATAGTGAGATATAAGCTCATTTAGGGATCAAGTGTCCTTCAGAATGTCATAACTCACTTTGAATTGTCCAAAGTGTGCAAGATCAAAATGAAATGCACGAGTAAATCTTCAGACAACTCTAACTTTAGTGCTTTCAATTTAAAAGCAAGATGAGACATTTCCATAATGTACTCCTTTATGTTTCCTTTACCTTTATACTTGATGGAAATAAGTTTGCTCAAAAGATTACTTGCCTCAGTCTTTTCATTCTTAGCAAAGAATTTTTCAACATCTTTCAAAAACTGTTTGGCATCTTTATCCTTAGTAATTGGGCCCTGAAATGCCTCAGGAATTGAGCGTTTCATGATCATAATGCTTATTCGATTGGATCTCTCCCACTTCTCTATTTTAATCTCATTGGAATTTTTTTGGAGTAGAAGTGAGTTTCTCCTCTCGAAGAGATATATACGGATCCATACAACTAAGGACAAACTCTACGGTATCCATTCATACCTTAAAGTTTAAACCATTCAACATAGGAATACTGCTAATTTGTACAGAAATATTAGTAGCTGAAGCCATAGTTTCTTTATTCAAAAAAAATATGCAGTAAATATTAGTTAAATAATAGAGAAAAAATCATATTGAAATATCTAGAACAACATTAATTTTCAATCTTTGGATAAAAAAATTAACTGTAAGTGATACTCTCGTTGCAGTAATCAAATATTGTCAAAAATTTCTGTCACACATTAAGCCTTTCTTTGGACCGACTGAATGTGCACATGAAAACTTAAACTTCGCAACCTATTTATTACCGTATATATTTTCTATTAATTTTGTCAACAATAACCTTCTTTTGGCCGATTATTGACGGTATAATTAATAGAAAATAAACAAGAGTGTATAATAATTATTATTTGGCCAAACGATAAACTTTCTTTGGACTGATTATTGTTCACATAAATAATGACCATTATTTTATTACTCAAATATTATTAATGTGTACATATAACTTGTCCAAATATAGATCTTTTTTTGGATGGATTAATATTCACATAAATTACCTACACAATAATCTTTATATTCCAAAAGAAATAATTAATTAATTGGGTTAAGTACTTTTTTCGTTCCTAAAGTATTTAGTCAAAATCAAAATCATTCCTGATCTTTTTTCTTATTAAAATCATCCTCAACGTTACAAAACGTTATAAAATCATTCTTTTATCCAAAAGCAATATTTTTCGAAAAATTTTACCCTTAGACAAAAATAAAAAAACCCTCTCCCCTTCACCACTAACCCTACATCATCATCACCATGGCCACTGCCACCAGAATCATCACACTTTCTTTCTCTCTATTATCAGTTCTTCATCCTAAATTAGTACCACCTAGCCACTACCTCCAATCCTTTTCTTTTCACCGGAACAGCAACAATTTAATAACAATCACCACTTTCCTTCTTTGTGCAATAATTTAACAACATCAACAACCCCAAAATAAATCAATAAAAATTTCATATTAAACAACAATTCAGTAATCATTAACAACGATTTTAAATCCAAAATTAGCAACACAATTAAAAAAAAAAAGAAAAAATAAACGAAGATGAAAATAAGAACAACGAACAAGAAAAGAGCGCAAGGGAAGAAAATGGCAAATGGAAACTCGAAATCACAGTGTCTCCTCTGCCCATTTTGAAATTGTTCCACAGCCACAAGCCCATAAATTTCTTCTGTCTTGGATACTCTTGATGAATTGGGTGAATGAACAAACGCTTCAATTGAAAAATTTACTGACCTATATCAAGATTCAACTTCAAACTGGTATCTTTGGACTTGACATTGGAGAAGGAGACCGAAACTGGAAAGCGAGGCCGACGTCAATGGAAAAAGGGTTGAGACTGGTGATGGAGAGGGAGAAGAAGGTGGAAAAGGAGGCAGGACAGAGGTGGTGGGATGGCGGAAAGGGAGAGAAGAGAAGAGTAAGGAATAAGAAGGAAGAAGGGGGGCATGCGAGGAGTTGGAAGAGAGAGTTGGTAGAAGGAAGGGGATGGTGAGGAAAGACCAGAAGAGAGTGAAGAGATAAGGGGTTGGGAAGGGTTTATTTTGTTTTTTAATATTTTTTATTTTTATTTAAGGGGAAAATTATCCGAAAAATATTTTTTATGGACAAAAGGACGATTTTATAACATTTTGTAATATTGAGAATGATTTTAATAAAAAAAAAAGATCAGGGACGATTTTGATTTTGACCCAAGACCTTAGGAATGAATAAAGTACTTAACCTTAATTAATTTTATACCAAATTAATGGCACACACAATTAAAACAAAACAATCATAATTCAATAATATTCCATCAATATTTCAAAATAAATCATCAATATTTATTTATCAAAACAACTTTAAGAGCATCATCTCAAAAAAAAAAAAAATAAGTGAAATACGGCGTATCCATTATAAGTGCACAGCGATGTGTATAGCCAAATAATAATATGATAATATCTGAATATATATACATAAGAAACCTACAATGGCATCAGTATCAAAAGTTAAACATACTAATATATATATATATATATATATATATATATATATATATATATATATATATATATATATATATATATGGTGAATTCTACCCAACCCCCTCTAAAATAACATGTAAGTTACCCTTCATGATGTGTCACACTTTAATTGGTTATTATCTTAACTATAATTAGGTTATTTTGTAATTTATTATTTTAGATGGGTAATTGTATAATTTCTTAAAATATTAAAATTCTACCCGGTAAGCAGCGCTGACTTAGTTGCACACAATCTCTTTTCTACAGTGCATCATTCCTTAACGAGTCGTTGAATTCCCATGGCTTGTAGCTTTCCCGTTTTTCCCAGTATAGCCAGCGCCGACTTCATTGCTATCTCCTATCCTCTCACTCAATCCCTTTTTTTCGTGGATCACTCCTTACCAACATAATTAATGGTTAGTTCGGTTATTAAATTTTTTTCATTAAAAATAATATATGGAATATATATTCATATGTAAAATATAATATAATAAAATAAATCTATTCAGAGTACTTAAAAGTATAATTAAAATCAGAAATATACAAATATAGTAATAAAATTTGTACTCTAAACAAGTAAATATATCTTTTATCATACATAAATTATTTAAAAAAATATAAATTATTAAAATTAATAACACAAATTTAAAATGATAAAATTCAACTTTCTTACAAGTATTTTTATAGTTTTTATTCTTTTAATTTTTAATTTATTAATATTTTATTATTTAATTAATGATTAAACAAATTATTTTCATGAGAAATTATTTTTTGTATAATCTTAAAGAAGAGACCAATATAACAGTTTAAAAATTAATGTAAAAATGATATTTTAAATAAAAAATAGTTAATATTAAAATTTTTAAATACAAAAATAAATTGTATAGATATTCAAGATATAAATATGAAATATATGTTTAAAATAAATAAAGAAGATGAGTACTCCCATTTTATCTGTTTTATTTATTTTATGCATATATTGATATTTATCTTTCAAATATTTATACAAATTATTTTTGTATTTAAAAATTTTAATATTAAATATTTTTATTTAAAATTTTATTTTTACGTTATTTTTTAAATTATTATATTGGTCTCTTCTCTAAGATAATACCAAAAAAATTTTATAAAAATAATTTGTTTAATCATTAATTAAATAATAAAGTACTAATAAATTGTAAATTAAAAAAATAAAAATATTATAAAAAAATACAGTAAAAAAATTGGATTTTATTATTTTAAATTTGTATTATTAATTTAATAATATATTTATTTTTTAAATAATTTATGTATGATAAAAAATATGTTTACTTGGTTAGAGTACAAATTTTATTATTATATTTATATGTTCATGATTTTAAATATACTTTTAAGTATTTTGAATAGATTTATTTTATTATATTATATTTTATATTTAAATATATATTCCATCATGTAATTAAATAAATATATATTTTTTTAATGAAAAAAAATTTAATAACTGAACTAACCATTAATGATGTTGATGTTGGTAAGGGATTGAGTGAGAGGACAAGAGATAGAAATGAAGTCGGCGCTGGCTATACTGGAAATAACGGGGAAGTTACGAGTCATGAGAATTCAATGACCCGTTAAGGAATGATGCACTGTAGAAAGAGAAGAGATTTGCGTGAGAACGTGCTTCAATTAATGGGGTAGAATTTTAATATTTTAAAAAATTATATAATTATTCATCTAAAATAATAAATTACAAAATAACTCAACTATAGTTAAGATAATAACCAATTAAAATGTGACACATCATGAAGTGTAACTTACATGTTATTTTAGAGGGGGTTAAGTAAAATTCACCTATATATATATATATATATATGATGCACGCACATAATATAATATACATATATTAAACTTAACATATATGTGAAGTAGTAATAAACCGAACCAGAGAAGAATGTTCAAAATATATATAATTTTACTGTACAACAATTCTAAATATAAACGACATACGCATATACATATATGGATTCAAAAGAATAATAAAACTGAATACTTTCGATAACTAAATTATGAATGCTTCTGATATCACTTGTTAGAATAAATTATTTTATAATTCAAATCATCCATATTAAATAACCAAAAATTATATATTATAGTGCGAAAACGTATCTTTACTCATAGAAATTAGAAATTGATAGAAGATTTATCTCAATCTTTCTCAATCAAAATCTTTTGTATTTCTAATAGAGCGGATGAATTGCAATCCCTTTGATGGAAAAAGAGCTGTTGAGGCGGCTTTGGAATATGACCGAAACCCTGAAATCATTATTTATATTTGAGCATGACAATCATTAAACCTTAAAGTCCAAATAAAAATAACATTTAAAACCCACAAAGATAATATCTAGTTTTATTCTTATTTAATTTCAAATAAAAAATAATTATGATTTATTCAATTTAGCATTTATAACAATAAATGAGATCATCATTATATAAGTCATTTAATTTAAAATAACACAATTTGTGATTATAATTAATATATGTATTATCCACAAATAAATTAGAGAATTAAACAATTTCCTAATAGTTACTACTATATTACAATACACATTATACATACTAAATTATTGACATATAATTTTTTTCATGCCTAATATATTAACATATGTTTAAATATTTAATCCATAATACACATATAATGTGTACTACTACTACTAAATTGTTTTAAAAGAATTTGAAAAATCATGACCACTTTAGTCCTCCTTAAAGCCACCACTGACAGAGATCCATGATAATACAAATTATATGTTGTTGCTATACCTACTACTACTTTCATCCTTATACATGGATGGACTATCAAATGAAATACATTACATGAATACATGGTATATATTCATGTAATACAAATGATCCATTCTCGAATATATGTTGTGTGACTGTGTCTCTAACTTTGCCACCGTATTTACTTAGCACCATTTTACTTATCTACATTTCTTTCATTCGCACCTCTTTTTCATTCATCCCTATCATTTTTGGATGTTATATAGCAGTTATATGTTTTGAATATAAGAAAGTTTTAGGGCAACACTTTTATTAAAATCTAACCAGTATTTAATTAACAAAAAAAAAAGTGTGTAATTCTCACTATTAGATATAATCTCACACCATAAACAATATTAATGATGATTAATCGATGACTACATTTTACAAAATGTGCTGACCCTAACACTACTATTTGAAAATATAGATTTATAGTAGATAATTTATTTCTCAATAATTTTTCTTATGAACTATTTTTATTTTTAGAGTTTAACTAACATGTATTCTTAGAATATATGATAAAATTATCATTAGTAGAATATTTAAAATTTTTTCTTTTAATAAATGTAAAACACAATGTATTGAAAACTTAAATTTTTTATATTTTTAATATTTTTTTAATTTTTAATCTTAACATGTGTCTTTAATTAAGACACAAATTATTTTTAGAGTTGAAGAAAGTAAATAGAAAGTCGAAGGAGAGTTGAAGATGTTGCAGACAATTAATGAGATTAATAAAAAATGATTGAGTAGCAATATAAAATAGATGCAATAATTAATAGGCACATTGAACTCCTTTGCAATGCACAAAGGTATCATGACAAATAAGGTACCGTTTGACAGCCACTACTGCCAAAAAATTATTCAAATAACAGAAGGATAGAAATGATAACGAAAGAGTAGAAACAATAACATAATATACATCTGTTCACCATGTGAAAATTCATGTGTATTCTTGTCCATGCCTTCTTATTTTTATTATCCATCAAATTCAATGTTTTTATATAAAGTAATGAATATACCTTCCTTTTAAACGAGTCACACTCTTTAAGAGAGGACTCCTAAATGGCTTGAAATGTTACTTCCTCCCAATATTGCTATTATTCACATGAATTCTCTTTGTTACAAACCCTCCATGGTTTTTTCCATTATTTACACACAACTGTTACGTCTACTTTTTGCTCTGGTCTTTCTTCTTCATAATTCTTGGGCTGAGTTGTTGCTCTTTCTTGTTCTTCTTTATCGAATTCTACACTCCATTGGTTACTTAATTTCCAAGTTGCTACTCAATTTATGTTCAAAGATAGTTTGTTTCTGCATTTTCAGATTATCCAAATAATTACAAAGTACATATATGACCATTTTCTATTTTTATGGTTATCAAACTCCATTCTCAATTCTCCATACTCCATAGGTGGTTATATTTTGCACGGTAACTTTTTTTTTTCACCCTCCTTTGTTCTCTGAAAAAACCTGCTCTCTGCATAAGTATGATTTTTTTTTGCTATTACTTTTGGCATCTTAAACATACCAAGATTGTACAGTGGAAGGCTGTTGACCATTAATTTAATTATCACTAATATCCTCGATGTTGATCTCTAGCTGCTCAACTTCTTTTTTAATTTGTTTATCATCGTTTTCCAAGTAAATATTACAGAGGAGTTAGCTAGTATTTGCAACACTAACTTATAATACACACAGCTGATCACAAATGTCACTACCACTTAACAAAACTAATCAAAACAACCACTACAAATAATTTTGTATAAAACGGCACTAACATTCTGACGATTTTATAAAACCGCCGTAATATTTTGTATTACGGCAGTTTTCCTTGTTGTCACAATTTTTCTCAATCTGTTGGACTCCAACTTTGCTAGCATAACCAACTCTAACAATAACTAACCTCTAATGACTCTATACAAGTGGTCATAACAAACTCTACCTCACTATGTTCTCACCCTTTCAATTGAATACCATCCTTGAAGTATCGTCTTGCAACTTGTTTGATTAAAACTTGGCATTTAATGTTGAAAAAATTATGATTAAGATGGCAAAATTTAATAGTGTTGTAGTTTCAAAATACGATTATATTATTTTTTTAGAGAAATATTTATCTCTACACTTAGTGTTATAAGGTTAATGACAATACTCTCCTAAGATACAATGAAATCTATAAATTTCCTACTTAGCAATAATAAGAAATTCTCAACTCTCTTAAACAAGAAATTAAAAACACATTTTTAATTATTTGTTATACTTATCTCAAATTGTGAGTTATTCATCTATATATATACCGCATGCATAAGAATACAAAAAGTCACATAACTTATATAATTAATAGGTGTGACTTTTGGTTATTCATTGAATGGGTAGTAAGTACCGTTAACACTAACAAGCACGATGGTTAAACAATAAACTAAATCGAAATGGTCATTGTTTAACTGTTTACATGTTTAACCGTTTACATTTAATATTAATATATTAATTTGTAAGTACTCTTCAATCCCTCGTTATTTAGAAAATTCAAATATCATACAAATATATGTAGGAAGAATGTGAGACTAAGATTAAACATCTTTTTAACATAAATTTTATAGCTCTCACCTTTCATTTTATAGCTCTCACCTTTCGGTTCTGACAACTATGTCTGAAAGGTTTGGGTCAACCTCGAACATTTTATAGCTCTCACCTTTTATTTTGGGAAAGGTTTCCTAGTTCTGCATTTGTAGAGAATCTATCTATCCTAGCTACTTGCACAAAGTAGTCCCTGAACTTGCACTCAAGTCTCAAAGTGATCCCTGAAATTAATAATTCCTCAAATTTGTCCCTGAAATTGCACTCCGGAACTTATAGTAGTCCCTGAGACATTTTTCGTTCACCAAAACCTTAAAACGATGTCGTTTTGAACCAAAAAAAAGGCGCAGTGTAGACCCCCCAATTCGAATCAGAAAAAAGAAAAAAGAAAAAAAAGAAAAGAAAGTGTAGCGTAACCCCCCTCCCCCCTCCCTCCCAATTCCCAATCTGATCCATCCCCACCTTCTCCTTCCCCTTCCCCTCCATACCCAACCCCTTCTTCCCCTTAGCGTAGAACCATCCCCTCCCAATTTTCAATCTGTTCCATCCCCATTCCCATCCCCCAATCTCTCCCTTCCCCATCCCCAACCCCTTCTCCTTTCCCTTCCCATTCCCCTTCCCCTTCTCCTTTTGCTTTCCCAACCTTCCACTTTTTCTTTTACATATATGTTCTGGTTGTTGTTGTTATCGCCGCTAGATGAGAAGGTGAAGATGGAGGAGGAGGAGGAGGAGTCATAAGCAGGTGGTTGTTGGTGCTGCGCGGTGGAGGTTGAGCGGCAGACAGTATGAGAGTGATGATGAGAGTGGGAAGAGTAGTGATCGGAATTTTATTGATTTCAGAAATTTTGTTATTAAATTTGCCATTTTTTTGTTTGCAATGGTGGTTGTTGATAGTAAGAAATTTTGAAAGGATTTTCTGAGACAGATGAGTTGAATGTTTTGGAATGAAGCTAGTTGCATGATCCGTTTAATTAGAAGAGGAAGGGGAAGGGGAAGGGGAAGGTTGGGGATGGGGATGAAAGAGAAGGAGATGGGAATGGGGATGAGGATGGGGAAGGAGAAGGGGAAGGGGAAGGGAAAGGGGACGGTTTGGGATGGGGATGGGGATGGAACAGATTGGGAATTGGGAGGGGGTAGTTCTACGCTACACTTTCTTTTATTCTTTTTTCTTTTTTTTTTTTTGGTTCGAATTGGGAGGGGGTAGTTCTACGCTGCACCTTTTTTTATTTTTTTTGTTTAAAATGACGTCGTTTTAAGGTTCTGATGAATGGAAAATGTCTCAGGGACTACTATGAGTCCCAGAGTGCAATTTTCGGGATAAATTTGAGGAATTATTAATTTTAAAAATCACTTTAAGACTCGAATGCAAGTTCAGCGACTACTTTGAGACTTAACTCATGGGAATATCTGTTAGGCTCATTTCATTCCGCCGTTCTTGGTGTTCGGTGATTGATGATGTACATTTGATGGATGTAATATATAGAGATAAAATATAGTAGAAAAAACTTTAAAAATAATTTTATTTTAATATATCTTTTATATTGATAACTGATACACACCTGATATAATTGATAAAAATTAACTTAAAAGTTAAAACAAAACAAACTATGAAATTATTTTTATTAAAAGAAAACCTAATTTTTGTTCTTTTTGGTTTAAATAAAAGTGTAGTGCAACTAGGTATCTATTAAAATTTATCTTTTAATCAGCTATTTATCTATAAAAATTTAACAAGATAATTATAATAATTATTTTTAGATATTATGTTTCAATTCTCTCTCATATATTTAAACTTCAAAATCATATCTTCTTGAATTTAGAATATTTAAATTTAAACCTAATAAAAACAAAAATAACAAACTAAAATTAAATTATAATCAAATTAAAATTAAAATAATACTCATTTTTTACGGTTCTAGGTGTGGTATATGATTATATAACAAGAGTAATAAATACAATTATTTTTAGATGAATTTCGGATGTGTTAAAGAATTATTTAGTGAGCAATCTTATAACTTTAGATGTGTTAAAAAATTATTTATGTTAAGAAAAATATAAATACAAATTTAAACAAATTTTAGATGTGTACCAAATATATTTTATGTGTTATCTTATTATAAAAATTATTTATGTTAAAAAAATATAAGCACATATTTAAATGAATTTTAGATGTGTATTAAAAATATTTTCTATATTATTTTATTATTTTAGATATATTATGAAACAATTCGAAAAACAGCTAATGTAAAACAACAACATAGATAAGTTCCTAATGCACACAAACAAGGGAAATTATCAATAATATACTCCTACCTTTCGAAAATGCATCTTGTTAGTTGCTCAAGATTACTCCCCATCTTTCTTGCACCTGATTCCATCTTCAAGCTATAATTTATTCTTCATATTCCCATCTCACCAATCTTTCATTTTTTTTTTAGTCAAGTGGATTGGACAACTCTCAATCTTAAGCATCACAACACACTCACACTACACACTCACCCACACAACATTTAAGGGTTCATATTCAACACTTGATGCACTCACCAAAGTTTGAACCCGGGTGCAGCATATTAAGAGGCACATGGTTTAACCAGTTGTTACTATACTCTCCAACCAGCTTGATTACTATACTCTCCAACCAGCTTGATATCTTCCTTCAGTCCATCCCACGATATTGTTATTATCCACTGCTATCGCTATCTCTTTTTTAATATTCACCTTCTCCAAACAAAATTTGAATTAGAGGTGGTTACTATTTTTATAGTGCTAAGTATAATGATTATAAAATTTAAATTAAATAAAAATAGTAGTAGTTTCTTAAAAATAAAAAATATGATTAATTAAAAAATAAAATAATAAAATGTTAGATTTAAAGGCTGAGTGGGTGAAGAATAGTATTTAAATTTTAAAAGATGAGTAGCAATCTTGATAAAAGTAATCTAACTCATTTGTGAAGTTCCTAAATACCCTCTTATAAATTTTTAATCTATAGGTAAGTTTTGGTTTTAGTTGCTTCAATAATTTCGCATTAAAATTGAGAAGTGATGCCAAGTGGAGATGGAGCTGAAGCCCTGCATCGATTTATTTTGGATAAACTTATAAAGCTATTATCCCTGCATAACTGCATTGTAGTCACTAGATAGCGATTACCGGGTAGATAGATTTTATTGATGAGACAAAACCCTAGCAAACTATTGTAATACAGAAAAATTACCATGAGTTGAAATTGCCATTGATTTGTGAATTGTGTATCTAATGTTCGATTAAACATTTGATACCATGAATACATGGTCCGTGAAATACTCTCTTGCCATATATATACTGCTCTATCTGCTCTTATTGTGGGAAGGGGAAAAAAAACCATGCTTCCACTATCCACTGTACATTCCATCAATTTAAGTATACATTTTCACAACCCTTATCCTATCGAGGATGAATAACAACTCCTCAAACAGGTTGAATGGGAAAATGGTTTAAAAAAAAAAGAAAAAAGAAAAAAGAAAATTAATTAACAATAAACAGAAGACAGAGGAAAAAGAGACAAGTTCAAATGATTCAGGTATCTAAAAAAACTCCTCCATCTAACTCTTGTGACCAGAGGCTATGCTCTCGTAGAACAAAATGTAACCATGGTCTGTATTACTGGAATATTCCTGTGATGACCCAAAGAATGTCTGAACGGCTGACTCATCTATCATCTCAACATTTTCGTCGTCAAAAAATAACCAGTGGTTATGGCTTTTCACAAGGCTAACATAATGGCCATGGTTAGGGCCACTACCAACATGGACAACTACTGCAAACAGAGAATACTCAATGTCTGCATCTTCAACGGTATCACTCAGCTTCAGCTCAAGGGGGAAGACAACCCGGTAAGATAACTTCTTGTAGCGGCCAAGCTGTTCAATATACTTAAACCGTTTTAGATGGATGACCAAGATTTGAGGTGGTTTCTTTATCTTCATCCTCTTCTGAGCTTCTTGCAAACTAACATGACAAAAGAAAATTTGCAACTTCATTACCAGAACAGTAAAAGGACACGAAATTAAAGCAGATAATGTTTACATTTTACACACTTTATAATGTCAGCCATCAATGACCTTTCAGATAACAAATAAGATAAATGTCTATTTTCAAAGGAATGTGAACTTGTCTTGGTTTGGTACTTTGATTTTTCTCTCGTAATGTTAGATCACAACCATATATCCCAAACCAGGATACTTTATAGTATAGGCAAAAAACAGATACCAACTTATTTTCTAGCAAAAGGAGCCAAACAAATTAAGCCGTTTAAACAACTCTACACAGAAAAATTGAGTCAAACAAGAAGTAGCATGACTCAGCAATGCACTCAAATGGACATGGTCGAACTCCCAATTTACCTTCAGAAGAGTTCACACACAAAAAATATCAGCTACTGTTTTCACACACACAAATAACATGTATGCTCTTCTAATAATACTAAACTCAATCTGTGCCATGAAAAGCTATATACCTGCAGCATTTGTCACAAAAAAATTTATCTTCGGCATTTAATGTCTCTGTTGAACTGAAGTTTTTCAAACAGCTTGTAATTGAACTGTTCTGTTCAATGTCGAGGCTCAAGTCAAAAAAGGTTTCATCCCTAGCAGTCACTGTTTCGCATTGTAGGCACCTTGTCTCATTGGTGAGTATTCCCTGCAGACAAATTTACGATAATTTTCACTGCTGGAGCAAGCAACATGAATAAACGAAAACATTAAATGGGCAGATCAAGGTCACCTGAAAGTTTTTATGAACCCAAGTAACTAAAGGCTCTTTCTTGGCGCCATTAACTGGACCAGCTATAGGCCCATTTGCAACCTTTTCAGAAGGCGGTAATGGATCTTGATCATCTTTTGCAGACTGGGCCTCTTTCTCCAAAATGTCGACAAGTTCATTCAACAAAAAGTTCAAGAATTCATGGGCATCCTACCAAAATGATAAAGTCACAATGATAGTATTGCTTTAAAATTACTTTCCCTAGAGAATAGGACAAATATGAAACATGATGCAACAAACAGAATATTGAGTCTAGTAGAGAAATAACATCACATTTGATAAATAAAGAATGCCATGCTCTTGTAGAGAACTAAGATTAGGAAGGAGATGTCTATAAACAAATTGAGGCACACAACCTTGTTTGAACTTATCAAATTGCCATTATGTAGCCTAGCTGCCATATATAGATTTGAAATTATTACGTTTCTCAAAACCTATATACTAACCAATAGAAACATGAACATGTATCAATTCAACTACAGATCTTCATGTTTATCTACTTTTCTACAGAGGGAAAATGTGTCTGGCCGTGATCATTTTAACAGGTCATCATCTTATGATATAGTTCAAAAGAATTCCCTGTTCAACATGTTGCTTTCATGTTTAACTATAACTCTAAATCATTTTACTGTCAAGAATGACAAAGTGACTAGCAAGGGTAACCCAGATCTAACTAGTGATATATCTAGAGAACTATAATAAAGAGTACAGAGATTACAGCATCCTTTACTAAGATTAACTAATCAGAAGCAACTAAAGAGGGACATTTACAAAATGAACACAGTATGCATGCGTCTTCCTTAAATATAAAAGCCAAAAATCCTGTATCCACAAAATGACATTCCATTTTCTTACAGTCACATATATATATCTCTAGATTAATCATCCTTTGACTTCTGGTTCATTCTTGACCGTCTAAACACATACCTGGTGCATATAGCTGCGGAAGAGTTCATTTTGTTTTTTCAACCTCTGTACAAATCTTTTGGGAGCAATCACACCAGTTTTCTTCTTTTGGGAACTTATCTACAGCAAAAGAATTGTATGTTAAGTGAAAATGAAGCAGACAAGTGCATTCAAGCAATTTTCCATTTCACAGGCACAGGGCTTATATACTGAAGCATAGAACAAAACACACCTAGACATGCATGCAATCACATCTACCAATTCCTTACATATCAATAGAAATGAACAAAATGTAGAGATAAACAAAAACATATTTACTAAAGAATGTACACCATAAATACATTGAAGCAAACCCTCTGCCAATCTCTCATATCTCAGAAGAAAAACAGCCAATGGCAATGGCTAACAAAGAAAAATAAATGTTAAACTAGGGATACAAATTAAACATAGGTCATTTCTTAATCAACTTTACTAGATCTGCAGATAGACACAATGTTCTTTATAAGGAACAACTGAACGGATGCATGCAGCTCTCTAGGTCAAAACCGCATGTTTTCTAGATCAATCATGCTATATGTACACAAAAATTCAGTCACCATTCAGCCATCCTGTATAGAATACATGTTGAAATATGAAAAATGCATTGAAATGTATAAAACAACACATGTAAATATACACATATTTGGTGGCTATTTTGGTGTGCAGGGAGCTTTTTTTGTTCCTCAACATATAGACAAAAATAAGAAAAATCTATATATGAATTCCTGGTGTTCAAGTTTGATTCTAACTACTAAGAATATGAATTATGAATTTCTTTATAGTATGACAGAGGGCCCTAGAAATAGTTGATGCTGCTGGAGTATAAGGTTGCTATTGCAAATGATACTCAAGTAACCCCAACATGTGTTCCTTTCTTAAAATCAGTGAAAAGAACTCTGATGCTAAATCATGCTCAAGTCAATCAATATAGTGGTTTCATTCAAGAAGACCAAGAATTTTCTACGCTCATTAAGTCATTACCTGTGAAAATAAGTCAGCTAGGCAAGTTAAAAGATTTTCCTCTGCATCTGCCATGCTTTTGTTATTTGCATAATAATCTAACAATTGTTCACGAAATGGGACACAGAAGTACAGTGCCTGTATAAAGGAGGTACACTTTATCAGCAAAGAACCTAAAGAAAATATTAGAAGGAATCTAAATGGGAATCCTCAACAGATATTGAGTATCCAAACAACATTCTTTTAGGTTTAAAATAACTCTACACCAAGCCAAAAGTTCAGATAAACCAAGTGATCTCTGCCTGGCTATTCTGAAAGCCCTATGAGCTGGCATTATGCTACTGTACCCTTTCAAATAGTCAGAACAGTTAATTAGCTTCGCTATTAAGCCACCGTACCTCACGCGGATGCAGACAATTCAAATTGGCAAACCAAATAGCTACATTGGATATAATAAACATCAGAAAAAGAAACTTCGACAAATCAATTTTTCCGCATCCATAAAAGAGGACTGCTTAAATTCAACAAGTCCAAGGAACTAAGCTTGTATTTTTTATAGTTTGTTAGTATTTGAAAAACCATTAAAGTTAGTTAGTTCGATAGTCAGTTATATTCCCCAAATTCCAGACTGTGAAAACACCTTGTATATAAAGCATTTGCTTAATTAATGGAGAGTCACTTGAATTCTTCCCATCAATTCATAAATTTTTACTTCCAATGCAGTGATATATGATAAACCTCAAACATCTCCCTATCTCTCTTTCAATTAGATTCTCTGCATTTCCTTTTAAAAGTAATAACCTCTCCCAATGAACAAGTAAAAGTTTTAATCTTTTATGTCAATGCACATCTTTTTTGTTCGTTGGTAAAATTCAATCAAACTGAACCAAAAATAACACATTCTCCTGGATCCGATTCCCTTAATCGATAACCTCTCACAATCTATTATAACAATCTATATGCACTAATGAACATTGAAGAATCAAAATGTCTATAGATAAGAAAGAAGCCAAAATCAACCTCCCTGGAAAGAAAAAATCGTGGTTTTCATGTGTAAGATGGAATTCCAACGTGATAAACCAAAACATAGAGTAAAGGAACAAACAGAAGAAAATTAATCGGATTCATGACCTGCAAAACGCTGTTGCAGTAACAAGTGTTGCCGAAATTCTCGAGGCCGAAGTAACGTTCACCTTCAGGGAATTGGTCACCGAGAGCCTTCTCGAGCTTGGAACCCGCAGCACCCATCACCGCGTCAAACCGATCACTCTCACTTAGATCTTCTTGTTCGATTCAACTCACCAATCCATCAATGCCAAATGCCAATTTCTCTCTCTCTCTCTCTCTGGTTTTCAAATCTTTAGGGTTTGTCTGCAGAACCAAGCGGGACGGCGTCGTTTTGGCTACAGGAAGAAGAAGAATAATAATGAGAAGAAGCAGGTCAGAAAACAAGGGTTTCGTTCGAGGAAGCGAATGCACGCACATGGACAACCAAAAAATACTGAGCTAAAAATAGAGAAAATGCAGAAACAACGTTGGCTTTCTGTTTTTTTTTTTTTTTCCTTCTTCTTTTTTTAATGGTAAATAAAATAAGAGAATCATAAAATACGAGAACAAATGCTTTTAAAATTCTCAATATTACTATTTATATGAAAATACAATTATTATTAATTGATTATAAGCTTAAATTGTTTTATAACTTCCAAAACATAAAAAAGACGTATTGATTATAAAGAAAATGAAAATTCAATTGCAGTCAACTTTACGTGAAGTTGATAATTAAGTATCGATAAATAAAAATTTAGTCAAATCATTTAACTGTTTTTGACTATCAACTTCAATAAAATTGATTGCACCTGAGTTTTTACTTTAAAAAAATATTAATATTAAATAACATCTATTATAAAAATTATAAGACAAAATGTTAGTGAGACTTAAAAATACTTTTCGAACTTTTTTTTTATGAACAACAAGATTAATGCCTAAAAAAAATGAAACTATACCGAGACAAACTCTTAGAAGAGTTGTGCCACTAGAATCAGCAAAAAAAACATAATGAAACACAAGAGAGCACATTGAAATAAATGTGACAACCAAACTCTAGATTAAGCCCAAGTATAAGAATAAGTTTTGTGTGATATTTCTTAATACTTTGTGTGAAGTTTCTTGAATTACAAGTTATTCAAGAAGAAGATAGAAAATAGAATTGAATTATAGAGAGAAGAGCAGGACTAAATTAGTGAAATTATATTGAAAAATTTATGCGATAATTGTACATCAAATACTTAATTTTCACTCACAAGTTAAAACCTATATATAATAAGGCTGAGAGTTTGTACTAAGACTTCAAAGCATCAAAATAGAAAATTAACCACTACAACTACCTTTATGAGACTCTTAATTTTCTATTACTTTCAGTTTCTCTTTTAGATGATTCTTAAGCCAAACAACATTTGCTGATGCATTTTCCAAACATCGAAATTGGAGAACTATTCACTGAAGCTTGATTTTACTAAACCAAATTACTGGATTAAAGCCTAAGAACATGTAGTAGCTGCTTGTTGATCTTCGATCATCAAGGTTATTTGCCAAATCAGAATCTGCAAAGGCAAGGATTCTAAAGTCAAGACTCTGTTAAATAAAGACCTTAAGAAATTGCACCTGAGAGATATCTTTGAATTCGCTTGACAGCTAGCCAATGTTGTTGAAGAGGTTTGTGTAACGGGTTAAAGTAGCATATTAGAGTCCCTTTCCTATAGTGATAAAAGTAGCATCTTCAAACAAATCTAAATCAGAAGAGGTTAGCTTTAATGTGGACAGCATAGGTGTTGGCATAGGTTTCAATTGTAGCATGCCAGCCCTATTAAGATGGTTCTTCACATATATTGAGAAATATGTAACTCAGAGTAAGGGAGCTCATTAATTTCTAAACCAAGATCTATGTAGGGTGCCTAAATCTTTCTAAGAGAATAAAGAATTAAGATTGAAAATTAATTGATTAACTTCCTGAGTATTACTTCATGTAATAACTACGTCATCAACATAGGCTAACATAAACACAATAGAGGAATGAGTAAATCTTGTGAACAAAGAAGGATCAGCTCAAGTAGGTTGAAAGCCAAATTGAGAGAGAGTAGTTTTGAGTTTGGTGTAACAAGTGAAGAATTTGCTGATTTAACACTTTGTTTGGATGGATGATGGAAAATGAGAGGAAAGAAAATGGGAGGAAAGAAAATAGAAGGAAAGAAAATAAAAGGAAAAGTTAATTTTTTTTATGTTGTTTGGATGAAGAGAAAATAGATGGAAAGAAAATGGGAAAAAATTTTTCTTTTGTTTGGATGAAAGGAAAAGTAGGAAGAGAGAAAACCATAAACAAGTGAAATTACATAAATACCCTTCTTTATATTATATATAAATTATAATATATCAATGTATTTAAATTATTTCTCTAATAAAAAAATTATCTAAATTATATTTCAAAATTTTAACGTGTTTTTTTCGTTAAAAATAATAATTTTTTGAATTTATTTTGATGAATTTATTATTTTCTATTATACTTTAATGTCATAAATACAAACATATATTATTCTTTTTAAAAATATATAAATACATAATCTTGTAAAAAAATAATAAAAACTACTCATACTTTACGTTGTTAATCTCCTTAAGCATATTTTAAAAAAATTCACTAAATTGTAATTACAAAATAAAATATTCTCAAAACTTGGTAGCATTTCTTTCCAAGTATGTGAGGCCAAAAATCATATACAATTTTTATAAACATATAACAAAACGCCAAAAAAGTAATAACCAAAAGAACTCCTAGAGAGTACTATTTTATCACCAAACAACACTTTTCAAAAGGGTAATTCTTCATGGTCAGCGACATCGCCTACTTCCAAAAAATAAAATCTACATAGTTGGAGTCATCTGTACCCATCTACTTCAAAAAAATAAAGTTTCTCCGACTCAAAAATATTAACACATGATCGAATTTTACTTGTACTAAGCTGTGACCTTCTTGTTCCCAAACATTTTCAAGTTATGATTCCTGCACGAGCATATACAACAAAGACAACTTAATTCAGAGATTAGAGTTGATCATGATAATCTACTATATCGTTGTCTTTCTATTTAAACAACCAATCAATCTCAAAGTATATAAACATAAAGTGATTTTCAACCATGGTTAACATACATACATGAAGATATACCCATGAAGGGGATGATTCAGTTACCTGGCCAAGGGAGAAAAAGGGTTGCTACACCGTGGCTTCAGGATATTTACTGGCGCACTTGTTCTACCACCCTCCATTCGAGCTGATGCCACTCCACTGCCGGCAGAAGAAGATCTGGACTTCTATTTGGGACCTGAAAGTGCAGCCGAAAATAAGAATCTTCTTCTGGAAAGTAATGCACAAGGGATTGCCAGTGAACCAACAACTCCATGGAAGAATCAGAACAATACCCCCAACCTGTCGAAGATGTACCGCGATGGAAGAAACAGTCCAACACTGCATAATTAGCTGGGGTCAGTCATGGTCCACTTGGCTCAGACCCGAAATTGGAACTATTAACAATTATACTAATACTAATATCAGTATATAACACAAAAATTAAGCTATGCTTTTCTACAATAAGAATATAATTAGAACTTATCAACGGTAATTATTATGACATACATATAGATTGAAATTTAACAAAATTAAATATAAAGTATCCAATTAAAATTTCTTAAACTTTTTAAGGAGGAAACATATTTTATCTATGAGCAATTGAGAGCAAATAGAAACATGTATACTATATAGCAGTTGGGAAACGAGACCAATTCAAAGGCCATCAAAAGCTCATAGATGTCCTTACTCAAGTAGGCCCCTGCCTTTAATTTGATGGCTGCACCATACTAACTTGTCCCTCTTGTTAAATACTGTTTGCATATTGAGTGAGTAACCTTAAGTTAGAAACAAGTATACTATAGTATTAAATTGCTAATAGGGATTTCTTTTTACCAATTCAAGTTCTTTTCAGTGGCCTTGTTATTATATCTAAGTGTATATTATAGTATTAAATTGCTAGTACTACAAAAGGAGTTGATCATCATAAGGAGTTGATCATCATAAGCAGATAGTTTAAAAGCAAATATAACCTTAGCACAAAATATTCCAAGTCCTTTAATGACCTTGGTTCAACTTCAAGCACTCTTTGCTGTTCAGGGACTCAACTCTACTGATTTAGTTGCACTCTCAGGTATAAGAATCTAACAATTACTTTTGACCAATACATGACTAGCTTTTTACCACTACAAATAAATTAGAAGAAGTAAATTTTATCTTATCACCACTTTAATATCTACCATGTAAAATATCATCCATTTATCATAAATTTTCCACCACCAATCTTTCATTAAACTAAGTTAATTAAGATTCATTTTAAATTATTTAAATGTACAGCAACACTCAAGAGGTAAAACTTTTGGCATTTTCTACTTATTTTTCACACACCCACTTTTCATAGCATTATTAATCATAATGTACATAGAGTTCATAATCACTAGTGAATCCTTTTCTTTCATATGTGGACCACTCCATCAGATTTAAAAGACCTTGTGTATGTATCCAATAATAAATTATAATGATGTAGTTCTTGAGACAATCAGAGCATAAAACTGAATTGGATAAGAGCCTACTCTAACATTGGACTTAGTTACTTTGATAAGTTGATTGTATAATATTATCAAAAATCATAAATAAAAAGGAAGACCTTATGATCTTTATTTTGTGATATACTTATTATATTAATCTATTACTCTGTTATTACTAGAACACTAATATGAATTATAATATTGAACAGAACATGAAAAATATTACACGGTTACTATTTTTAACTAATATTAATTAATATTTTAAATTAATATTTTTTATCAAATTCTTATGCGTTAAAAATTATTTCTTTGTGGACCAAACAAATGAAAAAGAACTAAAACGGGGAAGGGGGAGCAGTGATGTTTGAAGAGTTAAATAATAACCTTTGTATCAAACCAACAAACACTTGGTGTGCGTGTGGTTGTTTCTGAAATAAACTGTTTCAATGCCAGCAAAAGACTCCTTCTGCTTTGTTTCTAAGGTACACTCTGTGTTTCTTTTATGATGGTTCTTCTGTTTTTTTCCTCTGAAGCTTCGGAGAAAATTGCCCCTAGGAGAAGAGGAGAGAAGAGAGAGCAGTTAAAGAACAGAACAATCCTGTTGAAAACCAAAGAATGTGGTTGGATTTTTGAATTAGGATGAAAGACCCAATTGAAAATAATGAAAAAAAACATGGATTAATTTTCCACTACAAACATAAGAATCATACATAGAACATAGAATCAGAACAATATCTCAGTTGAAAACCAAAAGAAGAATTCAAAATATGTACTGTGATGATTTTTGCATTTCATTTTTTGGGAAAAACTACCACTACAACAGAAAAAAAACGCACCTTTGGCATGAGGATGCAGGGATGAAGATGCGGTGGAGCTGTCACTACGATGATGAAGCTCATGCAGCGATGCCGACGGAGTTAGGAAGCTCTGGCGTCGCTGTTGAAGATGACGGGAAAACAGGGAAGAAGAAGAGACGTGTTTTTCTTTTCAAAACAGTGAATTAGGGATTTTGTTCTGCTACTAATGAAAGGGCATATATGTAATTTTATCTATTTTGGCACTTTCATCCCAGTTTTCTTCGCAGCTTTGGGCGGAAAAAAATAAGCTGGGCCCTACATACGCTTTTTTGTTTTCCAAGCAATTTCCCTGCTGATCCAAACAGAGGAAAATTAAATTTTCCACCTATTTTCTTTCCCTTTGTTTTCTTTCCTCCTAAATTCTCTTAAAACAAACACTGTGTAAATCCCCAAGGTTGCTACATGTACTCTATTTTAGTTAAGTCTCCGTTTAGAAAGGCGTAGTTGAAGTCAAACGGACTTAAACACCACTATTTTAATAGAGCAATCATGAGCAATGTTGTAAGAATTGGACCGAATTGACAAGTTTGATCGAAAAACTGGTGAATCGAACTCTCAACTGATCCGGTCCAATAATATGACTGTTTAAAGATTAAAATCGGTGAGAATCGTTCAAAATCGACAAGAACTAGTTAAAATTAGTAAAAACCAATAAAAATTGTTCTAAAAAAATTTTAAAATTGTTGAAAATGTAATTTGGACCTGGGTCCTCTTGTTTTTGCATGCTTCCTTGTCACTAAACTATGTTATCCCTTGTTATTTTATATGCAAATTATTAATTATATAATAAAAATATACAATAATTTTATTAATATTATTTTAATTTTATATTCACTTATATTTAAATTAATTATATTTTTTATTATTCATAATTATTAATATAAACGTTATTAAACATATATAAATAAAAATATCAAATATTTTTATTAATTACAATATTATTATTCTTTTTATATATGATTATATGATATTTATTAAATATTATTTTTTAATAAAAATAATATAATAAATATAAACTAATTAATTATTTATTGAAATAAAAAATAGTTACTTTAGTATGAAAATAAAATTAAAAAATCTTTATTATGAATAAATACTAGAATTTTATATATTTATTTAATAATAATTGGATTATAACTTGTTAAATATAATTTGTTGAAACTTGATTGTTTTTAAAATATTAGTGAAAATATTTATTTTAAATTTTAATTGTAAACTTTTGACTATTTTATATTTTGTATGGACTTTACTAGATAGACAATGATTTTTGTAAACAATATGAACAATTGCTCTATAATTGGCCCAATAAAGTAAAAACACATTACACCTAAATCTTAATATTAGGATAACCAGCACACCTAGTGAATTAAATATCTGATGTATCTATTGTTCACATTATTTAGTATTTTCATTGTTTATCTATACTTTTTCATTTTTTATTTACGTAAGATTGGTTTAACTAGTAATTTATCGATTAAACTAATAAACCAGTAACTTAATCGGCTCAATCACCAATTCGGTTCTTACAACTATGATCGTGATAACAAAGTTGGAGGTTTGATGATAGGAATAAAAATCTTATCAAAATCGACTCCACACTACTGATGACAGCCTTGGCCGCAAGTCTGGCCTGAGACTTCAAAACTGAATTGTCTGGAGCTCATTTTATAGCACAAACCCATGGACAACAAATGATTGTAGAGTTTGGAGGTGGTGTAGTGAGGGTCCAAGTGTTGTTTCTTAGAAGGGATTTATATTCTTCCTTCATGGCATCGATCCAATAAGGACATGTGAAAGCTTGTTTTGTGGAAGAAGGAACATTCTGTACAAAAGATGAAGTTCAGGAGAGACAGCAAGAAGAGCTTTAGGCTTGTGAATGCCAGCTTTGAATCTTGTTATCATAGGGTGTTGATTCAAGGTAACTGTTGTAGAATCATGTGAAGATGAATTCGTTCTTAGTAGCTAAATTTCTATTTTTAAAATTGGCATAGTGCCTTAAGGTTCATTAACAGAAAGTATAGGGGTAAGAAGGTCTATGAAGAATTTTATTGTCCTACAAAAAAGACTTAAAGATAGTAGAGAAAAATTCTTTGACATTGTCAGTTTGCAAAGCTTTAAGAGAACAACCTATTTGTTTTTCAAAAAGGTTCTTAAATTAAACTAGAACTTGAAGGACTTGAGCTCTAGATTGCAGCAAATATAAGCATGTAAAACGAGTAAATGCATCTACAAAACTAATATAATATTTGTATGACCCCACACATTCACATATACTAATTCAAGAAGAGAGTGATATTTAGTAGTAGAATCAGAAAATGGTAATGTGTGCATTTTAGCAAGCCAATAATCAACACAAAAGAAAGGTTCAATTTTATTGGAATTGGTAGGAACATTACCATATTGTATCACAGCTTTAACAATGGCATTTGATGGATAGCCAGACCTTTGATGCTAGATTTTATTAGAAGAAGTACAATGAGTGAGAGAAGCACGATAAGCAAATATGTTTTTAGCAAATTTATGTAAAAAAAAGGTCTTGAAACTAATATAGGTCATTCCTAAAATATCCCTGTAGAAGGATCTCTTGGGTAATCTGTGATTTCACAAGACAATTAAAAGGGTGAAACTCAAAATAAACATTATTATCCAAACAAAATTGAGACACATTAATTAAATTCTTGGTGATCTTTGAAATATGAAACACATTATTTGTATGAGAGTTTGTCAGATATGTCATGTCAATTTTTGAAATTTAAAGACTTGTGAAATCGGCAACATATAGTTTATCAAGACCATTATAATTAGTAGAGGAGTAAAGATTTGATGGATCATTAGTTAAATGGTGCGAGGCACCTAAATTAGAAAACCATTATGCTTCTGAGATGATGGAAGAATGAGGGTTGTGAGGAAGAGGAAGGACCATGAAAACTGTGATATCGATGAAAACACTGCAATTTACAAAAAGGATGATTCCCTAAGTGAGAAGAACTTCAACTTCCTTCTCTTCCTCTCCTACCAGCAAAATTTCCTCTATCAAAGGCATTTGGAACTTAAGCAAATGATTGAGAAATGAGAAGATCAGAGCTTCTACTTCTCCAATGGTATACATGTCAGATTTTAATTCTTCAATGAGTTCATCACACAAAGCTTCTATATGATCATCAGTAGAGATTAGAGCACCAATAGCTACTAATGAGTCCACAATCTTCTTGATGTTCTTGAGTTAAGGCTTGAACTGCTTGGACTTGATTTTAGTAGAAGAAGCAAAATGAGCTTGCTGTAATTTCTCCCAATTTCAAAGGCTGACTTATAATGTACCATACTATTTTTAAAGAAACATTCATAGATTCTAAAAGCCATGAACCCAAATTGTAATCCTAAAGATTCTAATCTGTGTATGTTTTGAAAACTGTGCCTGTAACTTGATCAGCATCTGTTGCAAATTGAGGTGGTTGTGTAGCAAGTTGAATATGATCTTGGAGATTCTGACTAAGAATTACAAAAAAGGCTGAATTGGGTAGAGAAGAGGTTTGGAGGTTGCAATTGATCAGCAATCTAAGAAGCACGGACACACCAAATTACTGCCGTGTCCACGTGTCGGACACGCGGTGGACACGTGTCCGACACATCTGAGCATGTGTCGCAAAAAAAAAATTTTTTTTTACTCGGACACGCCATGACACGGCACTGGACACACGAGGACACGGCACTGGACACACGAGGACCCGGCATTGGACACGCCAGGACACGATTGGCATATAAAAATTGCAGAAATTTTTTTAAAAAAAATTACCTTTAACCCAAAAAAATCTTGGACCCCATAAGCACAAGGAGTCTCTCACACATTTTAAATAACTCATAAAAAAACAACCCTCATTTTTTAGGGGTTAGGAAGTGATTATAAGTTCAATTGTAAATTTTGACTTCATATTATATATATGATATATATTATGACTTTTGATTTTTTTTCTTAAAATTTAATATATATATGCCGTGTCCGTGTCCGGTAAAATTTTAATTTTGGTGTGTCTCCGTGTCCGTGTCCGTGTCGTGTCCCATGTCCGTGTCCGTGTCTGTGCTTCTTAGTCAGCAATGATAAACGCCATTGAAAAAGGTACCAAAGATCTCAAGCTTGTGATACCATGTGAAGTTTCTTGAATTACAAATTATTAAGAAGAAGAAGAAAGAAAACAAAAATAAACTATAGAAAACAAAGAAAGAATTTGAATAAGTAAAATTGTATTAACAAGTTTATGTTATAATTGTACATCATATACTTAACTTTTACTCATGAGCTAAACCTATATATAGTAAGACTGGGCACAGGATTCGGTGGTCCAGGAACTTTTGGACCACTTAGTGGTCCAAGTAGAAAACATGTTTTTAGAGTTTTTTATCAATTGTTACGTAGTTCTTGAACTAATTTTAATTACAAATCAACCTCATATATTTTATTTAATTATAAAAATAGTTTTTTATTTTATAAATTATTATTTTATCAATTATCAATTATATTTATTAACAATCAAATACAAAAATAACAACCAATTATATCCTCCATTCATCCTAATAATTCCAATTGATTAAAAAATTAACTTTGATCTCGTTACGTTCGTCCATGGCATCCAAATCGTGTTTCTTTGAAATTCAATCGATTGGTTTTTCAAAACAATCGATTGAATGATAACTCAATCGATTAGTTTACACTATATCACAAAACAATCGATTGAAAGTTGTAAGGTAGAATGGTAAAAAACTTCTACCAATCGATTGTTTATACTTTCCAATCGAATGAATGCCTCAAAACAATCGATTGTTGTTGTTACTCAATCGATTGAATTCACGAAAACAACATGGATTTGCCAAATACAATCGATTGGAAAGTGATGACATTGAAGTTTTAGCCAAATTCAATCGATTAGTAATGTAATCCAATCGATTGGAAGGTGATGAAGTTGAATGTTTTGCCAATTTCAATCGATTGGTAATGGTACTTAAAATTTATAAAACGTCAATGATATTTTCTTTTAAATTAATTTATAAAATTTTTTAGATTTGTGTCTTATGAAAAGTAAAAAAAAAAATTATAGTAGAGTAAAACTTAGCTGAAACCAAATAACATAGTGTAACACACATCTTTGATCAATGTTAAAAAAAATTAGCCTAATTATGTACATAAAATCCTAAAAAATACAGTTCTATCTTTTTTAATTAAGTTAGCTTTAAAATACCAATAATGCTTTTTCATGTGCTGCTTTTAATCTAAAATCCTAGAAAAAAATTGATTTAAAATATTATAATGTTATTATATTGGCACAACACTTTATTTTTGTATGATAAATATAAGTACATTTTTATATCAAGTATTTAAAGTATATAAAAATGTACTCCTATTATAAAAAAATATTTAAAAATTCATTAAATTTTTATATGTTATTAAAATTTAATAAATACAAGTACATTTTTATATGTTATTTTTAATTCAATGTACTAATAGGAGTTAAAATTAATTTATATTTAATAATTTTATACTAAAATTAATTTACTATAATTTTGTTTTATACTTCTTTTAGTATATTTTTTATATTATATAGTATTTTTTCTAGTATCTTATTGTACAATGTGTAATTCGAATTACCATTTGATTCGAAATGTGAGTAATTCGAATCAATTTGATTCGAACTTCCTCCTACTCACGTGTTCCTACTAATTCGAATTGATACAATTCGAATTATGCTTTTATAATTTGTTCTAAGTTGATTCGAATTACTTGTATGCAATGGTTGGGAATAATTGGAGCTGTATTGATTCGAATTATTAAGGAATGTAATTCGAATAAAGTTGTTTCGAATTACATTAAAGTGTGCTTTGGTGAATTCTTGTATCAGATTCTTGTTTGGCTTATATGCGTAATAAACTTCTCTCCTTGGCTTAAATACGTTTTTTACCCTCAGTTTTATATTAACTCTAAATATATTAAAAGAATTTACTCAATATATTCTAACATTTAACTAATTGCAAACACTTATCCCAAAACATATTTACAAAAATTAGAGCACTGGTTACTAATATTTTAACGAAACTAAATTTGTGCATAACACAAATAAATAAATTAAGCATACTTACTACTTGATACGCTGCTACCTTATCAATATTATATACTTTTTGTATTTTTTACTCTGCCTTACTTGAATAAAAGCAAAAGGTACTATTGATCGGCAAAATTAATTTTATAAATTACCAATCTATAAATTAATTTTATGTACCATTACCAATCGATTGAAATTGGCAAAACATTCAACTTCATCACCTTCCAATCGATTGGATTACATTACCAATCGATTGAATTTGGCTAAAACTTCAATGTCATCACTTTCCAATCGATTGTATTTGGCAAATCCATGTTGTTTTCGTGAATTCAATCGATTGTTTTGAGGCATTCATTCGATTGGAAAGTATAAACAATCGATTGGTATAAGCTTTTTACCATTCTACCTTACAACTTTCAATCGATTGTTTTGTGATATAGTGTAAACCAATCGATTGAGTTATCATTCAATCGATTGTTTTGAAAAACCAATCGATTGAATTTCAAAGAAACACGATTTGGAAGCCATGGACGAACGTAACGAGATCAAAGTTATTTTTTTAATCAATTGGAATTATTAGGATGAATGGAGGATATAATTGGTTGTTATTTTTGTATTTGATTGTTAATAAATATAATAGATAATTGATAAAATAATAATTTATAAAATAAAAAACTATTTTATAATTAAATAAAATATATGGAGTTGATTTGTAATTAAAATTAGTTCAAAGACTACGTAATAATTGATAAAAAAATTCTAAAAACATGTTTTTTACTTAGACCACTAAGTAGTCCAAAAGTTCCTGGACCACCGAATCCTGTGGCGTAAGACTGAGACTTTGTGCTCAGACTTCAAGACTTCAAAACAAAAACTTAATACAACTACTTTGTACTAAATAAAGAAGGGAATAACTATTTAAATGCTTTTCATAGTAGATAAAATCTTTTAACTTTATTTTTTTCTATTTGGGTGATATTGCTTTAAAATTATTTTTAGGATCTCGTTCTAAAAAATTAAACTCAAACTTATTAGATGTGATCTTTTGAACTTTTAAAAATTGTATTAGATCATTTTTTATGATTCTTTAAAATAGTGAAACTATCAATAAATGTTGATATGTAAAAAACATACCTTTTTTTTTTTTCTTGAACATTAGTCTTTTTCTTTAAAAAAATTAATTTTTTATTTTCTTTTATCATTATAGCCGTAGGAAGTTTAGAATATATATATATATATATATATATATATATATATATATATATATTACTATAATAAATATAAAAAAATATAATGTATACTTATTTAATATTTGAATTTTTTTACTAGTAAAAAATTACATTAAAGAACTAATAAAATATAAAAGAATATTAATTAAATGGATAAAAGATTATCTAATTTTTCAAAGATGATACATGAAAATATAATTGTTTAAAACTTAAAAGATTAAAACTTTAAATATAATAACATTAATACTTATTAAATATCTTAATTTTGTATCTAAAAAATTAATTTAAAATTAATAAAACATAAAATAACATTAAATTGAATTGAGAAAAAAATTAAACAATTAATCAATGTCCATTGCTATAACATGCATGCCAAATAACAAAAGTCCAAAACCATTATGCTAAAATATCCAACTCAAAGCAAAGCTATTATGTTGAATTTAAGATAAAAAAAAGTACACTGACAAAAAAAATGATAAAAAAAAGTACTATGTGATTGAGTTATGTGAGTATCAAGCGCATCTAATTAACTTTGCATAAAAAAATTATTGCAACTAAATAAGCTTATCATCACCTTTAAAAAAGTTCTCATTTTGCTAGAATATATTTTTGGGGTGGGAGGGCATGGCCCTATTGCCATTGAAAAGCTCTACCACTGCGAAAAATAAATTTTAAGAGTTTATTTTTGTCAATTGAACTAAGAAAAACATAATGAGTGTTCGAATATTGCAGTTAAAACAGTGATGATGAGGAGTTTTTTTTAAATTAATATTCATGTAAGTTGTTAAATTATTATATGTGCAAATTATTTTTATAGTACTCAAAGTTATCAAAAAATCCTAGTTTTGCTTCCGCTAAAAGAGATATAATATTACATGAATTTTCTAAATCAATTTCTGATACGTGAATCTCCTTTTCTTATATTTATATAAATTGTCCTAGCTAATTAAGCTTTATGTTAATTAGTAAAAAGTGGCACCCTAAGGCGATTTAAGTTTGGAATTCATTTTCAAAAAGCATGTAATTCATCCCACGATGTTGAGCGTGCAAAGTTGAGTATAAATCATCGCGGGGTGCAGTAAATAACGCTTTAAAGCTCAAATCACAAGGATCTGGAACGATTCAAGTGTTATTATAACATACAAAAACCTGGGATAATTTACTCATTCCCAAAAAGTTGAAAGGAGAAAGACGATTTATGTGAACTAGAGAATCACAACACCCATTCGTGATTTATTTTCATTGTTTTGAGTCCTCCATTTTCACTTTCACAGCATAGCTTGGTAATTGATGTGTAGTGTTTTATTTTTGTTAGAGATTGTTCATAATGAAATTTAGTTATTTGTTTTGGAGATTGGTATTTTGTTCGGATTATAGGTTTAAAATTTTGTGATTACATGAATATGATATATGTTACAGTTGTTAAATTATGACTTTGACATTTAATATTAGGGATAATAATGAAGGCTTTTTCGTTTTCTTTGTTAGAGGTTGTTCATGATGAAATTAAATTAGTTATTTGTTTTGGATCGGAGATTGGTATTTTGGTCAGATTATAGGTTTAAAATTTTGTGATTACATGAATATGATATATGTTAATGTTATGAATGTCACGTTAAATATCAGGGATAATAACGAAGGCTTCTAATTGAGTTATTGTATGTTAATAATTTAGTTTATAGATTTGCCTTAATTTATGTTATTATATGTTATTTGTTTCTAATTATGCATTGTTTTTTTTCGATGTGTAAGGAATATTTATAGGCAATAGAAGATGATAATGGATGATCGTATTGTGCCTTATTTAGAGTGTTAGGTTATATTATGTTGCCAGGTTAAATGGTTATTGGTTTAAACTTGATGAGATACTAATTAATTAGTGCATTTGTGGAATGATGACAATTCGAGACACATACGTTTCACATGTTCTTTTAGGAGTGCACGATAACCTTACATAATAATCTTATAGATGGACATGTAGTTAGTGGATGTCTGAGTGACTTTAAAATGTTGATAGAAGAGGAAAGCCAACATAAGTGTGGTTTCAAGATTTGTTTTATGAGCAGCCACCAGATGAATGCATTGATGAGTTTATAGTATCGTATGCATGGTTTCAGAACAAGTTCAAGGTCATGCCCCCTAATGCAATAGAGGATACTATGTGGGTTTATGCACGGAGTTACATTATGATGTTGCCTGTGATACTTTTCAAGGACAAGTCTAGTGTTAGAGTTCATCTAAGCTGGTTGCCTTATGTTGTTGACCTTGACAGCCTTAGAAAATATAGTTGCGGATCAGCCATTTTATCCTGATTGTACAGGTATTTATAGAGTTGCTAAACAGAATGTGAAAAACTTACTTGGGCTGCTAACATTACTACAACCTTGTATTTTTGGCACTTTCCTATATTCCGTCCTAGAGGATTTGACACAATTCTTTGGCCGCTTGCATCAAGGTGGGTAGTTTTTAAAAGTGAGGTTCATTTTGCAATAGTTTATTGTATTTTATTTCCTAAGTTTAATGGTTATCATCATGGATCCTTCAGGTGGAATAGGTTCTGTTCATACCCTGGCCCAATAATAAAGGCCCAGGATCAAGCAAAAGACCTAATCCAGAGGGTTGGGCCTCACCAGTACCAATCTTCATCCTATGAAGTCGGTACTCACCACGACCTGTTCTAAAGAAGTCGGGCACGAGATTAGCCGGCGGATAAACACTCATTCAAATGAGTAACTGCCCCTAGAATCTCTCTAACCACTTCCACGAGCCATATCTTAACCTCCCTAAGATAATGGGACGGTTAACACCCTAAAAATATGGCACTACTCCAACGGTGGTTATTGGTTCACCGCTATAAATACACTGACACCCCTCAGGTATCTCTAAGTCCAATAGTCTCTAGACCTGCTCACACTCTTGCTAACTTAGGCATCGGAGTGTCTTTGCAGGTACCACCCCCATCTCCTCGCCCAAACAAGTCGGACGGAGCCTCCCGAGTTACAGATCCATTCGGAATCCTCCTCCTTCACACATTTGGGCCAACCAATTCCATCCAGCCCATCAATCTCCGGTTACCCACCGTAACATTGGCGCCGTTGCCGGGGACCCGAGAGATCAACCACTGATGGCGAACAGATCCCACGAAGAAGTTCATGTGGAGACAGATTCTGAACAAGAGAATCTGGACACAGACAATAACGATGCGGACTTCACCCTCCAACAGAAAATTAATGATCAACACAGGAAAGGTACCTCCGGAGTAAAAAACCCGAAGGTAAACTCTTCAGAAGGGCGCGAATCAGAGAAAGAGGGACCACCCCATGTAACTGAACTCATGGGATTAGTCCACAGTCGTCTGGAACAGTTAGAACAAGAACGGGAGCGACAAAAAGAAACTGAAAAGAACCTAAAAAAGGAGATGGAACGACGAAAAGAGTTAGAAAGAAAACTCTTAACGTTAGAATCCTCCCTCAAAGGTCGCAACTCCCGCGGCGAACGAGAAGAGCCGGGGAGGACCCTTTCAGCGAGGACATAATGAGGGCAAAAGTTCCAAGGAACTTCAAAAGCCCTTATATGGACCTCTATGACGGAACCACGGATCCAAAGCATCACCTGAGCAACTTCAAAAGTCGGATGTACCTAGCCGATGCTTCCGACGCCACGCGATGCAAAGCTTTCCCGACCACTCTATCGAAAGCAGCGATGAAGTGGTTCGATAGCCTCCCTCCGAGGTCGGTTACTAGCTTTGAAGACCTCTCAAGAAAGTTTTTGATGAGGTTCTCTATCCAGAAAGACAAAGTGAAACATGCACCGAGCCTCCTGGGAATAAAACAGGAGGTCGGAGAATCCTTACGAGCCTATATGGAAAGGTTCAATAAAGCGTGTTTAGAGATTCAAGACCTGGCCACAGAGGCAGTCATAATGGGGTTAGTCAATGGACTCAGAGAAGGTCCCTTCTCACAATCCATATCTAAAAGACACCCCGTTTCTCTAAATGATGTACAGGAAAGAGCTGAAAAGTACATCAATATGGAGGAAAACGCTAAGTTGAGAGACCTGAGTTGGCGACCTGGGCTCCCCCCTCAACAAAAGAGAGGGAAAGGGAAACTAAGAAAAAGGAGGAACTCGGTCTCGAGAGACCAAGAAAATACCACTCTTATACTCCTCTGAAAGTTTCTATAGTGGATGTATACAGAGAGATTTGTAACACTGAAAGACTGCCACCCCCTAGACCCATTAAAAATAAAAAAGGGGGGAGCCGCAGCGACTACTGTGAGTACCATAAAATATATGGTCACTCCACAAACAACTGTTACGACCTTAAAAATGTGATAGAAAAGTTGGCCAAAGAAGGTCGGCTTGATAGATATCTCATAGAAAGGTCGGACGGTCATGGAAAGAGAAAGCGAGACGATATGGATAGAAGAGACCCACAGCCGCAGACTCCAGAGAGACATATCCATATGATCTCAGGAGGGTTCGCGGGAGGGGGACTCACCAAATCCTCTCGCAAAAGACTTCTCAAAAGAGTCTACCAGGTCGGAGAAGAGTCATCCGACCTCCCTACCATTTCATTCACAAAAGAAGATGGGCAAGGAATAATCCCTGGACACGATGATCCAGTAGTAATAAATATAATCCTGGCGAATGCCCATCACCACAGAACCCTAGTAGACTAAGGAAGCTCAGCGGACATCCTTTTTAAGCCCGCTTTTGACAAGCTAGGGTTGGATGAGAAAGAATTAAGAGCCTAACCCGACACCCTATACGGATTAGGGGACACGCCAATAAAACCACTGGGATTTTTGCCCTTCCACACCACTTTTGGAAAAGGAGAAAAATCAAAGACTCTGAGTATAGACTTCATAGTCATTGATGTGGGGTCAGCATATAATGCTTTAATCGGCAGAGCTACCCTTAATCGACTCGGAGCCGTGGTATCCACTCCCCACCTTTGCATGAAATTCCCAACCTCAGCAGGGATAGCAACGGTAAGAGGGGATCAAAAGTTGGCAAGGAAATGCTACAATGAAAGCCTAAATCTGAGAGGAAAGGGAAGAGAAGTTCACACAATAGAGCTCGGCGGCGCAAGGGCCAGAGAAGAGCTGCGACCACAACCGGGAGGAAAAACCGAGGAGATACAGGTCGGTAAAGAGGAAGGGAAAAATATCATATAGGAGCCAACCTAGGGGAAACCCTAAAACAAGAATTGACTAAGCTCCTAAGAGATAACTCCGACCTCTTCGCCTGGAAGGCCTCTGACATGCCTGGGATAGACCCCGAGCTCATGTCCCACAAGCTCTCGATTTATCCGGGATCCCGACCTGTACAGCAAAGAAGACGCAAGCTCGGCCCAGAACGAGCCCTAATAGTAGAAGAACAAGCACAGGCGCTCCTAGAAGCTGGCTTCATCAGAGAAGTCAAGTACCCAACATTGCTAGCCAATGTAGTGCTAGTCAAAAAACAAAATGGCAAATGGAGAATGTGTGTCAACTATACCGACTTAAATAAGGCATGTCCCAAGGACCCTTATCCACTGCCAAGTATTGATACCCTAGTGGACTCTAGCTCGGGGTATCAATACTTATCATTTATGGACGCCTACTCGGGATATAATCAAATCCCAATGTATGAGCCAGACCAGGAGAAGACATCATTCATCACACCCAGAGCTAATTTCTGCTACGTGGTCATGCCATTCGGATTGAAGAATGCAGGAGCCACATATCAAAGGTTGATGAATAAGGTGTTTTCCTCTCACCTTGGGAGTCTAATGGAAGTATACGTCGACGACATGCTAGTAAAGACCAAGAAAGAAGTCGACCTCTTGTCAGACCTCTCACAAGTCTTTGACACCATAAGGCTGCACGGGATGAGACTAAATCCCGCAAAGTGCGCCTTCGCGGTGGAGGCAGGAAAATTTCTAGGGTTTATGCTAACACAAAGAGAGATCAAAGCCAACCCCGATAAGTGTAGAGCCATCCTAGAAATGAAAAGCCCGACTTGTTTGAGAGAAGTCCAGCAGCTGAATGGCTGACTTGCAGCTCTCTCCAGATTTTTGGCAGGATCGGCGCTAAAATCCCTTCCACTGTTCTCCTTATTGAGAAAAGGATGTCAGTTTGAATGGACTCCTGAATGCGAGGAGGCGTTCCAGGAATTCAAAAAGTTTTTAAGCCAACCTCCTATTCTGACCCGACCAGTACCTGGAAAAGACCTCGTCCTATACTTATCTGTAGCAGACAAGGCTGTCTCATCAGCCCTAATAAGAGAAGATGAGGTCGGACAACATCCAGTATATTTCATCAGCAAAATTCTACAAGGCCCTGAGCTAAGGTACCACAAACTAGAGAAGTTTCCTACTCCTTAGTAATAGCCTCACGAAGGCTACGGCCTTACTTTCAAGCTCACGCAATAAGAGTCCATACGAACCAACCCATGAAGCAAATCCTCCAAAAGACGGATGTTGCAGGAAGAATGATTCAATGGGCAATAGAGCTCTCCGAGTTCGACTTAAGATATGAAACTCGGACGGCGATCAAAGCCCAATGCCTCGCCGACTTCATTGCAGAATACGCAGGGGATCAGGAGGAAAAACCAACTACGTGGGAACTCTATGTAGACGGATCCTCCAACAAAACAGGAAGTGGCGCAGGCATAATATTGGTAGATGAAAGAGGAACCCAGATAGAGGTTTCCCTAAAATTTGAATTTCCAGCTTCAAATAATCAGGCAGAGTATGAAGCCTTGATTGCTGGATTAAAGCTGGCAGAAGAAGTCGGTGCTACAAAGGTGATGATATACAGCGACTCACAAGTGGTGACTTCCCAGATAAGCGGAGAGTATCAGGCAAAGGACCCAAATATGAAGAGGTACTTGGAGAAAACTCTAGAGCACCTTGGGCGCTTTGCAGAAACCGAGGTTAAACACATAACTCGGGATCTGAACAGCAGAGCGGATGCCCTATCCAAGTTAGCAAGTACCAAGCCAGGAGGGAACAACAGAAGCCTGATCCAAGAAACCCTCCAGGAACCCTCAGTAGTAAAAATAGAAGACAAACAAGAAGTACTTGAGGTATTCGGTTTAAACCTCGGATGGATGAACCCCTTGGTCGAATACATGAAATTCGACATCCTCCCTAAAGAGGAGAAAGAGGCTAAAAAGATCCGAAGGGAAGCACAACACTACACCTTGGTGAGAAATATTCTCTACAGAAGGGGGATATCAACACCATTATTAAAGTGTGTACCGACCTCAAGAACTGCCGAGGTATTGGAGAAAGTACATAGTGGGATCTGCCGAAACCATCTCCGAGCAAGGTCACTAGCCAGGAAAGTAATCCGAGCTGGATTCTACTGGCCGACCTTGCAGAAAGATGCCACAGAATTTGTGAAAAAGTGTCAACCATGTCAGATGCATGCAAATTTCCACGTGGCTCCACCAGAAGAGCTCATCAGTATCACTTCTCCATGGCCCTTTGCAAAATGGGGAATGGATTTGTTAGGCCCTTTTCCCCAAGCGCCAGGACAAGTCAAATACCTGATCGTGGGAATAGATTACTTCACAAAGTGGATAGAAGCAGAACCATTGGCCACCATCACCGCTCAAAGAAGTCGGAGGTTCCTCTACAAAAATATCATCACAAGATATGGGATACCTTATTCCATTACTACAGATAATGGAACCCAATTCACCGATTCTACCTTCAGAAGCTTAGTAGCCAGTATGAAATTCAAATACCAGTTCACCTCGGTGGAGCACCCGCAAGCCAATGGGCAAGCCGAGGCAGCCAACAAAGTCATACTGGCAGGGCTAAAGAAAAGATTACAAGAAGCAAAAGGAGCTTGGGCTGAAGAGCTCCCCCAAGTGCTATGGGCTTACAGGACAACGCCCCAATCCGCCACTGGAGAAACGCCCTTCCGACTAGTCTATGGCATAGAAGCAATGATACCAATAGAAATCAATGAACAAAGCCCAAGGGTAATTCTCCATGACGAGATCGGAAACATACAGGGGCACAAAGAGGAGCTCGACTTGCTCCCCGAAGTCCGAGAAGATGCCCATATAAGAGAAGCAGCATTGAAGCAAAGGATGACTACAAGGTACAACAAAAAAGTCATTCGAAGAACATTTTCTCCGGATGACTTGGTCTTAATCAGAAACGACATTGGAGTCAACAAATCAGGGGAAGGAAAACTCGCTGCTAATTGGAAGGGACCATACAAAGTCAATGAAGTTTTAGGAAAAGGTTATTATAAAGTAACCGACCTGAACGGCACTGAGTTCCCAAGGTCGTGGCATGCTTGTAATATGAAAAGGTACTACAGTTAAAAAGCGAACTCTACTCCCTGATGTACTCTTTTCCCAACTTCATGAATTTTTCCCAAAATCAAAGGGTTTTTTCTGGAGAATGGTTTTTAATGAGGCATCATAGTAGAGGCTAAGGGAAAAAAGGCTATTAAAAACCTTTAGTAGCAAGAAGGTACCTCCCCAATCAATAAAGATCTTTTTTCATTTACAATATCTCTTATAAACTCCTTTCTATTTTCTAAGTCTTTCTACGAAACGCGCCGACTTAAGCTCGACAAAACGTGAAAATTCCATGAACCGACCTAGATGGTCGTCAGGATAAAACGACGAGGTACAAGTCGGTGTAATGAGGTTATAAAAGTTGATCGTAAAATAAAAACTCGGAAACATCCCGACTCATAAGTCGAAAGGGAAAAACCAAGTACAAAAGAAAACGAATCGCAAAAATAACCTAAGTCATAAGAACTCAATAAAATAAAGTTGAGTATAAGAGATAACAAAAAAGAGATTAAAGGCTGTCAAAAAGTCCTTAAACAAAAGGGCTCAGAAAAACAGACAAGCCAAAGAGAAAGGTTTTCAGAAAAAGATCAAGGGGACTTCGAAAAATCAAAATCAGAAAAGCATACACGCATAAGGTAACTTAAACCCTTATCCAAAAAAGGGTATTTATTTTGTTAAGTTAAAACCCTTATTAAAAAGGGTATTTTTAAAATATTTTGTTTACAGCCTTAAAAGGCCAAAAAAAATCGTCCAAACGCCACCAACAAACAAAGAGTTTAAAAAAGGGGGGACTCACAGGCCGAGCCCCCATATAGCCATAAAAAAAATATTTCTGCAGAGGAGTAGACGGATCACCACCACCAGAGTCAGGAAGAGCGCCACCAGGATCAGGAAGAGAGGCAACCACGGGAGATGAAGAGGAAGTCAGAGGAACAACAGAAGAACTCGAAGCGTCCTTGGAACGAGGAGGGGACTCAATAATCCTCTGCCCCCGAGTCTTCAATTCTGACTCGGAAATGATTACAGGGGCAGGAGGATCCACAATAACACCATCAATGACGACCTTGTCTGGATCTAAAGGAGAAAGATCCATGTCAGGAGCAATAACTCCGACCTGCTCCTTGAAAATCCTCCAAGCCTCCTCGGCACCATCAGCGACAGAATCCTCCAACTCGGCATACGCATTTCGAGAGTTCAGCAAATCCTTCTTCATAGACACAAGATCTTGAAATAAACTCTGATAACTCTCCTGTGATGTCTTCCTCAAACTCGCCTCCATGTTGCATTGGGCTCGCAACTTACTCTCCTTCTCCCGAAGGCTATCTCTCTCCGCCCTCAGCATGGCGACCTCCTCCTTCAACTCCCTCTCATGCTCCTGATAAGAAAGAAGCCTCCCCTCCAGCTCCTCAACCTTCGAGGTTAACCCCAAAGAGCTGAGAGGAGTCTTCTCAAAAATATCCAAAAGCTTGCCACAAACACCTGCCGCCCTAAAACTCTCCTCAGCCAAAGTGGTGAGGTGGTTTCGAACAGAAACATCATCCATACTTATATGAGGATAGATGTTCTTTCGGACGAATGCAAGAGCATCCGCCTTAACCCCACCATCGAAAGAAGAGCCAGACTCTAAAGTCTTGCGCTTCTTCTTCTCTGGCTCAGAATGAAGTTAGGCGGAGGGGAGCGGCCGAGATAAAGCTGAAGAAGAAATCACAATGGGCTGAGAGGGAGTCCCCACGTTCTGAGGAGGAGGAGAGATGATCGCCCTGGTGCCACCAGCCCTGGCCCGGGACTTTGCTTTAGCCTCCTGAACTCTCTGGTAAGATTCTTGAGCATTCTTCCTTGCCATATCTGCAAAAGAAACAAATAGCAAAAACAACAAGTCGTCATTACCTCAAAAACGGCAGATATAAGTCGGAAGTAAGGAATATATATATATACATATATATAAGCTACCTAGTTGCGACTGAACAAAAGTCGGCGATCCCTGGAGGAATTTCCTAGTATCCAAGTATGGGGCTCTCCCCCACACTTCTCGGAAAAATCCCACAATGGCCGCCTCTACCTCATCCAGGTTGTCCAGACCGTACTTCTCACAGGGGGAGGCCTCCAACCAATAGAGGGGAAAGCGAGGGGAAGAATTCTCATCCAAGAAAAAGGGGTGGTGACCCTCTACAGCTTGCACTTTGAAAAAATAATTTTTGAAGTCGTGGAAGGATTCGTCAAAAAGGGTGAAAATTCTCCGATCTTGTATGGCTCGGAAAGACACCAATTGTTGCTTATTGTTTAGCCCACTAAAGGGTTTGGTCATATGGAAAAGATAGAAAAAAAATCCTCAAAGAGGTCGGGAACTCCAAAGCCTGGCTAATAAATTGATAAATTTTCAAAAAACCCCAAGAGTTGGGGTGAAGCTGGGTAGGGGCAACTCGACAGTGGTGCAAAACAGACATCTCAAAATTCGAAAAAGGAAGAAAAACACTCAAACGGGTGATCATACATTCATACATAAAGAAAAAATGAGGGGCCGCCTCATTGGTCCTCCCAAAACAAACTCGGTCTTCTGGACCTGGGACTACCAACTCATACTTTGGTTCGTCCTCCTCAGAAGTACAAATTCTGTGGTGAGTACGAAGATGGGTAATAAACTCAGCATCAACCAAGGGTTCCTCCCCTAGGACCGTGACATCAACCCATTGAGAAAGAATATCTATGGAAGCCATTTCTTTTTCTTATAAAGGGTGACAAAAACCTACAAAAGAAAAAGAAAAGGAAAATAAAAAACACGGTCTCTAAAGGGAGGAGATACGGAACCAAAATCTACAAACCAACCTATCTATCTACAAAATAAAAGCATGCAAACACAAAGCATGTTACGAAAGAAGAAAACCTAACCTTTATCCAAAAATGAAGGTTGGAAGAAGCAGAAGTCTCCAAAACACAAGAATGCAGCACGAACGAAGAAAGAAGAAATTTGAAAAATTGCAGAAACGAAAAAATGAAAGAGAGGAAAAGTATTTATAAACATGCTAAGGGGCATAATGGTAAAAGCGGGGCAGTCATTAATGAGAATGCACCGTTACCAAGACCTACCACATCCCTAACGGACACGACGCTTGATTAGACGTAACTGTCAGAACCAAAAGGACACGGAAAGTCACGTCGGTTTCAGAAAATCACGTCGGTCCTCCAACAAGTCGGCTACGACCCCGAGCAGAATACTCGAACCCAAATCTTGAAAAAATTGGGCTCGAGTAGGGGCACTGTTCATACCTTGGCCCAATAATAAAGGCCCAGGATCAAGCAAAAGACCTAATCCAGAGGGTTGGGCCTCACCAGTACCAATCTTCATCCTATGAAGTCGGTACTCACCACGACCTGTTCTAAAGAAGTCGGGCACGAGATTAGCTGGCGGATAAACACTCATTCAAATGAGTAACTGCCCCTAGAATCTCTCTAACCACTTCCACGAGCCATATCTTAACCTCCCTAAGATAATGGGACGGTTAACACCCTAAAAATATGGCACTACTCCAACGGTGGTTATTGGTTCACCGCTATAAATACACTGACACCCCTCAGGTATCTCTAAGTCCAATACTCTCTAGACCTGCTCACACTCTTGCTAACTTAGGCATCGGAGTGTCTTTGCAGGTACCACCCCCATCTCCTCGCCCAAACAAGTCGGACGGAGCCTCCCGAGTTACAGATCCATTCGGAATCCTCCTCCTTCACACATTTGGGCCAACCAATTCCATCCAACCCATCAATCTCCAGTTACCCACCGTAACAGGTTCCATCCCTCGTCAAATGAGAAGGGTCCTGGGATCATTACTACACGGCATAAACTCGACAAGTTGACTGTAGATCATGTAAGTTTGAGATTCTATATCTGGTTTCAACCATAATTTGTTGTTATTATTTTTCTTGATCATACTTGCATGTATTTATTTATTTTATGCTAATTTTTGTTAATTGTGAGATTGTAATTCATTCGTTACTCTTGAATTATGTTGCAGTTCTTTCGTATTGTATTTTATTTCGATATGGTACTTTTGAGTTAAATTCGACTTGAGTTATATGTGTAAATAAAGAAAACAACTAGAAAGCCACAAAGTTATTAAGTAAAATAACATAGAAAAATCATGAAGTCACTAACAACATAAATAATATCCTTGATAAAGGAAAGTTACATAACACAAAAAAGTGCAACACGAAAATAGGAATGTAAATCGTGCAAATTGCTAGAACATAACAGAAATACTAAAGAAAACTAACAAACAAAACTAACATAAAAATAATACACCAAACTAAGTCTACATGTCGCTCCCTTTGTGAGAACCCGAAACACCCTGTCGCTGAGGACGCTGTCTCCTTGTGTGACCAGGAAGCCTGCACAAACTACATCGTTTTAAGCAATCTTAGTTAGCATCATCCATGCTATTTATTATAAGACGACCAATTGAAGCTCGCATCATGCCTAAATCAGGGATAACTTGAGGACCCTTATATGGGAGTAACAAACCATCATGAATCCATGGAGAAAAACCATCTTGTATACATTGAACATGATGTTGACCCGATACACGTCATCAATATAAATTCTCCAATCCAATCTACAATATGAACAGGCTGCAAGCACGTGACAACATGCATAATGAAGGGTTTGAAAGTAACTACAATCACAAATTTGCCCTGATAGTGAAATCCGACAATTACTCAAAGCAATTCTACCTCTTGTCGATGTAATCTCATCCACAATAAATTCAGAGTTACCTCTGTCATATAGATTCACTTGCATATTTCTTTAGACCTGCAGGTTCTTCTCAATTGCCTTAACTAATGTGTGACAAAACTCTTGCCCAGTCCTGAGTTGCAACTCTGCTTCCTTTTCTTTTCTCACAAAAAGCCTACCAAACGCCCATATGCTGACTTCTTTAGTGATGCTATTGGTAGGTTATGTATACTCTTCCGGACAACACTAAGACACTCAATATATTTGTTGTCATATGACTTTATAACTTCGACCGCCATACCAGTGTTGGCCCACAATTCTAAGCCGATTTTGTTGTATCAATCAACTATTGTCGGATCCTCTTGCTTCAAGATATCCATATGGGTTGTGCTACTATGCTAAAAGTTTTTTTTTTCAGTACATGTTGAAATGAGGTGACTAAAAGAGTGCTTGACACGTGGTGTGCTTGTAGTTATGGTGAGCGACAATGATTGATACATAGCAGTTGGAAGATAGTAATCTATCATGTTTGTTTAGGTAATTTAATTCATGAAATAGGTTTAGTTAAAAGCTTTAAGATATTGTTAAAAGAGATAATTTTTGTTCCTTTTTTGGACAAGAACACGCTATTTAGACTATATGCAATACATAGTTTGAGGGAAAAAAAATTAAATTGGAATACGTAAATTTTGTTATAATAATAATAATAATAATAATAATAATAAATAACGATATAAAGAATAAAAATAAATAATGATAATAATAATAATAACGAAAATATATCCTAAACAGTATATCAACGGTTATAAATAAAAATAATTATTTTTATAATTTTTTATATAAATAAACAAATTTATTATTTTCATAAAAAATTATTATTAGGATATAATTTTTTAACTAAATATAATTTAAATTAATAATTAAATTTAATTTAATATAAAAATATTCTTCTAATATTATATTCATATGATTAATTATATTTATTTAATTTTTTAAAAAAAATTAACTACTTCAAACCACTATTTTTATCCAACTAAGTTCACTCATTAATTTTAATTATATATATATATTTAAATTTATATTTAAAAATTTTATATTTTTAAATTATTTAATTTTAATTACTTAAAAGATTAAATTAATTAAAAAAATAAAAATATACCAATACGATTCTAAAAATATCAAAATATATTGAATTGGCTTGCAAAACACATGATTTATCTATCCATTCGACAAAGTGGAAGGTTGACAACAGGTTCTATTAATCACTGCATGAAATAACATAATTTGCCTACTAGTCGACCAAACTGCATGAAACGTAAAAAGATAATTATAATTTCATAAATAATGTGTTTTTATTCTGTTTTTCAAAATAATATTCATTTTTATATGTATTGGAAAAAAAATCAAACTTTTCTTTCATATTTAATCCTAAATCATAAATCATAAACCATAAATCCTAAATCCTACATTCTAAATCTTGCACTCTAAATCGTAAGGTGGAAACTCAGGTACAGTCGACTTCATGTGAAGTTGATAGTTAAGAGCCGTTAAAAATTTTAACTGATTTGACTAAATTTTTATCTAACAGCTCTCAACCATCAATTTCAAGTAAAATTGACTACACTTGAATTTTTACCAAATCGTAAACCCTAAATCGTAAACTCTAAATCCTAAATCTTAATCCATAATCCACAAACCATAAATCCTATAGCCTAAACTTGTCATCCTAAATCATAAATCTTAAACCCTAACTCCTAAATCCTAAATTATAAACCAAATTCTATCCTAACCCAAAATCCATAAACCATAAACCTTAAACCATATATCCTACATCTTAAATCTAAAATCCTAAACCCTCAATTATAAACCTTAAACTCTAATCTTAATTCCTAAATCCTTAACTATAAACTCTAAACTTTAAACTCTAACCCCCTAAATTTTAGATCTTAAACCCTAAAACATAAACCTAAAACCCTGATCCTACATCTATACCCTAATCATAAATCTAAAACCCTAATCATAAACCTAATACATATACAATAAACCCTAAATCTTTAACCATAAATCCTACTAAATCTTACCTCCTAAACTATAAATCCTAATTCCTAAATCCCTCTCACTAATCAACTTAAACTTTCATAATTAATTGAATACTTCCAAACCAATTTATACTTTTATGTCAATTTGCATTAAACCTCCAACATCTCTTTTATCTCAAATTGTTACACAGTTGTTTAGACTTTGCATCATATTATTATCTAGAGTTTATAATTTACAATTTATGCTTTAGAGTTTGCTTCAACACAAACCAACTAATACTTTTATATCAAATTGCATTTAACTTTCCAAGTCACTTTTATTTCACATGACTAATTATTTTTTCTTCAATTCTCCAGTATACACCGGAACAACAAACCCTCAGTTAAAATTATTATAATCTCACCTATTAACATTCGAAACAATAACTACCCTTGTCAAAAACACCATACAAACTCTAATTGAAGAAATTTGTGCAAGATCAATTCTTCATTGTCAGATGACAGAGTTGTTGTTTCTTGAAGTTTTTTTTTTTTTTTTTGTCAACGGCATTCATTCCTCTTCTTTTTCACAACATGGATTAACGAAGTTTTTTTTTTAGATATTATAACGGGGCTAAAGCACCTAAAAAAGTGAAAGCAAACAACAAGAAAAAGAAAGCTAATATGCTTCGCCCAGCCAACAATGGGTCTATTACTTATTTTTCATATGACCAAACATGTTCCTCATTCAGCAAGCTAGGAGAGACCCGTTAATTGACCCAAAGCCCACTTTGGGAACCAACAATCAACTTATTAAATTAAAAATACGCATCCGATTATCTTAATTATCATTAGCAAGAACTTACACCCACATAATCAACCCATGTCAGAAAATGGACCTTCGCTCTATCCACTCCACTGCTGCACTTCAAAAGTTATTTGCCCCGTGGACCACAATTCACAACACGCCTCACACTTCACAAACCGCCACCTAATTTCAGTACGTGCCGCCGTGCCGGAAAAAAAAGAGTTGCATCACATTTTCAGACAAAAAAATTTTTTATATGAAAAAAATATTTGTATTTTTTTATTAAAAGTAAGATCATTTAATATAATTAATTATAGGCAGATAAATTTTACAGAGAATTAACACTTAGGATATATATTCAAAACGTGTTATCATTTTGGTCAATAGGTAAAATATATATTGGACACGTCTTTTATACATTTATAATATTATAATATATATTAAATATTAATATTCAATTAAAATATTATCTTTATCTTTATATTAAAATTAATTTCTGACATTTTCAAATACCAAAACATTCAATAAATGACTTAACAAGTTAACATTAAAATCAGTTTTTTGCTCTTGTTACCAATTTCGCAGAGGACGAATGCAACAAAATCCGATACTCCAATACTGCGAAACAAAAAGTTAAAAAAAAAAGGGAAAGAACCTTAGATTTTTAGTTTTTATAGAAAAAATTATGTAAAGTATAGGACATTTATGACCTATATAATTGAAAGTATTAGAAGATTATAAGTGGTGGTAAACAACTTTGGAGATTGAAATTGAAATAAAGTTATATTTAAAAGTGGTTAGGGTGAGATTAAAGAGGTTATATAAGAATTTTTTTAGCTTTTTAAGACTTAAGTAATTTTATTGATCGAAATTTATTTTTCATAATTATAAATTAATTTTAATTTTTTTATAATCAAATTATTAGTATTATAATTTTTTATATTTAATTTAATAATTGACTCCTTTAAAAAAATTGGTATAGAAAATTTTAAATAATAAAATCAACATTATTTATGTAAAAACACGAACTTTTATTTTTGTATATTAAATTATGAGTGATAAAATTTTTAAAGATGATCTAAATTATGTATTATACATTATTTTAGGTATTTACTGTTAGAGAATCATTAGCATCAAATTAGACCAATTAGTATCGTCTATATTTATATAGTATATATGTATATTAATTATAGGATTCTATGTCTTTATTACTCTGATTCATTTAGCACCTATAAATACCCCTTGTATATTGTACCTTTGAGATAACTCAATAATACACTTTTCATATTATTCTCTTAGTCTCTTGTTTCTAACATGGTATCAAGAGCTTAGGTTCCTTTTTTTTTTCAATGCATATTAGTTCATAGCCCCATTGTTTTTCTTTCCGGCAGTGTTCTTTGGCCTCCTTTTTCGTTCCCTTCTCGACGCTTTGGTTCGTCAACCCCGTAACCACCTTGTTCACCTTGTCGCCGTGATTCCAACGCAACCGGCACCGCCGCCATCCTCCGCCGGACGCGCCGCCACGCGCCGCCGAAAGACGCTGCCACGACCAGGTTGTTCTTCCTTCCAGATTCCACCCGTGCCTCTTTGCTCTCAATTTTCGTCTTGTTTCTGACGCTTTGGTTCGTCACCTCCGGTATCATCGTGTTCTCCTCTTCGCCTTCTTTCCAACGCCGCCGAGATCTCCGTCATCAGCTACCGGACGCGCCGTCACGCGCCGCTGGAATCCCGCTGCCCGCCTCCATCGTTTCTCCTTCAGAAGGTTCAGCAGCCGTTGGATCCGAGATCCAATCAGACGACCCTCGCGCTGCCACGTGTCGCGTTGCAGCTACCCTTGGCCGACCCGCGCACGCCTGCCCCGACCCGCGCACGCCCGGTCCGACCCGCCCGCGCTTCCACCTGGCAACCCGCGTGTCTCTCTCCCTCCACTCAGGTGCTGCCACGTGTCCTTGTGTCGCTGACGTGGCACTGACGTGGTTGCTGACGTGGCGCTGACGTGGCGGACAAGTGGGACCATCCCTAAGGTTTTTTGGTGAGCTCTTTCCGATTTTGCCATCCGTTTCCTCATTTTCTGCTCAGAAATTGCAGTTTTTCTCTCCTCCCCTTGTTCTCTATGACTACTTTTATGGAAAAGTCAGATGTTTTTGCTGCCACAGACAGAAAAGAGGCCTTCTGTCGCAACTGTAATCATTTCAGACACCCGTTCTCCAACTGTCCCTCTGTTAAATGTCGCACATGCCACCAGAAAGGTCATATTCGCTACCATTGTACGCAACTGTTTTGCCATTATTGCAAGCTCTCGGGACATTTGATTACTACCTGTCCTACTCGCCCACCACGTCCTGCGCCTGCTTCTACTGTTGAATCTACCACCACTGCTTCCCTCAACTCGTCTCCTGTCTCTCTATCTGATATTGCGTCTCTTCTTCAACGTCTTCTCTCCCTTTATGGTAATACCCATGCTGCTCTTTCGACCCCTCCAGGTACTTCTAAATGGTATTTTGACTCGGGATGCTTTAATCACATGTCTCCATTGCGTGATCTCTTCTCGTCTCTGTCTACCACTACAAATGGACCTTCTGTCAATACTGCAAACGGTTCCCTCTTGCACCCAACACACAAGGGTTCTATATCCCAGTCAACTCTTAATCTTCCTGATACTTATTATATTCCCAAATTAAACTTTAATCTTATTTCTGTTGGTCAACTTGTTGATCTGGGTTTTGAAGTCACTTTTTCTGCTTCTAGTTGTCGTGTACAGGATCCTCGGACGGGACAGATCATCGGGACTGGACGTAAGGTCGAAAGGCTGTTTGAACTCGAGAAACTTCATATTCCTCATGTACCAAATCTCTGTGCTGCTTCTTCTCCCTCTACCCTTCACTTATGGCATCAACGTCTTGCCCATACCTCCTTAGGAAAACTGCGTCCTCTTGTGTCCCAGGGTGTTTTAGGTCAGGTTCCAAATGAATCTTTTGATTGCATTTCTTGCCAAACTGCCAAACAACCTGCTTTATCTTTTCACAATAATTCATCTCTTGCTTGCTCTCCTTTTGATCTCATTCACTCTGATGTTTGGGGCCCCGCTCCCACTGCCTCTATGGGCGGAGCTCGATACTTTGTTGTTTTCATTGATGATTATTCCCGTTTTACTTGGGTTTATTTGATGACTAATCGCCATGAGTTACCCCAAATCTATATCAACTTTGCTACTATGATTAAAAGTCAATTTTCAAAGGTCATTAAGGTTTTCAGACGTGATAACGCTATGGAATACCGTGATTCCAAACTCTTAACCTTTCTTGCAGAACAGGGCACTTTGTCTGAGTTTTCTTGTCCTGGTACGTTGCAACAAAATGGTAGAGCTGAACGTAAACACCGTCACATTCTTGACTCCGTCCGTGCGATGCTCCTTTCTTCTTCGTGTCCTGAGCGTACTTGGGGTGAAGCTGTTCTTACTGCTGTTCATGTTATTAATAGACTCCCCTCTTATCTTCTTGGTAATCTTACTCCCTTTGAGCGTCTTTATCATACCTCCCCAGATTATAGTTCTCTTCGAGTTTTTGGATGTGTATGTTTTGTTCTCCTTCAGCCTCATGAACATAGTAAACTTGAACCTCGGGCTCGTATGTGTTGTTTCCTTGGTTATGGCACTGAACACAAGGGTTATCGTTGTTGGGATCCTCTCTCTAAACGTGTCCGCATATCTCGTCATGTTGTCTTCTGGGAGCATCACATATTTTCTCGGTTCTCATCCTTTGAGTCAATCCCTACTACTCAGTCACCTCTGTTTACTAACCCAAATGTTGATCTTTTTCCTAGTGATGATTCTACAGATTCTATCTCGAGTGACCCTTGACAAACCCCGTTTTGACGGTTTATCTTGTATTGAATTTAGGGGATTTTATCACCTTTTACCCACATTTATTCAATGAAATAGCATGGTTTTGTATATTCTCCTTTAATTGTGCTTAAGAGTGAAAACATGCTTTTTAGGTCTTAAAATAGCTAAATTTAATTCTCCTTGATTCCATTAGATGCCTTGATATGTTTGCTAAGTGATTTCAGATTTAGAAGGCAAAGATTGGATCAAGGGAATGAAGAAAGAAGCATGAAAAGTTGGAGAACTCATGAAGAAATGAAAGAACCGGAAAGCTGTCAAGCCGACCTCTTCGCACTTAAACGACCATAACTTGAGCTACAGAGGTCCAAATGATGCGGTTCCAGTTGGGTTGGAAAGCTAACATCCGGGGCTTCGAAACGATATAAGATTTGTCATAGTTGCACCGCGCATAGGGGCGCGCACGCGCACGGTACGCGGACGCGCCGATGGTGGCACATGACCCACTTAATGCAACATGTGGCCAGCGATTTTAGAAGTCTTGTGGGCCCAATCCAACTCATTTCTGATGCTATTTAAGCCAAGGATTGAAGGGGAATTAACATACTTTTCATACTTTACATGTTAGTTATCATTAGTTTAGTTTAGTAGTTAGAGTTAGTTTCTAGAGAGAGAAGCTCTCTCTTCTCTCTAGAATTAGGATTAGGATTAGGATTAGTTCTTAGATCTAGGTTTTAATCTTTGCTTTTTTCTACTTCTACCTTTCAATTCTTTGTTGTTACATTCATCTTCCTCTATTCTTTTGTTGTAATTTCCTTTATGTTGTTCTTATGTTTTGTTGTGGATCTACTTTTGTTCTTCCTTTCTCTTTCAATTCAACTCAAGGTAAATCATAATAATTGTGTTCCTTTTGATTTGTTGTTATTAATTCTTTGCAATAATTGTTGTTAGATTCTATTCTTGTTATCAATTTACTATGCTTTTCTTTTATGCCTTCCAAGTGTTTGATGAAATGCTTGGTTGGATTTTAGTGTAGGTTTTGTTCCTCTTGGCCTAGGTAGAGTAATTAGTGACTCTTGAGTTATCTAATTCCTTTGTTGATTGATAATTAGAAGTTGCTAATTAATTTGAATGCCTCTAAAGCTAGTCTTTCCTTTAGGAGTTGATTAGGACTTGAGGAATCAAATTGATTCATCCACTTGACTTTCCTCCATGGTTAGAGGTTAACTAAGTGGGAGCAATGGACAATTTGTTATCACAATTGAAGAGGATAATTAGGATAGGACTTCTAATTCTCATATCTTGCCAAGAGCTTTGTTAGTTGTTAGTTTAATTTCTTTGCCATTTATATTTCTTGTCCAAAATCTTAAAAACCCCAATTATAACTCACAACCAATAACAAGACACTTTATTGTAATTCCTAGGGAGAACGACCCGAGGTTTCAATACTTCGGTTTATAAATTTAGGGGTTTGTTACTTGTGACAAACAATCTTTTGTATGAAAGGATTATTGTTTGGTTTAGAAACTATACTTTACAACGAGATTTTATTTGAGAAATTCTAAACCATCAAAAATCCAATCGTCAAAATGGCGCCGTTGCCGGGGAATTGCAATGGTGTTGTGTTATTGGTTATTGTATATATGTGAATATTGTGAATATATTGCCTTTTGCTTTAATTGTTAGTTGTAGAATTTTGTTTCTCTTATTTTCTATTAGCTTTTGATTTTTGTTTTCTCTTTTCACCATGAATTCTCATTTTGGCTATGAGTGTGATTACAAATATGTTGTAGGAAGTGGAGATTACAATGAAGAAATGTATCAAGGATGGGACAATCAAAGGTGGGAGGAGCCATATGCATATGATCAATCCTCATGGCAACAACCTCCACCAATGCACTATGAAGAAGAGCCATTCTATGATGCATACCAATCAAACGGCTATGGTGAATCACCTTGTGATTTTCAAGAACCACCACCATATGCCTATGATTCATATCCTCAACATGAGCCTCAACCACACTCACAAGCTTATTTTCACCAACCACCTTCATATGACCCTAATCCATATCCATCCTACCAACAACCATATGAGCCATATGAACCACATATAGAGCCACCACCATTCCAACATCAATATTTTCAAGAGCCACCTCCTCCATATTATTACCAAGATGAACCACCTCCAATATACGAAAATTTTCAACCACAAGATGAATACTACTTTCCACCACAACCTCCCATGGAAGAATACTCATATCCATTGATCCAAGAGCCACATGATCCTAATCATATTATCCAAGAGGAACAAGAGTCAAGGGATCATCTCAAGGAAGCATTGGATCAATTTCAAGCAACCATGGAGTGTGTTGTGCAACAAGTGGAAAGAATAGAAAACATTAAACCACAACTCTACCAAGAAGAACCACCTTCCAATTATGAACCCTTCCCCCAAAATGATGAACCCTTCCACCCACCCCAATCTCTAATGGATGAAACTCTTGGTGTCCTTGTTCAAGGGCAAGAAGAGATGAAAAGGGATGTGCAAAATTTCATGGCCGCCTTGGATGCGGTAACAAATCAATTAGCCTCCCAATGCTTGAACACTCAAGGAACTCCCATGGATACATGTGGAGAATCAATTGAAGAACATAGCATGAAGGAGAGATTGGAAACTCTGGTGGGAAATGAGGGAAGTTGCTTTGTATTGGAACAATTGGAGGAAGCTTTAATTGTTGAAGACAAGGAAGAAGTGGTAGAAGACTTAGGAGATGCGGAGCCTCCATGGAAACATAGAGTTGAAGAAAACCCCTCCAAGATGATTGAAATTGATGCTAGGGAGGAAAGTGCACACCTTCCAAGGCATATTCCATATGAAGACTTGGATGGGATAGAGAAAGAATTGAGTTCCCTTGGAGATGAAGATCAAGCATCAAGTCTTAGTGGTGGAGAATCCTTTGAGCATGAAGAACCTTCTCCGGTTGGATTTGAAAGCGTTGAGGAGGTAAATTGTTCTCACCCTCCCTATTATGATTTGAGTAAAGGAAAAGGTTTAGATAAAATTGTTGAACAAAGGATTGAGATCAAGAGATCTTGTGAAGAGGTGGAAGTCCCTAGAAATGGAAGAACGAGGGTTGGCTATGCTTTGTCAAGATCTTTGGAAGCATATTTGCCTAGGTTGCCATCTATACCTTCATTTGAGTGGGTGAAATTCATTTCTATTAGCTTTATTATCCCACTTGAATATGGTTTGCTTGAAACGGATGGCCAACTTAGGGAAGTTTGTGGGATGAAGCGTAAGCGAAAAAGGTTTTGTGGTGGGCGTTGCAAATCAAGGCTCATTATGGTTGATGCATCAAACATGAGATATAAAGGATGGAGTAGTGCTCAAATAGATGGGTCTAGAAGGATTGTTGGGCACTTCATAGAGAATTCATCTTGTTCACCACCCGGATGGACTAATAATGATGATCAACCTCAAGACGGGTGTGAAAACAAAGTGTGGGACCCCGGATCACAAGAAGAGGATCAACTTTGGGAGCCCCAAGCTTGTGAAGAACTCCATCAACACTTGGCTCAATCCATGAGAAATCTTGGGGCACAATGGAGAACCAAGCATTGGTGGGAGTTCCAAGATGAATACAAGCACAAGCCACCTTGATAAGAAGCTCCCCATAAGTCCAACTTAAGGACAATAAACAAAAGTGCTAGGTGGGAGACAACCCACCATGGTAAATTCTTTTCATTTTCCCTTTTTGTACATATTGATAGAATTAGTTTAATTTCATGTTTTGTTTAGATAGTTGAGTTTGATTGGTAGTATAATATGATAAATAAGGTTTTGGGGCGTTTTGGTAGCTGTTTGGAGGATTGAAAGGCTTGGATTGGTGTAAGAACTTAGAAAAATATTTTTTGAAAAAAACAGAACACCATCCACGCGTGCGCGCACCTAACGCGTACGCGCACCTAAGCATTTTTCGACCATCCACGCGGACGCGCACTGTACGCGTACGCGTGGGTGCAAAATTTCACCTCCGGCCAAAACCCCGAGAGTTAGGCTTGCACTGTGCGAACATTGGGCCTAAGGCACAAGTCTATGCACGCGTGCGCGCACCTGGCGCGTACGCGCAAATGATCTTAAATTCGCAATGCGCGCGCACGCACACTGTGCGCGCGCGCGTCGATTGCACAATTTGCACCCCGGTACTTGTACCCGAGAGTTGTGCCAGACTTGGGCCGACACTATGCCTCCGGCCTAACTCGACGCACGCGTGCGCGCACTTGGCGCGTACGCGTCCTTCGACCAATATACCCATTGACGCATAAACGTGCATGACGCGCAGGCGTCGGTAAAAAAAAAAGAGTTTTTTTTCTTCCCTTCCATTTTCTTTTGCTTATCACATTCGCATACTTCTACTCTTCCCATTTTCATTTAGTTTTTGTAGCATGTTTTCGTTTTTTTTAGTCATTTTAATAATGGTGTTGAATTCTCTCACTCAATTGTTGAGAACTTCTTGCATTCGTTTTGGTGCTTCATGACTTGTTACATTAATTGTAATATTTGTCAACACACAAGATTAGTGCTTTAGTCCTTCCTAATTCATTACCCTTTGTTTTTTTCTTGTACCGCTTCATCATTGAGTTAGGATAGAATCAAATGCTTTCATGCGTATCATTAATCTTGTTTGTGTCAATTCTTATTTGATCTTGATACTCAATATACTCTCCATGCTTTAACTTTACTCTTGCATCAAGTATCAGTTGATATGCCCTGTGCTTATATTGTTCCCTCACTCACATGTTGTAGCTACCATGTAGTAGAGAACCATACTCTTATTTAGCATTAGCCCCGCCTATGTTCTAATTGCTTTGTTGTCTTTGTTATAGGCTTAATTTTCTTTCCTTTTCTTTCCTTTTAGGTTGGCCACTGATGAGCGGATAATTTATACGCTTTTTGGCATTGTTTTTAGTATGTTTTTAGTATGATCTAGTTAGTTTTTAGTATATTTTTATTAGTTTTTAGTTAAAATTCACTTTTCTGGACTTTACTATGAGTTTGTGTGTTTTTCTGTGATTTCAGGTATTTTCTGGCTGAAATTGAGGGATCTGAGTAAAAATCTGATCCAGAGACTGAAAAGGACTGCAGATGCTGTTGGATTCTGACCTCCCTGCACTCGAAGTGGATTTTCTGGAGCTACAGAAGCCCAATTGACGCGCTCTCAACGGCGTTGGAAAGTAGACATCCTGGGCTTTCCAGCAATATATGATAGTCCATACTTTGCCCAATATTTGATGGCCCAAACCGGCGTTCAAAGTCACCTCAAGAAATCCCAGCGTTAAACGCTGGAACTGGCACCCAAATGGGAGTTAAACGCCCAAACTGGCATAAAAGCTGGCGTTTAACTCCAAGAAGAGTCTCTACACGAAATTGCTTCATTGCTCAGCCCAAGCACACACCAAGTGGGCCCGGAAGTGGATTTTTATGTCATTTACTCATCTTTGTACACCTTAGGCTACTAGTTATCTATAAGTAGGACCTTTTACTATTGTATCTGTAGACTTTGGTAGCTATCTTCGTTTTATGCTATCTTAGATCATTGGGAGGCTGGCCATTCGGCCATGCCTAGACCTTATGCTTATGTATTTTCAACGGTGGAGTTTCTACACACCATAGATTAAGGTGTGGAGCTCTGCTGTACCTCGAGTATTAATGCAATTACTATTGTTCTTCTATTCAATTCCGCTTGTTCTTTGTCCAAGATATCACTTGTTCTTCAACTTGATGAATGTGATGATCCGTGACACTCATCATCATTCTCACTCATGAACAAGGCGACTGACAACCATTCTTGTTCTACAAGCAATCAAAACTCTAGTGAATATCTCTTGGATTCCTGATAACACGATGCATGGTTGATCGCCTGACAACCGAGTGCTCGCCTGACAAACGAGCCAGCCATTCCGTGAGATCAGAGTCTTCGTGGTATAGGCGAGAACTGATGGCGGCATTCAAGAGAATCCGGAAGGTCTAACCTTGTCTGTGGTATTCTGAGTAGGATTCAATGATTGAATGACTGTGACGTGCTTCAAACTCCTGAAGGCGGGGCGTTAGTGACAGACGCAAAAGAATCACTGGATTCTATTCCGGCCTGATTGAGAACCGACAGATGGATAGCCGTGCCGTGACAGGGTGCGTTGAACATTTCCAATGAGAGGATGGGAGGTAGCCACTGACAACGGTGAAACCCTTGCATAAGCTTGCCATGGAAAGGAGTAAGAAGGATTGGATGAAGACTGTAGGAAAGCAGAGAGACGGAAGGGAAGGCATCTTCATACGCTTATCTGAAGCTCTCACCAATGATATACATAAGTATCTCTATCTTTATCTTTATGTTATTTTCGTTTATCACTATACCCATTTGAGTCTGCCTGACTGAGATTTACAAGGTGACCATAGCTTGCTTCATACTAACAATCTCCGTGGGATCGACCCTTACTCACGTAAGGTATTACTTGGACGACCCAATGCACTTGCTGGTTAGTTGTGCGAAGTTGTGTAATGCCATGGAATTGAACTACCAAGGTTTTTTGGAGTTCATGACCGGGGATTATGAGAGTTGTGAAAAGTATTGTTCACAATTTCGCGCACCAAGTTTTTGGCGCCGTTGCCGGGGATTGTTCAGTTTGGACAACTGAAGGTTCATCTTGTTGCTTAGATTAGGTATTTTTTTTTTCGAAAT